>NC_090374.1:205332441-205959584 GCF_036365525.1 Heterodontus francisci | reverse complement strand
TGGTGTCTCTCAGTCCCTGTCTCTCAGGGAGATATATGTACAATGACTGGTGTCTCTCAGTCCCTGTCTCTCAGGGAGATATCTGTACACTGAGTGGTGTCTCTCAGTCCCTCTCTCTCAGGGAGATATCTGTACAATGAGTGGTGTCTCTCAGTCCCTGTCTCTCAGGGAGATATCTGTACAGTGAGTGGTGTCTCTCAGTCCCTCTCTCTCAGGGAGATATCTGTACTCTGACTGGTGTCTCTCAGTCCCTGTCTCTCAGGGAGATATCTGTACACTGAATGGTGTCTCTCAGTCCCTCTCTCTCAAGGAGATATCTGTACACTGAGTGGTGTCTCTCAGGGAGATATCTGTACACTGAGTGTTGTCTCTCAGTCCCTCTCTCTCAGGGAGATATCTGTACACTGACTGGTGTCTCTCAGCCCCTCTCTCTCAGGGAGATATCTGTGCCCTGAGTGGTGTCTTACAGTCCCTCTCTCTCAGGGAGATATCTGTACACTGACTGGTGTCTCTCAGTCCCTGTCTCTGAGGGTGATATCTGTACAATGAGTGGTGTCTCTCAGTCGCTCTCTCTCAGGGAGATATCTGTACACTGACTGGTGTCTCTCAGTCCCTCTCTCTCAGGGAGATATCTGTACACTGAGTGGTGTCTCTCAGTCCCTCTCTCTCAGGGAGATATCTGTACACTGAGTGGTGTCTCTCAGTCCCTGTCTCTCAGGGAGATATATGTACACTGACTGGTGTCTCTCAGTCCCTCTCTCTCAGGGAGATATCTGGACACTGACTGGTGTCTCTCAGTCCCTCTCTCTCAGGGAGATATCTGTACACTGAGTGGTGTCTCACAGCCCCTGTCTCTCAGGGAGATATCTGTACACTGTCTGGTGTTTCTCAATCCCTGTCTGTCAGGGAGATATCTATACACCGAGTGGTGTCTCTCAGTCCCTGTCTCTCATGGAGCTTTATGTACACTGAGTGGTGTCTCTCAGGGAGATATCTGGACACTGACTGGTGTCTCTCAGTCCCTGTCTCTCAAGGAGATATCTGTACACTGAGTGGTGTCTCACAGTCCCTCTCTCTCAGGGAGATATCTGTACACTGACTGGTGTCTCTCAGCCCCTCTCTCTCAGGGAGATATCTGTGCACTGAGTGGTGTCTCACAGTCCCTCTCTCTCAGGGAGATATCTGTACACTGACTGGTGTCTCTCAGTCCCTGACTCTGAGGGAGATATCTGTACACTGAGTGGTGTCTCTCAGTCGCTCTCTCTCAGGGAGATATCTGTACACTGACTGGTGTCTCTCAGTCCCTCTCTCTCAGGGAGATATCTGTACACTGAGTGGTGTCTCTCAGTCCCTCTCTCTCAGGGAGATATCTGTACACTGAGTGGTGTCTCTCAGTCCCTGTCTCTCAGGGAGATATATGTACACTGACTGGTGTCTCTCAGTCCCTCTCTCTCAGGGAGATATCTGTACACTGACTGGTGTCTCTCAGTCCCTGTCTCTCAGGGAGATATCTGTACACTGAGTGGTGTCTCTCAATCCCTGTCTGTCAGGGAGATATCTGTACACTGAGTGGTGTCTCACAGTCCCTCTCTCTCAGGGAGATATCTGTACACTGTCTGGTGTCTCTCAGTCCCTCTCTCTCAGGGAGATATCTGTACACAGAGTGGTGTCTCTCAGTCCCTCTCTCTCAGGGAGATATATGTACACAGAGTGGTGTCTCTCAGTCCCTCTCTCTACGGGAGGTATCTGTACACTGAGTGGTGTCTCTCAGTCCCTGTCTCTCAGGGAGATATATGTACACTGACTGGTGTCTCTCAGTCCCTGTCTCTCAGGGAGATATCTGTACACAGAGTGGTGTCTCTCAGTCCCTCTCTCTACGGGAGGTATCTGTGCACTGAGTGGTGTCTCTCAGTCCCTCTCTCTACGGGAGGTATCTGTACACTGAGTGGTGTCTCTCAGTCCCTGTCTCTCAGGGAGATATATGTACACTGACTGGTGTCTCTCAGTCCCTGTCTCTCAGGGAGATATCTGTACACTGAGTGGTGTCTCTCAGTCCCTCTCTCTCAGGGAGATATCTGTACAATGAGTGGTGTCTCTCAGTCCCTGTCTCTCAGGGAGATATCTGCAAAGTGAGTTGTGTCTCTCAGTCCCTCTCTCTCAGGGAGATATCTGTACTCTGACTGGTGTCTCTCAGTCCCTGTCTCTCAGGGAGATATCTGTACACTGAATGGTGTCTCTCAGTCCCTCTCTCTCAGGGAGATATCTGTACACTGACTGGTGTCTCTCAGTTCCTGTCCCTCAGGGAGCTTTATGTACACTGAGTGGTGTCTCTCAGGGAGATATCTGTACACTGAGTGTTGTCTCTCAGTCCCTCTCTCTCAGGGAGATATCTGTACACTGACTGCTGTCTCTCAGTCCCTCTCTCTCAGGGTGGTATCTGTACACTGAGTGGTGTCTCTCAGTCCCTCTCTCTCAAGTAGATATCTGTACACTGACTGGTGTCTCTCAGTTCCTGTCTCTCAGGGAGCTTTATGTACACTGAGTGGTGTCTCTCAGGGAGATATCTGTACACTGAGTGTTGTCTCTCAGTCCCTCTCTCTCAGGGAGATATCTGTACACTGAGTGGTGTCTCACAGTCCCTCTCTCTCAGGGAGATATCTGTACACTGACTGGTGTCTCTCAGTTCCTGTCTCTGAGGGAGATATCTGTACACTGAGTGGTGTCTCTCAGTCACTCTCTCTCAGGGAGATATCTGTACACTGACTGGTGTCTCTCAGTCCCTCTCTCTCAGGGAGATATCTGTACACTGAGTGGTGTCTCTCAGTCCCTCTCTCTCAGGGAGATATCTGTACACTGAGTGGTGTCTCTCAGTCCCTGTCTCTCAGGGAGATATATGTACACTGACTGGTGTCTCTCAGTCCCTCTCTCTCAGGGAGATATCTGGACACTGACTGGTGTCTCACAGTCCCTCTCTCTCAGGGAGATATCTGTACACTGAGTGGTGTCTCACAGCCCCTGTCTCTCAGGGAGATATCTGTACACTGTCTGGTGTCTCTCAGTCCCTGTCTCTCAGGGAGATATCTATACACTGAGTGGTGTCTCTCAGTCCCTGTCTCTCATGGAGCTTTATGTAGACTGAGTGGTGTCTCTCAGGGAGATATCTGTACACTGACTGGTGTCTCTCAGTCCCTGTCTCTCTGGGAGCTTTATGTACACTGAGTGGTGTCTCTCAGTCCCTCTCTCTCAGGGAGATATTTGTACACTGACTGGTGTCTCTCAGTCCCTGTCTCTCAGAGTGATATCTGTACACTGAGTGGTGTCTCTCAGTCCCTCTCTCTCAGGGAGATATCTGTACACTGACTGGTGTCTCTCAGTCCCTGTCTCTCAGGGAGATATCTGTACACTGAGTGATGTCTCACAGTCCCTCTCTCTCAGGGAGACATCTGTACACTGACTGGTGTCTCTCAGTCCCTCTCTCTCAGGGAGATATCTGTACACTGAGTGGTGTCTCTCAGTCCCTCTCTCAGGGAGATATCTGTATACTGACTGGTGTCTCTCAGTCCCTGTCTCTCAGGGAGATATCTATACACTGAGTTGTGTCTCTCTGTCCCTGTCTCTCAGGGAGATATCTGTACACTGACTGGTGTCTCTCAGTCCCTCTCTCTCAGGGAGATATCTGAACGCTGACTAGTGTCTCTCAGTCCCTCTCTCTCAGGGAGATAACTGTACACTGAGTGGTGTCTCTCAGTCCCTGTGTCTCAGGGAGATATATGTACACTGACTGGTGTCTCTCAGTCCATCTCTCAGGGAGGTATCTGTACACTGAGTGGTGTCTCTCAGTCCCTGTCTCTCAGGGAGATATATGTACACTGACTGGTGTCTCTCAGTCCTTGTCTCTCAGGGAGATATCTGTACACTGAGTGGTGTCTCTCAGTCCCTCTCTCTCAGGGTGGTATCTGTACACTGAGTGGTGTCTCTCAGTCCCTGTCTCTCAGGGAGATATCTGTACACTGACTGGTGTCTCTCAGTCCCTGTCTCTCAGGGAGATATCTGTACACTGACGAGTGTCTCTCAGCCCCTTCTCTCTCAGGCAGATATCTGTGCACTGAGTGGTGTCTCACAGTCCCTCTCTCTCAGGGAGATATCTGTACACTGACTGGTGTCTCTCAGTCGCTGTCTCTGAGGGAGATATCTGTACACTGAGTGGTGTCTCTCAGGGAGATATCTGTACACTGAGTGTTGTCTCTCAGTCCCTCTCTCTCAGGGAGATATCTGTACACTGACTGGTGTCTCTCAGTCCCTCTCTCTCAGGGAGATATCTGAACGCTGACTAGTGTCTCTCAGTCCCTCTCTCTCAGGGAGATATCTGTACACTGAGTGGTGTCTCTCAGACCCTCTCTCTCAGGGAGATATCTGTACACTGACTGGTGTCTCTCAGTCCCTGTGTCTCAGGGAGATATATGTACACTGACTGGTGTCTCTCAGTCCCTCTCTCAGGGAGGTATCTGTACACTGAGTGGTGTCTCTCAGTCCCTGTCTCTCAGGGAGATATATGTACACTGACTGGTGTCTCTCAGTCCTTGTCTCTCAGGGAGATATCTGTACACTGAGTGGTGTCTCTCAGTCCCTCTCTCTCAGGGAGATATCTGTACACTGAGTGGTGTCTCTCATTTCCTGTCTCTCAGGGAGATATCTGTACACTGAATGGTGTCTCTCAGTCCCTCTCTCTCAGGGAGATATCTGTACTCTGACTGGTGTCTCTCAGTCCCTGTCTCTGAGGGAGATATCTGTACAATGAGTGGTGTCTCTCAGTCCCTCTCTCTCAGGGAGATATCTGTACACTGACTGGTGTCTCTCAGTCCCTCTCTCTCAGGGAGGTATCTGTCCACTGAGTGGTGTCTCTCAGTCCCTGTCTCTCAGGGACATATATGTACACTGACCGGTTTCTCTCAGTCCCTCTCTCTCATGGAGATATCTGTACACTGACTGGTGTCTCTCAGTCCCTCTCTCTCAGGGAGATATCTGTACACTGAGTGGTGTCTCACAGCACCTGTCTCTCAGGGAGATATCTGTGCACTGACTGGTGTCTCTCAGTCCCTGTCTCTCAGGGAGAAATCTGTACACTGAGCGGTGTCTCTCAGTCCCTCTCTCTCAGGGAGATATCTGTACAATGACTGGTGTCTCTCAGTCCCTGTCTCTCAGGGAGATATCTGTACACTGAGTGGTGTCTCTCAGTCCCTCTCTCTCAGGGAGATATCTGTACACTGACTGGTGTCTCTCAGTCCCTGTCTCTCAGGGAGATATCTGTACACTGAGTGGTGTCTCACAGTCCCTCTCTCTCAGGGAGATATCTGTACACTGACTGGTGTCTCTCAGTCCCTCTCTCTCAGGGAGATATCTGTACGCTGACTGGTGTCTCTCAGTCCCTCTCTCTCATGGAGATATCTGTACACTGAGTGGTGTCTCTCAGTCCCTCTCTCTCAGGGAGACATCTGTACACTGACTGGTGTCTCTCAGTCCCTGTCTCTCAGGGAGATATCTGTACACTGACTGGTGTCTCTCAGTCCCTGTCACTGAGGGAGATATCTGTACACTGAGTGGTGTCTCTCAGTCGCTCTCTCTCAGGGAGATATCTGTACACTGACTGGTGTCTCTCAGTCCCTGTCTCTCAGGGAGCTTTATGTACACTGAGTGGTGTCTCTCAGGGAGATATCTGTACACTGAGTGTTGTCTCTCAGTCCCTCTCTCTCAGGGAGATATCTGTACACTGACGAGTGTCTCTCAGCCCTTTCTCTCTCAGGGAGATATCTGTGCACTGAGTGGTGTCTCACAGTCCCTCTCTCTCAGGGAGATATCTGTACACTGACTGGTGTCTCTCAGTCCCTGTCTCTGAGGGAGATATCTGTACACTGAGTGGTGTCTCTCAGTCGCTCTCTCTCAGGGAGATATCTGTACACTGACTGGTGTCTCTCAGTCCCTCTCTCTCAGGGAGATATCTGTACACTGAGTGGTGTCTCTCAGTCCCTCTCTCTCAGGGAGATATCTGTACACTGAGTGGTGTCTCTCAGTCCCTGTCTCTCAGGGAGATATATGTACACTGACTGGTGTCTCTCAGTCCCTCTCTCTCAGGGAGATATCTGGACACTGACTGGTGTCTCTCAGTCCCTCTCTCTCAGGGAGATATCTGTACACTGAGTGGTGTCTCACAGCCCCTGTCTCTCAGGGAGATATCTGTACACTGTCTGGTGTCTCTCAGTCCCTGTCTGTCAGGGAGATATCTATACACCGAGTGGTGTCTCTGAGTCCCTGTCTCTCAGGGCGCTTTATGTACACTGAGTGGTGTCTCTCAGTCCCTCTCTCTCAGGGAGATATTTGGACAGTGACTGGTGTCTCTCAGTCCCTGTCTCTCAGGGAGATATCTGTACACTGAGTGGTGTCTCTCAGTCCCTTTCTCTCAGGGAGATATCTGTACACTGACTGGTGTCTCTCAGTCCCTGTCTCTCAGGGAGATATCTGTGCACTGAGTGGTGTCTCTCAATCCCTCTCTCTCAGGGAGATATCTGTACACTGACTGGTGTCTCTCAGTCCCTGTCTCTCAGGGAGATATCTATACACTGAGTGGTGTCTCTCAGTCCCTGTCTCTCAGGGAGATATCTGTACATTGACTGGTGTCTCTCAGTCCCTCTCTCTCAGGGAGATACCTGAACGCTGACTAGTGTCTCTCAGTCCTTGTCTCTCAGGGAGATATCTGTACACTGAGTGGTGTCTCTCAGTCCCTCTCTCTCAGGGAGATATCTGTACACTGAGTGGTGTCTCTCAGTTCCTGTCTCTCAGGGAGATATCTGTACACTGAGTGGTGTCTCTCAGTCCCTCTCTCTCAGGGAGATATCTGTACACTGACTGGTGTCTCTCAGTCCCTGTGTCTCAGGGAGATATATGTACACTGACTGGTGTCTCTCAGTCCCTCTCTCAGGGAGGTATCTGTACACTGAGTGGTGTCCCTCAGTCCCTGTCTCTCAGGGAGATATATGTACACTGACTGGTGTCTCTCAGTCCTTGTCTCTCAGGGAGATATCTGTACACTGAGTGGTGTCTCTCAGTTCCTGTCTCTCAGGGAGATATCTGTACACTGAATGGTGTCTCTCAGTCCCTCTCTCTCAGGGAGATATCTGTACTCTGACTGGTGTCTCTCAGTCCCTGTCTCTCAGGGAGATATCTGTGCACTGAGTGGTGTCTCTCAGTCCCTCTCTCTCAGGGAGATATCTGTACACTGACTGGTGTCTCTCAGTCCCTCTCTCTCAGTGAGGTATCTGTCCACTGAGTGGTGTCTCTCAGTCCCTGTCTCTCAGGGACATATATGTACACTGACCGGTGTCTCTCAGTCCCTCTCTCTCAGGGAGATATCTGTACACTGACTGGTGTCTCTCAGTCCCTCTCTCTCAGGGAGATATCTGTACACTGAGTGGTGTCTCACAGCCCCTGTCTCTCAGGGAGATATCTGTGCACTGACTGGTGTCTCTCAGTCCCTGTCTCTCAGGGAGAAATCTGTACACTGAGCGGTGTCTCTCAGTCCCTCTCTCTCAGGGAGATATCTGTACAATGACTGGTGTCTCTCAGTCCCTGTATCTCAGGGAGATATCTGTACACTGAGTGGTGTCTCTCAGTCCCTCTCTCTCAGGGAGATATCTGTACACTGACTGGTGTCTCTCAGTCCCTGTCTCTCAGGGAGATATCTGTACACTGAGTGGTGTCTCACAGTCCCTCTCTCTCAGGGAGATATCTGTACACTGACTGGTGTCTCTCAGTCCCTCTCTCTCAGGGAGATATCTGTACACTGACTGGTGTCTCTCAGTCCCTCTCTCTCAGGGAGATATCTGTACACTGAGTGGTGTCTCTCAGTCCCTCTCTCTCAGGGAGATATCTGTACACCGAGTGGTGTCTCTCAGTCCCTGTCTCTCAGGGAGCTTTATGTACACTGAGTGGTGTCTCTCAGGGAGATATCTGTACACTGACTGGTGTCTCTCAGTCCCTGTCTCTCAGGGAGATATCTGTACACTGAGTGGTGTCTCACAGCCCCTGTCTCTCAGGGAGATATTTGTACAGTGACTGGTGTCTCTCAGTCCCTGTCTCTCAGGGAGATATCTGTACACTGAGTGGTGTCTCTCAGTCCCTCTCTCTCAGGGAGATATCTGTACACTGACTGGTGTCTCTCAGTCCCTGTCTCTCAGGGAGATATCTGTACACTGAGTGGTGTCTCTCAGTCCCTCTCTCTCAGGGAGATATCTGAACGCTGACTAGTGTCTCTCAGTCCCTCTCTCTCAGGGAGATATCTGTACACTGACTGGTGTCTCTCAGTCACTCTCTCTCAGGGAGATATCTGTACACTGAGTGGTGTCTCTCAGTCCCTCTCTCTCAGGGAGATATCTGTACACTGACTGGTGTCTCTCAGTCCCTGTGTCTCAGGGAGATATATGTACACTGACTGGTGTCTCTCAGTCCCTCTCTCAGGGAGGTATCTGTACACTGAGTGGTGTCTCTCAGTCCCTGTCTCTCAGGGAGATATATGTACACTGACTGGTGTCTCTCAGTCCTTGTCTCTCAGGGAGATATCTGTACACTGAGTGGTGTCTCTCAGTCCCTCTCTCTCAGGGAGATATCTGTACACTGAGTGCTGTCTCTCAGTTCCTGTCTCTCAGGGAGATATCTGTACACTGAATGGTGTCTCTCAGTCCCTCTCTCTCAGGGAGATATCTGTACTCTGACTGGTGTCTCTCAGTCCCTGTCTCTCAGGGAGATATCTGTGCACTGAGTGGTGTCTCTCAGTCCCTCTCTCTCAGGGAGGTCTCTGTCCACTGAGTGGTGTCTCTCAGTCCCTGTCTCTCAGGGACATATATGTACACTGACCGGTGTCTCTCAGTCCCTCTCTCTCAGGGAGATATCTGTACACTGACTGGTGTCTCTCAGTCCCTCTCTCTCAGGGAGATATCTGTACACTGAGTGGTGTCTCACAGCCCCTGTCTCTCAGGGAGATATCTGTGCACTGACTGGTGTCTCTCAGTCCCTGTCTCTCAGGGAGAAATCTGTACACTGAGCGGTGTCTCTCAGTCCCTCTCTCTCAGGGAGATATCTGTACAATGACTGGTGTCTCTCAGTCCCTGTCTGTCAGGGAGATATCTGTACACTGAGTGGTGTCTCTCAGTCCCTCTCTCTCAGGGAGATATCTGTACACTGACTGGTGTCTCTCAGTCCCTGTCGCTCAGGGAGATATCTGTACACTGAGTGGTGTCTCACAGTCCCTCTCTCTCAGGGAGATATCTGTACACTGACTGGTGACTCTCAGTCCCTCTCTCTCAGGGAGATATCTGTACGCTGACTGGTGTCTCTCAGTCCCTCTCTCTCATGGAGATATCTGTACACTGAGTGGTGTCTCTCAGTCCCTCTCTCTCAGGGAGATATCTGTACACTGACTGGTGTCTCTCAGTCCCTGTCTCTCAGGGAGATATATGTACACTGACTGGTGTCTCTCAGTCCCTGTCTCTCAGGGAGATATATGTGCACTGACTGGTGTCTCTCAGTCCCTCTCTCTCAGGGAGATATCTGTACACTGAGGGGTGTCTCTCAGTCCCTCTCTCTCAGGGAGATATCTGTACACTGTATGGTGTCTCTCAGTCCCTGTCTCTCAGGGAGATATCTGTAAACTGAGTGGTGTCTCTCAGTCCCTGTCTCTCAGGGAGATATCTGTACACTGAGTGGTGTCTCTCAGTCCCTCTCTCTCAGGGAGATATCTGTACACTGAGTGGTGTCTCTCAGTCCCTGTCTCTCAGGGAGATATATGTACACCGACTGGTGTCTCTCAGTCCCTCTCTCTCAGGGAGGTATCTGTACACTGACTGGTGTCTCTCAGTCCCTCTCTCTCAGGGAGATATCTGAACACTGAGTGGTGTCTCTCAGTCCCTGTGTCTCAGGGAGATATATGTACACTGACTGGTGTCTCTCAGTCCCTCTCTCTCAGGGAGGTATCTGTACACTGATTGGTGTCTCTCAGTCCCTCTCTCTCAGGGAGATATCTGTACACTGACTGGTGTCTCTCAGTCCCTCTCTCTCAGGGAGATATCTGTACACTGAGTGGTGTCTCTCAGTCCCTGTCTCTCAGGGAGAAATCTGTACACTGAGTGGTGTCTCTCAGTCCCTCTCTCTCAGGGAGATATCTGTACACTGAGTGGTGTCTCTCAGTCCCTGTCTCTCAGGGAGATATCTGTACCATGACTGGTGTCTCTCAGTCCCTGTCTCTCAGGGAGATATATGTACACTGACTGGTGTCTCTCAGTCCCTCTCTCTCAGGGAGGTATCTCTACACTGAGTGGTGTCTCTCAGTCCCTGTCTCTCAGGGAGATATATGTACACTGACTGGTGTCTCTCAGTCCCTCTCTCTCAGGGAGATATCTGTACACTGAGTGGTGTCTCTCAGTCCCTCTCTCTCAGGGAGATATCTGTACACTGAGTGGTGTCTCTCAGTCCCTGTCTCTCAGGGAGATATCTGGACACTGAGTGGTGTCTCTCAGTCCCTGTCTCTCAGGGAGATATCTGTACACTGAATGGTGTCTCTCAGTCCCTCTCTCTCAGGGAGATATCTGAACACTGAGTGGTGTCTCTCAGTCCCTGTGTCTCAGGGAGATATATGTACACTGACTGGTGTCTCTCAGTCCCTCTCTCTCAGGGAGGTATCTGTACACTGAGTGGTGTCTCTCAGTCCCTGTCTCTCAGGGAGATATATGTACACTGACTGGTGTCTCTCAGTCCCTCTCTCTCAGGGAGGTATCTGTACACTGAGTGGTGTCTCTCAGTCCCTGTCTCTCAGGGAGATATATGTACACTGATTGGTGTCTCTCAGTCCCTCTCTCTCAGGGAGATATCTGTACACTGACTGGTGTCTCTCAGTCCCTCTCTCTCAGGGAGATATCTGTACACTGAGTGGTGTCTCTCAGTCCCTGTCTCTCAGGGAGATATCTGTACACTGAGTGGTGTCTCTCAGTGCCTCTCTTTCAGGGAGATATCTGAACACTGAGTGGTGTCTCTCAGTCCCTGTGTCTCAGGGAGATATATGTACACTGACTGGTGTCTCTCAGTCCCTCTCTCTCAGGGAGATATCTGTACACTGACTGGTGTCTCTCAGTCCCTCCCTCTCAGGGAGATATCTGTACACTGAGTGGTGTCTCTCAGTCCCTGACTCTCAGGGAGATATCTGTACACTGACTGGTGTCTCTCAGTCCCTCTCTCTCAGGGAGATATCTGTACGCTGACTAGTGTCTCTCAGTCCCTCTCTCTCAGGGAGATATCTGTACACTGAGTGGTGTCTCTCAGTCCCTCTCTCTCAGGGAGATATCTGTACACTGACTGGTGTCTCTCAGTCCCTGTCTCTCAGGGAGATATATGTACACTGACTGGTGTCTCTCAGTCCCTCTCTCAGGAAGGTATCTGTACACTGAGTGGTGTCTCTCAGTCCCTGTCTCTCAGGGAGATATATGTACACTGACTGGTGTCTCTCAGTCCTTGTCTCTCAGGGAGATATATGTACACTGACTGGTGTCTCTCAGTCCCTTTCTCTCAGGGAGATATCTGTACACTGACTGGTGTCTCTCAGTCCCTCTCTCTCAGGGAGATATCTGTACACTGAGTGGTGTCTCACAGCCCCTGTCTCTCAGGGAGATATCTGTACACTGACTGGTGTCTCTCAGTCCCTGTCTCTCAGGGAGAAATCTGTACACTGAGTGGTGTCTCTCAGTCCCTCTCTCTCAGGGAGATATCTGTACACTGAGTGGTGTCTCTCAGTCCCTCTCTCTCAGGGAGATATCTGAACGCTGACTAGTGTCTCTCAGTCCCTCTCTCTCAGGGAGATATCTGTACACTGAGTGGTGTCTCTCAGTCACTCTCTCTCAGGGAGATATCTGTACACTGAATGGTGTCTCTCAGTCCCTCTCTCTCAGGGAGATATCTGTACTCTGACTGGTGTCTCTCAGTCCCTGTCTCTCAGGGAGGTATCTGTCCACTGAGTGGTGTCTCTCAGTCCCTGTCTCTCAGGGACATATATGTACACTGACCGGTGTCTCTCAGTCCCTCTCTCTCAGGGAGATATCTGTACACTGACTGGTGTCTCTCAGTCCCTCTCTCTCAGGGAGATATCTGTACACTGAGTGGTGTCTCACAGCCCCTGTCTCTCAGGGAGATATCTGTGCACTGACTGGTGTCTCTCAGTCCCTGTCTCTCAGGGAGAAATCTGTACACTGAGTGGTGTCTCACAGTCCCTCTCTCTCAGGGAGATATCTGTACACTGACTGGTGTCTCTCAGTCCCTCTCTCTCAGGGAGATATCTGTACGCTGACTGGTGTCTCTCAGTCCCTCTCTCTCATGGAGATATCTGTACACTGAGTGGTGTCTCTCAGTCCCTCTCTCTCAGGGAGATATCTGTACACTGACTGGTGTCTCTCAGTCCCTGTCTCTCAGGGAGATATATGTACACTGACTGGTGTCTCTCAGTCCCTGTCTCTCAGGGAGAAATCTGTACACTGAGTGGTGTCTCTCAGTCGCTCTCTCTCAGGGAGATATCTGTACACTGACTGGTGTCTCTCAGTCCCTCTCTCTCAGGGAGATATCTGTACACTGAGTGGTGTCTCTCAGTCCCTCTCTCTCAGGGAGATATCTGTACACTGAGTGGTGTCTCTCAGTCCCTGTCTCTCAGGGAGATATATGTAAACTGACTGGTGTCTCTCAGTCCCTCTCCCTCAGGGAGATATCTGGACACTGACTGGTGTCTCTCAGGCCCTCTCTCTCAGGGAGATATCTGTACACTGAGTGGTGTCTCACAGCCCCTGTCTCTCAGGGAGATATCTGTACACTGTCTGGTGTCTCTCAGTCCCTGTCTGTCAGGGAGATATCTGTACACTGAGTGGTGTCTCTCAGTCCCTCTCTCTCAGGGAGATATCTGTACAATGACTGGTGTCTCTCAGTCCCTGTCTCTCAGGGAGATATCTGTACACTGAGTGGTGTCTCTCAGTCCCTCTCTCTCAGGGAGATATATGTGCACTGACTGGTGTCTCTCAGTCCCTCTCTCTCAGGGAGATATCTGTACACTGAGGGGTGTCTCTCAGTCCCTCTCTCTCAGGGAGATATCTGTACACTGTATGGTGTCTCTCAGTCCCTGTCTCTCAGGGAGATATCTGTAAACTGAGTGGTGTCTCTCAGTCCCTGTCTCTCAGGGAGATATCTGTACACTGAGTGGTGTCTCTCAGTCCCTCTCTCTCAGGGAGATATCTGTACACTGAGTGGTGTCACTCAGTCCCTGTCTCTCAGGGAGTTATATGTACACCGACTGGTGTCTCTCAGTCCCTCTCTCTCAGGGAGGTATCTGTACACTGATTGGTGTCTCTCAGTCCCTCTCTCTCAGGGAGATATCTGTACACTGACTGGTGTCTCTCAGTCCCTCTCTCTCAGGGAGATATATGTACACTGACTGGTGTCTCTCAGTCCCTCTCTCAGGAAGGTATCTGTACACTGAGTGGTGTCTCTCAGTCCCTGTCTCTCAGGGAGATATATGTACACTGACTGGTGTCTCTCAGTCCTTGTCTCTCAGGGAGATATATGTGCACTGACTGGTGTCTCTCAGTCCCTTTCTCTCAGGGAGATATCTGTACACTGACTGGTGTCTCTCAGTCCCTCTCTCTCAGGGAGATATCTGTACACTGAGTGGTGTCTCACAGCCCCTGTCTCTCAGGGAGATATCTGTACACTGACTGGTGTCTCTCAGTCCCTGTCTCTCAGGGAGAAATCTGTACACTGAGTGGTGTCTCTCAGTCCCTCTCTCTCAGGGAGATATCTGTACACTGAGTGGTGTCTCTCAGTCCCTCTCTCTCAGGGAGATATCTGAACGCTGACTAGTGTCTCTCAGTCCCTCTCTCTCAGGGAGATATCTGTACACTGAGTGGTGTCTCTCAGTCACTCTCTCTCAGGGAGATATCTGTACACTGAATGGTGTCTCTCAGTCCCTCTCTCTCAGGGAGATATCTGTACTCTGACTGGTGTCTCTCAGTCCCTGTCTCTCAGGGAGATATCTGTGCACTGAGTGGTGTCTCTCAGTCCCTCTCTCTCAGGGAGATATCTGTACACTGACTGGTGTCTCTCAGTCCCTCTCTCTCAGGGAGGTATCTGTCCACTGAGTGGTGTCTCTCAGTCCCTGTCTCTCAGGGACATATATGTACACTGACCGGTGTCTCTCAGTCCCTCTCTCTCAGGGAGATATCTGTACACTGACTGGTGTCTCTCAGTCCCTCTCTCTCAGGGAGATATCTGTACACTGAGTGGTGTCTCACAGCCCCTGTCTCTCAGGGAGATATCTGTGCACTGACTGGTGTCTCTCAGTCCCTGTCTCTCAGGGAGAAATCTGTACACTGAGCGGTGTCTCTCAGTCCCTCTCTCTCAGGGAGATATCTGTACAATGACTGGTGTCTCTCAGTCCCTGTATCTCAGGGAGATATCTGTACACTGAGTGGTGTCTCTCAGTCCCTCTCTCTCAGGGAGATATCTGTACACTGACTGGTGTCTCTCAGTCCCTGTCTCTCAGGGAGATATCTGCAAAGTGAGTGGTGTCTCACAGTCCCTCACTCTATGGGAGATATCTGTACACTGACTGGTGTCTCTCAGTCCCTCTCTCTCAGGGAGATATCTGTACGTTGACTGGTGTCTCTCAGTCCCTCTCTCTCATGGAGATATCTGTACACTGAGTGGTGTCTCTCAGTCCCTCTCTCTCAGGGAGATATCTGTACACTGACTGGTGTCTCTCAGTCCCTGTCTCTCAGGGAGATATATGTACACTGACTGGTGTCTCTCAGTCCCTGTCTCTCAGGGAGAAATCTGTACACTGAGTGGTGTCTCTCAGTCGCTCTCTCTCAGGGAGATAACTGTACACTGACTGGTGTCTCTCAGTCCCTCTCTCTCAGGGAGATATCTGTACACTGAGTGGTGTCTCTCAGTCCCTCTCTCTCAGGGAGATATCTGTACACTGAGTGGTGTCTCTCAGTCCCTGTCTCTCAGGGAGATATATGTACACTGACTGGTGTCTCTCAGTCCCTCTCTCTCAGGGAGATATCTGGACACTGACTGGTGTCTCTCAGGCCCTCTCTCTCAGGGAGATATCTGTACACTGAGTGGTGTCTCACAGCCCCTGTCTCTCAGGGAGATATCTGTACACTGTCTGGTGTCTCTCAGTCCCTGTCTGTCAGGGAGATATCTGTACACTGAGTGGTGTCTCTCAGTCCCTCTCTCTCAGGGAGATATCTGTACAATGACTGTGTCTCTCAGTCCCTGTCTCTCAGGGAGATATCTGTACACTGAGTGGTGTCTCTCAGTCCCTCTCTCTCAGGGAGATATATGTGCACTGACTGGTGTCTCTCAGTCCCTCTCTCTCAGGGAGATATCTGTACACTGAGGGGTGTCTCTCAGTCCCTCTCTCTCAGGGAGATATCTGTACACTGTATGGTGTCTCTCAGTCCCTGTCTCTCAGGGAGATATCTGTAAACTGAGTGGTGTCTCTCAGTCCCTGTCTCTCAGGGAGATATCTGTACACTGAGTGGTGTCTCTCAGTCCCTCTCTCTCAGGGAGATATCTCTACACTGAGTGGTGTCTCTCAGTCCCTGTCTCTCAGTGAGATATATGTACACCGACTGGTGTCTCTCAGTCCCTCTCTCTCAGGGAGGTATCTGTACACTGACTGGTGTCTCTCAGTCCCTCTCTCTCAGGGAGATATCTGAACACTGAGTGGTGTCTCTCAATCCCTGTGTCTCAGGGAGATATATGTACACTGACTGGTGTCTCTCAGTCCCTCTCTCTCAGGGAGGTATCTGTACACTGATTGGTGTCTCTCAGTCCCTCTCTCTCAGGGAGATATCTGTACACTGACTGGTGTCTCTCAGTCCCTCTCTCTCAGGGAGATATCTGTACACTGAGTGGTGTCTCTCAGTCCCTGTCTCTCAGGGAGATATCTGTACACTGAGTGGTGTCTCTCAGTGCCTCTCTTTCAGGGAGATATCTGAACACTGAGTGGTGTCTCTCAGTCCCTGTGTCTCAGGGAGATATATGTACACTGACTGGTGTCTCTCAGTCCCTCTCTCTCAGGGAGATATCTGTACACTGACTGGTGTCTCTCAGTCCCTCTCTCTCAGGGAGATATCTGTACACTGAGTGGTGTCTCTCAGTCCCTGACTCTCAGGGAGATATCTGTACACTGACTGGTGTCTCTCAGTCCCTCTCTCTCAGGGAGATATCTGTACGCTGACTAGTGTCTCTCAGTCCCTCTCTCTCAGGGAGATATCTGTACACTGAGTGGTGTCTCTCAGTCCCTCTCTCTCAGGGAGATATCTGTACACTGACTGGTGTCTCTCAGTCCCTGTCTCTCAGGGAGATATATGTACACTGACTGGTGTCTCTCAGTCCCTCTCTCAGGAAGGTATCTGTACACTGAGTGGTGTCTCTCAGTCCCTGTCTCTCAGGGAGATATATGTACACTGACTGGTGTCTCTCAGTCCTTGTCTCTCAGGGAGATATATGTACACTGACTGGTGTCTCTCAGTCCCTCTCTCTCAGGGAGATATCTGTACACTGACTGGTGTCTCTCAGTCCCTCTCTCTCAGGGAGATATCTGTACACTGAGTGGTGTCTCACGGCCCCTGTCTCTCAGGGAGATATCTGTACACTGACTGGTGTCTCTCAGTCCCTGTCTCTCAGGGAGAAATCTGTACACTGAGTGGTGTCTCTCAGTCCCTCTCTCTCAGGGAGATATCTGTACACTGAGTGGTGTCTCTCAGTCCCTGTCTCTCAGGGAGATATCTGTACCATGACTGGTGTCTCTCAGTCCCTGTCTCTCAGGGAGATATATGTACACTGACTGGTGTCTCTCAGTCCCTCTGTCTCAGGGAGGTATCTCTACACTGAGTGGTGTCTCTCAGTCCCTGTCTCTCAGGGAGATATATGTACACTGACTGGTGTCTCTCAGTCCCTCTCTCTCAGGGAGATATCTGTACACTGAGTGGTGTCTCTCAGTCCCTCTCTCTCAGGGAGATATCTGTACACTGAGTGGTGTCTCTCAGTCCCTGTCTCTCAGGGAGATATCTGGACACTGAGTGGTGTCTCTCAGTCCCTGTCTCTCAGGGAGATATCTGTACACTGACTGGTGTCTCTCAGTCCCTCTCTCTCAGGGAGATATCTGAACACTGAGTGGTGTCTCTCAGTCCCTGTGTCTCAGGGAGATATATGTACACTGACTGGTGTCTCTCAGTCCCTCTCTCTCAGGGAGGTATCTGTACACTGAGTGGTGTCTCTCAGTCCCTGTCTCTCAGGGAGATATATGTACACTGACTGGTGTCTCTCAGTCCCTCTCTCTCAGGGAGGTATCTGTACACTGAGTGGTGTCTCTCAGTCCCTGTCTCTCAGGGAGATATATGTACACTGATTGGTGTCTCTCAGTCCCTCTCTCTCAGGGAGATATCTGTACACTGACTGGTGTCTCTCAGTCCCTCTCTCTCAGGGAGATATCTGTACACTGAGTGGTGTCTCTCAGTCCCTCTCTCTCAGGGAGATATCTGTACGCTGACTAGTGTCTCTCAGTCCCTCTCTCTCAGGGAGATATCTGTACACTGAGTGGTGTCTCTCAGTCCCTCTCTCTCAGGGAGATATCTGTACACTGACTGGTGTCTCTCAGTCCCTGTCTCTCAGGGAGATATGTATACACTGACTGGTGTCTCTCAGTCCCTCTCTCAGGAAGGTATCTGTACACTGAGTGGTGTCTCTCAGTCCCTGTCTCTCAGGGAGATATATGTACACTGACTGGTGTCTCTCAGTCCTTGTCTCTCAGGGAGATATATGTACACTGACTGGTGTCTCTCAGTCCCTTTCTCTCAGGGAGATATCTGTACACTGACTGGTGTCTCTCAGTCCCTCTCTCTCAGGGAGATATCTGTACACTGAGTGGTGTCTCACAGCCCCTGTCTCTCAGGGAGATATCTGTACACTGACTGGTGTCTCTCAGTCCCTGTCTCTCAGGGAGAAATCTGTACACTGAGTGGTGTCTCTCAGTCCCTCTCTCTCAGGGAGATATCTGTACACTGAGTGGTGTCTCTCAGTCCCTCTCTCTCAGGGAGATATCTGAACGCTGACTAGTGTCTCTCAGTCCCTCTCTCTCAGGGAGATATCTGTACACTGAGTGGTGTCTCTCAGTCACTCTCTCTCAGGGAGATATCTGTACACTGAATGGTGTCTCTCAGTCCCTCTCTCTCAGGGAGATATCTGTACTCTGACTGGTGTCTCTCAGTCCCTGTCTCTCAGGGAGATATCTGTGCACTGAGTGGTGTCTCTCAGTCCCTCTCTCTCAGGGAGATATCTGTACACTGACTGGTGTCTCTCAGTCACTCTCTCTCAGGGAGGTATCTGTCCACTGAGTGGTGTCTCTCAGTCCCTGTCTCTCAGGGACATATATGTACACTGACCGGTGTCTCTCAGTCCCTCTCTCTCAGGGAGATATCTGTACACTGACTGGTGTCTCTCAGTCCCTCTCTCTCAGGGAGATATCTGTACACTGAGTGGTGTCTCACAGCCCCTGTCTCTCAGGGAGATATCTGTGCACTGACTGGTGTCTCTCAGTCCCTGTCTCTCAGGGAGAAATCTGTACACTGAGCGGTGTCTCAGTCCCTCTCTCTCAGGGAGATATCTGTACAATGACTGGTGTCTCTCAGTCCCTGTATCTCAGGGAGATATCTGTACACTGAGTGGTGTCTCTCAGTCCCTCTCTCTCTCAGGGAGATATCTGTACACTGACTGGTGTCTCTCAGTCCCTGTCTCTCAGGGAGATATCTGTACACTGAGTGGTGTCTCACAGTCCCTCTCTCTCAGGGAGATATCTGTACACTGACTGGTGTCTCTCAGTCCCTCTCTCTCAGGGAGATATCTGTACGCTGACTGGTGTCTCTCAGTCCCTCTCTCTCATGGAGATATCTGTACACTGAGTGGTGTCTCTCAGTCCCTCTCTCTCAGGGAGATATCTGTACACTGACTGGTGTCTCTCAGTCCCTGTCTCTCAGGGAGATATATGTACACTGACTGGTGTCTCTCAGTCCCTGTCTCTCAGGGAGAAATCTGTACACTGAGTGGTGTCTCTCAGTCGCTCTCTCTCAGGGAGATATCTGTACACTGACTGGTGTCTCTCAGTCCCTCTCTCTCAGGGAGATATCTGTACACTGAGTGGTGTCTCTCAGTCCCTCTCTCTCAGGGAGATATCTGTACACTGAGTGGTGTCTCTCAGTCCCTGTCTCTCAGGGAGATATATGTACACTGACTGGTGTCTCTCAGTCCCTCTCTCTCAGGGAGATATCTGGACACTGACTGGTGTCTCTCAGGCCCTCTCTCTCAGGGAGATATCTGTACACTGAGTGGTGTCTCACAGCCCCTGTCTCTCAGGGAGATATGTGTACACTGTCTGGTGTCTCTCAGTCCCTGTCTGTCAGGGAGATATCTGTACACTGAGTGGTGTCTCTCAGTCCCTCTCTCTCAGGGAGATATCTGTACAATGACTGGTGTCTCTCAGTCCCTGTCTCTCAGGGAGATATCTGTACACTGAGTGGTGTCTCTCAGTCCCTCTCTCTCAGGGAGATATCTGTACACCGAGTGGTGTCTCTCAGTCCCTGTCTCTCAGGGAGCTTTATGTACACTGAGTGGTGTCTCTCAGGGAGATATCTGTACACTGACTGGTGTCTCTCAGTCCCTGTCTCTCAGGGAGCTTTATGTACACTGAGTGGTGTCTCTCAGTCCCTCTCTCTCAGGGAGATATTTGTACAGTGACTGGTGTCTCTCAGTCCCTGTCTCTCAGGGAGATATCTGTACACTGAGTGGTGTCTCTCAGTCCCTCTCTCTCAGGGAGATATCTGTACACTGACTGGTGTCTCTCAGTCCCTGTCTCTCAGGGAGATATCTGTACACTGAGTGGTGTCTCTCAGTCCCTCTCTGTCAGGGAGATATCTGAACGCTGACTAGTGTCTCTCAGTCCCTCTCTCTCAGGGAGATATCTGTACACTGAGTGGTGTCTCTCAGTCCCTCTCTCTCAGGGAGGTATCTGTCCACTGAGTGGTGTCTCTCAGTCCCTGTCTCTCAGGGACATATATGTACACTGACCGGTGTCTCTCAGTCCCTCTCTCTCAGGGAGATATCTGTACACTGACTGGTGTCTCTCAGTCCCTCTCTCTCAGGGAGATATCTGTACACTGAGTGGTGTCTCACAGCCCCTGTCTCTCAGGGAGATATCTGTGCACTGACTGGTGTCTCTCAGTCCCTGTCTCTCAGGGAGAAATCTGTACACTGAGCGGTGTCTCTCAGTCCCTCTCTCTCAGGGAGATATCTGTACAATGACTGGTGTCTCTCAGTCCCTGTCTATCAGGGAGATATCTGTACACTGACTGGTGTCTCTCAGTCCCTCTCTCTCAGGGAGATATCTGTACGCTGACTGATGTCTCTCAGTCCCTCTCTCTCAGGGAGATATCTGTACAATGACTGGTGTCTCTCAGTCCCTGTCTATCAGGGAGATATCTGTACACTGACTGGTGTCTCTCAGTCCCTCTCTCTCAGGGAGATATCTGTACGCTGACTGATGTCTCTCAGTCCCTCTCTCTCAGGGAGATATATGTGCACTGACTGGTGTCTCTCAGTCCCTCTCTCTCAGGGAGATATCTGTACACTGAGGGGTGTCTCTCAGTCCCTCTCTCTCAGGGAGATATCTGTACACTGAATGGTGTCTCTCAGTCCCTGTCTCTCAGGGAGATATCTGTACACTGAGTTGTGTCTCTCAGTCCCTGTCTCTCAGGGAGATATCTGTACACTGAGTGGTGTCTCTCAGTCCCTCTCTCTCAGGGAGATATCTGTACACTGAGTGGTGTCTCTCAGTCCCAGTCTCTCAGGGAGATATATGTACACCGACTGGTGTCTCTCAGTCCCTCTCTCTCAGGGAGGTATCTGTACACTGACTGGTGTCTCTCAGTCCCTCTCTCTCAGGGAGATATCTGAACACTGAGTGGTGTCTCTCAGTCCCTGTGTCTCATGGAGATATATGTACACTGACTGGTGTCTCTCAGTCCCTCTCTCTCAGGGAGGTATCTGTACACTGATTGGTGTCTCTCAGTCCCTCTCTCTCAGGGAGATATCTGTACACTGACTGGTGTCTCTCAGTCCCTCTCTCTCAGGGAGATATCTGTACACTGAGTGGTGTCTCTCAGTCCCTGTCTCTCAGGGAGATATCTGTACACTGAGTGGTGTCTCTCAGTGCCTCTCTTTCAGGGAGATATCTGAACACTGAGTGGTGTCTCTCAGTCCCTCTCTCTCAGGGATGTATCTGTACACTGATTGGTGTCTCTCAGTCCCTCTCTCTCAGGGAGATATCTGTACACTGACTGGTGTCTCTCAGTCCCTCTCTCTCAGGGAGATATCTGTACACTGACTGGTGTCTCTCAGTCCCTCTCTCTCAGGGAGATATCTGTACACTGAGTGGTGTCTCTCAGTCCCTGACTCTCAGGGAGATATCTGTACACTGACTGGTGTCTCTCAGTCCCTCTCTCTCAGGGAGATATCTGTACGCTGACTAGTGTCTCTCAGTCCCTCTCTCTCAGGGAGATATCTGTACACTGAGTGGTGTCTCTCAGTCCCTCTCTCTCAGGGAGATATCTGTACACTGACTGGTGTCTCTCAGTCCCTGTCTCTCAGGGAGATATATGTACACTGACTGGTGTCTCTCAGTCCCTCTCTCAGGAAGGTATCTGTACACTGAGTGGTGTCTCTCAGTCCCTGTCTCTCAGGGAGATATATGTACACTGACTGGTGTCTCTCAGTCCTTGTCTCTCAGGGAGATATATGTACACTGACTGGTGTCTCTCAGTCCCTCTCTCTCAGGGAGATATCTGTACACGGAGTGGTGTCTCACAGCCCCTGTCTCTCAGGGAGATATCTGTACACTGACTGGTGTATCTCAGTCCCTGTCTCTCAGGGAGAAATCTGTACACTGAGTGGTGTCTCTCAGTCCCTCTCTCTCAGGGAGATATCTGTACACTGAGTGGTGTCTCTCAGTCCCTGTCTCTCAGGGAGATATCTGTACCATGACTGGTGTCTCTCAGTCCCTGTCTCTCAGGGAGATATATGTACACTGACTGGTGTCTCTCAGTCCCTCTCTCTCAGGGAGGTATCTGTACACTGAGTGGTGTCTCTCAGTCCCTCTCTCTCAGGGAGATATCTGTACACTGAGTGGTGTCTCTCAGTCCCTGTCTCTCAGGGAGATATCTGGACACTGAGTGGTGTCTCTCAGTCCCTGTCTCTCAGGGAGATATCTGTACACTGACTGGTGTCTCTCAGTCCCTCTCTCTCAGGGAGATATCTGAACACTGAGTGGTGTCTCTCAGTCCCTGTGTCTCAGGGAGATATATGTACACTGACTGGTGTCTCTAAGTCCCTCTCTCTCAGGGAGGTATCTGTACACTGAGTGGTGTCTCTCAGTCCCTGTCTCTCAGGGAGATATATGTACACTGATTGGTGTCTCTCAGTCCCTCTCTCTCAGGGAGATATCTGTACACTGACTGGTGTCTCTCAGTCCCTCTCTCTCAGGGAGATATCTGTACACTGAGTGGTGTCTCTCAGTCCCTGTCTCTCAGGGAGATATCTGTACACTGAGTGGTGTCTCTCAGTGCCTCTCTTTCAGGGAGATATCTGAACACTGAGTGGTGTCTCTCAGACCCTGTGTCTCAGGGAGATATATGTACACTGACTGGTGTCTCTCAGTCCCTCTCTCTCAGGGAGATATCTGTACACTGACTGGTGTCTCTCAGTCCCTCTCTCTCAGGGAGATATCTGTACACTGAGTGGTGTCTCTCAGTCCGTGACTCTCAGGGAGATATCTGTACACTGACTGGTGTCTCTCAGTCCCTCTCTCTCAGGGAGATATCTGAACGCTGACTAGTGTCTCTCAGTCCCTCTCTCTCAGGGAGATATCTGTACACTGAGTGGTGTCTCTCAGTCCCTCTCTCAGGAAGGTATCTGTACACTGAGTGGTGTCTCACAGTCCCTGTCTCTCAGGGAGATATATGTACACTGACTGGTGTCTCTCAGTCCTTGTCTCTCAGGGAGATATATGTACACTGACTGGTGTCTCTCAGTCCCTTTCTCTCAGGGAGATATCTGTACACTGACTGGTGTCTCTCAGTCCCTCTCTCTCAGGGAGATATCTGTACACTGAGTGGTGTCTCACAGCCCCTGTCTCTCAGGGAGATATCTGTACACTGACTGGTGTCTCTCAGTCACTGTCTCTCAGGGAGAAATCTGTACACTGAGTGGTGTCTCTCAGTCCCTCTCTCTCAGGGAGATATCTGTACACTGAGTGGTGTCTCTCAGTCCCTGTCTCTCAGGGAGATATCTGTACCATGACTGGTGTCTCTCAGTCCCTGTCTCTCAGGGAGATATATGTACACTGACTGGTGTCTCTCAGTCCCTCTCTCTCAGGGAGGTATCTGTACACTGAGTGGTGTCTCTCAGTCCCTGTCTCTCAGGGAGATATATGTACACTGACTGGTGTCTCTCAGTCCCTCTCTCTCAGGGAGATATCTGTACACTGAGTGGTGTCTCTCAGTCCCTCTCTCTCAGGGAGATATCTGTACACTGAGTGGTGTCTCTCAGTCCCTCTCTCTCAGGGAGATATCTGTACACTGACTGGTGTCTCTCAGTCCCTGTCTCTCAGGGAGATATATATACACTGACTGGTGTCTCTCAGTCCCTCTCTCAGGAAGGTATCTGTACACTGAGTGGTGTCTCTCAGTCCCTGTCTCTCAGGGAGATATATGTACACTGACTGGTGTCTCTCAGTCCTTGTCTCTCAGGGAGATATATGTACACTGACTGGTGTCTCTCAGTCCCTTTCTCTCAGGGAGATATCTGTACACTGACTGGTGTCTCTCAGTCCCTCTCTCTCAGGGAGATATCTGTACACTGAGTGGTGTCTCACAGCCCCTGTCTCTCAGGGAGATATCTGTACACTGACTGGTGTCTCTCAGTCCCTGTCTCTCAGGGAGCAATCTGTACACTGAGTGGTGTCTCTCAGTCCCTCTCTCTCAGGGAGATATCTGTACACTGAGTGGTGTCTCTCAGTCCCTCTCTCTCAGGGAGATATCTGAACGCTGACTAGTGTCTCTCAGTCCCTCTCTCTCAGGGAGATATCTGTACACTGAGTGGTGTCTCTCAGTCACTCTCTCTCAGGGAGATATCTGTACACTGACTGGTGTCTCTCAGTCCCTCTCTCTCAGGGAGATATCTGTACGCTGACTGATGTCTCTCAGTCCCTCTCTCTCAGGGAGATATCTGTACAATGACTGGTGTCTCTCAGTCCCTGTCTATCAGGGAGATATCTGTACACTGACTGGTGTCTCTCAGTCCCTCTCTCTCAGGGAGATATCTGTACGCTGACTGATGTCTCTCAGTCCCTCTCTCTCAGGGAGATATATGTGCACTGACTGGTGTCTCTCAGTCCCTCTCTCTCAGGGAGATATCTGTACACTGAGGGGTGTCTCTCAGTCCCTCTCTCTCAGGGAGATATCTGTACACTGAATGGTGTCTCTCAGTCCCTGTCTCTCAGGGAGATATCTGTACACTGAGTTGTGTCTCTCAGTCCCTGTCTCTCAGGGAGATATCTGTACACTGAGTGGTGTCTCTCAGTCCCTCTCTCTCAGGGAGATATCTGTACACTGAGTGGTGTCTCTCAGTCCCAGTCTCTCAGGGAGATATATGTACACCGACTGGTGTCTCTCAGTCCCTCTCTCTCAGGGAGGTATCTGTACACTGACTGGTGTCTCTCAGTCCCTCTCTCTCAGGGAGATATCTGAACACTGAGTGGTGTCTCTCAGTCCCTGTGTCTCATGGAGATATATGTACACTGACTGGTGTCTCTCAGTCCCTCTCTCTCAGGGAGGTATCTGTACACTGATTGGTGTCTCTCAGTCCCTCTCTCTCAGGGAGATATCTGTACACTGACTGGTGTCTCTCAGTCCCTCTCTCTCAGGGAGATATCTGTACACTGAGTGGTGTCTCTCAGTCCCTGTCTCTCAGGGAGATATCTGTACACTGAGTGGTGTCTCTCAGTGCCTCTCTTTCAGGGAGATATCTGAACACTGAGTGGTGTCTCTCAGTCCCTCTCTCTCAGGGATGTATCTGTACACTGATTGGTGTCTCTCAGTCCCTCTCTCTCAGGGAGATATCTGTACACTGACTGGTGTCTCTCAGTCCCTCTCTCTCAGGGAGATATCTGTACACTGACTGGTGTCTCTCAGTCCCTCTCTCTCAGGGAGATATCTGTACACTGAGTGGTGTCTCTCAGTCCCTGACTCTCAGGGAGATATCTGTACACTGACTGGTGTCTCTCAGTCCCTCTCTCTCAGGGAGATATCTGTACGCTGACTAGTGTCTCTCAGTCCCTCTCTCTCAGGGAGATATCTGTACACTGAGTGGTGTCTCTCAGTCCCTCTCTCTCAGGGAGATATCTGTACACTGACTGGTGTCTCTCAGTCCCTGTCTCTCAGGGAGATATATGTACACTGACTGGTGTCTCTCAGTCCCTCTCTCAGGAAGGTATCTGTACACTGAGTGGTGTCTCTCAGTCCCTGTCTCTCAGGGAGATATATGTACACTGACTGGTGTCTCTCAGTCCTTGTCTCTCAGGGAGATATATGTACACTGACTGGTGTCTCTCAGTCCCTCTCTCTCAGGGAGATATCTGTACACTGACTGGTGTCTCTCAGTCCCTCTCTCTCAGGGAGATATCTGTACACTGAGTGGTGTCTCACAGCCCCTGTCTCTCAGGGAGATATCTGTACACTGACTGGTGTCTCTCAGTCCCTGTCTCTCAGGGAGAAATCTGTACACTGAGTGGTGTCTCTCAGTCCCTCTCTCTCAGGGAGATATCTGTACACTGAGTGGTGTCTCTCAGTCCCTGTCTCTCAGGGAGATATCTGTACCATGACTGGTGTCTCTCAGTCCCTGTCTCTCAGGGAGATATATGTACACTGACTGGTGTCTCTCAGTCCCTCTCTCTCAGGGAGGTATCTGTACACTGAGTGGTGTCTCTCAGTCCCTCTCTCTCAGGGAGATATCTGTACACTGAGTGGTGTCTCTCAGTCCCTGTCTCTCAGGGAGATATCTGGACACTGAGTGGTGTCTCTCAGTCCCTGTCTCTCAGGGAGATATCTGTACACTGACTGGTGTCTCTCAGTCCCTCTCTCTCAGGGAGATATCTGAACACTGAGTGGTGTCTCTCAGTCCCTGTGCCTCAGGGAGATATATGTACACTGACTGGTGTCTCTAAGTCCCTCTCTCTCAGGGAGGTATCTGTACACTGAGTGGTGTCTCTCAGTCCCTGTCTCTCAGGGAGATATATGTACACTGATTGGTGTCTCTCAGTCCCTCTCTCTCAGGGAGATATCTGTACACTGACTGGTGTCTCTCAGTCCCTCTCTCTCAGGGAGATATCTGTACACTGAGTGGTGTCTCTCAGTCCCTGTCTCTCAGGGAGATATCTGTACACTGAGTGGTGTCTCTCAGTGCCTCTCTTTCAGGGAGATATCTGAACACTGAGTGGTGTCTCTCAGACCCTGTGTCTCAGGGAGATATATGTACACTGACTGGTGTCTCTCAGTCCCTCTCTCTCAGGGAGATATCTGTACACTGACTGGTGTCTCTCAGTCCCTCTCTCTCAGGGAGATATCTGTACACTGAGTGGTGTCTCTCAGTCCGTGACTCTCAGGGAGATATCTGTACACTGACTGGTGTCTCTCAGTCCCTCTCTCTCAGGGAGATATCTGAACGCTGACTAGTGTCTCTCAGTCCCTCTCTCTCAGGGAGATATCTGTACACTGAGTGGTGTCTCTCAGTCCCTCTCTCAGGAAGGTATCTGTACACTGAGTGGTGTCTCACAGTCCCTGTCTCTCAGGGAGATATATGTACACTGACTGGTGTCTCTCAGTCCTTGTCTCTCAGGGAGATATATGTACACTGACTGGTGTCTCTCAGTCCCTTTCTCTCAGGGAGATATCTGTACACTGACTGGTGTCTCTCAGTCCCTCTCTCTCAGGGAGATATCTGTACACTGAGTGGTGTCTCACAGCCCCTGTCTCTCAGGGAGATATCTGTACACTGACTGGTGTCTCTCAGTCCCTGTCTCTCAGGGAGAAATCTGTACACTGAGTGGTGTCTCTCAGTCCCTCTCTCTCAGGGAGATATCTGTACACTGAGTGGTGTCTCTCAGTCCCTGTCTCTCAGGGAGATATCTGTACCATGACTGGTGTCTCTCAGTCCCTGTCTCTCAGGGAGATATATGTACACTGACTGGTGTCTCTCAGTCCCTCTCTCTCAGGGAGGTATCTGTACACTGAGTGGTGTCTCTCAGTCCCTGTCTCTCAGGGAGATATATGTACACTGACTGGTGTCTCTCAGTCCCTCTCTCTCAGGGAGATATCTGTACACTGAGTGGTGTCTCTCAGTCCCTCTCTCTCAGGGAGATATCTGTACACTGAGTGGTGTCTCTCAGTCCCTCTCTCTCAGGGAGATATCTGTACACTGACTGGTGTCTCTCAGTCCCTGTCTCTCAGGGAGATATATATACACTGACTGGTGTCTCTCAGTCCCTCTCTCAGGAAGGTATCTGTACACTGAGTGGTGTCTCTCAGTCCCTGTCTCTCAGGGAGATATATGTACACTGACTGGTGTCTCTCAGTCCTTGTCTCTCAGGGAGATATATGTACACTGACTGGTGTCTCTCAGTCCCTTTCTCTCAGGGAGATATCTGTACACTGACTGGTGTCTCTCAGTCCCTCTCTCTCAGGGAGATATCTGTACACTGAGTGGTGTCTCACAGCCCCTGTCTCTCAGGGAGATATCTGTACACTGACTGGTGTCTCTCAGTCCCTGTCTCTCAGGGAGAAATCTGTACACTGAGTGGTGTCTCTCAGTCCCTCTCTCTCAGGGAGATATCTGTACACTGAGTGGTGTCTCTCAGTCCCTCTCTCTCAGGGAGATATCTGAACGCTGACTAGTGTCTCTCAGTCCCTCTCTCTCAGGGAGATATCTGTACACTGAGTGGTGTCTCTCAGTCACTCTCTCTCAGGGAGATATCTGTACACTGAATGGTGTCTCTCAGTCCCTCTCTCTCAGGGAGATATCTGTACTCTGACTGGTGTCTCTCAGTCCCTGTCTCTCAGGGAGATATCTGTGCACTGAGTGGTGTCTCTCAGTCCCTCTCTCTCAGGGAGATATCTGTACACTGACTGGTGTCTCTCAGTCACTCTCTCTCAGGGAGGTATCTGTCCACTGAGTGGTGTCTCTCAGTCCCTGTCTCTCAGGGACATATCTGTACACTGACTGGTGTCTCTCAGTCCCTGTCTCTCAGGGAGATATCTGTACACTGAGTGGTGTCTCACAGTCCCTCTCTCTCAGGGAGATATCTGTACACTGACTGGTGTCTCTCAGTCCCTCTCTCTCAGGGAGATATCTGTACGCTGACTGGTGTCTCTCAGTCCCTCTCTCTCATGGAGATATCTGTACACTGAGTGGTGTCTCTCAGTCCCTCTCTCTCAGGGAGATATCTGTACACTGACTGGTGTCTCTCAGTCCCTGTCTCTCAGGGAGATATATGTACACTGACTGGTGTCTCTCAGTCCCTGTCTCTCAGGGAGAAATCTGTACACTGAGTGGTGTCTCTCAGTCGCTCTCTCTCAGGGAGATATCTGTACACTGACTGGTGTCTCTCAGTCCCTCTCTCTCAATGAGATATCTGTACACTGAGTGGTGTCTCTCAGTCCCTCTCTCTCAGGGAGATATCTGTACACTGAGTGGTGTCTCTCAGTCCCTGTCTCTCAGGGAGATATATGTACACTGACTGGTGTCTCTCAGTCCCTCTCTCTCAGGGAGATATCTGGACACTGACTGGTGTCTCTCAGGCCCTCTCTCTCAGGGAGATATCTGTACACTGAGTGGTGTCTCACAGCCCCTGTCTCTCAGGGAGATATGTGTACACTGTCTGGTGTCTCTCAGTCCCTGTCTGTCAGGGAGATATCTGTACACTGAGTGGTGTCTCTCAGTCCCTCTCTCTCAGGGAGATATCTGTACAATGACTGGTGTCTCTCAGTCCCTGTCTCTCAGGGAGATATCTGTACACTGAGTGGTGTCTCTCAGTCCCTCTCTCTCAGGGAGATATCTGTACACCGAGTGGTGTCTCTCAGTCCCTGTCTCTCAGGGAGCTTTATGTACACTGAGTGGTGTCTCTCAGGGAGATATCTGTACACTGACTGGTGTCTCTCAGTCCCTGTCTCTCAGGGAGCTTTATGTACACTGAGTGGTGTCTCTCAGTCCCTCTCTCTCAGGGAGATATTTGTACAGTGACTGGTGTCTCTCAGTCCCTGTCTCTCAGGGAGATATCTGTACACTGAGTGGTTTCTCTCAGTCCCTCTCTCTCAGGGAGATATCTGTACACTGACTGGTGTCTCTCAGTCCCTGTCTCTCAGGGAGATATCTGTACACTGAGTGGTGTCTCTCAGTCCCTCTCTCTCAGGGAGATATCTGAACGCTGACTAGTGTCTCTCAGTCCCTCTCTCTCAGGGAGATATCTGTACACTGAGTGGTGTCTCTCAGTCCCTCTCTCTCAGGGAGGTATCTGTCCACTGAGTGGTGTCTCTCAGTCCCTGTCTCTCAGGGACATATATGTACACTGACCGGTGTCTCTCAGTCCCTCTCTCTCAGGGAGATATCTGTACACTGACTGGTGTCTCTCAGTCCCTCTCTCTCAGGGAGATATCTGTACACTGAGTGGTGTCTCACAGCCCCTGTCTCTCAGGGAGATATCTGTGCACTGACTGGTGTCTCTCAGTCCCTGTCTCTCAGGGAGAAATCTGTACACTGAGCGGTGTCTCTCAGTCCCTCTCTCTCAGGGAGATATCTGTACAATGACTGGTGTCTCTCAGTCCCTGTCTATCAGGGAGATATCTGTACACTGACTGGTGTCTCTCAGTCCCTCTCTCTCAGGGAGATATCTGTACGCTGACTGATGTCTCTCAGTCCCTCTCTCTCAGGGAGATATCTGTACAATGACTGGTGTCTCTCAGTCCCTGTCTATCAGGGAGATATCTGTACACTGACTGGTGTCTCTCAGTCCCTCTCTCTCAGGGAGATATCTGTACGCTGACTGATGTCTCTCAGTCCCTCTCTCTCAGGGAGATATATGTGCACTGACTGGTGTCTCTCAGTCCCTCTCTCTCAGGGAGATATCTGTACACTGAGGGGTGTCTCTCAGTCCCTCTCTCTCAGGGAGATATCTGTACACTGAATGGTGTCTCTCAGTCCCTGTCTCTCAGGGAGATATCTGTACACTGAGTTGTGTCTCTCAGTCCCTGTCTCTCAGGGAGATATCTGTACACTGAGTGGTGTCTCTCAGTCCCTCTCTCTCAGGGAGATATCTGTACACTGAGTGGTGTCTCTCAGTCCCAGTCTCTCAGGGAGATATATGTACACCGACTGGTGTCTCTCAGTCCCTCTCTCTCAGGGAGGTATCTGTACACTGACTGGTGTCTCTCAGTCCCTCTCTCTCAGGGAGATATCTGAACACTGAGTGGTGTCTCTCAGTCCCTGTGTCTCATGGAGATATATGTACACTGACTGGTGTCTCTCAGTCCCTCTCTCTCAGGGAGGTATCTGTACACTGATTGGTGTCTCTCAGTCCCTCTCTCTCAGGGAGATATCTGTACACTGACTGGTGTCTCTCAGTCCCTCTCTCTCAGGGAGATATCTGTACACTGAGTGGTGTCTCTCAGTCCCTGTCTCTCAGGGAGATATCTGTACACTGAGTGGTGTCTCTCAGTGCCTCTCTTTCAGGGAGATATCTGAACACTGAGTGGTGTCTCTCAGTCCCTCTCTCTCAGGGATGTATCTGTACACTGATTGGTGTCTCTCAGTCCCTCTCTCTCAGGGAGATATCTGTACACTGACTGGTGTCTCTCAGTCCCTCTCTCTCAGGGAGATATCTGTACACTGACTGGTGTCTCTCAGTCCCTCTCTCTCAGGGAGATATCTGTACACTGAGTGGTGTCTCTCAGTCCCTGACTCTCAGGGAGATATCTGTACACTGACTGGTGTCTCTCAGTCCCTCTCTCTCAGGGAGATATCTGTACGCTGACTAGTGTCTCTCAGTCCCTCTCTCTCAGGGAGATATCTGTACACTGAGTGGTGTCTCTCAGTCCCTCTCTCTCAGGGAGATATCTGTACACTGACTGGTGTCTCTCAGTCCCTCTCTCTCAGGGAGATATATGTACACTGACTGGTGTCTCTCAGTCCCTCTCTCAGGAAGGTATCTGTACACTGAGTGGTGTCTCTCAGTCCCTGTCTCTCAGGGAGATATATGTACACTGACTGGTGTCTCTCAGTCCTTGTCTCTCAGGGAGATATATGTACACTGACTGGTGTCTCTCAGTCCCTCTCTCTCAGGGAGATATCTGTACACTGACTGGTGTCTCTCAGTCCCTCTCTCTCAGGGAGATATCTGTACACTGAGTGGTGTCTCACAGCCCCTGTCTCTCAGGGAGATATCTGTACACTGACTGGTGTCTCTCAGTCCCTGTCTCTCAGGGAGAAATCTGTACACTGAGTGGTGTCTCTCAGTCCCTCTCTCTCAGGGAGATATCTGTACACTGAGTGGTGTCTCTCAGTCCCTGTCTCTCAGGGAGATATCTGTACCATGACTGGTGTCTCTCAGTCCCTGTCTCTCAGGGAGATATATGTACACTGACTGGTGTCTCTCAGTCCCTCTCTCTCAGGGAGGTATCTGTACACTGAGTGGTGTCTCTCAGTCCCTCTCTCTCAGGGAGATATCTGTACACTGAGTGGTGTCTCTCAGTCCCTGTCTCTCAGGGAGATATCTGGACACTGAGTGGTGTCTCTCAGTCCATGTCTCTCAGGGAGATATCTGTACACTGACTGGTGTCTCTCAGTCCCTCTCTCTCAGGGAGATATCTGAACACTGAGTGGTGTCTCTCAGTCCCTGTGTCTCAGGGAGATATATGTACACTGACTGGTGTCTCTAAGTCCCTCTCTCTCAGGGAGGTATCTGTACACTGAGTGGTGTCTCTCAGTCCCTGTCTCTCAGGGAGATATATGTACACTGATTGGTGTCTCTCAGTCCCTCTCTCTCAGGGAGATATCTGTACACTGACTGGTGTCTCTCAGTCCCTCTCTCTCAGGGAGATATCTGTACACTGAGTGGTGTCTCTCAGTCCCTGTCTCTCAGGGAGATATCTGTACACTGAGTGGTGTCTCTCAGTGCCTCTCTTTCAGGGAGATATCTGAACACTGAGTGGTGTCTCTCAGACCCTGTGTCTCAGGGAGATATATGTACACTGACTGGTGTCTCTCAGTCCCTCTCTCTCAGGGAGATATCTGTACACTGACTGGTGTCTCTCAGTCCCTCTCTCTCAGGGAGATATCTGTACACTGAGTGGTGTCTCTCAGTCCGTGACTCTCAGGGAGATATCTGTACACTGACTGGTGTCTCTCAGTCCCTCTCTCTCAGGGAGATATCTGTACAATGACTGGTGTCTCTCAGTCCCTGTCTATCAGGGAGATATCTGTACACTGACTGGTGTCTCTCAGTCCCTCTCTCTCAGGGAGATATCTGTACGCTGACTGATGTCTCTCAGTCCCTCTCTCTCAGGGAGATATATGTGCACTGACTGGTGTCTCTCAGTCCCTCTCTCTCAGGGAGATATCTGTACACTGAGGGGTGTCTCTCAGTCCCTCTCTCTCAGGGAGATATCTGTACACTGAATGGTGTCTCTCAGTCCCTGTCTCTCAGGGAGATATCTGTACACTGAGTTGTGTCTCTCAGTCCCTGTCTCTCAGGGAGATATCTGTACACTGAGTGGTGTCTCTCAGTCCCTCTCTCTCAGGGAGATATCTGTACACTGAGTGGTGTCTCTCAGTCCCAGTCTCTCAGGGAGATATATGTACACCGACTGGTGTCTCTCAGTCCCTCTCTCTCAGGGAGGTATCTGTACACTGACTGGTGTCTCTCAGTCCCTCTCTCTCAGGGAGATATCTGAACACTGAGTGGTGTCTCTCAGTCCCTGTGTCTCATGGAGATATATGTACACTGACTGGTGTCTCTCAGTCCCTCTCTCTCAGGGAGGTATCTGTACACTGATTGGTGTCTCTCAGTCCCTCTCTCTCAGGGAGATATCTGTACACTGACTGGTGTCTCTCAGTCCCTCTCTCTCAGGGAGATATCTGTACACTGAGTGGTGTCTCTCAGTCCCTGTCTCTCAGGGAGATATCTGTACACTGAGTGGTGTCTCTCAGTGCCTCTCTTTCAGGGAGATATCTGAACACTGAGTGGTGTCTCTCAGTCCCTCTCTCTCAGGGATGTATCTGTACACTGATTGGTGTCTCTCAGTCCCTCTCTCTCAGGGAGATATCTGTACACTGACTGGTGTCTCTCAGTCCCTCTCTCTCAGGGAGATATCTGTACACTGACTGGTGTCTCTCAGTCCCTCTCTCTCAGGGAGATATCTGTACACTGAGTGGTGTCTCTCAGTCCCTGACTCTCAGGGAGATATCTGTACACTGACTGGTGTCTCTCAGTCCCTCTCTCTCAGGGAGATATCTGTACGCTGACTAGTGTCTCTCAGTCCCTCTCTCTCAGGGAGATATCTGTACACTGAGTGGTGTCTCTCAGTCCCTCTCTCTCAGGGAGATATCTGTACACTGACTGGTGTCTCTCAGTCCCTCTCTCTCAGGGAGATATATGTACACTGACTGGTGTCTCTCAGTCCCTCTCTCAGGAAGGTATCTGTACACTGAGTGGTGTCTCTCAGTCCCTGTCTCTCAGGGAGATATATGTACACTGACTGGTGTCTCTCAGTCCTTGTCTCTCAGGGAGATATATGTACACTGACTGGTGTCTCTCAGTCCCTCTCTCTCAGGGAGATATCTGTAAACTGACTGGTGTCTCTCAGTCCCTCTCTCAGGGAGATATCTGTACACTGAGTGGTGTCTCACAGCCCCTGTCTCTCAGGGAGATATCTGTACACTGACTGGTGTCTCTCAGTCCCTGTCTCTCAGGGAGAAATCTGTACACTGAGTGGTGTCTCTCAGTCCCTCTCTCTCAGGGAGATATCTGTACACTGAGTGGTGTCTCTCAGTCCCTGTCTCTCAGGGAGATATCTGTACCATGACTGGTGTCTCTCAGTCCCTGTCTCTCAGGGAGATATATGTACACTGACTGGTGTCTCTCAGTCCCTCTCTCTCAGGGAGGTATCTGTACACTGAGTGGTGTCTCTCAGTCCCTCTCTCTCAGGGAGATATCTGTACACTGACTGGTGTCTCTCAGTCCCTCTCTCTCAGGGAGATATCTGAACACTGAGTGGTGTCTCTCAGTCCCTGTGTCTCAGGGAGATATATGTACACTGACTGGTGTCTCTAAGTCCCTCTCTCTCAGGGAGGTATCTGTACACTGAGTGGTGTCTCTCAGTCCCTGTCTCTCAGGGAGATATATGTACACTGATTGGTGTCTCTCAGTCCCTCTCTCTCAGGGAGATATCTGTACACTGACTGGTGTCTCTCAGTCCCTCTCTCTCAGGGAGATATCTGTACACTGAGTGGTGTCTCTCAGTCCCTGTCTCTCAGGGAGATATCTGTACACTGAGTGGTGTCTCTCAGTGCCTCTCTTTCAGGGAGATATCTGAACACTGAGTGGTGTCTCTCAGACCCTGTGTCTCAGGGAGATATATGTACACTGACTGGTGTCTCTCAGTCCCTCTCTCTCAGGGAGATATCTGTACACTGACTGGTGTCTCTCAGTCCCTCTCTCTCAGGGAGATATCTGTACACTGAGTGGTGTCTCTCAGTCCGTGACTCTCAGGGAGATATCTGTACACTGACTGGTGTCTCTCAGTCCCTCTCTCTCAGGGAGATATCTGAACGCTGACTAGTGTCTCTCAGTCCCTCTCTCTCAGGGAGATATCTGTACACTGAGTGGTGTCTCTCAGTCCCTCTCTCAGGAAGGTATCTGTACACTGAGTGGTGTCTCACAGTCCCTGTCTCTCAGGGAGATATATGTACACTGACTGGTGTCTCTCAGTCCTTGTCTCTCAGGGAGATATATGTACACTGACTGGTGTCTCTCAGTCCCTTTCTCTCAGGGAGATATCTGTACACTGACTGGTGTCTCTCAGTCCCTCTCTCTCAGGGAGATATCTGTACACTGAGTGGTGTCTCACAGCCCCTGTCTCTCAGGGAGATATCTGTACACTGACTGGTGTCTCTCAATCCCTGTCTCTCAGGGAGAAATCTGTACACTGAGTGGTGTCTCTCAGTCCCTCTCTCTCAGGGAGATATCTGTACACTGAGTGGTGTCTCTCAGTCCCTGTCTCTCAGGGAGATATATGTACACTGATTGGTGTCTCTCAGTCCCTCTCTCTCAGGGAGGTATCTGTACACTGATTGGTGTCTCTCAGTCCCTCTCTCTCAGGGAGATATCTGTACACTGACTGGTGTCTCTCAGTCCCTCTCTCTCAGGGAGATATCTGTACACTGAGTGGTGTCTCTCAGTCCCTGTCTCTCAGGGAGATATCTGTACACTGAGTGGTGTCTCTCAGTGCCTCTCTTTCAGGGAGATATCTGAACACTGAGTGGTGTCTCTCAGTCCCTCTCTCTCAGGGAGGTATCTGTACACTGATTGGTGTCTCTCAGTCCCTCTCTCTCAGGGAGATATCTGTACACTGACTGGTGTCTCTCAGTCCCTCTCTCTCAGGGAGATATCTGTACACTGACTGGTGTCTCTCAGTCCCTCTCTCTCAGGGAGATATCTGTACACTGAGTGGTGTCTCTCAGTCCCTGACTCTCAGGGAGATATCTGTACACTGACTGGTGTCTCTCAGTCCCTCTCTCTCAGGGAGATATCTGTACGCTGACTAGTGTCTCTCAGTCCCTCTCTCTCAGGGAGATATCTGTACACTGAGTGGTGTCTCTCAGTCCCTCTCTCTCAGGGAGATATCTGTACACTGACTGGTGTCTCTCAGTCCCTGTCTCTCAGGGAGATATATGTACACTGACTGGTGTCTCTCAGTCCCTCTCTCAGGAAGGTATCTGTACACTGAGTGGTGTCTCTCAGTCCCTGTCTCTCAGGGAGATATATGTACACTGACTGGTGTCTCTCAGTCCTTGTCTCTCAGGGAGATATATGTACACTGACTGGTGTCTCTCAGTCCCTCTCTCTCAGGGAGATATCTGTACACTGACTGGTGTCTCTCAGTCCCTCTCTCTCAGGGAGATATCTGTACACTGAGTGGTGTCTCACAGCCCCTGTCTCTCAGGGAGATATCTGTACACTGACTGGTGTCTCTCAGTCCCTGTCTCTCAGGGAGAAACCTGTACACTGAGTGGTGTCTCTCAGTCCCTCTCTCTCAGGGAGATATCTGTACACTGAGTGGTGTCTCTCAGTCCCTGTCTCTCAGGGAGATATCTGTACCATGACTGGTGTCTCTCAGTCCCTGTCTCTCAGGGAGATATATGTACACTGACTGGTGTCTCTCAGTCCCTCTCTCTCAGGGAGGTATCTGTACACTGAGTGGTGTCTCTCAGTCCCTGTCTCTCAGGGAGATATCTGTACACTGACTGGTGACTCTCAGTCCCTCTCTCTCAGGGAGATATCTGTACACTGAGTGGTGTCTCACAGCCCCTGTCTCTCAGGGAGATATCTGTACACTGACTGGTGTCTCTCAGTCCCTGTCTCTCAGGGAGCTTTAGGTACACTGAGTGGTGTCTCTCAGGGAGATATCTGTCCACTGACTGGTGTCTCTCAGTCCCTGTCTCTCAGGGAGCTTTATGTACACTGAGTGGTGTCTCTCAGTCCCTCTCTCTCAGGGAGATATCTGTACACTGACTGGTGTCTCTCAGTCCCTGTCTCTCAGGGAGATATCAGTACACTGAGTGGTGTCTCTCAGTCCCTCTCTCTCAGGGAGATATCTGTACACTGACTGGTGTCTCACAGACCCTCTCTCTCAGGGAGATATCTGTACACTGACTGGTGTCTCTCAGTCCCTGTCTCTCAGGGAGATATCTGTACACTGAGTGGTGTCTCTCAGTCCCTCTCTCTCAGGGACATATCTGTACGCTGACTGGTGTCTCTCAGTCCCTCTCTCTCAGGGAGATATCTGTACACTGAGTGGTGTCTCTCAGTCCGTCTCTCTCAGGGAGATATCTGTACACTGAGTGGTGTCTCTCAGTCCCTGTCTCTCAGGGAGATATCTGGACACTGAGTGGTGTCTCTCAGTCCCTGTCTCTCAGGGAGATATCTGTACACTGACTGGTGTCTCTCAGTCCCTCTCTCTCAGGGAGATATCTGAACACTGAGTGGTGTCTCTCAGTCCCTGTGTCTCAGGGAGATATATGTACACTGACTGGTGTCTCTAAGCCCCTCTCTCTCAGGGAGGTATCTGTACACTGAGTGGTGTCTCTCAGTCCCTGTCTCTCAGGGAGATATATGTACACTGATTGGTGTCTCTCAGTCCCTCTCTCTCAGGGAGATATCTGTACACTGACTGGTGTCTCTCAGTCCCTCTCTCTCAGGGAGATATCTGTACACTGAGTGGTGTCTCTCAGTCCCTGTCTCTCAGGGAGATATCTGTACACTGAGTGGTGTCTCTCAGTGCCTCTCTTTCAGGGAGATATCTGAACACTGAGTGGTGTCTCTCAGACCCTGTGTCTCAGGGAGATATATGTACACTGACTGGTGTCTCTCAGTCCCTCTCTCTCAGGGAGATATCTGTACACTGACTGGTGTCTCTCAGTCCCTCTCTCTCAGGGAGATATCTGTACACTGAGTGGTGTCTCTCAGTCCCTGACTCTCAGGGAGATATCTGTACACTGACTGGTGTCTCTCAGTCCCTCTCTCTCAGGGAGATATCTGAACGCTGACTAGTGTCTCTCAGTCCCTCTCTCTCAGGGAGATATCTGTACACTGAGTGGTGTCTCTCAGTCCCTCTCTCAGGAAGGTATCTGTACACTGAGTGGTGTCTCACAGTTCCTGTCTCTCAGGGAGATATATGTACACTGACTGGTGTCTCTCAGTCCTTGTCTCTCAGGGAGATATATGAACACTGACTGGTGTCTCTCAGTCCCTTTCTCTCAGGGAGATATCTGTACACTGACTGGTGTCTCTCAGTCCCTCTCTCTCAGGGAGATATCTGTACACTGAGTGGTGTCTCACAGCCCCTGTCTCTCAGGGAGATATCTGTACACTGACTGGTGTCTCTCAGTCCCTGTCTCTCAGGGAGAAATCAGTACACTGAGTGGTGTCTCTCAGTCCCTCTCTCTCAGGGAGATATCTGTACACTGAGTGGTGTCTCTCAGTCCCTGTCTCTCAGGGAGATATCTGTACCATGACTGGTGTCTCTCAGTCCCTGTCTCTCATGGAGATATATGTACACTGACTGGTGTCTCTCAGTCCCTCTCTCTCAGGGAGGTATCTGTACACTGAGTGGTGTCTCTCAGTCCCTGTCTCTCAGGGAGATATATGTACACTGACTGGTGTCTCTCAGTCCCTCTCTCTCAGGGAGATATCTGTACACTGAGTGGTGTCTCTCAGTCCCTCTCTCTCAGGGAGATATCTGTACACTGAGTGGTGTCTCTCAGTCCCTGTCTCTCAGGGAGATATCTGGACACTGAGTGGTGTCTCTCAGTCCCTGTCTCTCAGGGAGATATCTGTACACTGACTGGTGTCTCTCAGTCCCTCTCTCTCAGGGAGATATCTGAACACTGAGTGGTGTCTCTCAGTCCCTGTGTCTCAGGGAGATATATGTACACTGACTGGTGTCTCTCAGTCCCTCTCTCTCAGGGAGGTATCTGTACACTGAGTGGTGTCTCTCAGTCCCTGTCTCTCAGGGAGATATATGTACACTGATTGGTGTCTCTCAGTCCCTCTCTCTGAGGGAGATATCTGTACACTGACTGGTGTCTCTCAGTCCCTCTCTCTCAGGGAGATATCTGTACACTGAGTGGTGTCTCTCAGTCCCTGTCTCTCAGGGAGATATCTGTACACTGAGTGGTGTCTCTCAGTGCCTCTCTTTCAGGGAGATATCTGAACACTGAGTGGTGTCTCTCAGTCCCTGTGTCTCAGGGAGATATATGTACACTGACTGGTGTCTCTCAGTCCCTCTCTCTCAGGGAGATATCTGTACACTGACTGGTGTCTCTCAGTCCCTCTCTCTCAGGGAGATATCTGTACACTGAGTGGTGTCTCTCAGTCCCTGACTCTCAGGGAGATATCTGTACACTGACTGGTGTCTCTCAGTCCCTCTCTCTCAGGGAGATATCTGTACGCTGACTAGTGTCTCTCAGTCCCTCTCTCTCAGGGAGATATCTGTACACTGAGTGGTGTCTCTCAGTCCCTCTCTCTCAGGGAGATATCTGTACACTGACTGGTGTCTCTCAGTCCCTGTCTCTCAGGGAGATATATGTACACTGACTGGTGTCTCTCAGTCCCTCTCTCAGGAAGGTATCTGTACACTGAGTGGTGTCTCTCAGTCCCTGTCTCTCAGGGAGATATAAGTACACTGACTGGTGTCTCTCAGTCCTTGTCTCTCAGGGAGATATATGTACACTGACTGGTGTCTCTCAGTCCCTCTCTCTCAGGGAGATATCTGTACACTGACTGGTGTCTCTCAGTCCCTCTCTCTCAGGGAGATATCTGTACACTGAGTGGTGTCTCACAGCCCCTGTCTCTCAGGGAGATATCTGTACACTGACTGGTGTCTCTCAGTCCCTGTCTCTCAGGGAGATATCTGTACACTGAGTGGTGTCTCTCAGTCCCTCTCTCTCAGGGAGATATCTGTACACTGAGTGGTGTCTCTCAGTCCCTGTCTCTCAGGGAGATATCTGTACCATGACTGGTGTCTCTCAGTCCCTGTCTCTCAGGGAGATATATGTACACTGACTGGTGTCTCTCAGTCCCTCTCTCTCAGGGAGGTATCTGTACACTGAGTGGTGTCTCTCAGTCCCTGTCTCTCAGGGAGATATATGTACACTGACTGGTGTCTCTCAGTCCCTCTCTCTCAGGGAGATATCTGTACACTGAGTGGTGTCTCTCAGTCCCTCTCTCTCAGGGAGATATCTGTACACTGAGTGGTGTCTCTCAGTCCCTGTCTCTCAGGGAGATATCTGGACACTGAGTGGTGTCTCTCAGTCCCTGTCTCTCAGGGAGATATCTGTTCACTGAGTGGTGTCTCTCAGTACCTCTCTCTCAGGGTGATATCTGTACACTGACTGGTGTCTCTCAGTCCCTCTCTCTCAGGGAGATATCTGTACACTGACTGGTGTCTCTCAGTCCCTCTCTCTCAGGGAGATATCTGTACACTGAGTGGTGTCTCACAGTCCCTCTCTCTCAGAGAGATATCTGTACACTGACTGGTGTCTCTCAGTCCCTCTCTCTCAGGGAGATATCTGTACACTGAGAGGTGTCTCTCAGTCCCTCTCTCTCAGGGAGATATCTGTACACTGAGTGGTGTCTCTCAGTCCCTGTCTCTCAGGGAGATAAATGTACACTGACTGGTGTCTCTCAGTCCCTCTCTCTCAGGGAGGTATCTGTACACTGACTGGTGTCTCTCAGTCCCTGTCTCTCAGGGAGATATCTGTACACTGAGTGGTGACTCAGAGTCCCTCTCTCTCAGGGAGATATCTGTACACTGAGTGGTGTCTCTCAGTCCCTGTGTCTCAGGGAGATATATGTACACTGACTGGTGTCTCTCAGTCCCTCTGTCTCAGGGAGATATCTGTACACTGAGTGCTGTCTCTCTGTCCCTGTCTCTCAGGGAGATATATGTACACTGACTGGTGTCTCTCAGTCCCTCTCTCTCAGGGAGATATCTGTACACTGACTGGTGTCTCTCAGTCCCTCTCTCGCAGGGAGATATCTGGACACTGAGTGGTGTCTCACAGCCCCTGTCTCTCAGGGAGATATCTGTACACTGACTGGTGTCTCTCAGTCCCTGTCTGTCAGGGAGATATCTATACACTGAGTGGTGTCTCTCAGTCCCTCTCTCTCAGGGAGATATCTGTACACTGACTGGTGTCTCTCAGTCCCTGTCTCTCAGGGAGATATCTGTACGCTGAGTGGTGTCTCACAGTCCCTCTCTCTCAGGGAGATATCTGAACACTGACTGGTGTCTCTCAGTCCCTGTCTCTCAGGGAGGTATCTGTACACTGAGTGGTGTCTCTCAGTCCCTCTCTCTCAGGGAGATATCTGTACACTGACAGGTGTCTCTCAGTCCCTTTCTCTCAGGGAGATATCTGTACACTGACTGGTGTCTCACAGTCCCTCTCTCTCAGGGAGATATCTGTACACTGACTGGTGTCTCTCAGTCCCTCTCTCTCAGGGAGATATCTGTACGCTGAATAGTGTCTCTCAGTCCCTCTCTCTCAGGGAGATATCTGTACACTGAGTGGTGTCTCTCAGGGAGATATCTGTACACTGACTGGTGTCTCTCAGTCCCTCTCTCTCAGGGAGATATCTGTACACTGACTGGTGTCTCTCAGTCCCTCTCTCTCAGGGAGGTATCTGTACACTGAGTGGTGTCTCTCAGTCCCTGTCTCTCAGGGAGATATCTGTACACTGACTGGTGTCTCTCTGTCCCTGTCTCTCAGGGAGCTTTATGTACACTGAGTGGTGTCTCTCAGTCCCTCTCTCTCAGGGAGATATCTGTACACTGACTGGTGTCTCAGTCCCTGTCTCTCAGGGAGATATCTGTACACTGAGTGGTGTCTCTCAGTCCCTCTCTCTCAGGGAGATATCTGTACACTGAATGGTGTCTCTCAGTCCCTGTCTCTCAGGGAGATATCTGTACACTGAGTGGTGTCTCACAGACCCTCTCTCTCAGGGAGATATCTGTACACTGACTGGTGTCTCTCAGTCCCTGTCTCTCAGGGAGATATCTGTACACTGAGTGGTGTCTCTCAGTCCCTCTCTCTCAGGGAGATATCTGTACGCTGACTGGTGTCTCTCAGTACCTCTCTCTCAGGGAGATATCTGTACACTGAGTGGTGTCTCTCAGTCCCTCTCTCTCAGGGAGATATCTGTACACTGACTGGTGTCTCTCAGTCCCTGTCTCTCAGGGAGATATATGTACACTGACTGGTGTCTCTCAGTCCCTCTCTCTCAGGGAGGTATCTGTACACTGAGTGGTGTCTCTCAGTCCCTGTCTCTCAGGGAGATATCTGTACACTGAGTGGTGTCTCTCAGTCCCTGTCTCTCAGGGAGATATCTGTACACTGAGTGGTGTCTCTCAGTACCTCTCTCTCAGGGAGATATCTGTACACTGACTGGTGTCTCTCAGTCCCTGACTCTCAGGAAGATATCTGTACACTGACTGGTGTCTCTCAGTCCCTCTCTCTCAGGGAGATATCTGTACACTGACTGGTGTCTCACAGTCCCTCTCTCTCACAGAGCTATCTGTACACTGACTGGTGTCTCTCAGTCCCTCTCTCTCAGGGAGATATCTGTACACTGAGTGGTGTCTCTCAGTCCCTCTCTCTCAGGGAGATATCTGCACTCTGAGAGGTGTCTCTCAGTCCCTGTCTCTCTGGGAGATATATGTACACTGACTGGTGTCTCTCAGTCCCTCTCTCTCAGGGAGATATCTGTACACTGAGTGGTGTCTCTCAGTCCCTCTCTCTCAGGGAGATATCTGTACACAGAGTGGTGTCTCAGAGCCCCTCACTCTCAGGGAGATATCTGAACAATGAGTGGTGTCTCTCAGTCCCTGTGTCTCAGGGAGATATCTGTACAATGACTGGTGTCTCTCAGTCCCTGTCTCTCAGGGAGATATCTGTACACTGAGTGGTGTCTCACAGACCCTCTCTCTCAGGGAGATATCTGTACACTGAGTGGTGTCTCTCTGTCCCTGTCTCTCAGGGAGCTTTATGTACACTGAGTGGTGTCTCTCAGGGAGATATCTGTCACTGAGTGGTGTCTCTCAGTCCCTCTCTCAGGGAGATATCTGTACACTGACTGGTGTCTCTCAGCCCCTCTCTCTCAGGGAGATATCTGTGCAGTGAGTGGTGTCTCACAGTCCCTCTCTCTCAGGGAGATATCTGTACACTGACTGTTGTCTCTCAGTCCCTGTCTCTCAGGGAGATATCTGTACACTGAGTGGTGTCTCTCAGTCCCTCTCTCTCAGGGAGATATCTGTACTCTGACTGGTGTCTCTCACTCCCTGTCTCTGAGGGAGATATCTGTACACTGAGTGGTGTCTCTCAGTTGCTCTCTCTCAGGGAGATATCTGGACACTGACTGGTGTCTCTCAGTCCCTCTCTCTCAGGGAGATATCTGTACACTGAGTGGTGTCTCTCAGTCCCTCTCTCTCAGGGATATATCTGTACACTGAGTGGTGTCTCTAAGTCCCTGTCTCTCAGGGAGATATATGTACTCTGACTGGTGTCTCTCAGTCCCTCTCTCTCAGGGAGATATCTGTACACTGACTGGTGTCTCTCAGTCCCTCTCTCTCAGGGAGATATCTGTACACTGAGTGGTGTCTCACAGCCCCTGTCTCTCAGGGAGATATCTGTACACTGAGTGGTGTCTCTCAGTCCCTGTCTGTCAGGGAGATATCTAAACACTGAGTGGTGTCTCACAGTCCCTCTCTCTCAGGGAGATATCTGGACACTGACTGGTGTCTCTCAGTCCCTGTCTCTCAGGGAGATATCGGTACACTGAGTGGTGTCTCTCAGGGAGATATCTGTCCACTGACTGGTGTCTCTCAGTCCCTGTCTCTCAGGGAGCTTTATGTACACTGAGTGGTGTCTCTCAGTCCCTCTCTCTCAGGGAGATATCTGTACACTGACTGGTGTCTCAGTCCCTGTCTCTCAGGGAGATATCTGTACACTGAGTGGTGTCTCTCAGTCCCTCTCTCTCAGGGAGATATCTGTAGAATGACTGGTGTCTCTCAGTCCCTGTCTCTCAGGGAGATATCTGTACACTGAGTGGTGTCTCACAGACCCTCTCTCTCAGGGAGATATCTGTACACTGACTGGTGTCTCTCAGTCCCTGTCTCTCAGGGAGATATCTGTACACTGAGTGGTGTCTCTCAGTCCCTCTTTCTCAGGGAGATATCTGTACGCTGACTGGTGTCTCTCAGTCCCTCTCTCTCGGGGACATATCTGTACACTGAGTGGTGTCTCTCAGTCCCTCTCTCTCAGGGAGATATCTGTGCACTGACTGGTGTCTCTCAGTCCCTGTCTCTCAGGGAGATATATGTACACTGACTGGTGTCTCTCAGTCCCTCTCTCTCAGGGAGGCATCTGTACACTGAGTGGTGTCTCTCAGTCCCTGTCTCTCAGGGAGATATCTGTACACTGAGTGGTGTCTCTCAGTCCCTGTCTCTCAGGGAGATATCTGTACACTGAGTGGTGTCTCTCAGTACCTCTCTCTCAGGGAGATATCTGTACACTGACTGGTGTCTCTCAGTCCCTGACTCTCAGGAAGATATCTGTACACTGACTGGTGTCTCTCAGTCCCTCTCTCTCAGGGAGATATCTGTACACTGACTGGTGTCTCACAGTCCCTCTCTCTCACAGAGATATCTGTACACTGACTGGTGTCTCTCAGTCCCTCTCTCTCAGGGAGATATCTGTACACTGAGTGGTGTCTCTCAGTCCCTCTCTCTCAGGGAGATATCTGCACTCTGAGTGGTGTCTCTCAGTCCCTGTCTCTCAGGGAGATATATGTACACTGACTGGTGTCTCTCAGTCCCTCTCTCTCAGGGAGATATCTGTACACTGAGTGGTGTCTCTCAGTCCCTCTCTCTCAGGGAGATATCTGTACACTGACTGGTGTCTCTCAGTCCCTGACTCTCAGGAAGATATCTGGACACTGACTGGTGTCTCTCAGTCCCTCTCTCTCAGGGAGATATCTGTACACTGACTGGTGTCTCACAGTCCCTCTCTCTCACAGAGATATCTGTACACTGACTGGTGTCTCTCAGTCCCTCTCTCTCAGGGAGATATCTGTACACTGAGTGGTGTCTCTCAGTCCCTCTCTCTCAGGGAGATATCTGCACTCTGAGTGGTGTCTCTCAGTCCCTGTCTCTCAGGGAGATATATGTACACTGACTGGTGTCTCTCAGTCCCTCTCTCTCAGGGAGATATCTGTACACTGAGTGGTGTCTCTCAGTCCCTCTCTCTCAGGGATATATCTGAACACTGAGTGGTGTCTCTCAGTCCCTGTGTCTCAGGGAGATATATGTACACTGACTGGTGTCTCTCAGTCCCTCTCTCTCAGGGAGGTATATGTACACTGACTGGTGTCTCTCAGTCCCTGTCTCTCAGGGAGATATCTGTACACTGAGTGGTGTCTCTCAGTACCTCTCTCTCAGGGAAATATCTGTACACTGACTGGTGTCTCACAGTCCCTCTCTCTCAGGGAGATATCTGTACACTGACTGGTGTCTCTCAGTCCCTCTCTCTCAGGGAGATATCTGTACACTGAGTGGTGTCTCTCAGTCCCTGTCTCTCAGGGAGCTTTAGGTACACTGAGTGGTGTCTCTGAGGGAGATATCTGTACACTGAGTGGTGTCTCTCAGTCCCTCTCTCTCAGGGAGATATCTGTACACTGAGTGGTGTCTCTCAGTCCCTCTCTCTCAGGGAGATATCTGCACTCTGAGTGGTGTCTCTCAGTCCCTGTCTCTCAGGGAGATATATGTACACTGACTGGTGTCTCTCAGTCCCTCTCTCTCAGGGAGATATCTGTACACTGAGTGGTGTCTCTCAGTCCCTCTCTCTCAGGGAGATATCTGAACACTGAGTGGTGTCTCTCAGTCCCTGTGTCTCAGGGAGATATATGTACACTGACTGGTGTCTCTCAGTCCCTCTCTCTCAGGGAGGTATATGTACACTGACTGGTGTCTCTCACTCCCTGTCTCTGAGGGAGATATCTGTACACTGAGTGGTGTCTCTCAGTTGCTCTCTCTCAGGGAGATATCTGTACACTGACTGGTGTCTCTCAGTCCCTCTCTCTCAGGGAGATATCTGTACACTGAGTGGTGTCTCTCAGTCCCTGTCTCTCAGGGAGATATATGTACTCTGACTGGTGTCTCTCAGTCCCTCTCTCTCAGGGAGATATCTGTACACTGACTGGTGTCTCTCAGTCCCTCTCTCTCAGGGAGATATCTGTACACTGAGTGGTGTCTCACAGCCCCTGTCTCTCAGGGAGATATCTGTACACTGACTGGTGTCTCTCAGTCCCTGTCTCTCAGGGAGCTTTAGGTACACTGAGTGGTGTCTCTCAGGGAGATATCTGTCCACTGACTGGTGTCTCTCAGTCCCTGTCTCTCAGGGAGCTTTATGTACACTGAGTGGTGTCTCTCAGTCCCTCTCTCTCAGGGAGATATCTGTACACTGACTGGTGTCTCTCAGTCCCTGTCTCTCAGGGAGATATCTGTACACTGAGTGGTGTCTCTCAGTCCCTCTCTCTCAGGGAGATATCTGTACACTGACTGGTGTCTCACAGACCCTCTCTCTCAGGGAGATATCTGTACACTGACTGGTGTCTCTCAGTCCCTGTCTCTCAGGGAGATATCTGTACACTGAGTGGTGTCTCTCAGTCCCTCTCTCTCAGGGACATATCTGTACGCTGACTGGTGTCTCTCAGTCCCTCTCTCTCAGGGAGATATCTGTACACTGACTGGTGTCTCTCAGTCCCTCTCTCTCAGGGAGATATCTGTACACTGACTGGTGTCTCTCAGTCCCTGTCTCTCAGGGAGATATATGTACACTGACTGGTGTCTCTCAGTCCCTCTCTCTCAGGGAGGTATCTGTACACTGAGTGGTGTCTCTCAGTCCCTGTCTCTCAGGGAGATATCTGTACACTGAGTGGTGTCTCTCAGTCCCTGTCTCTCAGGGAGATATCTGTACACTGAGTGGTGTCTCTCAGTACCTCTCTCTCAGGGAGATATCTGTACACTGACTGGTGTCTCTCAGTCCCTGACTCTCAGGAAGATATCTGTACACTGACTGGTGTCTCTCAGTCCCTCTCTCTCAGGGAGATATCTGTACACTGAGTGGTGTCTCTCAGTCCCTCTCTCTCAGGGAGATATCTGTACACTGAGTGGTGTCTCAGAGCCCCTCACTCTCAGGGAGATATCTGAACAATGAGTGGTGTCTCTCAGTCCCTGTGTCTCAGGGAGATATCTGTACAATGACTGGTGTCTCTCAGTGCCTGTCTCTCAGGGAGATATCTGTACACTGAGTGGTGTCTCACAGACCCTCTCTCTCAGGGAGATATCTGTACACTGAGTGGTGTCTCTCTGTCCCTGTCTCTCAGGGAGCTTTATGTACACTGAGTGGTGTCTCTCAGGGATATATCTGTCACTGAGTGGTGTCTCTCAGTCCCTCTCTCAGGGAGATATCTGTACACTGACTGGTGTCTCTCAGCCCCTCTCTCTCAGGGAGATATCTGTGCAGTGAGTGGTGTCTCACAGTCCCTCTCTCTCAGGGAGATATCTGTACACTGACTGTTGTCTCTCAGTCCCTGTCTCTCAGGGAGATATCTGTACACTGAGTGGTGTCTCTCAGTTGCTCTCTCTCAGGGAGATATCTGGACACTGACTGGTGTCTCTCAGTCCCTCTCTCTCAGGCAGATATCTGTACACTGAGTGGTGTCTCTCAGTCCCTCTCTCTCAGGGATATATCTGTACACTGAGTGGTGTCTCTCAGTCCCTGTCTCTCAGGGAGATATATGTACTCTGACTGGTGTCTCTCAGTCCCTCTCTCTCAGGGAGATATCTGTACACTGACTGGTGTCTCTCAGTCCCTCTCTCTCAGGGAGATATCTGTACACTGAGTGGTGTCTCACAGCCCCTGTCTCTCAGGGAGATATCTGTACACTGAGTGGTGTCTCTCAGTCCCTGTCTGTCAGGGAGATATCTAAACACTGAGTGGTGTCTCACAGTCCCTCTCTCTCAGGGAGATATCTGGACACTGACTGGTGTCTCTCAGTCCCTGTCTCTCAGGGAGCTTTAGGTACACTGAGTGGTGTCTCTCAGGGAGATATCTGTCCACTGACTGGTGTCTCTCAGTCCCTGTCTCTCAGGGAGCTTTATGTACACTGAGTGGTGTCTCTCAGTCCCTCTCTCTCAGGGAGATATCTGTACACTGACTGGTGTCTCAGTCCCTGTCTCTCAGGGAGATATCTGTACACTGAGTGGTGTCTCTCAGTCCCTCTCTCTCAGGGAGATATCTGTACAATGACTGGTGTCTCTCAGTCCCTGTCTCTCAGGGAGATATCTGTACACTGAGTGGTGTCTCACAGACCCTCTCTCTCAGGGAGATATCTGTACACTGACTGGTGTCTCTCAGTCCCTCTCTCTCAGGGAGATATCTGTACACTGAGTGGTGTCTCACAGCCCCTGTCTCTCAGGGAGATATCTGTACACTGACTGGTGTCTCTCAGTCCCTGTCTCTCAGGGAGCTTTAGGTACACTGAGTGGTGTCTCTCAGGGAGATATCTGTCCACTGACTGGTGTCTCTCAGTCCCTGTCTCTCAGGGAGCTTTATGTACACTGAGTGGTGTCTCTCAGTCCCTCTCTCTCAGGGAGATATCTGTACACTGACTGGTGCCTCTCAGTCCCTGTCTCTCAGGGAGATATCTGTACACTGAGTGGTGTCTCTCAGTCCCTCTCTCTCAGGGAGATATCTGTACACTGACTGGTGTCTCACAGACCCTCTCTCTCAGGGAGATATCTGTACACTGACTGGTGTCTCTCAGTCCCTGTCTCTCAGGGAGATATCTGTACACTGAGTGGTGTCTCTCAGTCCCTCTCTCTCAGGGACATATCTGTACGCTGACTGGTGTCTCTCAGTCCCTCTCTCTCAGGGAGATATCTGTACACTGAGTGGTGTCTCTCAGTCCCTCTCTCTCAGGGAGATATCTGTACACTGACTGGTGTCTCTCAGTCCCTGTCTCTCAGGGAGATATATGTACACTGACTGGTGTCTCTCAGTCCCTCTCTCTCAGGGAGGTATCTGTACACTGAGTGGTGTCTCTCAGTCCCTGTCTCTCAGGGAGATATCTGTACACTGAGTGGTGTCTCTCAGTCCCTGTCTCTCAGGGAGATATCTGTACACTGAGTGGTGTCTCTCAGTACCTCTCTCTCAGGGAGATATCTGTACACTGACTGGTGTCTCTCAGTCCCTGACTCTCAGGAAGATATCTGTACACTGACTGGTGTCTCTCAGTCCCTCTCTCTCAGGGAGATATCTGTACACTGAGTGGTGTCTCTCAGTCCCTCTCTCTCAGGGAGATATCTGTACACTGAGTGGTGTCTCAGAGCCCCTCACTCTCAGGGAGATATCTGAACAATGAGTGGTGTCTCTCAGTCCCTGTGCCTCAGGGAGATATCTGTACAATGACTGGTGTCTCTCAGTCCCTGTCTCTCGGGGAGATATCTGTACACTGAGTGGTGTCTCACAGACCCTCTCTCTCAGGGAGATATCTGTACACTGAGTGGTGTCTCTCTGTCCCTGTCTCTCAGGGAGCTTTATGTACACTGAGTGGTGTCTCTCAGGGATATATCTGTCACTGAGTGGTGTCTCTCAGTCCCTCTCTCAGGGAGATATCTGTACACTGACTGGTGTCTCTCAGCCCCTCTCTCTCAGGGAGATATCTGTGCAGTGAGTGGTGTCTCACAGTCCCTCTCTCTCAGGGAGATATCTGTACACTGACTGTTGTCTCTCAGTCCCTGTCTCTCAGGGAGATATCTGTACACTGAGTGGTGTCTCTCAGTCCCTCTCTCTCAGGGAGATATCTGTACTCTGACTGGTGTCTCTCACTCCCTGTCTCTGAGGGAGATATCTGTACACTGAGTGGTGTCTCTCAGTTGCTCTCTCTCAGGGAGATATCTGGACACTGACTGGTGTCTCTCAGTCCCTCTCTCTCAGGCAGATATCTGTACACTGAGTGGTGTCTCTCAGTCCCTCTCTCTCAGGGATATATCTGTACACTGAGTGGTGTCTCTCAGTCCCTGTCTCTCAGGGAGATATATGTACTCTGACTGGTGTCTCTCAGTCCCTCTCTCTCAGGGAGATATCTGTACACTGACTGGTGTCTCTCAGTCCCTCTCTCTCAGGGAGATATCTGTACACTGAGTGGTGTCTCACAGCCCCTGTCTCTCAGGGAGATATCTGTACACTGAGTGGTGTCTCTCAGTCCCTGTCTGTCAGGGAGATATCTAAACACTGAGTGGTGTCTCACAGTCCCTCTCTCTCAGGGAGATATCTGGACACTGACTGGTGTCTCTCAGTCCCTGTCTCTCAGGGAGCTTTAGGTACACTGAGTGGTGTCTCTCAGGGAGATATCTGTCCACTGACTGGTGTCTCTCAGTCCCTGTCTCTCAGGGAGCTTTATGTACACTGAGTGGTGTCTCTCAGTCCCTCTCTCTCAGGGAGATATCTGTACACTGACTGGTGTCTCAGTCCCTGTCTCTCAGGGAGATATCTGTACACTGAGTGGTGTCTCTCAGTCCCTCTCTCTCAGGGAGATATCTGTACAATGACTGGTGTCTCTCAGTCCCTGTCTCTCAGGGAGATATCTGTACACTGAGTGGTGTCTCACAGACCCTCTCTCTCAGGGAGATATCTGTACACTGACTGGTGTCTCTCAGTCCCTGTCTCTCAGGGAGATATCTGTACACTGAGTGGTGTCTCTCAGTCCCTCTCTCTCAGGGAGATATCTGTACGCTGACTGGTGTCTCTCAGTCCCTCTCTCTCAGGGACATATCTGTACACTGAGTGGTGTCTCTCAGTCCCTCTCTCTCAGGGAGATATCTGTGCACTGACTGGTGTCTCTCAGTCCCTGTCTCTCATAGAGATATATGTACACTGACTGGTGTCTCTCAGTCCCTCTCTCTCAGGGAGGTATCTGTACACTGAGTGGTGTCTCTCAGTCCCTGTCTCTCAGGGAGATATCTGTACACTGAGTGGTGTCTCTCAGTCCCTGTCTCTCAGGGAGATATCTGTACACTGAGTGGTGTCTCTCAGTACCTCTCTCTCAGGGAGATATCTGTACACTGACTGGTGTCTCTCAGTCCCTGACTCTCAGGAAGATATCTGTACACTGACTGGTGTCTCTCAGTCCCTCTCTCTCAGGGAGATATCTGTACACTGACTGGTGTCTCACAGTCCCTCTCTCTCACAGAGATATCTGTACACTGACTGGTGTCTCTCAGTCCCTCTCTCTCAGGGAGATATCTGTACACTGAGTGGTGTCTCTCAGTCCCTGTCTCTCAGGGAGATATATGTACACTGACTGGTGTCTCTCAGTCCGTCTCTCTCAGGGAGATATCTGTACACTTAGTGGTGTCTCTCAGTCCCTCTCTCTCAGGGAGATATCTGTACACTGACTGGTGTCTCTCAGTCCCTGACTCTCAGGAAGATATCTGGACACTGACTGGTGTCTCTCAGTCCCTCTCTCTCAGGGAGATATCTGTACACTGACTGGTGTCTCACAGTCCCTCTCTCTCACAGAGATATCTGTACACTGACTGGTGTCTCTCAGTCCCTCTCTCTCAGGGAGATATCTGTACACTGAGTGGTGTCTCTCAGTCCCTCTCTCTCAGGGAGATATCTGCACTCTGAGTGGTGTCTCTCAGTCCCTGTCTCTCAGGGAGATATATGTACACTGACTGGTGTCTCTCAGTCCCTCTCTCTCAGGGAGATATCTGTACACTGAGTGGTGTCTCTCAGTCCCTCTCTCTCAGGGAGATATCTGAACACTGAGTGGTGTCTCTCAGTCCCTGTGTCTCAGGGAGATATATGTACACTGACTGGTGTCTCTCAGTCCCTCTCTCTCAGGGAGGTATATGTACACTGACTGGTGTCTCTCAGTCCCTGTCTCTCAGGGAGATATCTGTACACTGAGTGGTGTCTCTCAGTACCTCTCTCTCAGGGAAATATCTGTACACTGACTGGTGTCTCACAGTCCCTCTCTCTCAGGGAGATATCTGTACACTGACTGGTGTCTCTCAGTCCCTCTCTCTCAGGGAGATATCTGTACGCTGACTAGTGTCTCTCAGTCCCTCTCTCTCAGGGAGATATCTGTACACTGACTGGTGTCTCTCAGTCCCTGTCTCTCAGGGAGATATATGTACACTGAGTGGTGTCTCTCAGTCCCTCTCTCTCAGGGAGGTATCTGTACACTGAGTGGTGTCTCTCAGTCCCTGTCTCTCAGGGAGATATATGTACACAGACTGGTGTCTCTCAGTCCCTGTCTCTCAGGGCGATATCTGTACACTGAGTGGTGTCTCTCAGTCCCTCTCTCTCAGGGAGATATCTGTACAATGAGTGGTGTCTCTCAGTCCCTGTCTCTCAGGGAGATATCTGTACAGTGAGTGGGGTCTCTCAGTCCCTCTCTCTCAGGGAGATATCTGTACTCTGACTGGTGTCTCTCAGTCCCTGTCTCACAGGGAGATATCTGTACACTGAGTGGTGTCTCTCAGTCCCTCTCTCTCAGGGAGATATCTGTACACTGACTGGTGTCTCTCAGTCCCTGTCTCTCAGGGAGATATCTGTACACTGAGTGGTGTCTCACAGTCCCTCTCTCTCAGGGAGATATCTGTACACTGAGTGGTTTCTCTCAGTCCCTCTCTCTCAGGGAGATATCTGTACACTGACTGGTATCTCTCAGTCACTGTCTCTCAGGGAGATATCTGTGCACTGAGTGGTGTCTCACAGTCCCTCTCTCTCAGGGACATATCTGTACACTGACTGGTGTCTCTCAGTCCCTCTCTCTCAGGGAGATATCTGTACGCTGACTGGTGTCTCTCAGTCCCTCTCTCTCAGGGAGATATCTGTACACTGAGTGGTGTCTCTCAGTCCCTCTCTCTCAGGGAGATATCTGTACACTGACTGGTGTCTCTCAGTCCCTGTCTCTCAGGGAGATATATGTACACTGACTGGTGTCTCTCAGTCCTTCTCTCTCAGGGAGGTATCTGTACACTGAGTGGTGTCTCTCAGTCCCTGTCTCTCAGGGAGATATCTGTACACTGAGTGGTGTCTCTCAGTCCCTGTCTCTCAGGGAGATATCTGTACACTGAGTGGTGTCTCTCAGTACCTCTCTCTCAGGGAGATATCTGTACGCTGACTGGTGTCTCTCAGTCCCTGACTCTCAGGGAGATATCTGTACACTGACTGGTGTCTCTCAGTCCCTCTCTCTCAGGGAGATATCTGTACACTGACTGGTGTCTCACAGTCCCTCTCTCTCAGAGAGATATCTGTGCACTGACTGGTGTCTCTCAGTCCCTCTCTCTCAGGGAGATATCTGTACACTGAGTGGTGTCTCTCAGTCCCTCTCTCTCAGGGAGATATCTGCACTCTGAGTGGTGTCTCTCAGTCCCTGTCTCTCAGGGAGATATATGTACACTGACTGGTGTCTCTCAGTCCCTCTCTCTCAGGGAGATATCTGTACACTGAGTGGTGTCTCTCAGTCCTTCTCTCTCAGGGAGATATCTGTACACTGAGTGGTGTCTCAGAGTCCCTCTCTCTCAGGGAGATATCTGAACACTGAGTGGTGTCTCTCAGTCCCTGTGTCTCAGGGAGATATATGTACACTGACTGGTGTCTCTCAGTCCCTCTCTTTCAGGGAGGTATATGTACACTGACTGGTGTCTCTCAGTCCCTCTCTCTCAGGGAGATATCTGTACACTGAGTGGTGTCTCTCAGTACCTCTCTCTCAGGGAGATATCTGTACACTGACTGGTGTCTCTCAGTCCCTCTCTCTCAGGGAGATATCTGTACACTGACTGGTATCTCTCAGTCCCTCTCTCTCAGGGAGATATCTGTACACTGAGTGGTGTCTCACAGTCCCTCTCTCTCAGGGAGATATCTGTACACTGACTGGTGTCTCTCAGTCCCTCTCTCTCAGGGAGATATCTGTACGCTGACTAGTGTCTCTCAGTCCCTCTCTCTCAGGGAGATATCTGTACACTGAGTGGTGTCTCTCAGTCCCTCTCTCTCAGGGAGATATCTGTACACTGACTGGTGTCTCTCAGTCCCTGTCTCTCAGGGGGATATATGTACACTGAGTGGTGTCTCTCAGTCCCTCTCTCTCAGGGAGGTATCTGTACACTGAGTGGTGTCTCTCAGTCCCTGTCTCTCAGGGAGATATATGTACACTGACTGGTGTCTCTCAGTCCCTGTCTCTCAGGGAGGTATCTGTACACTGAGTGGTGTCTCTCAGTCCCTCTCTCTCAGGGAGATATCTGTACAATGAGTGGTGTCTCTCAGTCCCTGTCTCTCAGGGAGATATCTTTACAGTGAGTGGTGTCTCTCAGTCCCTCTCTCTCAGGGAGATATCTGTACTCTGACTGGTGTCTCTCAGTCCCTGTCTCTCAGGGAGATATCTGTACACTGAGTGGTGTCTCTCAGTCCCTCTCTCTCAGGGAGATATCTGTACACTGAGTGGTGTCTCTCAGTCCCTGTCTCTGAGGGAGGTATCTGCACACTGACTGGTGTCTCTCAGTCCCTGTGTCTCAGGGATATATATGTACACTGAGTGGTGTCTCGGAGTCCCTCTCTCTCAGGGAGATATCTGAACACTGACTGGTGTCTCTCAGTCCCTCTCTCTCAGGGAGATATCTGTACACTGAGTGCTGTCTCTCAGTCCCTGTCTCTCAGGGAGATATAGGTACACTGACTGGTGTCTCTCAGTCCCTCTCTCTCAGGGAGATATCTGTACACTGACTGGTGTCTCTCAGTCCCTCTCTCTCAGGGAGATATCTGGACACTGAGTGGTGTCTCACAGCCCCTGTCTCTCAGGGAGATATCTGTACACTGACTGGTGTCTCTCAGTCCCTGTCTGTCAGGGAGATATCTATACACTGAGTGGTGTCTCTCAGTCCCTCTCTCTCAGGGAGATATCTGTACACTGACTGGTGTCTCTCAGTCCCTGTCTCTCAGGGAGATATCTGTACGCTGAGTGGTGTCTCACAGTCCCTCTCTCTCAGGGAGATATCTGAACACTGACTGGTGTCTCTCAGTCCCTGCCTCTCAGGGAGATATCCGTACACTGAGTGGTGTCTCTCTGTCCCTCTCTCTCAGGGAGATATCTGTACACTGACTGGTGTCTCTCAGTCCCTGTCTCTCAGGGAGATATCTGTACACTGACTGGTGTCTCTCAGTCCCTCTCTCTCAGGGAGATATCTGTACGCTGACTAGTGTCTCTCAGTCCCTCTCTCTCAGGGAGATATCTGTACACTGAGTGGTGTCTCTCAGGGAAATATCTGTACACTGACTGGTGTCTCTCAGTCCCTCTCTCTCAGGGAGATATCTGTACACTGACTGGTGTCTCTCAGTCCCTCTCTCTCAGGGAGGTATCTGTACACTGAGTGGTGTCTCTCAGTCCCTGTCTCTCAGGGAGATATCTGTACACTGACTGGTGTCTCTCTGTCCCTGTCTCTCAGGGAACTTTATGTACACTGAGTGGTGTCTCTCAGGGAGATATCTGTACACTGAGTGGTGTCTCTCAGTCCCTCTCTCAGGGAGATATCTGTACAGTGACTGGTGTCTCTCAGCCCCTCTCTCTCAGGGAGATATCTGTGCAGTGAGTGGTGTCTCACAGTCCCTCTCTCTCAGGGAGATATCTGTACACTGACTGGTGTCTCTCAGTCCCTGTCTCTCAGGGAGATATCTGTACACTGAGTGGTGTCTCTCAGTCAATCTCTCTCAGGGAGATATCTGTACTCTGACTGGTGTCTCTCACTCCCTGTCTCTGAGGGAGATATCTGTACACTGAGTGGTGTCTCTCAGTTGCTCTCTCTCAGGGAGATATCTGGACACTGACTGGTGTCTCTCAGTCCCTCTCTCTCAGGGAGATATCTGTACACTGAGTGGTGTCTCTCAGTCCCTCTCTCTCAGGGAGATATCTGTACACTGAGTGGTGTCTCTCAGTCCCTGTCTCTCAGGGAGATATATGTACTCTGACTGGTGTCTCTCAGTCCCTCTCTCTCATGGAGATATCTGTACACTGACTGGTGTCTCTCAGTCAATCTCTCTCAGGGAGATATCTGTACTCTGACTGGTGTCTCTCACTCCCTGTCTCTGAGGGAGATATCTGTACACTGAGTGGTGTCTCTCAGTTGCTCTCTCTCAGGGAGATATCTGGAGACTGACTGGTGTCTCTCAGTCCCTCTCTCTCAGGGAGATATCTGTACACTGAGTGGTGTCTCTCAGTCCCTCTCTCTCAGGGAGATATCTGTACACTGAGTGGTGTCTCTCAGTCCCTGTCTCTCAGGGAGATATCTGTACACTGACTGGTGTCTCTCAGTCCCTGTCTGTCAGGGAGATATCTAAACACTGAGTGGTGTCTCACAGTCCCTCTCTCTCAGGGAGATATCTGGACACTGACTGGTGTCTCTCAGTCCCTGTCTCTCAGGGAGCTTTAGGTACACTGAGTGGTGTCTCTCAGGGAGATATCTGTACACTGACTGGTGTCTCTCAGTCCCTCTCTCTCAGGGAGATATCTGTACACTGTCTGGTTTCTCTCAGTCCCTGTCTCTCAGGGAGATATCTGTACGCTGAGTGGTGTCTCTCTGACCCTGTCTCTCAGGGAGCTTTATGTACACTGAGTGGTGTCTCTCAGGGAGATATCTGTACACTGAGTGGTGTCTCTCAGTCCCTCTCACAGGGAGATATCTGTACACTGACTGGTGTCTCTCAGCCCCTCTCTCTCAGGGAGATATCTGTGCAGTGAGTGGTGTCTCACAGTCCCTCTCTCTCAGGGAGATATCTGTACACTGACTGGTGTCTCTCAGTCCCTGTCTCTCAGGGAGATATCTGTACACTGAGTGGTGTCTCTCAGTCCCTCTCTCTCAGGGAGATATCTGTACTCTGACTGGTGTCTCTCACTCCCTGTCTCTGAGGGAGATATCTGTACACTGAGTGGTGTCTCTCAGTTGCTCTCTCTCAGGGAGATATCTGGACACTGACTGGTGTCTCTCAGTCCCTCTCTCTCAGGGAGATATCTGTACACTGAGTGGTGTCTCTCAGTCCCTCTCTCTCAGGGAGATATCTGTACACTGAGTGGTGTCTCTCAGTCCCTGTCTCTCAGGGAGATATATGTACTCTGACTGGTGTCTCTCAGTCCCTCTCTCTCAGGGAGATATCTGTACACTGACTGGTGTCTCTTAGTCCCTCTCTCTCAGGGAGATATCTGTACACTGAGTGGTGTCTCACAGCCCCTGTCTCTCAGGGAGATATCTGTACACTGAGTGGTGTCTCTCAGTCCCTGTCTGTCAGGGAGATATCTAAACACTGAGTGGTGTCTCACAGTCTCTCTCTCTCAGGGAGATATCTGGACACTGACTGGTGTCTCTCAGTCCCTGTCTCTCAGGGAGCTTTAGGTACACTGAGTGGTGTCTCTCAGGGAGATATCTGTCCACTGACTGGAGTCTCTCAGTCCCTGTCTCTCAGAGAGCTTTATGTACACTGAGTGGTGTCTCTCAGTCCCTCTCTATCAGGGAGATATCTGTACACTGACTGGTGTCTCAGTCCCTGTCTCTCAGGGAGATAGCTGTACACTGAGTGGTGTCTCTCAGTCCCTCTCTCTCAGGGAGATATCTGTACAATGACTGGTGTCTCTCAGTCCCTGTCTCTCAGGGAGATATCTGTACACTGAGTGGTGTCTCACAGACCCTCTCTCTCAGGGAGATATCTGTACACTGACTGGTGTCTCTCAGTCCCTGTCTCTCAGGGAGATATCTGTACACTGAGTGGTGTCTCTCAGTCCCTCTCTCTCAGGGAGATATCTGTACGCTGACTGGTGTCTCTCAGTCCCTCTCTCTCAGGGAGATATCTGTACACTGAGTGGTGTCTCTCAGTCCCTCTCTCTCAGGGAGATATCTGTGCACTGACTGGTGTCTCTCAGTCCCTGTCTCTCAGGGAGATATATGTACAATGACTGGTATCTCTCAGTCCCTCTCTCTCAGGGAGGTATCTGTACACTGAGTAGTGTCTCTCAGTCCCTGTCTCTCAGGGAGATATCTGTACACTGAGTGGTGTCTCTCAGTCCCTCTCTCTCAGGGAGATATCTGTACACTGAGTGGTGTCTCTCAGTACCTCTCTCTCAGGGAGATATCTGTACACTGACTGGTGTCTCTCAGTCCCTGACTCTCAGGAAGATATCTGTACACTGACTGGTGTCTCTCAGTCCCTCTCTCTCAGGGAGATATCTGTACACTGACTGGTGTCTCACAGTCCCTCTCTCTCACAGAGATATCTGTACACTGACTGGTGTCTCTCAGTCCCTCTCTCTCAGGGAGATATCTGTACACTGAGTGGTGTCTCTCAGTCCCTCTCTCTCAGGGAGATATCTGCACTCTGAGTGGTGTCTCTCAGTCCCTGTCTCTCAGGGAGATATATGTACACTGACTGGTGTCTCTCAGTCCCTCTCTCTCAGGGAGATATCTGTACACTGAGTGGTGTCTCTCAGTCCCTCTCTCTCAGGGAGATATCTGTACACTGACTGGTGTCTCTCAGTCCCTGACTCTCAGGAAGATATCTGTACACTGACTGGTGTCTCTCAGTCCCTCTCTCTCAGGGAGATATCTGTACACTGACTGGTGTCTCACAGTCCCTCTCTCTCACAGAGATATCTGTACACTGACTGGTGTCTCTCAGTCCCTCTCTCTCAGGGAGATATCTGTACACTGAGTGGTGTCTCTCTGTCCCTCTCTCTCAGGGAGATATCTGCACTCTGAGTGGTGTCTCTCAGTCCCTGTCTCTCAGGGAGATATATGTACACTGATTGGTGTCTCTCAGTCCCTCTCTCTCAGGGAGATATCTGTACACTGAGCGGTGTCTCTCAGTCCCTCTCTCTCAGGGAGATATCTGAACACTGAGTGGTGTCTCTCAGTCCCTGTGTCTCAGGGAGATATATGTACACTGACTGGTGTCTCTCAGTCCCTCTCTCTCAGGGAGGTATATGTACACTGACTGGTGTCTCTCAGTCCCTGTCTCTCAGGGAGATATCTGTACACTGAGTGGTGTCTCTCAGTACCTCTCTCTCAGGGAAATATCTGTACACTGACTGGTGTCTCACAGTCCCTCTCTCTCAGGGAGATATCTGTACACTGACTGGTGTCTCTCAGTCCCTCTCTCTCAGGGAGATATCTGTACGCTGACTGGTGTCTCTCAGTCCCTCTCTCTCACAGAGATATCTGTACACTGACTGGTGTCTCTCAGTCCCTCTCTCTCAGGGAGATATCTGTACACTGACTGGTGTCTCACAGTCCCTCTCTCTCAGAGAGATATCTGTACACTGACTGGTGTCTCTCAGTCCCTCTCTCTCAGGGAGGTATCTGTACACTGAGTGGTGTCTCTCAGTCCCTCTCTCTCAGGGAGATATCTGTACTCTGACTGGTGACTCTCAGTCCCTGTCTCTCAGGGAGATATCTGTACACTGAGTGGTGTCTCACAGTCCCTCTCTCTCAGGGAGATATCTGTACACTGAGTGGTGTCTCTCAGTCCCTCTCTCTCAGGGAGATATCTGTGCACTGACTGGTGTCTCTCAGTCCCTGTCTCTCAGGGAGATATATGTACACTGACTGGTGTCTCTCAGTCCCTCTGTCTCAGGGAGGTATCTGTACACTGAGAGGTGTCTCTCAGTCCCTGTGTCTCAGGGAGATATATGTACACTGACTGGTGTCTCTCAGTCCTTGTCTCTCAGGGAGATATCTGTACACTGACTGGTGTCTCTCAGTCCCTGTCTCTCAGGGAGATATCTGTACACTGAGTGGTGTCTCTCAGTCCCTGTCTCTCAGGGAGATATCTGTACAGTGAGTGGTGTCTCTCAGTCCCTCTCTCTCAGGGAGATATCTGTACACTGACTGGTGTCTCACAGTCCCTCTCTCTCAGGGAGATATCTGTACACTGACTGGTGTCTCACAGTCCCTCTCTCTCAGGGAGATATCTGTACACTGATTGGTGTCTCACAGCCCCTGTCTCTCAGGGAGATATCTGTACACTGTCTGGTGTCTCTCAGTCCCTGTCTGTCAGGGAGATATCTATACACTGAGTGGTGTCTCTCAGTCCCTCTCTCTCAGGGAGATATCTGTACACTGACTGGTATCTCACAGTCCCTCTCTCTCAGGGAGATACCTGGACACTGACTGGTGTCTCTCAGTCCCTGTCTCTCAGGGAGCTTTATGTACACTGAGTGGTGTCTCTCAGCCCCTCTCTCAGGGAGATATCTGTACACTGACTGGTTTCTCTCAGTCCCTCTCTCTCAGGGAGATATCTGTACACTGAGTGGTGTCTCACAGCCCCTGTCTCTCAGGGAGATATCTGTACACTGACTGGTGTCTCTCAGTCCCTCTCTCTCAGGGAGATATCTGTACGCTGACTGGTGTCTCTCAGTCCCTCTCTCTCAGGGAGATATCTGTACACTGAATGGTGTCTCTCAGTCCCTCTCTCTCAGGGAGATATCTGTACTCTGACTGGTGTCTCTCAGTCCCTGTCTCTCAGGGAGATATCGTGCACTGAGTGGTGTCTCTCAGTCCCTCTCTCTCAGGGAGATATCTGTGCACTGACTGGTGTCTCTCAGTCCCTCTCTCTCAGGGAGGTATCTGTACACTGACTGGTGTCTCTCAGTCCCTCTCTCTCAGGGAGATATCTGTACACTGACTGGTGTCTCTCAGTCCCTCTCTCTCAGGGAGGTATCTGTACACTGAGTGGTGTCTCTCAGTCCCTGTTTCTCAGGGAGATATATGTACACTGACTGGTGTCTCTCAGTCCCTCTCTCTCAGGGAGATATCTGGACACTGAGTGGTGTCTCTCAGTCCCTGTCTCTCAGGGAGATATATGTACACTGACTGGTGTCTCTCAGTCCTTGTCTCTCAGGGAGCTTTATGTACACTGAGTGGTGTCTCTCAGTCCCTCTCTCTCAGGGAGATATCTGGACACTGAGTGGTGTCTCTCAGTCCCTCTCTCTCAGGGAGATATCTGTACACTGAGTGGTGTCTCTCAGTCCCTCTCTCTCAGGGAGATATCTGGACACTGAGTGGTGTCTCTCAGTCCCTCTCTCTCAGGGAGATATCTGTGCACTGACTGGTGTCTCTCAGTCCCTGTCTCTCAGGGACATATATGTACACTGACTGGTGTCTCTCAGTCCCTCTCTCTCAGGGAGGTATCTGTACACTGAGTAGTGTCTCTCAGTCCCTGTCTCTCAGGGAGATATCTGTACACTGAGTGGTGTCTCTCAGTCCCTCTCTCTCAGGGAGATATCTGTACACTGACTGGTGTCTCTCAGTCCCTGTCTCTCAGGGAGATATCTATACACTGACTGGTGTCTCTCAGTCCCTGTCTCTCAGGGAGAAATCTGTACACTGAGTGGTGTCTCTCAGTCCCTCTCTCTCAGGGAGATAACTGTACACTGACTGGTGTCTCTCAGTCCCTGTCTCTCATGGAGATATCTGTACACTGAGTGGTGTCTCACAGTCCCTCTCTCTCAGGGAGATATCTGTACACTGAGTGGTGTCTCTCAGTCCCTCTCTCTCAGGGAGATATCTGTACACTGACTGGTATCTCTCAGTCCCTGTCTCTCATGGAGATATCGGTGCACTGAGTGGTGTCTCACAGTCCCTCTCTCTCAGGGAGATATCTGTACAATGACTGGTGTCTCTCAGTCCCTGTCTCTCAGGGAGATATCTGTACACTGATTGGTGTCTCTCAGTCCCTGTCTCTCAGGGAGATAAATGTACACTGACTGGTGTCTCTCAGTCCCTCTCTCTCAGCGAGATATCTGGACACTGAGTGGTGTCTCACAGCCCCTGTCTCTCAGGGAGATATCTGTACACTGACTGGTGTCTCTCAGGGAGATATCTGTACACTGACTGGTGTCTCTCAGTCCCTCTCTCTCAGGGAGATATCTGTACACTGACAGGTTTCTCTCAGTCCCTGTCTCTCAGGGAGATATCTGTACGCTGAGTGGTGTCTCTCTGACCCTGTCTCTCAGGGAGCTTTATGTACACTGAGTGGTGTCTCTCAGGGAGATATCTGTACACTGAGTGGTGTCTCTCAGTCCCTCTCTCAGGGAGATATCTGTACACTGACTGGTGTCTCTCAGCCCCTCTCTCTCAGGGAGATATCTGTGCAGTGAGTGGTGTCTCACAGTCCCTCTCTCTCAGGGAGATATCTGTACACTGACTGGTGTCTCTCAGTCCCTCTCTCTCAGGGAGATATCTGTACACTGAGTGGTGTCTCTCAGTCCCTCTCTCTCAGGGAGATATCTGTACTCTGACTGGTGTCTCTCACTCCCTGTCTCTGAGGGAGATATCTGTACACTGAGTGGTGTCTCTCAGTTGCTCTCTCTCAGGGAGATATCTGGACACTGACTGGTGTCTCTCAGTCCCTCTCTCTCAGGGAGATATCTGTACACTGAGTGGTGTCTCTCAGTCCCTCTATCTCAGGGAGATATCTGTACACTGAGTGGTGTCTCTCAGTCCCTGTCTCTCAGGGAGATATATGTACTCTGACTGGTGTCTCTCAGTCCCTCTCTCTCAGGGAGATATCTGTACACTGACTGGTGTCTCTTAGTCCCTCTCTCTCAGGGAGATATCTGTACACTGAGTGGTGTCTCACAGCCCCTGTCTCTCAGGGAGATATCTGTACACTGAGTGGTGTCTCTCAGTCCCTGTCTGTCAGGGAGATATCTAAACACTGAGTGGTGTCTCACAGTCTCTCTCTCTCAGGGAGATATCTGGACACTGACTGGTGTCTCTCAGTCCCTGTCTCTCAGGGAGCTTTAGGTACACTGAGTGGTGTCTCTCAGGGAGATATCTGTCCACTGACTGGAGTCTCTCAGTCCCTGTCTCTCAGAGAGCTTTATGTACACTGAGTGGTGTCTCTCAGTCCCTCTCTATCAGGGAGATATCTGTACACTGACTGGTGTCTCAGTCCCTGTCTCTCAGGGAGATAGCTGTACACTGAGTGGTGTCTCTCAGTCCCTCTCTCTCAGGGAGATATCTGTACAATGACTGGTGTCTCTCAGTCCCTGTCTCTCAGGGAGATATCTGTACACTGAGTGGTGTCTCACAGACCCTCTCTCTCAGGGAGATATCTGTACACTGACTGGTGTCTCTCAGTCCCTGTCTCTCAGGGAGATATCTGTACACTGAGTGGTGTCTCTCAGTCCCTCTCTCTCAGGGAGATATCTGTACGCTGACTGGTGTCTCTCAGTCCCTCTCTCTCAGGGAGATATCTGTACACTGAGTGGTGTCTCTCAGTCCCTCTCTCTCAGGGAGATATCTGTGCACTGACTGGTGTCTCTCAGTCCCTGTCTCTCAGGGAGATATATGTACACTGACTGGTGTCTCTCAGTCCCTCTCTCTCAGGGAGGTATCTGTACACTGAGTAGTGTCTCTCAGTCCCTGTCTCTCAGGGAGATATCTGTACACTGAGTGGTGTCTCTCAGTCCCTGTCTCTCAGGGAGATATCTGTACACTGAGTGGTGTCTCTCAGTACCTCTCTCTCAGGGAGATATCTGTACACTGACTGGTGTCTCTCAGTCCCTGACTCTCAGGAAGATATCTGTACACTGACTGGTGTCTCTCAGTCCCTCTCTCTCAGGGAGATATCTGTACACTGACTGGTGTCTCACAGTCCCTCTCTCTCACAGAGATATCTGTACACTGACTGGTGTCTCTCAGTCCCTCTCTCTCAGGGAGGTATCTGTACACTGAGTGGTGTCTCTCAGTCCCTCTCTCTCAGGGAGATATCTGCACTCTGAGTGGTGTCTCTCAGTCCCTGTCTCTCAGGGAGATATATGTACACTGACTGGTGTCTCTCAGTCCCTCTCTCTCAGGGAGATATCTGTACACTGAGTGGTGTCTCTCAGTCCCTCTCTCTCAGGGAGATATCTGTACACTGACTGGTGTCTCTCAGTCCCTGACTCTCAGGAAGATATCTGTACACTGACTGGTGTCTCTCAGGGAGATATCTGTACACTGACTGGTGTCTCTCAGTCCCTCTCTCTCAGGGAGATATCTGTACACTGACTGGTTTCTCTCAGTCCCTGTCTCTCAGGGAGATATCTGTACGCTGAGTGGTGTCTCTCTGACCCTGTCTCTCAGGGAGCTTTATGTACACTGAGTGGTGTCTCTCAGGGAGATATCTGTACACTGAGTGGTGTCTCTCAGTCCCTCTCTCAGGGAGATATCTGTACACTGACTGGTGTCTCTCAGCCCCTCTCTCTCAGGGAGATATCTGTGCAGTGAGTGGTGTCTCACAGTCCCTCTCTCTCAGGGAGATATCTGTACACTGACTGGTGTCTCTCAGTCCCTGTCTCTCAGGGAGATATCTGTACACTGAGTGGTGTCTCTCAGTCCCTCTCTCTCAGGGAGATATCTGTACTCTGACTGGTGTCTCTCACTCCCTGTCTCTGAGGGAGATATCTGTACACTGAGTGGTGTCTCTCAGTTGCTCTCTCTCAGGGAGATATCTGGACACTGACTGGTGTCTCTCAGTCCCTCTCTCTCAGGGAGATATCTGTACACTGAGTGGTGTCTCTCAGTCCCTCTCTCTCAGGGAGATATCTGTACACTGAGTGGTGTCTCTCAGTCCCTGTCTCTCAGGGAGATATATGTACTCTGACTGGTGTCTCTCAGTCCCTCTCTCTCAGGGAGATATCTGTACACTGACTGGTGTCTCTTAGTCCCTCTCTCTCAGGGAGATATCTGTACACTGAGTGGTGTCTCACAGCCCCTGTCTCTCAGGGAGATATCTGTACACTGAGTGGTGTCTCTCAGTCCCTGTCTGTCAGGGAGATATCTAAACACTGAGTGGTGTCTCACAGTCTCTCTCTCTCAGGGAGATATCTGGACACTGACTGGTGTCTCTCAGTCCCTGTCTCTCAGGGAGCTTTAGGTACACTGAGTGGTGTCTCTCAGGGAGATATCTGTCCACTGACTGGAGTCTCTCAGTCCCTGTCTCTCAGAGAGCTTTATGTACACTGAGTGGTGTCTCTCAGTCCCTCTCTATCAGGGAGATATCTGTACACTGACTGGTGTCTCAGTCCCTGTCTCTCAGGGAGATAGCTGTACACTGAGTGGTGTCTCTCAGTCCCTCTCTCTCAGGGAGATATCTGTACAATGACTGGTGTCTCTCAGTCCCTGTCTCTCAGGGAGATATCTGTACACTGAGTGGTGTCTCACAGACCCTCTCTCTCAGGGAGATATCTGTACACTGACTGGTGTCTCTCAGTCCCTGTCTCTCAGGGAGATATCTGTACACTGAGTGGTGTCTCTCAGTCCCTCTCTCTCAGGGAGATATCTGTACGCTGACTGGTGTCTCTCAGTCCCTCTCTCTCAGGGAGATATCTGTACACTGAGTGGTGTCTCTCAGTCCCTCTCTCTCAGGGAGATATCTGTGCACTGACTGGTGTCTCTCAGTCCCTGTCTCTCAGGGAGATATATGTACACTGACTGGTGTCTCTCAGTCCCTCTCTCTCAGGGAGGTATCTGTACACTGAGTAGTGTCTCTCAGTCCCTGTCTCTCAGGGAGATATCTGTACACTGAGTGGTGTCTCTCAGTCCCTGTCTCTCAGGGAGATATCTGTACACTGAGTGGTGTCTCTCAGTACCTCTCTCTCAGGGAGATATCTGTACACTGACTGGTGTCTCTCAGTCCCTGACTCTCAGGAAGATATCTGTACACTGACTGGTGTCTCTCAGTCCCTCTCTCTCAGGGAGATATCTGTACACTGACTGGTGTCTCACAGTCCCTCTCTCTCACAGAGATATCTGTACACTGACTGGTGTCTCTCAGTCCCTCTCTCTCAGGGAGGTATCTGTACACTGAGTGGTGTCTCTCAGTCCCTCTCTCTCAGGGAGATATCTGCACTCTGAGTGGTGTCTCTCAGCCCCTGTCTCTCAGGGAGATATATGTACACTGACTGGTGTCTCTCAGTCCCTCTCTCTCAGGGAGATATCTGTACACTGAGTGGTGTCTCTCAGTCCCTCTCTCTCAGGGAGATATCTGTACACTGACTGGTGTCTCTCAGTCCCTGACTCTCAGGAAGATATCTGTACACTGACTGGTGTCTCTCAGTCCCTCTCTCTCAGGGAGATATCTGTACACTGACTGGTGTCTCACAGTCCCTCTCTCTCACAGAGATATCTGTACACTGACTGGTGTCTCTCAGTCCCTCTCTCTCAGGGAGATATCTGTACACTGAGTGGTGTCTCTCTGTCCCTCTCTCTCAGGGAGATATCTGCACTCTGAGTGGTGTCTCTCAGTCCCTGTCTCTCAGGGAGATATATGTACACTGACTGGTGTCTCTCAGTCCCTCTCTCTCAGGGAGATATCTGTACACTGAGCGGTGTCTCTCAGTCCCTCTCTCTCAGGGAGATATCTGAACACTGAGTGGTGTCTCTCAGTCCCTGTGTCTCAGGGAGATATATGTACACTGACTGGTGTCTCTCAGTCCCTCTCTCTCAGGGAGGTATATGTACACTGACTGGTGTCTCTCAGTCCCTGTCTCTCAGGGAGATATCTGTACACTGAGTGGTGTCTCTCAGTACCTCTCTCTCAGGGAAATATCTGTACACTGACTGGTGTCTCACAGTCCCTCTCTCTCAGGGAGATATCTGTACACTGACTGGTGTCTCTCAGTCCCTCTCTCTCAGGGAGATATCTGTACGCTGACTGGTGTCTCTCAGTCCCTCTCTCTCACAGAGATATCTGTACACTGACTGGTGTCTCTCAGTCCCTCTCTCTCAGGGAGATATCTGTACACTGACTGGTGTCTCACAGTCCCTCTCTCTCAGAGAGATATCTGTACACTGACTGGTGTCTCTCAGTCCCTCTCTCTCAGGGAGGTATCTGTACACTGAGTGGTGTCTCTCAGTCCCTCTCTCTCAGGGAGATATCTGTACTCTGACTGGTGACTCTCAGTCCCTGTCTCTCAGGGAGATATCTGTACACTGAGTGGTGTCTCACAGTCCCTCTCTCTCAGGGAGATATCTGTACACTGAGTGGTGTCTCTCAGTCCCTCTCTCTCAGGGAGATATCTGTGCACTGACTGGTGTCTCTCAGTCCCTGTCTCTCAGGGAGATATATGTACACTGACTGGTGTCTCTCAGTCCCTCTGTCTCAGGGAGGTATCTGTACACTGAGAGGTGTCTCTCAGTCCCTGTGTCTCAGGGAGATATATGTACACTGACTGGTGTCTCTCAGTCCTTGTCTCTCAGGGAGATATCTGTACACTGACTGGTGTCTCTCAGTCCCTGTCTCTCAGGGAGATATCTGTACACTGAGTGGTGTCTCTCAGTCCCTGTCTCTCAGGGAGATATCTGTACAGTGAGTGGTGTCTCTCAGTCCCTCTCTCTCAGGGAGATATCTGTACACTGACTGGTGTCTCACAGTCCCTCTCTCTCAGGGAGATATCTGTACACTGACTGGTGTCTCACAGTCCCTCTCTCTCAGGGAGATATCTGTACACTGAGTGGTGTCTCACAGCCCCTGTCTCTCAGGGAGATATCTGTACACTGTCTGGTGTCTCTCAGTCCCTGTCTGTCAGGGAGATATCTATACACTGAGTGGTGTCTCTCAGTCCCTCTCTCTCAGGGAGATATCTGTACACTGACTGGTATCTCACAGTCCCTCTCTCTCAGGGAGATACCTGGACACTGACTGGTGTCTCTCAGTCCCTGTCTCTCAGGGAGCTTTATGTACACTGAGTGGTGTCTCTCAGCCCCTCTCTCAGGGAGATATCTGTACACTGACTGGTGTCTCTCAGTCCCTCTCTCTCAGGGAGATATCTGTACACTGAGTGGTGTCTCACAGCCCCTGTCTCTCAGGGAGATATCTGTACACTGACTGGTGTCTCTCAGTCCCTCTCTCTCAGGGAGATATCTGTACGCTGACTGGTGTCTCTCAGTCCCTCTCTCTCAGGGAGATATCTGTACACTGAATGGTGTCTCTCAGTCCCTCTCTCTCAGGGAGATATCTGTACTCTGACTGGTGTCTCTCAGTCCCTGTCTCTCAGGGAGATATCTGTGCACTGAGTGGTGTCTCTCAGTCCCTGTCTCTCAGGGAGATATCTGTGCACTGACTGGTGTCTCTCAGTCCCTCTCTCTCAGGGAGGTATCTGTACACTGACTGGTGTCTCTCAGTCCCTCTCTCTCAGGGAGATATCTGTACACTGACTGGTGTCTCTCAGTCCCTCTCTCTCAGGGAGGTATCTGTACACTGAGTGGTTTCTCTCAGTCCCTGTTTCTCAGGGAGATATATGTACACTGACTGGTGTCTCTCAGTCCCTCTCTCTCAGGGAGATATCTGGACACTGAGTGGTGTCTCTCAGTCCCTGTCTCTCAGGGAGATATATGTACACTGACTGGTGTCTCTCAGTCCTTGTCTCTCAGGGAGCTTTATGTACACTGAGTGGTGTCTCTCAGTCCCTCTCTCTCAGGGAGATATCTGGACACTGAGTGGTGTCTCTCAGTCCCTCTCTCTCAGGGAGATATCTGTGCACTGACTGGTGTCTCTCAGTCCCTGTCTCTCAGGGAGATATATGTACACTGACTGGTGTCTCTCAGTCCCTCTCTCTCTGGGAGGTATCTGTACACTGAGTAGTGTCTCTCAGTCCCTGTCTCTCAGGGAGATATCTGTACACTGAGTGGTGTCTCTCAGTCCCTCTCTCTCAGGGAGATATCTGTACACTGACTGGTGTCTCTCAGTCCCTGTCTCTCAGGGAGATATCTATACACTGAGTGGTGTCTCTTAGTCCCTGTCTCTCAGGGAGATATGTGTACACTGACTGGTGTCTCTCAGTCCCTCTCTCTCAGGGAGATATCTGTACACTGACTGGTGTCTCTCATTCCCTCTCTCTCAGGGAGATATCTGTACACTGAGTGGTGTCTCACAGCCCCAGTCTCTCAGGGAGATATCTGTACACTGACTGGTGTCTCTCAGTCCCTGTCTCTCAGGGAGAAATCTGTACACTGAGTGGTGTCTCTCAGTCCCTCTCTCTCAGGGAGATATCTGTACACTGAGTGGTGTCTCTCAGTCCCTCTCTCTCAGGGAGATATATGTACACTGACTGGTGTCTCTCAGTCCCTCTCTCTCAGGGAGATATCTGTACACTGAGTGGTGTCTCTCAGTCCCTCTCTCTCAGGGAGATATCTGTACACTGAGTGGTGTCTCTCAGTCCCTGTCTCTCAGGGAGATATCTGTACACTGAGTGGTGTCTCTCTGTCCCTCTCTCTCAGGGAGATATCTGCACACTGAGTGGTGTCTCTCAGTCACTCTCTCTCAGGGAGATATCTGTACACTGAGTGGTGTCTCTCAGTCCCTCTCTCTCAGGGAGATATCTGTACACTGAGTGGTGTCTCTCAGTCCCTGTCTCTCAGGGAGATATCTGTACACTGAGTGGTGTCTCTCAGTGCCTCTCTTTCAGGGAGATATCTGAACACTGAGTGGTGTCTCTCAGTCCCTCTCTCTCAGGGAGATATCTGTACACTGACTGGTGTCTCACAGTCCCTCTCTCTCAGAGAGATATCTGTACACTGACTGGTGTCTCTCAGTCCCTCTCTCTCAGGGAGGTATCTGTACACTGAGTGGTGTCTCTCAGTCCCTCTCTCTCAGGGAGATATCTGTACACTGACTGGTGTCTCTCAGTCCCTCTCTCTCAGGGAGATATCTGTACACTGAGTGGTGTCTCTCAGTCCCTCTCTCTCAGGGAGATATCTGTACACTGAGTGGTGTCTCTCAGTCCCTCTCTCTCAGGGAGATATCTGTACACTGAGTGGTGTCTCTCAGTCCCTGTCTCTCAGGGAGATATCTGTACATTGACTGGTGTCTCTCACTCCCTCTCTCTCAGGGAGGTATCTGTACACTGAGTGGTGTCTCTCACTCCCTCTCTCTCAGGGAGATATCGGTGCACTGAGTGGTGTCTCACAGTCCCTCTCTCTCAGGGAGATATCTGTACACTGACTGGTGTCTCTCAGTCCCTCTCTCTCAGGGATATATCTGTACACTGACTGGTGTCTCTCAGCCCCTCTCTCTCAGGGAGATATCTGTGCACTGAGTGGTGTCTCTCAGTCCCTGTCTCTCAGGGAGATATCTGTACACTGAGTGGTGTCTCTCAGTGCCTCTCTTCCAGGGAGATATATGTACACTGACTGGTGTCTCTCAGTCCCTCTCTCTCAGGGAGATATCTGTACACTGAGTGGTGTCTCACAGCCCCTGTCTCTCAGGGAGATATCTGTACACTGACTGGTGTCTCTCAGTCCCTGTCTCTCAGGGAGATATCTGTACACTGACTGGTGTCTCTCACTCCCTCTCTCTCAGGGAGATATCTGTACACTGAGTGGTGTCTCTCAGTCCCTCTCTCTCAGGGAGATATATGTACACAGACTGGTGTCTCTCAGTCCCTGTCTCTCAGGGAGATATCTGTACACTGACTGCTGTCTCTCAGTCCCTCTCTCTCAGGGAGAAATCTGTACACTGAGTGGTGTCTCTCAGTCCTTCTCTCTCAGGGAGATATCTGTAAACTGACTGGTGTCTCTCAGTCCCTGTCTCTCAGGGAGATATCTGTACACTGAGTGGTGTCTCACAGTCCCTCTCTCTCAGGGAGATATCTGTACACTGAGTGGTGTCTCTCAGTTTCTGTCTCTCAGGGAGATATCTGTACACTGAATGGTGTCTCTCAGTCCCTCTCTCTCAGGGAGATATCTGTACTCTGACTGGTGTCTCTCAGTCCCTGTCTCTCAGGGAGATATCTGTGCACTGAGTGGTGTCTCTCAGTCCCTCTCTCTCAGGGAGATATCTGTACACTGACTGGTGTCTCTCAGTCCCTGTCTCTCAGGGCGAAATATGTACACTGACTGGTGTCTCTCAGTCCCTGTCTCTCAGGGAGATATCTGTACACTGAGTGGTGTCTCTCAGTCCCTCTCTCTCAGGGAGATATCTGTACTCTGACTGGTGTCTCTCAGTCCCTGTCTCTGAGGGAGATATCTGTACACTGAGTGGTGTCTCTCAGTCCCTCTCTCTCAGGGAGATATCTGTACACTGACTGGTGTCTCTCAGTCCCTCTCTCTCAGGGAGATATCTGTACACTGAGTGGTGTCTCACAGTCCCTCTCTCTCAGGTAGATATCTGTACACTCTCTGGTGTCTCTCAGTCCCTGTCTGTCAGGGAGATATCTATACACTGAGTGGTGTCTCTCAGTCCCTCTCTCTCAGGGAGATATCTGTACACTGACTGGTGTCTCACAGACACTCTCTCTCACACCCCCACACACAGAAATCCCTTCTGCACACACTGAAGCACCTTCCCCACACACTGAAATACCTTCCCCACACACTGAAACCCTTCCCCACACACTGAAACACCTTCCCCAAACACTGAAACCCCTTCCCCACATACTGAAAACCTTCCACACACACTGAAACACCTTCCCCACACACTGAAAACCCTTCCCCACACACTGAAACCCTTCCCCACACACTGAAACACCTTCCCCACACACTGAAAGCCCTTCCCCACACACTCCAACACCTTCCCCAAACACTGAAACCCCTTCCCCAAACACTGAAACCCCTTCAGCACTCAGTGAAAACCTTCCCCACATACTGAAACCCCTTCCACACACACTGAAACACCTTCCCCACACACTGAAACTCTTTCCCCAAACACTAAAACCCCTTCCGCACACAGTGAAACCCTTCCCCACACACTGAAACCCCTTCCCCACACACTGAAACCCCTTCCCCACAGACTGAAACACCTTCCCCACACACTGGAACACCTTCCCCACGCACTGAAACCCCTTCCGCACACAGTGAAACCCTTCCCCACACACTGAAACCCCTTTCCCACACACTGAAACCCCGTCCCCAGACAATGTAATCCTTCCCCACACACTGAAACACCTTCCCCACACAGTGAAAGCCTTCCCCACACACTGAAATACCTTCCCCGCACACTGAATCACATCCCCACAAACTGAAACCCCTTCCCCACACAGTGAAACACATCCCCACACACTGAAACCCCTTCCCACACACTGAAACACCTTCCCCACACACTGAAACCCCTTCCGCACACAGTGAAACCCCTCCCCACACACTGAAACCCCTTCCCCATACACTGAAACACATCCCCACACACTGAAACCCCATCCCCACACACTGAAACCCCTTCCGCACACACTGAAACAACTTCCCCACAAACTGAAACTCCTTCCCCACACACCGAAACCTCTACCGCACACACTGAAACCCCTTCCGCACACACTGAAACCCCTTCCCCACACACTGAAACCCCTTCCACACACACTGAAAATCCTTCCCCACACACTGAAAACCTTCCCCACACAATGAAACCCCTTCCCCACTCACTGAACCCCCTTCCCACACACTGAAACCATTACCCACACTCTGAAACCCCTTCCCCAAACAATGAAACACCTTCCCCAAACACTGAAACCCCTTCCCCACACACTGAAAACCTTCCCCACACACTGAAACACCTTCCCCACACACTGAAACCCCTTCTTCACACACACTGAAACACATCCCCACACACTGAAACCCCTTCTTCACACACTGTATCACCTTCCCCACAAACTGAAAACCCTTCCCCAAACAATGAAACACCTTCCCCAAACACTGAAACCCCTTCCCCACACACTGAAACCCTTCCCCACACACTGAAACATCTTCCCCACACACTGAAACCCCTTCCACAAAAACAGAAACCCCTTCCCCACACACAGAAACCCATTGCCCAAACACTGAAACCCCTTCCGCACACACTGAAACACCATCCCCACAAAATGAAACCCCTTCCCCACACACTGAAACGCCTTCCCCACACACTGAAACCCCTTCCACACACACTGAAACACCTTCCGCACACAGTTAATCTCTATCCCACACACTGAAACCCCTTCCCCACACACTGAAACGCCTTCCCCACACACTGAAACGCCTTCCCCACACACTGAAACCCCTTCCACACACACTGAAACACCTTCCCCACACACTGAAACCCCTTCCCCACATACTGAAACACCTTCCCCACACACTGAAACCCCTTCCACACACACTGTAACACCTTCCCCACACACTGAAACCCTTTCCCCACACACTGAAACACATCCCCACACACTGAAACACCTTCCCCACACACTGAAACACCTTCCGCACACACTGAAACCCCTTCCGCACACACTGAGTCACCATCCCCACACTCTGAAACCCCATCCCCACCCTCTGAAACCCCTTCCACACACACTGAAACATCTTCCCCACACACTGAAACTCTTTCCCCACACACTAAAACCCCTTCCGCACACAGTGAAACCCTTCCCCACACACTGAAACCCCTTCCCCAAACAATGAAACACATTCCCACACACTGAAACCCCTTCCCCACACACTGAAACCCATTCCCCACACACTGAAATGCCATCCGCACACACTGAAACCCCGTCCGCACACAGTGAAACCCTTCCCACACACTGAAACCCCTTCCCCAAACACTGAAACACATTCCCACACACTGAAACACCTTCCCCACACAGTGAAAGCCTTCCCCACACACTGAAATACCTTCCCCGCACACTGAATCACATCCCCACAAACTGAAACCCCTTCCCCACACAGTGAAACACATCCCCACACACTGAAACCCCTTCCCACACACTGAAACACCTTCCCCACACACTGAAACCCCTTCCGCACACAGTGAAACCCCTCCCCACACACTGAAACCCCTTCCCCATACACTGAAACACATCCCCACACACTGAAACCCCATCCCCACACACTGAAACCCCTTCCGCACACACTGAAACAACTTCCCCACAAACTGAAACTCCTTCCCCACACACCGAAACCTCTACCGCACACACTGAAACCCCTTCCGCACACACTGAAACCCCTTCCCCACACACTGAAACCCCTTCCACACACACTGAAAATCCTTCCCCACACACTGAAAACCTTCCCCACACAATGAAACCCCTTCCCCACTCACTGAACCCCCTTCCCACACACTGAAACCATTACCCACACTCTGAAACCCCTTCCCCAAACAATGAAACACCTTCCCCAAACACTGAAACCCCTTCCCCACACACTGAAAACCTTCCCCACACACTGAAACACCTTCCCCACACACTGAAACCCCTTCTTCACACACACTGAAACACATCCCCACACACTGAAACCCCTTCTTCACACACTGTATCACCTTCCCCACAAACTGAAAACCCTTCCCCACACACGGAAAACCTTCCCCACACAATTAAACCCCTTCCCCACTCTCTGAACCCCCTTCCCCACACACTGAAACCATTACCCACACTCTGAAACCCCTTCCCCAAACAATGAAACACCTTCCCCAAACACTGAAACCCCTTCCCCACACACTGAAACCCTTCCCCACACACTGAAACATCTTCCCCACACACTGAAACCCCTTCCACAAAAACAGAAACCCCTTCCCCACACACAGAAACCCATTGCCCAAACACTGAAACCCCTTCCGCACACACTGAAACACCATCCCCACAAAATGAAACCCCTTCCCCACACACTGAAACGCCTTCCCCACACACTGAAACCCCTTCCACACACACTGAAACACCTTCCGCAAACAGTTAATCTCTATCCCACACACTGAAACCCCTTCCCCACACACTGAAACGCCGTCCCCACACACTGAAACGCCTTCCCCACACACTGAAACCCCTTCCACACACACTGAAACACCTTCCCCACACACTGAAACCCCTTCCCCACATACTGAAACACCTTCCCCACACACTGAAACCCCTTCCACACACACTGTAACACCTTCCCCACACACTGAAACCCTTTCCCCACACACTGAAACACATCCCCACACACTGAAACACCTTCCCCACACACTGAAACACCTTCCGCACACACTGAAACCCCTTCCGCACACACTGAGTCACCATCCCCACACTCTGAAACCCCATCCCCACCCTCTGAAACCCCTTCCACACACACTGAAACATCTTCCCCACACACTGAAACTCTTTCCCCACACACTAAAACCCCTTCCGCACACAGTGAAACCCTTCCCCACACACTGAAACCCCTTCCCCAAACACTGAAACACATTCCCACACACTGAAACCCCTTCCCCACACACTGAAACCCATTCCCCACACACTGAAATGCCATCCGCACACACTGAAACCCCGTCCGCACACAGTGAAACCCTTCCCACACACTGAAACCCCTTCCCCAAACACTGAAACACATTCCCACACACTGAAACACCTTCCCCACACAGTGAAAGCCTTCCCCACACACTGAAATACCTTCCCCGCACACTGAATTACATCCCCACAAACTGAAACCCCTTCCCCACACAGTGAAACACATCCCCACACACTGAAACCCCTTCCCACACACTGAAACACCTTCCCCACACACTGAAACCCCTTCCGCACACAGTGAAACCCCTCCCCACACACTGAAACCCCTTCCCCATACACTGAAACACATCCCCACACACTGAAACCCCATCCCCACACACTGAAACCCCTTCCGCACACACTGAAACAACTTCCCCACAAACTGAAACTCCTTCCCATCACACTGAAACCTCTACCGCACACACTGAAACCCCTTCCGCACACACTGAAACCCCTTCCCCACACACTGAAACCCCTTCCACACACACTGAAAATCCTTCCCCACACACTGAAAACCTTCCCCACACAATGAAACCCCTTCCCCACTCACTGAACCCCCTTCCCCACACACTGAAACCATTACCCACACTCTGAAACCCCTTCCCCAAACAATGAAACACCTTCCCCAAACACTGAAACCCCTTCCCCACACACTGAAAACCTTCCCCACACACTGAAACACCTTCCCCACACACTGAAACCCCTTCTTCACACACACTGAAACACATCCCCACACACTGAAACCCCTTCCCCACACACTGTATCACCTTCCCCACAAACTGAAAACCCTTCCCCACTCACGGAAAACCTTCCACACACAATGAAACCCCTTCCCCACTCACTGAACCCCCTTCCCCACACACTGAAACCATTACCCACACTCTGAAACCCCTTCCCCAAACAATGAAACACCTTCCCCAAACACTGAAACCCCTTCCCCACACACTGAAACCCTTCCCCACACACTGAAACATCTTCCCCACACACTGAAACCCCTTCCACACACACTGAAACCCCTTCCCCACACACAGAAACCCATTGCCCAAACACTGAAACCCCTTCCGCTCACACTGAAACACCTTCCCCACAAACTGAAACCCCTTCCCCACACACTGAAACGCCTTCCCCACACACTGAAACCCCTTCCACACACACTGAAACACATCCCCACACACTGAAACACCTTCCCCACACACTGAATCACATTCCGCACACACTGAAACCCCTTCCGCACACACTGAAGCACCATCCCCACACACTGAAACCCCATCCCCACACACTGAAATCCCTTCCACACACACTGAAACACCTTCCCCACACACTGAAACTCTTTCCCCACACACTGAAACCCCTTCCGCACACAGTGAAACCCTTCCCCACACACTGAAACCCCTTCCCCAAACACTGAAACACATTCCCACACACTGAAACACCTTCCCCACACACTGAAACCCCTTCCCCACACACTGAAACCCCTTGCCCACACACTGAAACACATTCCCCACAAACTGAAACCCCTTCCCCACACACTGAAATCCATTCCCCACACACTGAAATGCCTTCCGCACAGACTGAAACCCCATCCACACACACTGAAACACCTTCCCCACACAGTGAAAGCCTTCCCCACACACTGAAATACCTTCCCCACACACTGAATCACATCCCCACAAACTGAAACCCCTTCCCCACAAAGTGAAACACATCCCCACACACTGAAACCCCTTCCCACACACTGAAACACCTTCCCCACACACTGAAACCCCTTCCGCACACAGTGAAACCCCTCCCCACACACTGAAACCCCTTCCCCATACACTGAAACACATCCCCACACACTGAAACCCCATCCCCACACACTGAAACCCTTCCGCACACACTGAAACACCTTCCCCACAAACTGAAACTCCTTCCCCACACACTGAAACCTCTACCGCACACACTGAAACCCCTTCCACACACACTGAAACCCCTTCCTCACACACTGAAACACCTTCCGCAGAAACTGAAACCACTTCCGCACACACTGAAAAACCTTCCCCACACACTGAAACCCCTTCCCCACACACTGAAACACCTTCCCCACACACTGAAACCCCTTCCACACACACTGTAACACCTTCCCCACACACTGAAACCACGTCCCCACACACTGAAACACATCCCCACACACTGAAACCCCTTCCCCACAAACTGAAACACATCCCCACCCACTGAAACCCCTTCCGCACACAGTGAAAACCTTCCACACACACTGAAACCCCATCCCCATACACTGAAACCCCTTCTTCACACACTGAAACCCCTTCCCCACACACTGAAACCCCTTCCCCACACACTGAAACCATTACCCACACTCTGAAACCCCTTCCTCAAACAATGAAACACCTTCCCCAAACACTGAAACCCCTTCCCCAAACACTGAAACCCCTTCCCCACACACTGAAACCCTTCCACACACACTGAAACACCTTCCCCACACACTGAAACCCCTTCCACACACACTGAAACCCCTTCCCCACACACAGAAACCCATTGCCCAAACACGGAAACCCCTTCCGCGCTCAGTGAAACCCTTCCCCACATACTGAAACCCCTTCCCCACACACCGAAACACCTTCCCCACACACTGAAACGCTTCCCCACACACTGAAACACTTCCCCACACACTGAAACCCCTTCCGCACACACTGAAACACCTTCCCCACACACTGAAACCCCTTCCGCACACACTGTTACACATTCACCACACACTGAAACCCTTCCCCACACACTGAAACCCCTTCCGCAAACACTGAAACCCTTCCCTACATACTGAAACCCCTTCCCCACACACTGAAACACCGTCCCCACACACTGTAACCCATCCCCACACACTGAAACCCCTTCCCCACACACTGAAACCCCTTCCGCACACAGTGCAACCGTTCCCCACACACTGAAACCTCTTCCCCAAACACTGAAACACATTCCCACAATCTGAAACACCTTCCCCACACACTGAAACCCCTTCCCCACACACTGAAACACATTCCCGACACACTGAAACCCCTTCCCCACATACTGAAACCCATTCCCCACACACTGAAAAGCCTTCCGCTCACACTGAAACCACTTCCGCACAAAGTGAAACCCCTTCCCGAAACACTGAAACCCCTTCTGCACACAGTGAAATCCTTCCCCACACACTGAAACCCCTTCCCCACACACTGAAACACCTTCCCCACACACTGGAACACCTTCCCCACGCACTGAAACCCCTTCCGCACACAATGAAAACCTTCCACACACACTGAAACCCCATCCCCACACACTGAAACCCCTTCTTCACACACTGAAACCCCTTCCCCATACACTGAAACCCCTTTCCCACACACTGAAACCATTATCCACACTCTGCAACCCCTTCCTCAAACACTGAAACCCCTTCCCCACACACTGAAACCCTTCCACACACACTGAAACACCTTCCCCACAGACTGAAACCCCTTCCACACACACTGAAACCCCTTCCCCACACACAGAAACACATTGCCCAAACACGGAAACCCCTTCCGCGCTCAGTGAAACCCTTCCCCACATACTGAAACCCCTTCCCCACACACCGAAACACCTTCCCCACACACTGAAACGCTTCCCCACACACTGAAACACTTCCCCACAAACTGAAACCCCTTCCGCACACACTGAAACACCTTCCCCACACACTGAAACCCCTTCCGCACACACTGTTACAGATTCCCCACACACTGAAACCCTTCCCCACACACTGAAACCCCTTCCGCAAACACTGAAACCCTTCCCTACATACTGTAACCCATCCCCACACACTGAAACCCCTTCCCCACACACTGAAACCCCTTCCGCACACAGTGAAACCGTTCCCCACACACTGAAACCCCTTCCCCAAACACTGAAACACATTCCCACAATCTGAAACACCTTCCCCACACACTGAAACCCCTTCCCCACACACTGAAACACATTCCCCACACACTGAAACCCCTTCCCCACATACTGAAACCCATTCCCCACACACTCAAAAGAGTTCCGCTCACACTGAAACCCCTTCCACACAAACTGAAACCCCTTCCCGAAACACTGAAACCCCTTCTGCACAGACTGAAACACCTTCCCCACACACTGGAACACCTTCCCCACGCACTGAAACCCCGTCCCCAGACACTGTAATCCTTCCCCACACACTGAAACACTTACCCACACACTAAAACACCTTCCCCACACACTGAAACCCCTTCCACACACACTGTAACACCTTCCCCACACACTGAAACCACGTCCCCACACACTGAAACACATCCCCACACACTGAAACCCCTTCCCCACAAACTGAAACACATCCCCACCCACTGAAACCCCTTCCGCACACAGTGAAAACCTTCCACACACACTGAAACCCCATCCCCACACACTGAAACCCCTTCTTCACACACTGAAACCCCTTCCCCACACACTGAAACCCCTTCCCCACACACTGAAACCCCTTCCCCACACACTGAAACCATTACCCACACTCTGAAACCCCTTCCTCAAACAATGAAACCCCTTCCCCAAACACTGAAACACATTCCCACAATCTGAAACACCTTCCCCACACACTGAAACCCCTTCCCCACACACTGAAACACATTCCCCACACACTGAAACCCCATCCCCACACACTGAAACCCCTTCCCCACACACTGAAACCCTTCCACACACACTGAAACACCTTCCCCACACACTGAAACCCCTTCCACACACACTGAAACCCCTTCCCCACACACAGAAACCCATTGCCCAAACACGGAAACCCCTTCCGCGCTCAGTGAAACCCTTCCCCACATACTGAAACCCCTTCCCCACACACTGAAACACCTTCCCCACACACTGAAACCCCTTCCGCACACACTGAAACACCTTTCCCACACACTGAAACCCCTTCCGCACACACTGTTACACATTCCCCACACACTGAAACCCTTCCCCACACACTGAAACCCCTTCCGCAAACACTGAAACCCTTCCCTACATACTGAAACCCCTTCCCCACACACTGAAACACCGTCCCCACACACTGTAACCCATCCCCACACACTGAAACCCCTTCCCCACACACTGAAACCCCTTCCGCACACAGTGAAACCGTTCCCCACACACTGAAACCTCTTCCCCAAACACTGAAACACATTCCCACAATCTGAAACACCTTCCCCACACACTGAAACCCCTTCCTCACACACTGAAACACATTCCCGACACACTGAAACCCCTTCCCCACATACTGAAACCCATTCCCCACACACCGAAACACCTTCCCCACACACTGAAACGCTTCCCCACACACTGAAACACTTCCCCACACACTGAAACCCCTTCCGCACACACTGAAACACCTTCCCCACACACTGAAACCCCTTCCGCACACACTGTTACACATTCCCCACACACTGAAACCCTTCCCCACACACTGAAACCCCTTCCGCAAACACTGAAACCCTTCCCTACATACTGTAACCCATCCCCACACACTGAAACCCCTTCCCCACACACTGAAACCCCTTCCGCACACACTGAAACCCCTTCCCCACACACTGAAACCCCTTCCCCAAACACTGAAACACATTCCCACAATCTGAAACACCTTCCCCACACACTGAAACCCCTTCCCCACACACTGAAACACATTCCCCACACACTGAAACCCCTTCCCCACAGACTGAAACCCATTCCCCACACACTGAAAAGCGTTCCGCTCACACTGAAACCCCTTCCACACAAACTGAAACCCCTTCCCGAAACACTGAAACCCCTTCTGCACTCAGTGAAATCCTTCCCCACACACTGAAACCCCTTCCCCACAGACTGAAACACCTTCCCCACACACTGGAACACCTTCCCCACGCACTGAAACCCCTTCCGCACACAGTGAAACCCTTCCCAACACACTGAAACCCCTTTCCCACACACTGAAACCCCGTCCCCAGACACTGTAATCCTTCCCCACACACTGAAACACTTACCCACACACTAAAACACCTTCCCCACACACTGAAACCCCTTCCACACACACTGTAACACCTTCCCCACACACTGAAACCACGTCCCCACACACTGAAACACATCCCCACACACTGAAACCCCTTCCCCACAAACTGAAACACATCCCCACCCACTGAAACCCCTTCCGCACACAGTGAAAACCTTCCACACACACTGAAACCCCATCCCCACACACTGAAACCCATTCTTCACACACTGAAACCCCATCCCCACACACTGAAACCCCTTCTTCACACACTGAAACCCCTTCCCCACACACTGAAACCATTACCCACACTCTGAAACCCCTTCCTCAAACAATGAAACACCTTCCCCAAACACTGAAACCCCTTCCCCACACACTGAAACCCTTCCACACACACTGAAACACCTTCCCCACACACTGAAACCCCTTCCACACACACTGAAACCCCTTCCCCACACACAGAAACCCATTGCCCAAACACGGAAACCCCTTCCGCGCTCAGTGAAACCCTTCCCCACATACTGAAACCCCTTCCCCACACACCGAAACACCTTCCCCACACACTGAAACGCTTCCCCACACACTGAAACACTTCCCCACACACTGAAACCCCTTCCGCACACACTGAAACACCTTCCCCACACACTGAAACCCCTTCCGCACACACTGTTACACATTCCCCACACACTGAAACCCTTCCCCACAAACTGAAACCCATTCCCCACACACTGAAACCCCTTCCGCACACACTGAAACACCTTCCCCACACACTGAAACCCCTTCCGCACACACTGTTACACATTCCCCACACACTGAAACCCTTCCCCACACACTGAAATCCCTTCCGCACACACTGAAACACCTTCCCCACACACTGAAACCCCTTCCGCACACACTGTTACACATTCCCCACACACTGAAACCCTTCCCCACACACTGAAACCCCTTCCGCAAACACTGAAACCCTTCCCTACATACTGAAACCCCTTCCCCACACACTGAAACACCGTCCCCACACACTGTAACCCATCCCCACACACTGAAACCCCTTCCCCACACACTGAAACCCCTTCCGCACACAGTGAAACCGTTCCCCACACACTGAAACCTCTTCCCCAAACACTGAAACACATTCCCACAATCTGAAACACCTTCCCCACACACTGAAACCCCTTCCCCACACACTGAAACACATTCCCGACACACTGAAACCCCTTCCCCACATACTGAAACCCATTCCCCACACACTGAAAAGCCTTCCGCTCACACTGAAACCACTTCCGCACAAAGTGAAACCCCTTCCCGAAACACTGAAACCCCTTCTGCACTCAGTGAAATCATTCCCCACACACTGAAACCCCTTCCCCACATACTGAAACACCTTCCCCACACACTGGAACACCTTCCCCACGCACTGAAACCCCTTCCGCACACAGTGAAAACCTTCCACACACACTGAACCCCCATCCCCACACACTGAAACCCCTTCTTCACACACTGAAACCCCTTCCCCACACACTGAAACCCCTTCCCCACACACTGAAACCATTACCCACACTCTGCAACCCCTTCCTCAAACACTGAAACCCCTTCCCCACACACTGAAACCCTTCCACACACACTGAAACATCTTCCCCACACACTGAAACCCCTTCCACACACACTGAAACCCCTTCCCCACACACAGAAACACATTGCCCAAACACGGAAACCCCTTCCGCGCTCAGTGAAACCCTTCCCCACATACTGAAACCCCTTCCCCACACACCGAAACACCTTCCCCTCACACTGAAACGCTTCCCCACACACTGAAACACTTCCCCACACACTGAAACCCCTTCCGCACACACTGAAACACCTTCCCCACACACTGAAACCCCTTCCGCACACACTGTTACAGATTCCCCACACACTGAAACCCTTCCCCACACACTGAAACCCCTTCCGCAAACACTGAAACCCTTCCCTACATACTGAAACCCCTTCCCCACACACTGAAACACCGTCCCCACACACTGAAACCACGTCCCCACACACTGAAACACATCCCCACACACTGAAACCCCTTCCCCACAAACTGAAACACATCCCCACCCACTGAAACCCCTTCCGCACACAGTGAAAACCTTCCACACACACTGAAACCCCATCCCCACACACTGAAACCCCTTCTTCACACACTGAAACCCCTTCCCCACACACTGAAACCCCTTCCCCACACACTGAAACCATTACCCACACTCTGAAACCCCTTCCTCAAACAATGAAACCCCTTCCCCAAACACTGAAACACATTCCCACAATCTGAAACACCTTCCCCACACACTGAAACCCCTTCCCCACACAGTGAAACCCTTCCCCACACACTGAAACCCCTTCCCCAAACACTGAAACACATTCCCACACACTGAAACACCTTCCCCACACACTGAAACCTCTTGCCCACACACTGAAACACATTCCCCACACACTGAAACCCCTTCCCCACACACTGAAACCCATTCCCCACACACTGAAATGCCTTCCGCACACACTGAAACCCCGTCCACACACACTGAAAAACCTTCCCCACACAGTGAAAGCCTTCCCCACACACTGAAATACCTTCCCCGCACACTGAATCACATCCCCACAAACTAAAACCCCTTCCCCACACAGTGAAACACATCCCCACACACTGAAACCCCTTCCCCACATACTGAAACCCATTCCCCACACACTGAAAAGCGTTCCGCTCACACTGAAACCCCTTCCACACAAACTGAAACCCCTTCCCGAAACACTGAAACCCCTTCTGCACTCAGTGAAATCCTTCCCCACACACTGAAACCCCTTCCCCACAGACTGAAACACCTTCCCCACACACTGGAACACATTCCCCACGCACTGAAACCCCTTCCGCACACAGTGAAACCCTTCCCCACACACTGAAACCCCTTTCCCACACACTGAAACCCCGTCCCCAGACACTGTAATCCTTCCCCACACACTGAAACACTTACCCACACACTGAAACCCCTTCCCCACAGACTGAAACCCCTTCCCCACACACTGAAACCCTTCCCCACACACTGAAACCCCTTCCACACACACTGAAACCCCTTCCCCACACACAGAAACCCATTGCCCAAACACTGAATCCCCTTCCGCACACACTGAAACACCTTCCCCACACACTGAAACCCCTTCCCCACACACTGGAAATCCTTCCCCACACACTGAAAACCTTCCCCACACAATGAACCCCCTTCCCCACACACTGAAACCATTACCCACACTCTGAAACCCCTTCCCCTAACAATGAAACACCTTCCCTAAACACTGAAACCCCTTCCGCACACACTGAAAACCTTCCCCACACACTGAAACACCTTCCCCACACACTGAAACCCCTTCTTCACACACACTGAAACACATCCCCACACACTGAAACCCCTTCCCCACACACTGAATCACCTTCCCCACAAACTGAAAACCCTTCCCCACACACGGAAAACCTTCCCCACACAATGAAACCCTTCCCCACTCACTGAACCCCCTTCCCCACACACTGAAACCATTACCCACACTATGAAACCCCTTCCCCAAACAATGAAACACCTTCCCCAAACACTGAAACTCCTTCCCCACACACTGAATCCCTTCCCCACACACTGAAACATCTTCCCCACACACTGAAACCCCTTCCACACACACTGAAACCCCTTCCCCACACGCAGAAACCCATTGCCCAAACACTGAAACCCCTTCCGCACACACTGAAACACCTTCCCCACACACTGAAACCCCTTCCCCACATACTGAAACGCCTTCCCCACACACTGAAACCCCTTCCACACACACTGTAACACCTTCCCCACACACTGAAACCCTTTCCCCACACACTGAAACACATCCCCACACACTGAAACACCTTCCCCACACACTGAAACACCTTCCGCACACACTGAAACCCCTTCCGCACACACTGAAACACCATCCCCACACACTGAAAACCCATCCCCACACTCTGAAACCCCTTCCACACACACTGAAACACCTTCCCCACACACTGAAACTCTTTCCCCACACACTAAAACCCCTTCCGCACACAGTGAAACCCTTCCCCACACACTGAAACCCCTTCCCCAAACACTGAAACACATTCCCACACACTGAAACACCTTCCCCACACACTGAAACCTCTTGCCCACACACTGAAACACATTCCCCACACACTGAAACACATTCCCCACACACTGAAACCCCTTCCCCACACACTGAAACCCATTCCCCACACACTGAAATGCCTTCCGCACACACTGAAACCCCGTCCACACACACTGAAACACCTTCCCCACACAGTGAAAGCCTTCCCCACACACTGAAATACCTTCCCCGCACACTGAATCACATCCCCACAAACTGAAACCCCTTCCCCACACAGTGAAACACATCCCCACACACTGAAACCCCTTCCCACACACTGAAACACCTTCCCCACACACTGAAACCCCTTCCGCACACAGTGAAACCCCTCCCCACACACTGAAACCCCTTCCCCATACACTGAAACACATCCCCACACACTGAAACCCCATCCCCACACACTGAAACCCCTTCCGCACACACTGAAACAACTTCCCCACAAACTGAAACTCCTTCCCCACACACTGAAACCTCTACCGCACACACTGAAACCCCTTCCGCACACACTGAAACCCCTTCCCCACACACTGAAACCCCTTCCACACACACTGAAAATCCTTCCCCACACACTGAAAACCTTCCCCACACAATGAAACCCCTTCCCCACTCACTGAACCCCCTTCCCCACACACTGTAACCATTACCCACACTCTGAAACCCCTTCCCCAAACAATGAAACACCTTCCCCAAACACTGAAACCCCTTCCCCACACACTGAAAACCTTCCCCACACACTGAAACACCTTCCCCACACACTGAAACCCCTTCTTCACACACACTGAAACACATCCCCACACACTGAAACCCCTTCTTCACACACTGTATCACCTTCCCCACAAACTGAAAACCCTTCCCCACACACGGAAAACCTTCCCCACACACGGAAAACCTTCCCCACACAATGAAACCCCTTCCCCACTCTCTGAACCCCCTTCCCCACACACTGAAACCATTACCCACACTCTGAAACCCCTTCCCCAAACAATGAAACACCTTCCCCAAACACTGAAACCCCTTCCCCACACACTGAAACCCTTCCCCACACACTGAAACATCTTCCCCACACACTGAAACCCATTCCACAAAAACAGAAACCCCTTCCCCACACACAGAAACCCATTGCCCAAACACTGAAACCCCTTCCGCACACACTGAAACACCTTCCCCACAAAATGAAACCCCTTCCCCACACACTGAAACGCCTTCCCCACACACTGAAACCCCATCCACATACACTGAAACACCTTCCGCACACAGTTAATCCCTATCCCACACACTGAAACCCCTTCCCCACACACTGAAACGCCTTCCCCACACACTGAAACCCCTTCCACACACACTGTAACACCTTCCCCACACACTGAAACCACGTCCCCACACACTGAAACACATCCCCACACACTGAAACCCCTTCCCCACAAACTGAAACACATCCCCACCCACTGAAACCCCTTCCGCACACAGTAAAAACCTTCCCCACACACTGAAACCCCATCCCCACACACTGAAACCCCTTCTTCACACACTGAAACCCCTTCCACACACACTGTAACACCTTCCCCACACACTGAAACCCCTTCCCCACACACTGAAACCACTTCCCCACACACTGAAACCATTACCCACACTCTGAAACCCCTTCCTCAAACAATGAAACACCTTCCCCAAACACTGAAACCCCTTCCCCAAACACTGAAACCCCTTCCCCACACACTGAAACCCTTCCACACACACTGAAACACCTTCCCCACACACTGAAACCCCTTCCACACACACTGAAACCCCTTCCCCACACACAGAAACCCATTGCCCAAACACGGAAACCCCTTCCGCGCTCAGTGAAACCCTTCCCCACATACTGAAACCCCTTCCCCACACACCGAAACACCTTCCCCACACACTGAAACGCTTCCCCACACACTGAAACACTTCCCCACACACTGAAACCCCTTCCGCACACACTGAAACACCTTCCCCACACACTGAAACCCCTTCCGCACACACTGTTACACATTCCCCACACACTGAAACCCTTCCCCACACACTGAAACCCCTTCCGCAAACACTGAAACCCTTCCCTACATACTGAAACCCCTTCCCCACACACTGAAACACCGTCCCCACACACTGTAACCCATCCCCACACACTGAAACCCCTTCCCCACACACTGAAACCCCTTCCGCACACAGTGAAACCGTTCCCCACACACTGAAACCTCTTCCCCAAACACTGAAACACATTCCCACAATCTGAAACACCTTCCCCACACACTGAAACCCCTTCCCCACACACTGAAACACATTCCCGACACACTGAAACCCCTTCCCCACATACTGAAACCCATTCCCCACACACTGAAAAGCCTTCCGCTCACACTGAAACCACTTCCGCACAAAGTGAAACCCCTTCCCGAAACACTGAAACCCCTTCTGCACTCAGTGAAATCCTTCCCCACACACTGAAACCCCTTCCCCACACACTGAAACACCTTCCCCACACACTGGAACACCTTCCCCACGCACTGAAACCCCTTCCGCACACAATGAAAACCTTCCACACACACTGAAACCCCATCCCCACACACTGAAACCCCTTCTTCACACACTGAAACCCCTTCCCCACACACTGAAACCCCTTCCCCACACACTGAAACCATTACCCACACTCTGCAACTCCTTCCTCAAACACTGAAACCCCTTCCCCACACACTGAAACCCTTCCACACACACTGAAACACCTTCCCCACAGACTGAAACCCCTTCCACACACACTGAAACCCCTTCCCCACACACAGAAACACATTGCCCAAACACGGAAACCCCTTCCGCGCTCAGTGAAACCCTTCCCCACATACTGAAACCCCTTCCCCACACACCGAAACACCTTCCCCACACACTGAAACGATTCCCCACACACTGAAACACTTCCCCACACACTGAAACCCCTTCCGCACACACTGAAACACCTTCCCCACACACTGAAACCCCTTCCGCACACACTGTTACAGATTCCCCACACACTGAAACCCTTCCCCACACACTGAAACCCCTTCCGCAAACACTGAAACCCTTCCCTACATAATGTAACCCATCCCCACACACTGAAACCCCTTCCCCACACACTGAAACCCCTTCCGCACACAGTGAAACCGTTCCCCACACACTGAAAACCCTTCCCCAAACACTGAAACACATTCCCACAATCTGAAACACCTTCCCCACACACTGAAACCCCTTCCCCACACACTGAAACACATTCCCCACACACTGAAACCCCTTCCCCACATACTGAAACCCATTCCCCACACACTGAAAAGCGTTCCGCTCACACTGAAACCCCTTCCACACAAACTGAAACCCCTTCCCGAAACAGTGAAACCCCTTCTGCACTCAGTGAAATCCTTCCCCACACACTGAAACCCCTTCCCCACAGACTGAAACACCTTCCCCACACACTGGAACACCTTCCCCACGCACTGAAACCCCTTCCGCACACAGTGAAACCCTTCCCCACACACTGAAACCCCTTTCCCACACACTGAAACCCCGTCCCCAGACACTGTAATCCTTCCCCACACACTGAAACACTTACCCAAACACTGAAACACCTTCCCCACACACTGAAACCCCTTCCACACACACTGTAACACCTTCCCCACACACTGAAACCACGTCCCCACACACTGAAACACATCCCCACACACTGAAACCCCTTCCCCACAAACTGAAACACATCCCCACCCACTGAAGCCCCTTCCGCTCACAGTGAAAACCTTCCACACACACTGAAACCCCATCCCCACACACTGAAACCCCTTCTTCACACACTGAAACCCCTTCCCCACACACTGAAACCCCTTCCCCACACACTGAAACCATTACCCACACTCTGAAACCCCTTCCTCAAACAATGAAACCCCTTCCCCAAACACTGAAACACATTCCCACAATCTGAAACACCTTCCCCACACACTGAAACCCCTTCCCCACACACTGAAACACATTCCCCACACACTGAAACCCCGTCCCCACACACTGAAACCCCTTCTTCACACACTGAAACCCCTTCCCCACACACTGAACCCCCTTCCCCACACACTGAAACCATTACCCACACTCTGAAACCCCTTCCTCAAACAATGAAACACCTTCCCCAAACACTGAAACCCCTTCCCCACACACTGAAACCCTTCCACACACACTGAAACACCTTCCCCACACACTGAAACCCCTTCCACACACACTGAAACCCCTTCCCCACACACAGAAACCCATTGCCCAAACACGGAAACCCCTTCCGCGCTCAGTGAAACCCTTCCCCACATACTGAAACCCCTTCCCCACACACCGAAACACCTTCCCCACACGCTGAAACGCTTCCCCACACACTGAAACACTTCCCCACACACTGAAACCCCTTCCGCACACACTGAAACACCTTCCCCACACACTGAAACCCCTTCCGCACACACTGTTACACATTCCCCACACACTGAAACCCTTCCCCACACACTGAAACCCCTTCCGCAAACACTGAAACCCTTCCCTACATACTGAAACCCCTTCCCCACACACTGAAACACCGTCCCCACACACTGTAACCCATCCCCACACACTGAAACCCCTTCCCCACACACTGAAACCCCTTCCGCACACAGTGAAACCGTTCCCCACAAACTGAAACCTCTTCCCCAAACACTGAAACACATTCCCACAATCTGAAACACCTTCCCCACACATTGAAATCCCTTCCCCACACACTGAAACACATTCCACACAAACTGAAACCCCTTCCCGAAACACTGAAACCCCTTCTGCACTCAGTGAAATCCTTCCCCACACACTGAAACCCCTTCCCCACAGACTGAAACACTTTCCCCACACACTGGAACACCTTCCCCACGCACTGAAACCCCTTCCGCACACAGTGAAACCCTTCCCCACACACTGAAACCCCTTTCCCACACACTGAAACCCCGTCCCCAGACACTGTAATCCTTCCCCACACACTGAAACACTTACCCACACACTGAAACCCCTTCCCCACAGACTGAAACCCCTTCCCCACACACTGAAACCCTTCCCCACACACTGAAACCCCTCCCACACACACTGAAACCCCTTCCCCACACACAGAAACCCATTGCCCAAACACTGAATCCCCTTCCGCACACACTGAAACACCTTCCCCACACACTGAAACCCCTTCCCCACTCACTGAAACGCCTTCCCCACACACTGAAACCCCTTCCACACACACTGAAACACCTTCCCCACACACTGAAACCCCTTCCCCACACACTGAAACACCTTCCCCACACACTGAAACCCCTTCCACACACACTGTAACACCTTCCCCACACACTGAAACCACGTCCCCACACACTGAAACACTTCCCCACACACTGAAACCCCTTCCCCACACACTGAAACACTTCCCCACACACTGAAACCCCTTCCACACACACTGAAACCCCATCCCCACCCACTGAAACCCCTTCCACACACAGTGAAAACCTTCCACACACACTGAAACCCCATCCCCACACACTGAAACCCCTTCTTCACACACTGAAACCCCTTCCCCACACACTGAAACCCCTTCCCCACACACTGAAACCATTACCCACACTCTGAAACCCCTTCCTCAAACAATGAAACACCTTCCCCAAACACTGAAACCCCTTCCCCACACACTGAAACCCTTCCACACACTCTGAAACACCTTACCCACACACTGAAACCCCTTCCACACACACTGAAACCCCTTCCCCACACACAGAAACCCATTGCCCAAACACGGAAACCCCTTCCGCGCTCAGTGAAACCCTTCCCCACATACTGAAACCCCTTCCCCACACACCGAAACACCTTCCCCACACACTGAAACGCTTCCCCACACACTGAAACACTTCCCCACACACTGAAACCCCTTCCGCAAACACTGAAACACCTTCCCCACACACTGAAACCCCTTCCGCACACACTGTTACACATTCCCCACACACTGAAACCCTTCCCCACACACTGAAACCCCTTCCGCAAACACTGAAACCCTTCCCTACATACTGAAACCCCTTCCCCACACACTGAAACACCGTCCCCACACACTGTAACCCATCCCCACACACTGAAACCCCTTCCCCACTCACTGAAACCCCTTCCGCACTCAGTGAAACCGTTCCCCACACACTGAAACCTCTTCCCCAAACACTGAAACACATTCCCACAATCTGCAACACCTTCCCCACACACTGAAACCCCTTCCCCACACACTGAAACACATTCCCGACACACTGAAACCCCTTCCCCACATACTGAAACCCATTCCCCACACACTGAAAAGCCTTCCGCTCACACTGAAACCACTTCCGCACAAAGTGAAACCCCTTCCCGAAACACTGAAACCCCTTCTGCACTCAGTGAAATCCTTCCCCACACACTGAAACCCCTTCCCCACACACTGAAACACCTTCCCCACACACTGGAACACCTTCCCCACGCACTGAAACCCCTTCCGCACACAGTGAAAACCTTCCACACACACTGAAGCCCCATCCCCACACACTGAAACCCCTTCTTCACACACTGAAACCCCTTCCCCACACACTAAAACCCCTTCCCCACACACTGAAACCATTACCCACACTCTGCAACCCCTTCCTCAAACACTGAAACCCCTTCCCCACACACTGAAACCCTTCCACACACACTGAAACACCTTCCCCACACACTGAAACCCCTTCCACACACACTGAAACCCCTTCCCCACACACAGAAACACATTGCCCAAACACGGAAACCCCTTCCGCGCTCAGTGAAACCCTTCCCCACATACTGAAACCCCTTCCCCACACACCGAAACACCTTCCCCACACACTGAACCGCTTCCCCACACATTGAAACACTTCCCCACACACTGAAACCGCTTCCGCACACACTGAAACACCTTCCCCACACACTGAAACCCCTTCCGCACACACTGTTACAGATTCCCCACACACTGAAACCCTTCCCCACACACTGAAACCCCTTCCGCAAACACTGAAACCCTTCCCTACATACTGAAACCCCTTCCCCACACAATGAAACACCGTCCCCACACACTGTAACCCATCCCCACACACTGAAACCCCTTCCCCACACACTGAAACCCCTTCCGCACACAGTGAAACCGTTCCCCACACACTGAAACCCCTTCCCCAAACACTGAAACACATTCCCACAATCTGAAACACCTTCCCCACACACTGAAACCCCTTCCCCACACACTGAAACACATTCCCCACACACTGAAACCCCTTCCCCACATACTGAAACCCATTCCCCACACACTGAAAAGCGTTCCGCTCACACTGAAACCCCTTCCACACAAACTGAAACCCCTTCCCGAAACACTGAAACTCCTTCTGCACTCAGTGAAATCCTTCCCCACACACTGAAACCCCTTCCCCACAGACTGAAACACCTTCCCCACACACTGGAACACCTTCCCCACGCACTGAAACCCCTTCCGCACACAGTGAAACCCTTCCCCACACACTGAAACCCCTTTCCCACACACTGAAACCCCGTCCCCAGACACTGTAATCCTTCCCCACACACTGAAACACTTACCCACACACTGAAACCCCTTCCCCACAGACTGAAACCCCTTCCCCACACACTGAAACCCTTCCCCACACACTGAAACATCTTCCCCACACACTGAAACCCCTTCCCCACTCACTGAAACGCCTTCCCCACACACTGAAACCCCTTCCACACACACTGAAACACCTTCCCCACACACTGAAACCCCTTCCCCACACACTGAAACACCTTCCCCACACACTGAAACCCCTTCCACACACACTGTAACACCTTCCCCACACACTGAAACCACGTCCCCACACACTGAAACACTTCCCCACACACTGAAACCCCTTCCCCACACACTGAAACACTTCCCCACACACTGAAACCCCTTCCACACACACTGAAACCCCATCCCCACCCACTGAAACCCCTTCCACACACAGTGAAAACCTTCCACACACACTGAAACCCCATCCCCACACACTGAAACCCCTTCTTCACACACTGAAACCCCTTCCCCACACACTGAAACCCCTTCCCCACACACTGAAACCATTACCCACACTCTGAAACCCCTTCCTCAAACAATGAAACACCTTCCCCAAACACTGAAACCCCTTCCCCACACACTGAAACCCTTCCACACACTCTGAAACACCTTACCCACACACTGAAACCCCTTCCACACACACTGAAACCCCTTCCCCACACACAGAAACCCATTGCCCAAACACGGAAACCCCTTCCGCGCTCAGTGAAACCCTTCCCCACATACTGAAACCCCTTCCCCACACACCGAAACACCTTCCCCACACACTGAAACGCTTCCCCACACACTGAAACACTTCCCCACACACTGAAACCCCTTCCGCAAACACTGAAACACCTTCCCCACACACTGAAACCCCTTCCGCACACACTGTTACACATTCCCCACACACTGAAACCCTTCCCCACACACTGAAACCCCTTCCGCAAACACTGAAACCCTTCCCTACATACTGAAACCCCTTCCCCACACACTGAAACACCGTCCCCACACACTGTAACCCATCCCCACACACTGAAACCCCTTCCCCACTCACTGAAACCCCTTCCGCACTCAGTGAAACCGTTCCCCACACACTGAAACCTCTTCCCCAAACACTGAAACACATTCCCACAATCTGCAACACCTTCCCCACACACTGAAACCCCTTCCCCACACACTGAAACACATTCCCGACACACTGAAACCCCTTCCCCACATACTGAAACCCATTCCCCACACACTGAAAAGCCTTCCGCTCACACTGAAACCACTTCCGCACAAAGTGAAACCCCTTCCCGAAACACTGAAACCCCTTCTGCACTCAGTGAAATCCTTCCCCACACACTGAAACCCCTTCCCCACACACTGAAACACCTTCCCCACACACTGGAACACCTTCCCCACGCACTGAAACCCCTTCCGCACACAGTGAAAACCTTCCACACACACTGAAGCCCCATCCCCACACACTGAAACCCCTTCTTCACACACTGAAACCCCTTCCCCACACACTAAAACCCCTTCCCCACACACTGAAACCATTACCCACACTCTGCAACCCCTTCCTCAAACACTGAAACCCCTTCCCCACACACTGAAACCCTTCCACACACACTGAAACACCTTCCCCACACACTGAAACCCCTTCCACACACACTGAAACCCCTTCCCCACACACAGAAACACATTGCCCAAACACGGAAACCCCTTCCGCGCTCAGTGAAACCCTTCCCCACATACTGAAACCCCTTCCCCACACACCGAAACACCTTCCCCACACACTGAACCGCTTCCCCACACATTGAAACACTTCCCCACACACTGAAACCCCTTCCGCACACACTGAAACACCTTCCCCACACACTGAAACCCCTTCCGCACACACTGTTACAGATTCCCCACACACTGAAACCCTTCCCCACACACTGAAACCCCTTCCGCAAACACTGAAACCCTTCCCTACATACTGAAACCCCTTCCCCACACAATGAAACACCGTCCCCACACACTGTAACCCATCCCCACACACTGAAACCCCTTCCCCACACACTGAAACCCCTTCCGCACACAGTGAAACCGTTCCCCACACACTGAAACCCCTTCCCCAAACACTGAAACACATTCCCACAATCTGAAACACCTTCCCCACACACTGAAACCCCTTCCCCACACACTGAAACACATTCCCCACACACTGAAACCCCTTCCCCACATACTGAAACCCATTCCCCACACACTGAAAAGCGTTCCGCTCACACTGAAACCCCTTCCACACAAACTGAAACCCCTTCCCGAAACACTGAAACCCCTTCTGCACTCAGTGAAATCCTTCCCCACACACTGAAACCCCTTCCCCACAGACTGAAACACCTTCCCCACACACTGGAACACCTTCCCCACGCACTGAAACCCCTTCCGCACACAGTGAAACCCTTCCCCACACACTGAAACCCCTTTCCCACACACTGAAACCCCGTCCCCAGACACTGTAATCCTTCCCCACACACTGAAACACTTACCCACACACTGAAACCCCTTCCCCACAGACTGAAACCCCTTCCCCACACACTGAAACCCTTCCCCACACACTGAAACATCTTCCCCACACACTGAAACCCCTTCCACACACACTGAAACCCTTCCCCACACACAGAAACCCATTGCCCAAACACTGAATCCCCTTCCGCACACACTGAAACACCTTCCCTACACACTGAAACCCCTTCCCCACTCACTGAAACACCTTCCCCACACACTGAAACCCCATCCACACACACTGAAACACCTTCCCCACACACTGAAACCCCTTCCCCACACACTGAAACACATCCCCACACACTGAAACCCCTTCCCCACACACTGAAACACCTTCCGCAAACACTGAAACCCCTTCCGCATGCACTGAAACACCATCCCCACACACTGAAACCACATCCTCACACACTGAAATCCCTTCCACACACACTGAAACACCTTCCCCACACACTGAAACTCTTTCCCCACACACTGAAACCCCTTCCGCACAAAGTGAAACCCTTAGCCACACACTGAAACCCCTTCCCCAAACACTGAAACACATTCCCACACACTGAAACACCTTCCCCACACACTGAAACTCCTTGCCCACTCAATGAAACACATTCCCCACACACTGAAACCTCTTCCCCACAGACTGAAACCCATTCCCCACACACTGAAATGCCTTCCGCACACACTGATACCCCTTCCACACAAACTGAAACACCTTCCCCACACAGTGAAACACTTCCCCACACATTGAAATACCTTCCCCACACACTGAAACCCCTTCCCCACAGACTGAAACACCTTCCCCACACACTGGAACACCTTCCCCACGCACTGAAACCCCTTCCGCACACAGTGAAACCCTTCCCCACACACTGAAACCCCTTTCCCACAGACTGAAACCCCGTCCCCAGACACTGTAATCCTTCCCCACACACTGAAACACTTACCCACACACTGAAACCCCTTCCCCACACACTGAAACCCTTCCCCACACACTGAAACATCTTCCCCACACACTGAAACCCCTTCGACACACACTGAAACCCCTTCCCCACACACAGAAACTCATTGCCCAAACACTGAATCCCCTTCCGCACACACTGAAACACCTTCCCCACACACTGAAACACCTTCCCCACTCACTGAAACGCCTTCCCCACACACTGAAACCCCTTCCACACACACTGAAACACCTTCCCCACACACTGAAACCCCTTCCCCACACACTGAAACACATCCCCACACACTGAAACCCCTTCCCCACACACTGAAACCCTTCCCCACACACTGAAACATCTTCCCCACACACTGAAACCCCTTCGACACACACTGAAACCCCTTCCCCACACACAGAAACTCATTGCCCAAACACTGAATCCCCTTCCGCACACACTGAAACACCTTCCCCACACACTGAAACACCTTCCCCACTCACTGAAACGCCTTCCCCACACACTGAAACCCCTTCCACACACACTGAAACACCTTCCCCACACACTGAAACCCCTTCCCCACACACTGAAACACATCCCCACACACTGAAACCCCTTCCCCACACACTGAAACACCTTCCGCAAACACTGAAACCCCTTCCGCACACACTGAAACACCATCCCCACACACTGAAACCCCATCCTCACACACTGAAACCCCTTGCACACACACTGAAACACCTTCCCCACACACTGAAACTCTTTCCACACACACTGAAACCCCTGCCGCACAAAGTGAAACCCTTAGCCACACACTGAAACCCCTTCCCCAAACACTGAAACACATTCCCACACACTGAAACACCTTCCCCACACACTGAAACTCCTTGCCCACACACTGAAACACATTCCCCACACACTGAAACCTCTTCCCCACATACTGAAACCTCTTCCCCACATACTGAAACACTTTCCCCACACACTGAAATGCCTTCCGCACACACTGAAACCCCTTCCACACACACTGAAACCCCTTCCCCACACACTGAAACCCCTTCCGCACACAGTGAAACCGTTCCCCACAAACTGAAACCTCTTCCCAAAACACTGAAACACATTCCCACAATCTGAAACACCTTCCCCACACACTGAAATCCCTTCCCCACACACTGAAACACATTCCACACAAACTGAAACCCCTTCCCGAAACACTGAAACCCCTTCTGCACTCAGTGAAATCCTTCCCCACACACTGAAACCCCTTCCCCACAGACTGAAACACCTTCCCCACACACTGGAACACCTTCCCCACGCACTGAAACCCCTTCCGCACACAGTGAAACCCTTCCCCACACACTGAAACCCCTTTCCCACACACTGAAACCCCGTCCCCAGACACTGTAATCCTTCCCCACACACTGAAACACTTACCCACACACTGAAACCCCTTCCCCACAGACTGAAACCCCTTCCCCACACACTGAAACCCTTCCCCACACACTGAAACCCCTCCCACACACACTGAAACCCCTTCCCCACACACAGAAACCCATTGCCCAAACACTGAATCCCCTTCCGCACACACTGAAACACCTTCCCCACACACTGAAACCCCTTCCCCACTCACTGAAACGCCTTCCCCACACACTGAAACCCCTTCCACACACACTGAAACACCTTCCCCACACACTGAAACCCCTTTCCCACACACTGAAACACCTTCCCCACACACTGAAACCCCTTCCACACACACTGTAACACCTTCCCCACACACTGAAACCACGTCCCCACACACTGAAACACTTCCCCACACACTGAAACCCCTTCCACACACACTGAAACCCCATCCCCACCCACTGAAACCCCTTCCACACACAGTGAAAACCTTCCACACACACTGAAACCCCATCCCCACACACTGAAACCCCTTCTTCACACACTGAAACCCCTTCCCCACACACTGAAACCCCTTCCCCACACACTGAAACCATTACCCACACTCTGAAACCCCTTCCTCAAACAATGAAACACCTTCCCCAAACACTGAAACCCCTTCCCCACACACTGAAACCCTTCCACACACTCTGAAACACCTTCCCCACACACTGAAACCCCTTCCACACACACTGAAACCCCTTCCCCACACACAGAAACCCATTGCCCAAACACGGAAACCCCTTCCGCGCTCAGTGAAACCCTTCCCCACATACTGAAACCCCTTCCCGACACACCGAAACACCTTCCCCACACACTGAAACGCTTCCCCACACACTGAAACACTTCCCCACACACTGAAACCCCTTCCGCAAACACTGAAACACCTTCCCCACACACTGAAACCCCTTCCGCACACACTGTTACACATTCCCCACACACTGAAACCCTTCCCCACACACTGAAACCCCTTCCGCAAACACTGAAACCCTTCCCTACATACTGAAACCCCTTCCCCACACACTGAAACACCGTCCCCACACACTGTAACCCATCCCCACACACTGAAACCCCTTCCCCACACACTGAAACACCTTCCCCACACACTGGAACACCTTCCCCACGCACTGAAACCCCTTCCGCACACAGTGAAAACCTTCCACACACACTGAAGCCCCATCCCCACACACTGAAACCCCTTCTTCACACACTGAAACCCCTTCCCCACACACTGAAACCCCTTCCCCACACACTGAAACCATTACCCACACTCTGCAACCCCTTCCTCAAACACTGAAACCCCTTCCCCACACACTGAAACCCTTCCACACACACTGAAACACCTTCCCCACACACTGAAACCCCTTCCACACACACTGAAACCCCTTCCCCACACACAGAAACACATTGCCCAAACACGGAAACACCTTCCGCGCTCAGTGAAACCCTTCCCCACATACTGAAACCCCTTCCCCACACACCGAAACACCTTCCCCACACACTGAACCGCTTCCCCACACACTGAAACACTTCCCCACACACTGAAACCCCTTCCGCACACACTGAAACACCTTCCCCACACACTGAAACCCCTTCCGCACACACTGTTACAGATTCCCCACACACTGAAACCCTTCCCCACACACTGAAACCCCTTCCGCAAACACTGAAACCCTTCCCTACATACTGAAACCCCTTCCCCACACACTGAAACACCGTCCCCACACACTGTAACCCATCCCCACACACTGAAACCCCTTCCCCACACACTGAAACCCCTTCCGCACACAGTGAAACCGTTCCCCACACACTGAAACCCCTTCCCCAAACACTGAAACACATTCCCACAATCTGAAACACCTTCCCCACACACTGAAACCCCTTCCCCACACACTGAAACACATTCCCCACACACTGAAACCCCTTCCCCACATACTGAAACCCATTCCCCACACACTGAAAAGCGTTCCGCTCACACTGAAACCCCTTCCACACAAACTGAAACCCCTTCCCGAAACACTGAAACTCCTTCTGCACTCAGTGAAATCCTTCCCCACACACTGAAACCCCTTCCCCACAGACTGAAACACCTTACTCACACACTGGAACACCTTCCCCACGCACTGAAACCCCTTCCACACACAGTGAAACCCGTCCCGACACACTGAAACCCCTTTCCCACACACTGAAACTCCGTCCCCAGACACTGTAATCCTTCCCCACACACTGAAACACTTACCCACACACTGAAACCCCTTCCCCACAGACTGAAACCCCTTCCCCACACACTGAAACCCTTCCCCACACACTGAAACATCTTCCCCACACACTGAAACCCCTTCCACACACACTGAAACCCTTCCCCACACACAGAAACCCATTGCCCAAACACTGAATCCCCTTCCGCACACACTGAAACACCTTCCCTACACACTGAAACCCCTTCCCCACTCACTGAAACACCTTCCCCACACACTGAAACCCCATCCACACACACTGAAACACCTTCCCCACACACTGAAACCCCTTCCCCACACACTGAAACACATCCCCACACACTGAAACCCCTTCCCCACACACTGAAACACCTTCCGCAAACACTGAAACCCCTTCCGCACGCACTGAAACACCATCCCCACACACTGAAACCACATCCTCACACACTGAAACCCCTTCCACACACACTGAAACACCTTCCCCACACACTGAAACTCTTTCCCCACACACTGAAACCCCTTCCGCACAAAGTGAAACCCTTAGCCACACACTGAAACCCCTTCCCCAAACACTGAAACACATTCCCACACACTGAAACACCTTCCCCACACACTGAAACTCCTTGCCCACACAATGAAACACATTCCCCACACACTGAAACCTCTTCCCCACAGACTGAAACCCATTCCCCACACACTGAAATGCCTTCCGCACACACTGATACCCCTTCCACACAAACTGAAACACCTTCCCCACACAGTGAAACACTTCCCCACACATTGAAATACCTTCCCCACACACTGAAACCCCTTCCCCACAGACTGAAACACCTTCCCCACACACTGGAACACCTTCCCCACGCACTGAAACCCCTTCCGCACACAGTGAAACCCTTCCCCACACACTGAAACCCCTTTCCCACAGACTGAAACCCCGTCCCCAGACACTGTAATCCTTCCCCACACACTGAAACACTTACCCACACACTGAAACCCCTTCCCCACACACTGAAACCCTTCCCCACACACTGAAACATCTTCCCCACACACTGAAACCCCTTCGACACACACTGAAACCCCTTCCCCACACACAGAAACCCATTGCCCAAACACTGAATCCCCTTCCGCACACACTGAAACACCTTCCCCACACACTGAAACACCTTCCCCACTCACTGAAACGCCTTCCCCACACACTGAAACCCCTTCCACACACACTGAAACACCTTCCCCACACACTGAAACCCCTTCCCCACACACTGAAACACATCCCCACACACTGAAACCCCTTCCCCACACACTGAAACACCTTCCGCAAACACTGAAACCCCTTCCGCACACACTGAAACACCATCCCCACACACTGAAACCCCATCCTCACACACTGAAACCCCTTGCACACACACTGAAACACCTTCCCCACACACTGAAACTCTTTCCACACACACTGAAACCCCTGCCGCACAAAGTGAAACCCTTAGCCACACACTGAAACCCCTTCCCCACACACTGAAACACCTTCCCCACACACTGAAACTCCTTGCCCACACACTGAAACACATTCCCCACACACTGAAACCTCTTCCCCACATACTGAAACCTCTTCCCCACATACTGAAACCCATTCCCCACACACTGAAATGCCTTCCGCACACACTGAAACCCCTTCCACACACACTGAAACACCTTCCCCACACAGTGAAACACTTCCCCACACATTGAAATACCTTCCCCACACACTGAATCACATCCCCACACACTGAAACCCCTTCCCCACACAGTGAAACACATCCCCACACACTGAACCCCCTTCCCACACACTGAAACACCTTCCCCACACACTGAAACCCCTTACGCACACAGTGAAACCCCTCCCCACACACTGAAACCCCTTTCCCATACACTGAAACACATCCCCACAAACTGAAACCCCATCCTCACACACTGAAACCCCTTCCGCACACACTGAAACACCTTCCCCACAAACTGAAACTCCTTCCCCACACACTGAAACCTCTACCGCACACACTGAAACCCCTTCCCCACACACTGAAACACCTTCCGCAGAAACTGAAACCACTTCCGCACACACTGAAAAACCTTCCCCACACACTGAAACCCCTTCCCCACACACTGAAACACCTTCCCCACACACTGAAACCCCTTCCACACACACTGTAACACCTTCCCCACACACTGAAACCCCTTCCCCACACACTGAAACACATCCCCACACACTGAAACCCCTTCCCCACAAACTGAAACACATCCCCACACACTGAAACCCCTTCCGCACAAAGTGATAACCTTCCACACACACTGAAACCCAATCCCCACACACTGAAACCCCTTCTTCACACACTGAAACCCCTTCCCCACACACTGAAACCCCTTCCCCACACACTGAAACCCCTTCCCCAAACACTGAAACCCCTTCCCCAAACACTGAAAACCCTTCCCCACACACTGAAAACCTTCCCCACACAATGAAACCCCTTCCCCACTCACTGAACCCCCTTGCCCACACACTGAAACCATTACCCACACTCTGAAACCCCTTCCCCAAACAATGAAACACCTTCCCCAAACACTGAAACCCCTTCCCCACACACTGAAACACTTCAACACACACTGAAAAACCTTCCCCACACACTGAAACCCCTTCCACACACACTGAAACCCCTTCCCCACACACAGAAACCCATTGCCCAAACACTGAAACACCTTCCGCAGAAACTGAAACCCTTCCCCACATACTGAAACCCCTTCCCCACACACCGAAACACCTTCCCCACACACTGAAACGCTTCCCCCACACTGAAACACATCCCCACACACTGAAACCCCTTCCGCACACACTGAAACACCTTCCCCACACACTGAAACCCCTTCCGCACACACTGTTACACATTCACCACACACTGAAACCCTTCCCCACACACTGAAACCCCTTCCGCAAACACTGAAACCCTTCCCTACATACTGAAACCCATTCCCCACACACTGAAACACCGTCCCCACACACGGTAACCCATCCCCACACACTGAAACCCCTTCCCCACAAACTGAAACCCGTTCCGCACACAGTGAAACCGTTCCCCACACACTGAAACCCCTTCCCCAAACACTGAAACACATTCCCACAATCTGAAACACCTTCCCCACACACTGAAACCCCTTCCCCACACACTGAAACACATTCCCCACACACTGAAACCCCTTCCCCACATACTGAAAACAATTCCCCACACAATGAAAAGCCTTCCGCTCACAGTGAAACCCCTTCCCCACAAACTGAAACCCCTTCCCCAAACACTGAAACCCCTTCTGCACTCAGTGAAATCCTTCCCCACACACTGAAACCCCTTCCCCACACACTGAAACACCTTCCCCACACACTGGAACACCTTCCCCACGCACTGAAACCCCTTCCGCACACACTGAAACCCTTCGCCACACACTGAAACCCCTTTCCCACACACTGAAACCCCGTCCCCAGACACTGTAATCCTTCCCCACACACTGAAACACTTCCCCACACACTGAAACCCCTTCCCCAAACACTGAAACCCCTTCCACACACACTGAACCCCTTCCCCACACACTGAAACCCTTCCCCACACATTGAAACCCCTTCCCCACATACTGCAACCCCTTCCCCACACACTGAAACGCCTTCCCCATACACGGAATTCCCTTCCGCACACAATGAAACACCTTCCCCACACACTGAAACACCTTCCCCACACACTGAATCCCCTTCCCCACAAACTGAAACTCCTTCCGCACACAATGAAACAGCTTCACCACACACTGACACCCCTTCCCCACACAATGAAACACCTTGCGCACACACTGAAACCCCTTCCGCACACACTGAAGCACCTTCCCCACACACTGAAACCCCTTCCCCACACACTGAAACCCCGTCCCCACACTCTGAAACCCCTTCAACACACACTGAAACACATTCCCCACACACTGAAACCCCTTCCCATACACTGAAACCCCTTCCGCACACAGTGAAACCCTTCCACACACACTGTAACACATTCCCCAAACACTGAAACACATCCCCACACGCTGAGACCCCTTCCCCACACAATGAATCCCATCCCCACAAACTGAAACCCCTTCCCCACACATTGAAACATATCCCCACACACTGAAACACCTTTTTCACACACTGAAAACCCTTCCCCACACACTGAAACCACTTCCGCACACAGTGAAACCCTTCCCCACACACTGAAACCACTTCCTGACACACTGAGACACATCCCCACACACTGAAACCCCTTCCCCACGCACTGAAACTCCTTCCGCACAAACTGAAACACCTTCCCCACACACTGAAACCCCATCCACACACAGTTAAACAATTCCCCACACACTGAAACCCCTTCCCCAAACCCTGAAACCACTTACCTACACACTGAATCCCCTTCCGCACACAATGAAACATCTTCCCCACACAATGAAACAACTTCCCTACACACTGAAACCACTTCCCCACACACTGACACCCCTTCCGCACACAATGAAACACCTCCCCCACTCACTGAAACCCCTTCCGCACACACTGAAACACCTTCCCCACACACTGAAACCCCTTCCCCACATACTGCAACCCCTTCCCCACAAACTGAAACCCCTTCCCCACACACTGAATATCCTTCCGCACACCATGAAACACCTTCCCCACGCACTGAAACAACTTCCCCACACACTGAATCCCCTTCCCCACAAACTGAAACCCCTTCTGCACACAATGAAACACCTTCCCCACAAACTGAAACTCCTTCCCCACTCACTGAAACCTCTACCGCACACACTGAAGCCCCTTCTGCACACACTGAAACCCCTTCCTCACACACTGAAACACCTTCCCCACACACTGAAACCCCTTCCGCACACTGTTAAACCCTCCCCCACACACCTAAACCCCCTCCCCACACACTGAAACCCCTTCCCCAAACACTGAATACCCTTCTACACACAATGAAACAACTTCCCCACACAATGAAACACCTTCCCCACACACAGAATCCCCTTCCCCACACACTGAAACACCTTTTGCACACAATGAAACACCTTCCCCACACACTGAAACCCCTTCCCCACACACTGAAACACCTTCCGCAGAAACTGAAAACCCTTCCGCACACACTGAAACACCTTCCCCACACAATGAAACCTCTTGCCCACACACAGAAACGCCTTCCCCACACACTGAAACCCCTTCCACACACACTGAAACACCTTCGCCACACACTGAAACCCCTTCCCCACACACTGAAACACATCCCCACACACTGAAACCCCTTCCCCACAAACTGAAACACATCCCCACACACTGAAACGCCTTCCCCCACACTGAAACACCTACCCCACACACTGAAACACCTTCCCCACACACTGAAACCCCTTCCCCAAACACTGAAACCCCTTGCGCACTAAGTGAAACCATTCCCCACTTACAGAGACCCCTTCCCCACACACTGAAACCCCTTCCCGACACACTGAGACACATCCCCACACACTGAAACCCCTTCCCCACGCACTGAAACTCCTTCCGCACAAACTGAAACACCTTCCCCACACACTGAAACCCCATCCACACACAGTTAAACAATTCCCCACACACTGAAACACCTTCCCCACACCCTGAAACCACTTACCTACACACTGAATCCCCTTCCGCACACAATGAAACACCTTCCCCACCCAATGAAACACCTTCCCTACACACTGAAACTACTTCCCCACACACTGACACCCCTTCCGCACACAACGAAACACCTCCCCCACTCACTGAAATCCCTTCCGCACACACTGAAACACCTTCCCCACACACTGAAACCCCTTCCCCACATACTGCAACCCCTTCCCCACAAACTGAAACCCCTTCCCCACACACTGAATACCCTTCCGCACATCATGAAACACCTTCCCCACGCACTGAAACAACTTCCCCACACACTGAATCCCCTTCCCCACAAACTGAAACCCCTTCTGCACACAATGAAACACCTTCCCCACAAACTGAAACTCCTTCCCCACTCACTGAAACCTCTACCGCACACACTGAAGCCCCTTCTGCACACACTGAAACCCTTTCCCCACACACTGAAACACCTTCCCCACACACTGAAACCCCTTCCGCACACTGTTAAACCCTACCCCACACACTGAAACCCCCTCCCCACACACTGAAACCCCTTCCCCAAACACTGAATACCCTTCTACACACAATGAAACACCTTCCCCACACAATGAAACACCTTCCCCACATACAGAATCCCCTTCCCCACACACTGAAACGCCTTCCGCACACAATGAAACACCTTCCCCACACACTGAAACCCCTACCCACACACTGAAACACCTTCCGCAGAAACTGGAAACCCTTCCGCACACACTGAAACACCTTCCCCACACAATGAAACCCCTTGCCCACACACAAAAACGCCTTCCCCACACACTGAAACCCCTTCCACACACACTGAAACACCTTCGCCACACACTGAAACCCCTTCCCCACACACTGAAACACATCCCCACACACAGAAACCCCTTCCCCACAAACTGAAACACATCCCCACACACTGAAACGCCTTCCCCACACACTGAAACACCTTCCCCACACACTGAAACACCTTCCCCACAAACTGAAACCCCTTCCCCAAACACTGAAACCCCTTGCGCACTAAGTGAAACCATTCCCCACTTACAGAGACCCCTTCCCCACACACTGAAACCCCTTCCCGACACACTGAGACACATCCCCACACACTGAAACCCCTTCCCCACGCACTGAAACTCCTTCCGCACAAACTGAAACACCTTCCCCACACACTGAAACCCCATCCACACACAGTTAAACAATTCCCCACACACTGAAACACCTTCCCCACACCCTGAAACCACTTACCTACACACTGAATCCCCTTGCGCACACAATGAAACACCATCCCCACAGAATGAAACACCTTCCCTACACACTGAAACCACTTCCCCACACACTGACACCCCTTCCGCACACAATGAAACACCTCCCCCACTCACTGTAACCCCTTCCGCACATACTGCAACCCCTTCCCCACAAACTGAAACCCCTTCCCCACACACTGAATACCCTTCCGCACACCATGAAACACCTTCCCCACGCACTGAAACAACTTCCCCACACACTGAATCCCCTTCCCCACAAACTGAAACCCCTTCTGCACACAATGAAACACCTTCCCCACAAACTGAAACTCCTTCCCCACTCACTGAAACCTCTACCGCACAAACTGAAGCCCCTTCTGCACACACTGAAACCCCTTCCCCACACACTGAAACACCTTCGCCACACACTGAAACCCCTTCCGCACACTGTTAAACCCTACCCCACACACAGAAACCCCCTCCACACACACTGAAACCCCTTCCCCAAACACTGAATACCCTTCTACACACAATGAAACACCTTCCCCACACAATGAAACACCTTCCCCACACACAGAATCCCCTTCCCCACACACTGAAACACCTTCCGCACACAATGAAACACCTTCCCCACACACTGAAACCCCTTCCCCACACACTGAAACACCTTCCGCAGAAACTGAAAACCCTTCCGCACACACTGAAACACCTTCCCCACACAATGAAACCCCTTGCCCACACACAGAAACGCCTTCCCCACACACTGAAACCCCTTAAACAAACACTGAAACACCTTCGCCACACACTGAAACCCCTTCCCCACACACTGAAACACATCCCCACACACTGAAACCCCTTCCCCACAAACTGAAACACATCCACACACACTGAAACGCCTTCCCCACACACTGAAACACCTTCCCCAAACACTGAAACACCTTCCCCACACTCTGAAACCCCTACCCCAAACACTGAAACCCCTTGCGCACTAAGTGAAACCATTCCCCACTTACAGAGACCCCTTCCCCACATACTGAAACCCATTCCCCACACACTGAAACCCCTACCGCACACACTGAAACCCCTTCCGCACACACTGAAACCCCTTCTCCACACACTGAAACCCCTTCCCCACACACTGAAAACCCTTCTGCACACACTGAAATACCTTCCCCACACACTGAAACCCCCTCCCCACACACTGAAACCCCTTCCGCACACAGTGAAATCCTTCCCCACACACTGAAACCCCTTCCCCACACACTGAAACCCCTTCTTCACACACTGAAAACCCTTCCGCACACACTGAAACCCCTTCCCCACACACTGAAACCCCTTCCCCACACACTGAAACCCCTTCCCCAAACACTGAAACCCCTTCCCCACACACTGAACCCCTTTCCCACTCACTGAAACCCTACCCCACACACTGAAACCCCTTCCCCACAAACTGAAAACCCTTCCGCACACTCTGAAAGACCTTCCCTACACACTGAAACCCCTTCCGCACACAGTTAAACCCTTCCCCACACACTGAAAGCCCCTCCCCACACACTGAAAACCCTTCCCCAAACACTGAATCCCCTTCCCCACAAACTGAAACCCCTTCCGCACATAATGAAACACCTTCCCCACACACTGAAACCCCTTCCCCACACACTGAAACACCTTCCGCACACACTGAAACCCCTTCCGCACACACTGAAACACCATCCCCACACACTGAAACCCCTTCCCCACACACTGAAACCCCTTCCCCACACACTGAAACCCCCTCCACACACTCTGAAACACCTTCCCCACACACTGAAACCCCATCCCCACACACTGAAACCCCTTCCCCACACACTGAAACCCCTTCCCCACACACTGAAACACATTCCCCACACACTGAAACCCCTTCGCCACGTACTGAAACCCCGTCCCCACACACTGAAACCCCTTCCGCACACACTGAAACCCCTTCCGCACACACTGAAACACCTTCCCCACACACTGCAGCACCTTCCCCACACGCTGAAACCCCTTCCCCACACACTGAAACCCCTTCCCCACACAGTGAAAGTTTCCCCACACACTGAAACCCCTTCCCCACACACTGAAACTCCTTCTTCACACACTGAAACGCATCCCCACACACTGAAACCACTTCCCCACACACTGAAACCCTTTCCCCACACACTGAAACCCCTTCCCCACTCACTGAAACCCTGACCCTCACTCTGAAACCCCTTCCCCACACAATCAAACTCCTTCTCCAAACACTGAAACCCCTTCCCCACACAGTGAAACCCTTCCCCACACTCTGAAACCCCTTCCCCACTCACTGAAACCCCTTCCCAACACACTGAAATACATCCCCACACTCAGAAACACCTTCCCCACACACTGAAACCTATCCCCACACACTGAAACCCATCCCCACACACTGAAACCCAACCCCACACCCTGAAACACCTTCCCCACACACTGAACCCCTTCCCCACACACTGAAACACATCCCCACACACTGAAACACCTTCCCCACACACTGAAACCCCTTCCCACACACGGTAAGACCTCCCCAACACACTGAAACACCTTCACCATACACTGAAATCCCTTCCCCACACACTGAAATACCTTCCCCAGAAACTGAAACACCTTCCCCACACACTGATACCCCTTCACCACCCAGTGAAACCCTTCTCCACACACTGAAACATCTTCCCCACACACTGAAACCCCTTCCACACACACTGTAACACATTCCCCACACACTGAAACCCTTCCCCACACACTGAAACGCCTTCCGCACACACTGAAACCCTTCCCCACATACTGAAACCCCTTCCCCAAACACTGAAACCCCGTCCCCACACACTGTAACCCTTCCCCACACACTGAAACCCCTTCCCCACACACTGAAACCCTTCCCCAAACACTGAGACCCCGTCCCCACTCACTGAAACAACTTCCCCACACACTGAAACCCTGCCCCACACACTGAAACCTCTTCCCCACAAACTGAAACCCCTACCCCACATACTGAAACCCCTTCCCCACACACTGAAACACCTTCCCCACACACTGAAATCCTTTCCCCACACACTGAAACCCCTTCCCCACACACTGAAACCCTGACCCTCATTCTGAAACCCCTTCCCCACACAATCAAACTCCTTCTCCAAACACTGAAACCCCTTCCCCACACACTGAAACCCTTCCACACACACTGAACCCCTTCCCCACACACTGAAACCCTTCCCCACACATTGAAACTCCTTCCCCAAATACTGCAACCCCTTCCCCACACACTGAAACGCCTTCCCCATACACGGAATTCCCTTCCGCACACAATGAAACACCTTCCCCACACACTGAAACACCTTCCCCACACACTGAATCCCCTTCCCCACAAACTGAAACTCCTTCCGCACACAATGAAACAGCTTCACCACACACTGACACCCCTTCCCCACACAATGAAACACCTTGCGCACACACTGAAACCCCTTCCGCACACACTGAAGCACCTTCCCCACACACTGAAACCCCTTCCCCACACACTGAAACCCCGTCCCCACACTCTGAAACCCCTTCAACACACACTGAAACACATTCCCCACACACTGAAACCCCTTCCCATACACTGAAACCCCTTCCGCACACAGTGAAACCCTTCCACACACACTGAAACACATTCCCCAAACACTGAAACACATCCCCACACGCTGAGACCCCTTCCCCACACAATGAATCCCATCCCCACAAACTGAAACCCCTTCCCCACACACTGAAACATATCCCCACACACTGAAACACCTTCCCCACACACTGAAAACCCTTCCCCACACACTGAAACCACTTCCGCACACAGTGAAACCCTTCCCCACACACTGAAACCACTTCCCGACACACTGAGACACATCCCCACACACTGAAACCCCTTCCCCACGCACTGAAACTCCTTCCGCACAAACTGAAACACCTTCCCCACACACTGAAACCCCATCCACACACAGTTAAACAATTCCCCACACACTGAAACCCCTTCCCCAAACCCTGAAACCACTTACCTACACACTGAATCCCCTTCCGCACACAATGAAAAACCTTCCCCACACAATGAAACAACTTCCCTACACACTGAAACCACTTCCCCACACACTGACACCCCTTCCGCACACAATGAAACACCTCCCCCACTCACTGAAACCCCTTCCGCACACACTGAAACACCTTCCCCACACACTGAAACCCCTTCCCCACATACTGCAACCCCTTCCCCACAAACTGAAACCCCTTCCCCACACACTGAATATCCTTCCGCACACCATGAAACACCTTCCCCACGCACTGAAACAACTTCCCCACACACTGAATCCCCTTCCCCACAAACTGAAACCCCTTCTGCACACAATGAAACACCTTCCCCACAAACTGAAACTCCTTCCCCACTCACTGAAACCTCTACCGCACACACTGAAGCCCCTTCTGCACACACTGAAACCCCTTCCCCACACACTGAAACACCTTCCCCACACACTGAAACCCCTTCCGCACACTGTTAAACCCTCCCCCACACACCTAAACCCCCTCCCCACACACTGAAACCCCTTCCCCAAACACTGAATACCCTTCTACACACAATGAAACACCTTCCCCACACACAGAATCCCCTTCCCCACACACTGAAACACCTTCCGCACACAATGAAACACCTTCCCCACACACTGAAACCCCTTCCCCACACACTGAAACACCTTCCACAGAAACTGAAAACCCTTCCGCACACACTGAAACACCTTCCCCACACAATGAAACCTCTTGCCCACACACAGAAATGCCTTCCCCACACACTGAAACCCCTTCCACACACACTGAAACACCTTCGCCACACACTGAAACCCCTTCCCCACACACTGAAACACATCCCCACACACTGAAACCCCTTCCCCACAAACTGAAACACATCCCCACACACTGAAACGCCTTCCCCCACACTGAAACACCTACCCCACACACTGAAACACCTTCCCCACACACTGAAACCCCTTCCCCAAACACTGAAACCCCTTGCGCACTAAGTGAAACCATTCCCCACTTACAGAGACCCCTTCCCCACACACTGAAACCCCTTCCCGACACACTGAGACACATCCCCACACACTGAAACCCCTTCCCCACGCACTGAAACTCCTTCCGCACAAACTGAAACACCTTCCCCACACACTGAAACCCCATCCACACACAGTTAAACAATTCCCCACACACTGAAACCCCTTCCCCACACCCTGAAACCACTTACCTACACACTGAATCCCCTTCCGCACACAATGAAACACCTTCCCCACCCAATGAAACACCTTCCCTACACACTGAAACCACTTCCCCACACACTGACACCCCTTCCGCACACAATGAAACACCTCCCCCACTCACTGAAATCCCTTCCGCACACACTGAAACACCTTCCCCACACACTGAAACCCCTTCCCCACATACTGCAACCCCTTCCCCACAAACTGAAACCCCTTCCCCACACACTGAATACCCTTCCGCACATCATGAAACACCTTCCCCACGCACTGAAACAACTTCCCCACACACTGAATCCCCTTCCCCACAAACTGAAACCCCTTCTGCACACAATGAAACACCTTCCCCACAAACTGAAACTCCTTCCCCACTCACTGAAACCTCTACCGCACACACTGAAGCCCCTTCTGCACACACTGAAACCCCTTCCCCACACACTGAAACACCTTCCCCACACACTGAAACCCCTTCCGCACACTGTTAAACCCTACCCCACACACTGAAACCCCCTCCCCACACACTGAAACCCCTTCCCCAAACACTGAATACCCTTCTACACACAATGAAACACCTTCCCCACACAATGAAACACCTTCCCCACACACAGAATCCCCTTCCCCACACACTGAAACACCTTCCGCACACAATGAAACACCTTCCCCACACACTGAAACCCCTTCCCCACACACTGAAACACCTTCCGCAGAAACTGAAAACCCTTCCGCACACACTGAAACACCTTCCCCACACAATGAAACCCCTTGCCCACACACAAAAACGCCTTCCCCACACACTGAAACCCCTTCCACACACACTGAAACACCTTCGCCACACACTGAAACCCCGTCCCCACACACTGAAACACATCCCCACACACAGAAACCCCTTCCCCACAAACTGAAACACATCCCCACACACTGAAACGCCTTCCCCACACACTGAAACACCTTCCCCACACACTGAAACACCTTCCCCACAAACTGAAACCCCTTCCCCAAACACTGAAACCCCTTGCGCACTAAGTGAAACCATTCCCCACTTACAGAGACCCCTTCCCCACACACTGAAACCCCTTCCCGACACACTGAGACACATCCCCACACACTGAAACCCCTTCCCCACGCACTGAAACTCCTTCCGCACAAACTGAAACACCTTCCCCACACACTGAAACCCCATCCACACACAGTTAAACAATTCCCCACACACTGAAACACCTTCCCCACACCCTGAAACCACTTACCTACACACTGAATCCCCTTCCGCACACAATGAAACACCATCCCCACACAATGAAACACCTTCCCTACACACTGAAACCACTTCCCCACACACTGACACCCCTTCCGCACACAATGAAACACCTCCCCCACTCACTGTAACCCCTTCCGCACACACTGAAACACCTTCCCCACACACTGAAACCCCTTCCCCACATACTGCAACCCCTTCCCCACAAACTGAAACCCCTTCCCCACACACTGAATACCCTTCCGCACACCATGAAACACCTTCCCCACGCACTGAAACAACTTCCCCACACACTGAATCCCCTTCCCCACAAACTGAAACCCCTTCTGCACACAATGAAACACCTTCCCCACAAACTGAAACTCCTTCCCCACTCACTGAAAACTCTACCGCACACACTGAAGCCCCTTCTGCACACACTGAAACCCCTTCCCCACACACTGAAACACCTTCGCCACACACTGAAACCCCTTCCGCACACTGTTAAACCCTACCCCACACACAGAAACCCCCTCCACACACACTGAAACCCCTTCCCCAAACACTGAATACCCTTCTACACACAATGAAACACCTTCCCCACACAATGAAACACCTTCCCCACACACAGAATCCCCTTCCCCACACACTGAAACCATTCCCCAAACACTGAGACCCCGTCCCCACACACTGAAACAACTTCCCCACACACTGAAAACCTGCCCCACACACTGAAACCTCTTCCCCACAAACTGAAACCCCTACCCCACATACTGAAACCCCTTCCCCACACACTGAAACACCTTCCCCACACACTGAAACCCCTGCCGCACACAGTTAAACCCTACCCCACACACTGAAACCCCCTCCCCACACACTGAAACACCTTCCCCACACACTGAATACCCTTCCACACACAATGAAACACCTTCCCCACACAATGAAACACCTTCCCCACACGCAGAATCCCCTTCCCCACACACTGAAACCCCTTCTGCACACAATGAAACACCTTCCCCACACACTGAAACCCTTCCCCACACACTGAAACCCCTTCCGCACACACTGAACCACCTTCCCCACACACTGAAACCCGATCTGCAAACACTGCAACACATTCCCCACACACTGAAACCCTTCCCCACACACTGAAACCCCTTCCGCAAACTCTGAAACTCTTCCCCACATAGTGAAACCCCTTCCCCACACACTGAAACCCCGTCCCCAAACACTGTAAACCTTCCCCACACACTGAAAGACTGCCCCACACACTGATACACCTTCCCCACACACTGAAACCTTTTCCCCACACACTGAAAACCCTTCTCCAAACACTGAAACACTTTCCCACACTGTGAAACCCCTTCCCAACTCACTGAAACCCCTTCCCCACACACTGAAACCCTGACCCTCACTCTGAAACCGCTTCCCCACACAATCAAACTCCTTCTCCAAACACTGAAACCCCTTCCCCACACACTGAAACCCTTCCCCACACTCTGAAACCCCTTCCCCACTCACTGAAACCCCTTCGCAACACACTGAAATACATCCTCACACTCAGAAACACATTCCCCACACACTGAAACCCATTCTGCACACACTGAAACCCATCCCCACACACTGAAACCCATCCCCACACACTGAAACCCAACCCCACACCCTGAAACACCTTCCCTACACACTGAACCCCATCCCCACACACTGAAACACATCCTCACACACTGAAACACCTTCCCCACACACTGAAACCCCTTCCCACACACGGTAAGACCTCCCCAACACACTGAAACACCTTCGCCATACACTGAAATCCCTTCCCCACACACTGAAATACCTTCCCCGGAAACTGAAACGCCTTCCGCACACACTGATACCCCTTCACCAACGAGTGAAACCCTTCCCCACACACTGAAACATCTTCCCCACACACTGAAACCCCTTCCACACACACTGAAACACCTTCCCCACACACTGAAACACCTTCCCCACACACTGAAATCCCTTCCACACACACTGTAACACATTACCCACACACTGAAACCCTTCCCCACACACTGAAACGCCTTCCGCACACACTGAAACCCTTCCCCACATGCTGAAACCCCTTCCCCAAACACTGACACCCCGTCCCCACACACTGTAACCCTTCCCCACACACTGAAACCCTTCCCCAAACACTGAGACCCCGTCCCCACACACTGAAACAACATCCCCACACACTGAAAGCCTGCCCCACACACTGAAACCCTTCCCCACAAACTGAAACCCTTTCCCACAAACTGAAACCCCGACCCCACACACTGAAACACCCTCCCCACACACTGAAACCCCTGCCGCACACAGTTAAACCCTACCCCACACACTGAAACCCCCTCCCCACACACTGAAACACCTTCCCCACACACTGAATACCCTTCCACACACAATGAAACACCTTCCCCACACAATGAAACACCTTCCCCACACACAGAATCCCCTTCCCCACACACTGAAACCCCTTCTGCACACAATGAAACACCTTCCCCACACACTGAAACCCCTTCCCCACACACTGAAACACCTTCCGCAGAAACTGAAACCACTTCCGCACACACTGAAAACCCTTCCCCACACACTGAAACACCTTCCCCACACACTGAAACCCCTTCCACAAACACTGTAACACCTTCCCCACACACTGAAACCCCTTCCCCACACACTGAAACACATCCCCACACATTGAAACCCCTTCCCCACAAATTGAAACACATCCCCACACACTGACACGCCTTCCCCACAGACTGAAACACATCACCACACACTGAAACACCTTTCCCACACACTGAAACCCCTTCCCCAAACACTGAAACCCCTTCCGCACTCAGTGAAATCCTTCCCGACATACTCAAACCCCTTCCACACACACTGAAACACCTTCCACACACACTGAAACCCTTCCCCACACACTGAAACCCTTCCCCACACACTGAAACCCCTTCCGCACACACTGAACCACCTTCCCCACACACTGAAACCCGATCTGCAAACACTGCAACACATTCCCCACACACTGAAACCCTTCCCCACACACTGAAACCCCTTCCGCAAACTCTGAAACTCTTCCCCACATAGTGAAACCCCTTCCCCACACACTGAAACCCCGTCCCCAAACACTGTAAACCTTCCCCACACACTGAAAGACTGCCCCACACACTGATACACCTTCCCCACACACAGAATCCCCTTCCCCACACACTGAAACCCCTTCTGCACACAATGAAACAGCTTCCCCACACACTGAAACCCCTTCCCCACACACTGAAACACCTTCCGCAGAAACTGAAACCACTTCCGCACACACTGAAAAACCTTCCCCACACACTGAAAACCCTTCCCCACACACTGAAACACCTTCCCCACACACTGAAACCCCTTCCAAACACACTGTAACACCTTCCCCACACACTGAAACCCCTTCCCCACACACTGAAACACATCCCCACACACTGAAACCCCTTCCCCACAAATTGAAACACATCCCCACACACTGAAACGCCTTCCCCACACACTGAAACACATCCCCACACACTGAAACACCTTTCCCACACACTGAAACCCCTTCCCCAAACACTGAAACCCCTTCCGCACTCAGTGAAAACCTTCCCCACATACTCAAACCCCTTCCACACACACTGAAACACCTTCCACACACACTGAAATCCTTCCCCACACACTGAAATCCTTCCCCACACACTGAACCACCTTCCCCACACACTGAAACCCGATCTGCAAACACTGCAACACATTCCCCACACACTGAAACCCTTCCCCAGACACTGAAACCCCTTCCGCAAACTCTGATACTCTTCCCCACATAGTGAAACCCCTTCCCCACACACTGAAACCCCGTCCCCAAACACTGTAAACCTTCCCCACACACTGAAAGCCCTTCCCCAAACACTGAAACACCTTCCCCACACACTGAAAGACTGCCCCACACACTGATACACCTTCCCCACGCACTGAAAGACTGCCCCACACACTGAAACGCTTCCCCACTCACTGAAACCCCTACCCCACATACTGAAACCCCTTCCCCACACTCTAAAACACCTTCCGCACACACTGAAACACCTTCCGCACACAGTTAAACCCCATCGCACACACTGAAACCCCCTCCCCACACACTGAAACGCCTTCCCCACACACTGAATACCCTTGCACACACAATGGAACACCTTCCCCACACAATGAAACACCTTCCCCACACACAGAATCCCCTTCCCCACACACTGAAACCCCTTCCGCACACAGTGAAACATCTTCCCCACACACTGAAACCCCTTCCCCATACACTGAAACACATTCCGCAGAAACTGAAACCCCTTCCGCACACACTGAAACACCTTCCGCACACACTGAAACCCCTTCCCCACACACTGAAACGCCTTCCCCTCACACTGAATACCCTTTCACACACACTGAAACCCCTTCTACACACACTGAAACCCCTTCCCCTCACTCTGAAACGCCTTCCCCACACACTGAAACCCCTTCTACACACACTGAAACACCTTCCCCACACACTGAAACCCCTTCCCCACACACTGAAACACATCCCCACACACTGAAACCCCTTCCCCACACACTGAAACAGCTTCCGGACACACTGAATCCCCTTCCGCATACACTGAAACACCATCCCCACACACTGTAACCCCTTCCCCACACACTGAAACCCCTTCCACACACACTGAAACACCTTCCCCACACACTGAAACCCCTTCCCCACACACTGAAACACCTTCCGCACACAGTGAAACCCTTCCCCACACACTGAAACCCCTTCCCCAAACACTGAAGCACATTCCCACACACTGAAACACCTTCCCCACACACTGAAACCCCTTGCCCACACACTGAAACACATTCCCCACACACTGAAACCCCTTCCCCACATACTGAAACCCCTTCCGCACACACTGAAACACCTTCCCCACACAGTGAAACCCTTCCCCACACACTGAAATACCTTCCCCACACACTAAATCACATCCCCACACACTGAAACCCCTTCCCCACACAGTGAAACACATCCCCACACACTGAAACCCCTTCCCACACACTGAAACACCTTCCCCACACACTGAAACACCTTCCCCACACACTGAAAGCCCTTCCGCACACAGTGAAACCCCTCCCCACACACTGAAACCCCCTCCCCATACACTGAAACACATCCCCACACACTGAAACCCCATCCCCACACACCAAAACCACTTCCGCACACACTGAAACACCTTCCCCACAAACAGAAACTCCTTCCCCACACACTGAAACCTCTACCGCACACACTGAAATCACTTCCGCACACACTGAATCCCATTCCCCACACACTGTACCACCTTCCGCTGAAACTGAAACCACTTCCGCACACACTGAAAACCCTTCCCCACACACTGAAACCCCTTCCCCACACACTGAAACACCTTCCCCACACACTGAAACCCCTTCCACACACACTGAAAACCCTTCCCCACACACTGAAACACCTTCCCCACACACTGAAACACCTTCCCCACACACTGAAACCCCTTCCACACACACTGTAACACCTTCCCCACACACTGAAACCCCTTCCCCACACACTGAAACACATCCCCACACACTGAAACCCCTTCCCCACAAATTGAAACACATCCCCACACACTGAAACGCCTTCCCCACACACTGAAACACATCCCCACTCACTGAAACACCTTTCCCACACACTGAAACCCCTTCCCCAAACACTGAAACCCCTTCCGCACTCAGTGAAAACCTTCCCCACATACTCAAACCCCTTCCACACACACTGAAACACCTTCCACACACACTGAAACCCTTTCCCACACACTGAGACCCTTCCCCACACACTGAAACCCCTTCCGCACACACTGAAACACCTTCCCCACACACTGAAAGACTGCCCCACACACTGATACACCTTCCCCACACACTGAAACCCTTTCCCCACACACTGAAAACCCTTCCCCAAACACTGAAACACTTCCCCACACTGTGAAACCCCTTCCCCACACACTGAAACCCTGACCCTCACTCTGAAACCCCTTCCCCAAATAATCAAACTCCTTCTCCAAACACTGAAACCCCTTCCCCACACACTGAAACCCTTCCCCACACTCTGAAACCCCTTCCCCACTCACTGAAACCCCTTCCCAACACACTGAAATACATCCCAACACTCAGAAACACCTTCCCCACACACTGAAACCAATTCCGCACACACTGAAACCCATCCCCACACACTGAAACCCATCCCCACACACTGAAACCCAACCCCACACCCTGAAACACCTTCCCCACACACTGAACCCCTTCCCCACAAACTGAAACACATCCCCACACACTGAAACACCTTCCCCACACACTGAAACCCCTTCCCACACACGGTAAGACCTCCCCAACACACTGAAACACCTTCGCCATACACTGAAATCCCTTCCCCACACACTGAAATACCTTCCCCAGAAACTGAAACACCTTCCCCACACACTGATACCCCTTCACCACCCAGTGAAACCCTTCCCCACACACTGAAACATCTTCCCCACACACTGAAACCCCTTCCACACACATTGAAACACCTTCCCCACACACTGAAACACCTTCCCCACACACTGAACTCCCTTCCACACACACTGTAACACATTCCCCACTCACTGAAACCCTTCCCCACACACTGAAACGCCTTCCGCACACACTGAAACCCTTCCCCACATACTGAAACCCCTTCCCCAAACACTGAAACCCCGTCCCCACACACTGTAACCCTTCCCCACACACTGAAACCCCTTCCCCACACACTGAAACCCTTCCCCAAACACTGAGACACCGTCCCCACACACTGAAACAACTTCCCCACACACTGAAACCCTGCCCCACACACTGAAACCCTTCCCCACAAACTGAAACCCCTACCCCACATACTGAAACCCCTTCCCCACACACTGAAACACCTTCCCCACACACTGAAACCCCTGCCGCACACAGTTAAACCCCTTCCGCACACACTGAACCACCTTCCCCACACACTGAAACCCGATCTGACAACACTGCAACACATTCCCCACACACTGAAACCCTTCCCCACACACTGAAACCCCTTCCACAAACACTGTAAACCTTCCCCACACACTGAAAGCCCTTCCCCAAACACAGAAACACCTTCCCCACACACTGAAAGACTGCCCCACACACTGATACACCTTCCCCACACACTGAAAGAATGCCCCACACACTGAAACGCTTCCCCACTCACTGAAACCCCTACCCTACATACTGAAACCCCTTACCCACACTTTAAAACACCTTCCCCACACACTGAAACATCTTCCCCACACACTGAAACCCCTTCCTCACACAATGAAACACCTTCCCCACACACAGAATCCCCTTCCCCACACACTGAAACCCCTTCCGCACACAGTGAAACACCTTCCCCACACACTGAAACCCCTTCCCCACACAGTGAAACACATCCCCACACACTGAAACCCCTTCCCACACACTGAAACACCTTCCCCACACACTGAAACACCTTCCCCACACACTGAAACCCCTTCCGCACACAGTGAAACCCCTCCCCACACACTGAAACCCCTTCCCCATACACTGAAACACATCCCCACACACTGAAACCCCATCCCACACACCGAAATCACTTCCGCACACACTGAAACACCTTCCCCACAAACAGAAACTCCTTCCCCCACATACTGAAACCTCTACCGCACACACTGAAACCACTTCCGCACACACTGAATCCCCTTCCCCACACACTGAAACACCTTCCCCACACACTGAAACCCCTTCCACACACACTGAAAACCCTTCCCCACACACTGAAACACCTTCCCCACACACTGAAACCCCTTCCACACACACTGTAACACCTTCCCCACACACTGAAACCCCTTCCCCACACACTGAAACACATCCCCACACACTGAAACCCCTTCCCCACAAATTGAAACACATCCCCACACACTGAAACGACTTCCCCACACACTGAAACACATCCCCACACACTGAAACACCTTTCCCACACACTGAAACCCCTTCCCCAAACACTGAAACCCCTTCCGCACTCAGTGAAATCCTTCCCCACATACTCAAACCCCTTCCACACACACTGAAACAACTTCAACACACGCTGAAACCCTTCCCCACACACTGAAACCCCTTCCACACACACTGAACCACCTTCCCCACACACTGAAACCCGATCTGCAAACACTGCAACACATTCCCCACACACTGAAACCCTTCCCCACACACTGAAACCCCTTCCGCAAACTCTGAAACTCTTCCCCACAGTGTGAAACCCCTTCCCCACACACTGAAACCCCGTCCCCAAACACTGTAAGCCTTCCCCACACACTGAAAGCCCTTCCCCAAACACTGAAACACCTTCCCCACACACTGAAAGACTGCCCCACACACTGATACACCTTCCCCACACACTGAAACCCTTTCCCCACACACTGAAAACCGTTCCCCAAACACTGAAACACTTTCCCACACTGTGAAACCCCTTCCCCACTCACTGAAACCCCTTCCCCACACACTGAAAGCCTGACCCTCACTCTGAAACCCCTTCCCCACACAATCAAACTCCTTCTCCAAACACTGAAACCCCTTCCCCACACACTGAAAACCCTTCCCCAAACACTGAAACACTTCCCCACACTCTGAAACCCCTTCCCCATTCACTGAAACCCCTTCCCAACACACTGAAATACATCCCCACACTCAGAAACACCTTCCCCACACACTGAAACCCATTCCGCACACACTGAAACCCATCCCCACACACTGAAACCCATCCCCACACACTGAAACCCAACCCCACATCCTGAAACACCTTCCCCACACACTGAACCCCTTCCGCACACACTGAAACACATCCCCACACACTGAAACACCTTCCCCACACACTGAAACCCCTTCCCACACACGGTAAGACCTCCCCAACACACTGAAACACCTTCGCCATACACTGAAATCCCTTCCCCACACACTGAAATACCTTCCCCAGAAACTGAAACACCTTCCCCACACACTGATACCCCTTCACCTCCCAGTGAAATACCTTCCCCACACACTGAAACATCTTCCCCACACACTGAAACCCCTTCCACACACACTGAAACACCTTCCCCACACACTGAAACCCTTCCCCACACACTGAAACGCCTTCCGCACACACTGAAACTCTTCACCACATACTGAAACCCCTTCCCCAAACACTGAGACCCCTTCCCCACACACTGAAACAACTTTCCCACACACTGAAACCCTGCCCCACACACTGAAACCCTTCCCCACAAACTGAAACCCCTACCCTACATACTGAAACCCCTTCCCCACACACTGAAACACCTTCCCCATACACTGAAACCCCTGCCGCACACAGTTAAACCCTACCCCACACACTGAACCCCCTCCCCACACACTGAAACACCTTCCCCACACACTGAATACCCTTCCACACACAATGAAACACCTTCCCCACACATTGTAACACCTTCCCCACACACAGAATCCCCTTCCCCACACACTGAAACCCCTTCTGCACACAATGAAACACCTTCCCCACACACTGAAACCCCTTCCCCACACACTGAAACACCTTCCGCAGAAACTGAAACCACTTCCGCACACACTGAAAAACATTCCCCACACACTGAAAACCCTTCCCCACACACTGAAACACCTTCCCCACACACTGAAACCCCTTCCACACACACTGTAACACCTTCCCCACACACTGAAACCCCTTCCCCACACACTGAAACACATCCCCACACACTGAAACCCCTTCCCCACAAATTGAAACACATCCCCACACACTGAAACGCCTTCCCCACACACTGAAACACATCCCCACACACTGAAACACCTTTCCCACACACTGAAACCACTTCCCCAAACACTGAAACCCCTTCCGCACTCAGTAAAATCCTTCCCCACATACTCAAACCACTTCCACACACACTGAAACACCTTCCACACACACTGAAACCCTTCCCCACACACTGAAACCCTTCCCCACACACTGAAACCCCTTCCGCACACACTGAACCACCTTCCCCACACACTGACACCCGATCTGCAAACACTGCAACACATTCCCCACACACTGAAACCCTTCCCCACTCACTGAAACCCCTTCCGCAAACTCTGAAACTCTTCCCCACAAAGTGAAACCCCTTCCCCACACACTGAAACCCCGTCCCCAAACACTGTAAACCTTCCCCACAGACTGAAAGCCCTTCCCCAAACACTGAAACACCTTCCCCACACACTGAAAGACTGCCCCACACACTGATACACCTTCCCCACACACTGAAAGTCTGCCCCACACACTGAAAAGCTTCCCCACTCACTGAAACCCCTACCCCACATACTGAAACCCCTTCCCCACACTCGAAAACACCTTCCGCACACACTGAAACACCTTCTGCACACAGTTAAACCCTATCGCTCACAGTGAAACCCCCTCCCCACACACTGAAACCCCTTCCCCACACACTGAATACCCTTGCACACACAATGAAACACCTTCCCCACACAATGAAACACCTTCCCCACACACAGAATCCCCTTCCCCACACACTGAAACCCCTTCCGCACACAGTGAAACACCTTCCCCACACACTGAAACCCCTTCCCCACACACTGAAACTCCTTCCGCAGAAACTGAAACCCCTTCCGCACACACTGAAACACCTTTCCCACACACTGAAACGCCTTCCCCACACACTGAAACCCCTTCCACACACACTGAAACACCTTCCGCACACAGTTAATCCCTATCCCACACACTGAAACCCCCTCCCCACACACTGAAACCCCTTCCCCTCACACTGAATACCCTTACACACACACTGAAACCCCTTATACCCACACTGAAACCCCATCCCCTCACACTGAAACCCCTTCTACACACACTGAAACACCTTCCCCACACACTGAAACCCCTTCCCCACACACTGAAACACATCCCCACACACTGAAACCCCTTCCCCACACACTGAAACAGCTTCCGGACACACTGAATCCCATTCCGCATACACTGAAACACCATCCCCACACACTGTAACCCCTTCCCCACACACTGAAACCCCTTCCACACACACTGAAACACCTTCCCCACACACTGAAACACCTTCCCCACACACTGAAACCCCTTCCCCACACACTGAAACACCTTCCGCACACAGCGAAACCCTTCCCCACACACTGAAACCCCTTCCCCAAACACTGAAGCACATTCCCACACACTGAAAAACCTTCCCCACACACTGAAACCCCTTGCCCACACACTGAAACACATTCCCGACACACTGAAACCCCTTCCCCACATACTGAAACCCCTTCCGCACACACTGAAACACCTTCCCCACACAGTGAAACCCTTCCCCACACTCTGAAATACCTTCCCCACACACTGAATCACATCCCCACACACTGAAACCCCTTCCCCACACAGTGAAACACATCCCCACACACCGAAACCCCTTCCCACACACAGAAACACCTTCCCCACACACTGAAACACCTTCCCCACACACTGAAACCCCTTCCGCACACAGTGAAACCCCTCCCCATACACTGAGACCCCTTCCCCATACAGTGAAACACATCCCCACACACTGAAACCCCATCCCCACACACCGAAACCACTTCCGCACACACTGAAACACCTTCCCCACAAACAGAAACTCCTTCCCCACACACTGAAACATCTACCGCACACACTGAAACCACTTCCGCACAAACTGAATCCCCTTCCCCACACACTGTACCACCTTCCGCAGAAACTGAAACCACTTCCGCACACACTGAAAAATCTTCCCCACACACTGAAACCCCTTCCCCACACACTGAAACACCTTCCCCACACACTGAAACCCCTTCCACACACACTGTAACACCTTCCCCACACACTGAAACCCCTTCCCCACACACTGAAAAACAACCCCACATACTGAAACCCCTTCCCCACAAACTGAAACACATCCCCACACACTGAAACCCCTTCCACACACAGTGAAAACCTTCCACACGCACTGAAACCCCATCCCCACACACTGAAACCCCTTCGTCACACACTGAAACACATCCCCACACACTGAAACCCCTTCCCCACACACTGAAACCCCTTCCCCACACACTGAAAACCCATCCCCACACACTGAAATCCTTCCCCACACAATGAAACCCCTTCCCCACTAACTGAAACCCCTTCCCCACACACTGAAACCATTACCGACACTCTGAAACCCCTTCCCCAAACAATGAAACACCTTCCCCAAACACTGAAACCCCTTCCCCACACACTGCAACCCTTCCCCACAAACTGAAACACCTTCCCCACACACTGAAACCCCTTCCACACACACTGAAACCCCTTCCCCACACACTGAAACCCATTGCCCAAACACTGAAAACCCTTCCGCACTCAGTGAAACCCTTCCCCACATACTGAAACCCCTTCCCCACACACCGAAACACCTTCCTCACACACTGAAACCCTTCCCCACACACTGAAACCCTTCCCCACACATTGAAACCCCTTCCGCACACACAGAAACACCTTCCCCACACACTGAAACCCCTTCCGCACACACTGTTACAACATTCCCCACACACTGAAACCCTTCCCCACACACTGAAACCACTTCCGCAAACACTGAAACCCTTCCCCACATACTGAAACCCCTTCCCCACACACTGAAACACCTTTCCCACACACTGAAACCCCTTCCCCAAACACTGAAACCCCTTCCGCACTCAGTAAAATCCTTCCCCACATACTCAAACCCCTTCCACACACACTGAAACACCTTCCACACACACTGAAACTCTTCCCCACACACTGAAACCCTTCCCCACACACTGAAACCCCTTCCGCACAGACTGAACCACCTTCCCCACACACTGAAACCCTGACCCTCACTCTGCAACCCCTTCCCCACACAATCAAACTCCTTCTCCAAACACTGAAACCCCTTCCCCACACACTGAAACCCTTCCCCACACTCTGAAACCCCTTCCCCACTCACTGAAACCCCTTCCCAACACACTGAAATACATCCCCACACTCAGAAACACCTTCCCCACACACTGAAACCCATTCCGCACACACTGAAACCCATCCCCACACACTGAAACCCATCCCCACACACTGAAACCCAACCCCACACCCTGAAACACCTTCCCCACACACTGAACCCCTTCCGCTCACACTGAAACCCCTTCCCACACACGGTAAGACCTCCCCAACACACTGCAACACCTTCGCCATACACTGAAATCCCTTCCCCACACACTGAAATACCTTCCCCAGAAACTGAAACACCTTCCCCACACACTGATACCCCTTCACCACCCAGAGAAATACCTTCCCCACACACTGAAACATCTTCCCCACACACTGAAACCCCTTCCACACACACTGAAACACCTTCCCCACACACTGAAACACCTTCCCCACACACTGAAATCCCTTCCACACACACTGTAACACATTCCCCACACACTGAAACCCTTCCCCACACACTGAAACGCCTTCCGCACACACTGAAACCCTTCCCCACATACTGAAACCCCTTCCCCAAACACTGAAACCCCGTCCCCACACACTGTAACCCTTCCCCACACACTGAAACCCCTTCCCCACACACTGAAACCCTTCCCCAAACACTGAGACCCCGTCCCCACACACTGAAACAACTTCCCCACACACTGAAACACTGCCCCACACACTGAAACCCTTCCCCACAAACTGAAACCCCTACCCTACATACTGAAACCCCTTCCCCACACACTGAAACACCTTCCCCATACACTGAAACCCCTGCCGCACACAGTTAAACCCTACCCCACACACTGAAACCCCCTCCCCACACACCGAAACACCTTCCCCACACACTGAATACCCTTCCACACACAATGAAACCCCTTCCCCAAACAATGAAACACCTTCCCCAAACACTGAAACCCCTTCCCCACACACTGCAACCCTTCCCCACAAACTGAAACACCTTCCCCACACACTGAAACCCCTTCCACACACACTGAAACCCCTTCCGCACACACTGAAACCCATTGCCCAAACACTGAAAACCCTTCCGCACTCAGTGAAACCCTTCCCCACATACTGAAACCCCTTCCCCACACACCGAAACACCTTCCTCACACACTGAAACCCTTCCCCACACACTGAAACCCTTCCCCACACATTGAAACCCCTTCCGCACACACTGAAACACCTTCCCCACTCACTGAAACCCCTTCCGCACACACTGTTACAACATTCCCCACACACTGAAACCCTTCCCCACACACTGAAACCACTTCCGCAAACACTGAAACCCTTCCCCACATACTGAAACCCCTTCCCCACACACTGAAACACCTTTCCCACACACTGAAACCCCTTCCCCAAACACTGAAACCCCTTCCGCACTCAGTAAAATCCTTCCCCACATACACAAACCCCTTCCACACACACTGAAACACCTTCCACACAAACTGAAACTCTTCCCCACACACTGAAACCCTTCCCCACACAATCAAACTCCTTCTCCAAACACTGAAACCCCTTCCCCACACACTGAACCCCTTCCCCACACTCTGAAACCCCTTCCCCACTCACTGAAACCCCTTCCCAACACACTGAAATACATCCCCACACTCAGAAACACCTTCCCCACACACTGAAACCCATTCCGCACACACTGAAACCCATCCCCACACACTGAAACCCATCCCCACACACTGAAACCCAACCCCACACCCTGAAACACCTTCCCCACACACTGAACCCCTTCCGCACACACTGAAACACATCCCCACACACTGAAACACCTTCCCCACACACTGAAACCCCTTCCCACACACGGTAAGACCTCCCCAACACACTGAAACACCTTCGCCATACACTGAAATCCCTTCCCCACACACTGAAATACCTTCCCCAGAAACTGAAACACCTTCCCCACACACTGATACCCCTTCACCACCCAGTGAAATACCTTCCCCACACACTGAAACATCTTCCCCACACACTGAAACCCCTTCCACACACACTGAAACACCTTCCCCACACACTGAAACACCTTCCCCACACACTGAAATCCCTTCCACACACACTGTAACACATTCCCCACACACTGAAACCCTTCCCCACACACTGAAACGCCTTCCGCACACACTGAAACCCTTCCCCACATACTGAAACCCCTTCCCCAAACACTGAAACCCCGTCCCCACACACTGTAACCCTTCCCCACACACTGAAACCCCTTCCCCACACACTGAAACCCTTCCCCAAACACTGAGACCCCGTCCCCACACACTGAAACAACTTCCCCACACACTGAAACCCTGCCCCACACACTGAAACCCTTCCCCACAAACTGAAACCCCTACCCTACATACTGAAACCCCTTCCCCACACACTGAAACACCTTCCCCATACACTGAAACCCCTGCCGCACACAGTTAAACCCTACCCCACACACTGAAACCCCCTCCCCACACACTGAAACACCTTCCCCACACACTGAATACCCTTCCACACACAATGAAACACCTTCCCCACACATTGTAACACCTTCCCCACACACAGAATCCCCTTCCCCACACACTGAAACCCCTTCTGCACACAATGAAACACCTTCCCCACACACTGAAACCCCTTCCCCACACACTGAAACACCTTCCGCAGAAACTGAAACCACTTCCGCACACACTGAAAAACATTCCCCACACACTGAAAACCCTTCCCCACACACTGAAACACCTTCCCCACACACTGAAACCCCTTCCACACACACTGTAACACCTTCCCCACACACTGAAACCCCTTCCCCACACACTGAAACACATCCCCACACACTGAAACCCCTTCCCCACAAATTGAAACACATCCCCACACACTGAAACGCCTTCCCCACACACTGAAACACATCCCCACACACTGAAACACCTTTCCCACACACTGAAACCCCTTACCCAAACACTGAAACCCCTTCCACACTCAGTAAAATCCTTCCCCACATACTCAAACCCCTTCCACACACACTGAAACACCTTCCACACACACTGAAACCCTTCCCCACACACTGAAACCCTTCCCCACACACTGAAACCCCTTCCGCACACACTGAACCACCTTCCCCACACACTGACACCCGATCTGCAAACACTGCAACACATTCCCCACACACTGAAACTCTTCCCCACAAAGTGAAACCCCTTCCCAACACACTGAAACCCCGTCCCCAAACACTGTAAACCTTCCCCAAAGACTGAAAGCCCTTCCCCAAACACTGAAACACCTTCCCCACACACTGAAAGACTGCCCCACACACTGATACACCTTCCCCACACACTGAAAGTCTGCCCCACACACTGAAACGCTGCCCCACTCACTGAAACCCCTACCCCACATACTGAAACCCCTTCCCCACACTCGAAAACACCTTCCGCACACACTGAAACACCTTCTGCACACAGTTAAACCCTAGCGCACACACTGAAACCCCCTCCCCACACACTGAAACCCCTTCCCCACACACTGAATACCCTTGCACACACAATGAAACACCTTCCCCACACAATGAAACACCTTCCCCACACACAGAATCCACTTCCCCACACACTGAAACCCCTTCCGCACACAGTGAAACACCTTCCCCACACACTGAAACCCCTTCCCCACACACTGAAACTCCTTCCGCAGAAACTGAAACCCCTTCCGCACACACTGAAACAACTTCCCCACACACTGAAACCCCTTCCCCACATACTGAAACCCCTTCCGCACACACTGAAACACCTTCCCCACACAGTGAAACCCTTCCCCACACACTGAAATACCTTCCCCACACACTGAATCACATCCCCACACACTGAAACCCCTTCCCCACACAGTGAAACACATCCCCACACACCGAAACCCCTTCCCACACACAGAAACACCTTCCCCACACACTGAAACACCTTCCCCATACACTGAAACCCCTTCCCCATACAGTGAAACACATCCCCACACACTGAAACCCCATCCCCACACACCGAAACCACTTCCGCACACACTGAAACACCTTCCCCACAAACAGAAACTCCTTCCCCACACACTGAAACATCTACCGCACACACTGAAACCACTTCCGCACACACTGAATCCCCTTCCCCACACACTGTACCACCTTCCGCAGAAACTGAAACCACTTCCGCACACACTGAAAAATCTTCCCCACACACTGAAACCCCTTCCCCACACACTGAAACACCTTCCCCACACACTGAAACCCCTTCCACACACACTGTAACACCTTCCCCACACACTGAAACCCCTTCCCCACACACTGAAACACAACCCCACATACTGAAACCCCTTCCCCACAAACTGAAACACATCCCCACACACTGAAACCCCTTCCACACACAGTGAAAACCTTCCACACGCACTGAAACCCCATCCCCACACACTGAAACCCCTTCGTCACACACTGAAACACATCCCCACACACTGAAACCCCTTCCCCACACACTGAAACCCCTTCCCCACCCACTGAAAACCCATCCCCACACACTGAAATCCTTCCCCACACAATGAAACCCCTTCCCCACACACTGAAACGCCTTCCCCACACACTGAAACCATTACCGACAATCTGAAACCCCTTCCCCAAACAATGAAACACCTTCCCCAAACACTGAAACCCCTTCCCCACACACTGCAACCCTTCCCCACAAACTGAAACACCTTCCCCACACACTGAAACCCCTTCCACACACACTGAAACCCCTTCCCCACACACTGAAACCCATTGCCCAAACACTGAAAACCCTTCCGCACTCAGTGAAACCCTTCCCCACATACTGAAACTCCTTCCCCACACACCGAAACACCTTCCTCACACACTGAAACCCTTCCCCACACACTGAAACCCTTCCCCACACATTGAAACCCCTTCCGCACACACTGTAACACCTTCCCCACACACTGAAACCCCTTCCGCACACACTGTTACAACATTCCCCACACACTGAAACCCTTCCCCACACACTGAAACCACTTCCGCAAACACTGAAACCCTTCCCCACATACTGAAACCCCGTCCCCACACACTGAAACACCCTTCCCACACACTGAAACCCCTTCCCCAAACACTGAAACCCCTTCCGCACTCAGTAAAATCCTTCCCCACATACTCAAACCCCTTCCACACACACTGAAACACCTTCCACACACACTGAAACTCTTCCCCACACACTGAAACCCTTCCCCACACACTGAAACCCCTTCCACAAACTCTGAAACTCTTCCCCACAAAGTGAAACCCCATCCCCACACACTGAAACCCCGTCCCCAAACACTGTAAACCTTCCCCACAGACTGAAAGCCCTTCCCCAAACACTGAAACACCTTCCCCACACACTGAAAGACTGCCCCACACACTGATACACCTTCCCCACACACTGAAAGACTGCCCCACACACTGAAACGCTGCCCCACTCACTGAAACCCCTACCCCACATACTGAAACCCCTTCCCCACACTCGAAAACACCTTCCGCACACACTGAAACACCTTCTGCACACAGTTAAACCCTATCGCACACACTGAAACCCCCTCCCCACACACTGAAACCCCTTCCCCACACACAGAATCCCCTTCCCCACTCACTGAAACCCCTTCCGCACACAGTGAAACACCTTCCCCACACACTGAAACCCCTTCCCCACACACTGAAACTCCTTCCGCAGAAACTGAAACCCCTTCCGCACACACTGAAACACCTTCCCCACACACTGAAACCCCTTCCCCACACACTGAAACGCCTTCCCCACACACTGAAACCCCTTCCACACACACTGAAACACCTTCCGCACACAGTTAATCCCTATCCCACACACTGAAACCCCCTCCCCACACACTGAAACCCCTTCCCCTCACACTGAATACCCATCCACACACACTGAAACCCCTTATACCCACACTGAAACCCCTTCCCCTCACACTGAAACGCCTTCCCCACACACTGAAACCCCTTCTACACACACTGAAACACCTTCCCCACACACTGAAACCCCTTCCCCACACACTGAAACACATCCCCACACACTGAAACCCCTTCCCCACACACTGAAACAGCTTCCGGACACACTGAATCCCATTCCGCATACACTGAAGCACCATCCCCACACACTGCAACCCCTTCCCCACACACTGAAACCCCTTCCACACACACTGAAACACCTTCCCCACACACTGAAACCCCTTCCCCACACACTGAAACCCCTTCCCCACACACTGAAACACCTTCCGCACACAGTGAAACCCTTCCCCACACACTGAAACCCCTTCCCCAAACACTGAAGCACATTCCCACACACTGAAAAACCTTCCCCACACACTGAAACCCCTTGCCCACACACTGAAACACATTCCCGACACACTGAAACCCCTTCCCCACATACTGAAACCCCTTCCGCACACACTGAAACACCTTCCCCACACAGTGAAACCCTTCCCCACACACTGAAATACCTTCCCCACACACTGAATCACATCCCCACACACTGAAACCCCTTCCCCACACAGTGAAACACATCCCCACACACCGAAACCCCTTCCCACACACAGAAACACATTCCTCACACACTGAAACACCTTCCCCACACACTGAAACCCCTTCCGCACACAGTGAAACCCCTCCCCATACACTGAGACCCCTTCCCCATACAGTGAAACACATCCCCTCACACTGAAACCCCATCCCCACACACCGAAACCACTTCCGCACACACTGAAACACCTTCCCCACAAACAGAAACTCCTTCCCCACACACTGAAACATCTACCGCACACACTGAAACCACTTCCGCACACACTGAATCCCCTTCCCCTCACACTGTACCACCTTCCGCAGAAACTGAAACCACTTCCGCACACACTGAAAAATCTTCCCCACACACTGAAACCCCTTCCCCACACACTGAAACACCTTCCCCACACACTGAAACCCCTTCCACACACACTGTAACACCTTCCCCACACACTGAAACCCCTTCCCCACACACTGAAACACAACCCCACATACTGAAACCCCTTCCCCACAAACTGAAACACATCCCCACACACTGAAACCCCTTCCACACACAGTGAAAACCTTCCACACGCACTGAAACCCCATCCCCACACACTGAAACCCCTTCGTCACACACTGAAACACATCCCCACACACTGAAACCCCTTCCCCACACACTGAAACCCCTTCCCCACACACTGAAAACCCATCGCCACACACTGAAATCCTTCCCCACACAATGAAACCCCATCCCCACTAACTGAAACCCCTTCCCCACACACTGAAACCATTACCGACACTCTGAAACCCCTTCCCCAAACAATGAAACCCCTTCCCCACACACTGAAACCCTTCCCCACAAACTGAAACACCTTCCCCACACACTGAAACCCCTTCCACACACACTGAAACCCCTTCCCCACACACTGAAACCCATTGCCCAAACACTGAAAACCCTTCCGCACTCAGTGAAACCCTTCCCCACATACTGAAACCCCTTCCCCACACACCGAAACACCTTCCTCACACACTGAAACCCTTCCCCACACACTGAAACCCTTCCCCACACATTGAAACCCCTTCCGCACACACTGAAACACCTTCCCCACACACTGAAACCCCTTCCGCACACACTGTTACAACATTCCCCACACACTGAAACCCTTCCCCACACACTGAAACCACTTCCGCAAACACTGAAACCCTTCCCCACATACTGAAACCCCTTCCCCACACACTGAAACAACGTCCCCACACACTGTAACCCTTCCCCACACACTGAAACCCCTTCCCCACACACTAAAACCCCTTCCGCACACAGTGAAACCGTTCCCCACACACTGAAACCCCTTCCCCAAACACTGAAACACATCCCCACACTCTGAAGCACCTTCCCCACACACAGAAACCCCTTCCTCACACACTGAAACACATTCCCCACACACTGAAACCCCTTCCCCACATACTGAAACCCATTCCCCACACACTAAAATGCCTTCCGCTCACACTGAAACCCCTTCCGCACACACTGAAACACCTTCCCCACACAGTGAAACCCTTCCGCACACACTGACATACCTTCCCCACACACTGAATCACATCCCCACACAGTGAAACAGCGTGCCCACACACTGAAACACATCCCCACACACTGAAACCACATCCCACACACTGAAACACCTTCCCAACACACTGAAACTCCTTCCCCATACACTGAAACCACTTCCACACACAGTGAAACCCCTCCCCACACACTGAAACCCCATCCCCATACACTGAAACACATCCCCACACACTGAAACCACATCCCCACAGACTGAAACCCCTTCCACACACACTGAAACAACTTCCCCACAAACTGAAACTCCTTCCCCACACACTGAAACCTCTACCGCACACACTGAAACCCCTTCCGCACACACTGAAACGCCTTCCCCACACACTGAAACTCCTTCCCCACACACTGAAACATCTACCGCACACACTGAAACCACTTCCGCACACACTGAATCCCCTTCCCCACACACTGTACCACCTTCCGCACACACTGAAACCACTTCCGCACACACTGAAAAATCTTCCCCACACACTGAAACCCCTTCCCCACACACTGAAACACCTTCCCCACACACTGAAACCCCTTCCACACACACTGTAACACCTTCCCCACACACTGAAACCCCTTCCCCACACACTGAAACACAACCCCACATACTGAAACCCCATCCCCACAAACTGAAACACATCCCCACACACTGAAGCCCCTTCCACACACAGTGAAAACCTTCCACACGCACTGAAACCCCATCCCCACACACTGAAACCCCTTCGTCACACACTGAAACACATCCCCACACACTGAAACCCCTTCCCCACACACTGAAACCCCTTCCCCACACACTGAAAACCCATCCCCACACACTGAAATCCTTCCCCACACAATGAAACCCCTTCCCCACTAACTGAAACCCCTTCCCCACACACTGAAACCATTACCGACACTCTGAAACCCCTTCCCCAAACAATGAAACACCTTCCCCAAACACTGAAACCCCTTCCCCACACACTGAAACCCTTCCCCACAAACTGAAACACCTTCCCCACACACTGAAACCCCTTCCACACACACTGAAACCCCTTCCCCACACACTGAAACCCATTGCCCAAACACTGAAAACCCTTCCGCACTCAGTGAAACCCTTCCCCACATACTGAAACCCCTTCCCCACACACCGAAACACCTTCCTCACACACTGAAACCCTTCCCCACACACTGAAACCCTTCCCCACACATTGAAACCCCTTCCGCACACACTGAAACACCTTCCCCACACACTGGAACCCCTTCCGCACACACTGTTACAACATTCCCCACACACTGAAACCCTTCCCCACACACTGAAACCACTTCCGCAAACACTGAAACCCTTCCCCACATACTGAAACCCCTTCCCCACACACTGAAACACCTTTCCCACACACTGAAACCCCTTCCCCAAACACTGAAACCCCTTCCGCACTCAGTAAAATCCTTCCCCACATACTCAAACCCCTTCCACACACACTGAAACACCTTCCACACACACTGAAACCCTTCCCCACACACTGAAACCCTTCCCCACACACTGAAACCCCTTCCGCACACACTGAATCACCTTCCCCACACACTGACACCCGATCTGCAAACACTGCAACACATTCCCCACACACTGAAACCCTTCCCCACACACTGAAACCCCTTCCGCAAACTCTGAAACTCTTCCCCACAAAGTGAAACCCCATCCCCACACACTGAAACCACGTCCCCAAACACTGTAAACCTTCCCCACAGACTGAAAGCCCTTCCCCAAACACTGAAACACCTTCCCCACACACTGAAAGACTGCCCCACACACTGATACACCTTCCCCACACAATGAAACACCTTCCCCACACACAGAATCCCCTTCCCCACACACTGAAACCCCTTCCACACACAGTGAAACACCTTCCCCACACACTGAAACCCCTTCCCCACACACTGAAACCCCTTCCCCACACACTGAAACTCCTTCCGCAGAAACTGAAACACCTTCCCCACACACTGAAACCCCTTCCCCACACACTGAAACCCCTTCCCCACACACTGAAACGCCTTCCCCACACACTGAAACCCCTTCCACACACACTGAAACACCTTCCGCACACAGTTAATCCCTATCCCACACACTGAAACCCCCTCCCCACACACTGAAACCCCTTCCCCTCACACTGAATACCCTTCCACACACACTGAAACCCCTTATACCCACACTGAAACCCCTTCCCCTCACACTGAAACGCCTTCCCCACAAACTGAAACCCCTTCTACACACACTGAAACACCTTCGCCACACACTGAAACCCCTTCCCCACACACTGAAACACATCCCCACACACTGAAACCCCTTCCCCACACACTGAAACAGCTTCCGGACACACTGAATCCCATTCCGCATACACTGAAACACCATCCCCACACACTGTAACCTCTTCCCCACACACTGAAACCCCTTCCACACACACTGAAACACCTTCCCCACACACTGAAACACCTTCCCCACACACTGAAACCCCTTCCCCACACACTGAAACACCTTCCGCACACAGTGAAACCCTTCCCCACACACTGAAACCCCTTCCCCAAACACTGAAGCACATTCCCACACACTGAAAAACCTTCCCCACACACTGAAACCCCTTGCCCACACACTGAAACACATTCCCGACACACTGAAACCCCTTCCCCACATACTGAAACCCCTTCCGCACACACTGAAACACCTTCCGCACACAGTGAAACCCTTCCCCACACACTGAAACCCCTTCCCCAAACACTGAAGCACATTCCCACACACTGAAAAACCTTCCCCACACACTGAAACCCCTTGCCCACACACTGAAACACATTCCCGACACACTGAAACCCCTTCCCCACATACTGAAACCCCTTCCCACACACAGAAACACCTTCCCCACACACTGAAACACCATCCCCACACACTGAAACCACTTCCGCACACAGTGAAACCCCTCCCCATACACTGAGACCCCTTCCCCATACAGTGAAACACATCCCCACACACTGAAACCCCATCCCCACACAGCGAAAGCACTTCCGCACACACTGAAACACCTTCCCCACAAACAGAAACTCCTTCCCCACACACTGAAACATCTACCGCACACACTGAAACCACTTCCGCACACACTGAATCCCCTTCCCCACACACTGTACCACCTTCCGCAGAAACTGAAACCACTTCCGCACACACTGAAACACCTTCCCCACACACTGAAACACCTTCCCCACACACTGAAACCCCTTCCACACACACTGTAACACCTTCCCCAAACACTGAAACCCCTTCCCCACACACTGAAACACAACCCCACATACTGAAACCCCTTCCCCACAAACTGAAACACATCCCCACACACTGAAACCCCTTCCACACACAGTGAAAACCTTCCACACGCACTGAAACCCCATCCCCACACACTGAAACCCCTTCGTCACACACTGAAACACATCCCCACACACTGAAACCCCTTCCCCACACACTGAAACCCCTTCCCCACACACTGAAAACCCATCCCCACACACTGAAATCCTTCCCCACACAATGAAACCCCTTCCCCACTAACTGAAACCCCTTCCCCACACACTGAAACCATTACCGACACTCTGAAACCCCTTCCCCAAACAAAGAAACACCTTCCCCAAACACTGAAACCCCTTCCCCACACACTGAAACCCTTCCCCACAAACTGAAACACCTTCCCCACACACTGAAACCCCTTCCACACACACTGAAACCCCTTCCCCACACACTGAAACCCATTGCCCAAACACTGAAAACCCTTCCGCACTCAGTGAAACCCTTCCCCACATACTGAAACCCCTTCCCCACACACCGAACACCTTCCTCACACACTGAAACCCTTCCCCACACACTGAAACACTTCCCCACACATTGAAACCCCTTCCACACACACTGAAACACCTTCCCCACACACTGAAACCCCTTCCGCACACACTGTTACAACATTCCCCACACACTGAAACCCTTCCCCACACACTGAAACCACTTCCGCAAACACTGAAACCCTTCCCCACATACTGAAACCCCTTCCCCACACACTGAAACACCGTCCCCACACACTGTAACCCTTCCCCACACACTGAAACCCCTTCCCCACACACTAAAACCCTTTCCGCACACAGTGAAACCGTTCCCCACACACTGAAACCCCTTCCCCAAACACTGAAACACATCCCCACACTCTGAAGCACCTTCCCCACACACAGAAACCCCTTCCTCACACACTGAAACACATTCCCCACACACTGAAACCCCTTCCCCACATACTGAAACCCATTCCCCACACACTAAAATGCCTTCCGCTCACACTGAAACCCCTTCCGCACACACTGAAACACCTTCCCCACACAGTGAAACCCTTCCGCACACACTGACATACCTTCCCCACACACTGAATCACATCCCCACACAGTGAAACACCGTGCCCACACACTGAAACACATCCCCACACCATGAAACCACATCCCACACACTGAAACACCTTCCCCACACACTGAAACTCCTTCCCCATACACTGAAACCACTTCCACACACAGTGAAACCCCTCCCCACACACTGAAACCCCTTCCCCATACACTGAAACACATCCCCACACACTGAAACCACATCCCCACAGACTGAAACCCCTTCCACACACACTGAAACAACTTCCCCACAAACTGAAACTCCTTCCCCACACACTGAAACTCTACCGCACACACTGAAACACCTTCCCCACACACTGAAACCCCTTCCCCACACACTGAAACCCCTTCCGCACACTCTGAAACACCTTCCCCACACACTGAAAGCACTTCCCCACACACTGACACCACTTCCGCACACAGTGAAAACCTTCCACACACACTGAAACACCATCCCCACACACTGAAACCCCTTCTTCACACACTGAAACACATCCCCACACACTGATGACCCTTCCCGACACACTGAAACCCCTTCCCCACACACTGAAAACCCTTCCCCACACACTGAAACCCTTCCCCACACTCTGAAACCCCATCCCCACTCACTGAAAAACCCTTCCCCACAAATTGAAACCATTACCCACACTCTGAAACCCCTTCCCCACACAATGAAACACCTTCCCCAAACACTGAAACCCCTTCCCCACACACTGAAAACCTTCCACACAAACTGAAACACTTTCCCCACACACTGAAACCCCTTCCGCACACACTGAAACCCCATCCCCACACACTGAAACCCTTCCCCAATCACTGAAACCCCTTCCGCACTCAGTGAAACCCTTCCCCACATACTGAAACCCCTTCCCCACACACTGAAACACCTTCCCCACACACTGAAAACCTTCCACACACACTGAAACACTTTCCCCACACACTGAAACCCCTTCCGCACACACTGAAAGTCATTCCCCACACACTGAAACCCTTCCCCAATCACTGAAACCCCTTCCGCACTCAGTGAAACCCTTCCCCACATACTGAAACCCCTTCCCCACACACTGAAACACCTTCCCCACACACTGAAACCCTTCCCCACACAGTGAAACCCTTCCCCACACTCTGAAACCCCTTTCGCACACACTGAAGCAACTTCCCCACACACTGAAACCACTTCCGCACACACTGTAACCCTTCCCCAAACACTGAAACCCCTTCCCCACACACTGAAACCCTTCCCCACAAACTGAAACACCTTCCCCACACACTGAAACACCTTCCACACACACTGAAACCCCTTCCCCACACACTGAAACCCATTGCCCAAACACTGAAAACCCTTCCGCACTCAGTGAAACCCTTCCCCACATACTGAAACCCCTTCCCCACACACCGAAACACCTTCCTCACACACTGAAACCCTTCCCCACACACTGAAACCCTTCCCCACACATTGAAACCCCTTCCGCACACACTGAAACACCTTCCCCACACACTGAAACCCCTTCCGCACACATTGTTACAACATTCCCCACTGACTGAAACACTTCCCCACACACTGAAACCACTTCCGCAAACACTGAAACCCTTCCCCACATACTGAAACCCCTTCCCCACACACTGAAACACCGTCCCCACACACTGTAACCCTTCCCCACACACTGAAACCCCTTCCCCACACACTAAAACCCCTTCCGCACACAGTGAAACCGTTCCCCACACACTGAAACCCCTTCCCCAAACACTGAAACACATTCCCACACTCTGAAGCACCTTCCCCACACACAGAAACCCCTTCCTCACACACTGAAAACATTCCACACACACTGAAACACTTTCCCCACACACTGAAACCCCTTCTGCACACACTGAAACCCCTTCCCCACACACTGAAACCCTTCCCCAATCACTGAAACCCCATCCGCACTCAGTGAAACCCTTCCCCACATACTGAAACCCCTTCCCCACACACTGAAACACCTTCCCCACACACTGAAAACCTTCCACACACACTGAAACACTTTCCCCACACACTGAAACCCCTTCCGCACACACTGAAACCCATTCCCCACACACTGAAACCCCTTCCCCACATACTGAAACCCATTCCGCACACTCTAAAATGCCTTCCGCTCACACTGAAACCCCTTCCGCACACACTGAAACACCTTCCCCAAACAGTGAAACCCTTCCGCACACACTGACATACCTTCCCCACACACTGAATCACATCCCCACACAGTGAAACACCGTGCCCACACACTGAAACACATCCCCACACACTGAAACCACATCCCACACACTGAAACACCTTCCCCACACACTGAAACTCCTTCCCCATACACTGAAACCATTCCCCACATACTGAAACCCCTTCCCCACACACTGAAACACCGTCCCCACACACTGTAACCCTTCCCCACACACTGAAACCCCTTCCCCACACACTAACACCCCTTCCGCACACATTGAAACCCCTTCCTCACACACCAAAACACCTTCCTCACACACTGAAACCCTTCCCCACACACTGAAACCCTTCCCCACACATTGAAACCCCTTCCGCACACACTGAAACACCTTCCCCACACACTGAAACCCCTTCCGCACACATTGTTACAACATTCCCCACACACTGAAACCCTTCCCCACACACTGAAACCACTTCCGCAAACACTGAAACCCTTCCCCACATACTGAAACCCCTTCCCCACACACTGAAACACCGTCCCCACACACTGTAACCCTTCCCCACACACTGAAACCCCTTCCCCACACACTAAAACCCCTTCCGCACACAGTGAAACCGTTCCCCACACACTGAAACCCCTTCCCCAAACACTGAAACACATTCCCACACTCTGAAGCACCTTCCCCACACACAGAAACCCCTTCCTCACACACTGAAAACCTTCCACACACACTGAAACACTTTCCCCACACACTGAAACCCCTTCCGCACACACTGAAACCCCTTCCCCACACACTGAAACCCTTCCCCAATCACTGAAACCCCATCCGCACTCAGGGAAACCCTTCCCCACATACTGAAACCCCTTCCCCACACACTGAAACACCTTCCCCACACACTGAAAACCTTCCACACACACTGAAACACTTTCCCCACACACTGAAACCCCTTCCGCACACACTGAAACCCATTCCCCACACACTGAAACCCCTTCCCCACATACTGAAACCCATTCCGCACACTCTAAAATGCCTTCCGCTCACACTGAAACCCCTTCCGCACACACTGAAACACCTTCCCCACACAGTGAAACCCTTCCGCACACACTGACATACCTTCCCCACACACTGAATCACATCCCCACACAGTGAAACACCGTGCCCACACACTGAAACACATCCCCACACACTGAAACCACATCCCACACACTGAAACACCTTCCCCACACACTGAAACTCCTTCCCCATACACTGAAACCACTTCCACACACAGTGAAACCCCTCCCCACACACTGAAACCCCTTCCCCATACACTGAAACACATCCCCACACACTGAAACCACATCCCCACAGACTGAAAGCCCTTCCACACACACTGAAACAACTTCCCCACAAACTGAAACTCCTTCCCCACACACTGAAACTCCTTCCCCACACACTGAAACCTCTACCGCACACACTGAAACCCCTTCCGCACACACTGAAACACCTTCCCCACACACTGAAACCCCTTCCCCACACACTGAAACCCCTTCCGCACACTCTGCAACACCTTCCCCACACACTGAAAGCAATTCCCCACACACTGACACTACTTCCGCACACAGTGAAAACCTTCCACACACACTGAAACAGCATCCCCACACACTGAAACCCCTTCTTCACACACTGAAACACATCCCCACACACTGATGACCCTTCCACACACACTGAAACCCCTTCCCCACACACTGAAAACCCTTCCCCACACACTGAAACCCTTCCCCACACTCTGAAACCCCATCCCCACTCACTGAAAAACCCTTCCCCACAAACTGAAACCATTACCCACACTCTGAAACCCCTTCCCCACACAATGAAACACCTTCCCCAAACACTGAAACCCCTTCCCCACACACTGAAAACCTTCCACACACACTGAAACACTTTCCCCACACACTGAAACCCCTTCCGCACACACTGAAACCCCTTCCCCACACACTGAAACCCTTCCCCAATCACTGAAACCCCATCCACACTCAGTGAAACCCTTCCCCACATACTGAAACCCCTTCCCCACACACTGAAACACCTTCCCCACACACTGAAAACCTTCCACACACACTGAAACACTTTCCCCACACACTGAAACCCCTTCCGCACACACTGAAACCCATTCCACACACACTGAAACCCCTTCCCCACATACTGAAACCCATTCTGCACACTCTAAAATGCCTTCCGCTCACACTGAAACCCCTTCCGCACACACTGAAACACCTTCCCCACACAGTGAAACCCTTCCGCACACACTGACATACCTTCCCCACACACTGAATCACATCCCCACACAGTGAAACACCGTGCCCACACACTGAAACACATCCCCACACACTGAAACCACATCCCACACACTGAAACACCTTCCCCACACACTGAAACTCCTTCCCCATACACTGAAACCACTTCCACACACAGTGAAACCCCTCCCCACACACTGAAACCCCTTCCCCATACACTGAAACACATCCCCACACACTGAAACCACATCCCCACAGACTGAAACCCCTTCCACACACACTGAAACAACTTCCCCACAAACTGAAACTCCTTCCCCACACACTGAAACTCCTTCCCCACACACTGAAACCTCTACCGCACACACTGAAACCCCTTCCGCACACACTGAAACACCTTCCCCACACACTGAAACCCCTTCCCCACACACTGAAACCCCTTCCGCACACTCTGCAACACCTTCCCCACACACTGAAAGCAATTCCCCACACACTGACACTACTTCCGCACACAGTGAAAACCTTCCACACACACTGAAACAGCATCCCCACACACTGAAACCCCTTCTTCACACACTGAAACACATCCCCACACACTGATGACCCTTCCACACACACTGAAACCCCTTCCCCACACACTGAAAGCCCTTCCCCACACACTGAAACCCTTCCCCACACTCTGAAACCCCATCCCCACTCACTGAAAAACCCTTCCCCACAAACTGAAACCATTACCCACACTCTGAAACCCCTTCCCCACACAATGAAACACCTTCCCCAAACACTGAAACCCCTTCTCCACACACTGAAAACCTTCCACACACACTGAAACACTTTCCCCACACACTGAAACCCCTTCCGCACACACTGAAACCCCTTCCCCACACACTGAAACCCTTCCCCAATCACTGAAACCCCATCCGCACTCAGTGAAACCCTTCCCCACATACTGAAACCCCTTCCCCACACACTGAAACACCTTCCCCACACACTGAAAACCTTCCACACACACTGAAACACTTTCCCCACACACTGAAACCCCTTCCGCACACACTGAAACCCATTCCCCACACACTGAAACCCTTCCCCAATCACTGAAACCCCTTCCGCACTCAGTGAAACCCTTCCCCACATACTGAAACCCCTTCCCCACCCACTGAAACACCTTCCCCACACACTGAAACCCTTCCCCAAACAGTGACGCCCTTCCCCACATACTGAAACCCCTTCCCCACACACTGAAACCCATTCCCCACACACTGTAACCCTTCCCCACACACTGAAACCCCTTCCCCACACACTAAAACCCCTTCCGCACACAGTGAAACCGTTCCCCACACACTGAAACCCCTTCCCCAAACACTGAAACACATTCCCACACTCTGAAGCACCTTCCCCACACACAGAAACCCCTTCCTCACACACTGAAACACATTCCCCACACACTGAAACCCCTTCCCCACATACTGAAACCCATTCCGCACACACTAAAATGCCTTCCGCTCACACTGAAACCCCTTCCGCACACACTGAAACACCTTCCCCACACAGTGAAACCCTTCCGCACACACTGACATACCTTCCCCACACACTGAATCACATCCCCACACAGTGAAACACCGTGCCCACACACTGAAACACATCCCCACACACTGAAACCACATCCCACACACTGAAACACCTTCCCCACACACTGAAACTCCTTCCCCATACACTGAAACCACTTCCACACACAGTAAAACCCCTCCCCACACACTGAAACCCCTTCCCCATACACTGAAACACATCCCCACACACTGAAACCACCTCCCCACAGACTGAAACCCCTTCCACACACACTGAAACAACTTCCCCACAAACTGAAACTCCTTCCCCACACACTGAAACCTCTACCGCACACACTGAAACCCCTTCCGCACACACTGAAACACCTTCCCCACACACTGAAACCCCTTCCCCACACACTGAAAGCAATTCCCCACACACTGACACCACTTCCGCACACAGTGAAAACCTTCCACACACACTGAAATACCATCCCCACACACTGAAACCCCTTCTTCACACACTGAAACACATCCCCACACACTGATGACCCTTCCACACACACTGAAACCCCTTCCCCACACACTGAAAACCCTTCCCCACACACTGAAACCCTTCCCCACACTCTGAAACCCCATCCCCACTCACTGAAAAACCCTTCCCCACAAACTGAAACCATTACCCACACTCTGAAACCCCTTCCCCAAACAATGAAACACATCCCCACACACTGAAACCACCTCCCCACAGACTGAAACCCCTTCCACACACACTGAAACAACTTCCCCACAAACTGAAACTCCTTCCCCACACACTGAAACCTCTACCGCACACACTGAAACCCCTTCCGCACACACTGAAACACCTTCCCCACACACTGAAACACCTTCCCCACACACTGAAAGCAATTCCCCACACACTGACACCACTTCCGCACACAGTGAAAACCTTCCACACACACTGAAATACCATCCCCACACACTGAAACCCCTTCTTCACACACTGAAACACATCCCCACACACTGATGACCCTTCCACACACACTGAAACCCCTTCCCCACACACTGAAAACCCTTCCCCACACACTGAAACCCTTCCCCACACTCTGAAACCCCATCCCCACTCACTGAAAAACCCTTCCCCACAAACTGAAACCATTACCCACACTCTGAAACCCCTTCCCCAAACAATGAAACACCTTCCCCAAACACTGAAACCCCTTCCCCACACACTGAAAACCTTCCACACACACTGAAACACTTTCCCCACACACTGAAACCCCGTCCGCACACACTGAAACCCCTTCCCCACACACTGAAACCCTTCCCCAATCACTGAAACCCCTTCCGCACTCAGTGAAACCCTTCCCCACATACTGAAACCCCTTCCCCACACACTGAAACACCTTCCCCACACACTGAAAACCTTCCACACACACTGAAACACTTTCCCCACACACTGAAAACCATTCCGCACACACTGAAACCCATTCCCCACACACTGAAACCCTTCCCCAATCACTGAAACCCCTTCCGCACTCAGTGAAACCCTTCCCCACATACTGAAACCCCTTCCCCACACACTGAAACACCTTCCCCACACACTGAAACCCTTCCCCACACAGTGAAGCCCTTCCCCACACACTGAAACCCCTTTCACACACACTGAAGCAACTTCCCCACACACTGAAACCACTTCCGCACACACTGTAACCCTTCCCCACACACTGAAACCCCTTCCCCACACACTGAAACCCTTCCACACACACTGAGAACCCTTCCCCACACACTGAAACACCTTCCCCACACTCTGAAAGCCTGCCCCACACACTGAAACCCTTCCCCACACACTGAAACCCCTACCCCACATACTGAAACCCCTTCCCCACACACTGTAACACCTTCCCAACACACTGAAACGCCATCCGCACACACTGAAACCCCTTCCCCACACACTGAATACCCTTCCACACACAATGAATCACCTTCCCGACACACTGAAACCCCTTCCCCACACACTGAAACACCTTCCACAGAAACTGAAACCCCTTCCGCACACACTGAAACACATCCCGACACACTGAAACGCCTCCCCACACACTGAAACCCCCTCAACACACACTGAAACACCTTCCCCACACACTGCACCCCCTTCCCCACACACTGAAACCCATTCCGCACACACTGAAACCCATCCCCACACACTGAAACCCATCCCCACACACTGAAACCCAACCCCACACCCTGGAACACCTTCCCCACACACTGAACCCCTTCCCCACACACTGAAACACATCCCCACACACTGAAATACCTTCCCCACACACTGAAACCCCTTCCCACACACGGTAACACCTCCCCAACACACTGAAACACCTTCGCCACACACTGAAACCCCTTCCCCACACACTGAAATACCTTCCCCAGAAACTGAAACACCTTCCCCACGCACTGATACCCCTTCACCACCCAGTGAAACCCTTCCCCACACACTGAAACATCTTCCCCACACACTGAAACCCCTTCCACACACACTGAAACACCTTCCCCACACACTGAAATCCCTTCCACACACACTGTAACACATTCCCCACACACTGAAACCCTTCCCCACACACTGAAACGCCTTCCGCTCACACTGAAACCCTTCCCCACATACTGAAACCCCTTCCCCAAACACTGAAACCCCGTCCCCACACACTGTAACCCTTCCCCACACACTGAAACCCTGCCCCACAAACTGAAACCCCTACGCCACATACTGAAACCCCTTCCCCACACACTGAAACACCTTCCCCACACACTGAAACCCCTGCCGCACACAGTTAAACCCTACCCCACAAACTGAAACCCCCTCCCCACACACTGAAACACCTTCCCCACACACTGAATACCCTTCCACACACAATGAAACACCTTCCCCACACATTTGAACAACTTCCCCACACACAGAATCCCCTTCCCCACACACTGAAACCCCTTCTGCACACAATAAAACACCTTCCCCACACACTGAAACCCCTTCCCCACACACTGAAACACCTTCCACAGAAACTGAAACCACTTCCGCACACATTGAAAAACCTTCCCCACACACTGAAAACCCTTCCCCACACACTGAAACACCTTCCCCACACACTGAAACTCCTTCCACACACACTGTAACACCTTCCCCACACACTGAAACCCCTTCCCCACACACTGAAACACATCCCCACACACTGAAACCCCTTCCCCACAAATTGAAACACATCCCCACACACTGAAACGCCTTCCCCACACACTGAAACACATCCCCACACACTGAAACACCTTTCCCACACACTGCAACCCCTTCCCCAAACACTGAAACCCCTTCCGCACTCAGTGAAATCCTTCCCCACATACTCAAACCCCTTCCACACACACTGAAACACCTTACACACACACTGAAACCCTTCCCCACACACTGAAACCCTTCCCCACACACTGAAACCCCTTCCGCACACACTGAACCACCTTCCCCACACACTGACACCCGATCTGCAAACACTGCAACACATTCCCCACACACTGAAACCCTTCCCCACACACTGAAACCCCTTCCGCAAACTCTGAAACTCTTCCCCACATAGTGAAACCCCTTCCCCACACACTGAAACCCCGTCCCCAAACACTGTAAACCTTCCCCACAGACTGAAAGCCCTTCCCCAAACACTGAAACACCTTCCCCACACACTGAAAGACTGCCCCACACACTGAAACCCCTACCCCACATACTGAAACCCCTTCCCCAAACTCTAAAACACCTTCCGCACACACTGAAACACCTTCTACACACAGTTAAACCCTATCGCACACACTGAAACCCCCTCCCCACACACTGAAACCCCTTCCCCACACACTGAATACCCTTGCACACACAATGAAACACCTTCCCCACACAATGAAACACCTTCCCCACACACAGAATCCCCTTCCCCACACACTGAAACCCCTTCCACACACAGTGAAACACCTTCCCCACACACTGAAACCCCTTCCCCACACACTGAAACACCTTCCGCAGAAACTGAAACCCCTTCCGCACACACTGAAACACCTTCCCCACACACTGAAACCCCTTCCCCACACACTGAAACGCCTTCCCCACACACTGAAACCCCTTCCACATACACTGAAACACCTTCCGCACACAGTTAATCCCTATCCCACACACTGAAACCCCCTCCCCACACACTGAAACCCCTTCCCCTCACACTGAATACCCTTCCACACACACTGAAACCCCTTATACACACACTGAAACCCCTTCCCCTCACACTGAAACGCCTTCCCCACACACTGAAACCCCTTCTACACACACTGAAACACCTTCCCCACACACTGAAACCCCTTCCCCACACACTGAAACACATCCCCACACACTGAAACACCTTCCGCACACAGTGAAACCCTTCCCCACACACTGAAACCCCTTCCCCAAACACTGAAGCACATTCCCACACACTGAAAAACCTTCCCCACACACTGAAACCCCTTGCCCACACACTGAAACACATTCCCGACACACTGAAACCCCTTCCCCACATACTGAAACCCCTTCCGCACACACTGAAACACCTTCCCCACACAGTGAAACCCTTCCCCACACACTGAAATACCTTCCCCACACAGTGAAACACATCCCCACACACCGAAACCCCTTCCCACACACAGAAACACCTACCCCACACACTGAAACACCTTCCCCACACACTGAAACCCCTTCTGCACACAGTGAAACCCCTCCCCATACACTGAAACACCTTCCCCATACAGTGAAACACATCCCCACACACTGAAACCCCATCCCCACACACCGAAACCACTTCCGCACACACTGAAACACCTTCCCCACAAACAGAAACTCCTTCCCCACGCACTGAAACATCTACCGCACACACTGAAACCACTTCCGCACACACTGAATCCCCTTCCCCACACACTGTACCACCTTCCGCAGAAACTGAAACCACTTCCGCACACACTGAAAAATCTTCCCCACACACTGAAACCCCTTCCCCACACACTACAACACCTTCCCCACACACTGAAACCCCTTCCACACACACTGTAACACCTTCCCCACACACTGAAACCCCTTCCCCACACACTGAAACACAACCCCACATACTGAAACACCTTTCCCACACACTGAAACCCCTTCCACACACAGTGAAAACCTTCCACACGCACTGAAACCCCATCCCCACACACTGAAACCCCTTCGTCACACACTGAAACACATCCCCACACACTGAAACCCCTTCCCCACACACTGAAACCCCTTCCCCACACACTGAAAACCCATCCCCACACACTGAAATCCTTCCCCACACAATGAAACCCCTTCCCCACTAACTGAAACCCCTTCCCCACACACTGAAACCATTACCGACACTCTGAAACCCCTTCCCCAAACAATGAAACACCTTCCCCAAACACTGAAACCCCTTCCCCACACACTGAAACCCTTCCCCACAAACTGAAACACCTTCCCCACACACTGAAACCCCTTCCACACACACTGAAACCCCTTCCCCACACACTGAAACCCATTGCCCAAACACTGAAAACCCTTCCGCACTCAGTGAAACCCTTCCCCACATACTGAAACCCCTTCCCCACACACCGAAACACCTTCCTCACACACTGAAACCCTTCCCCACACACTGAAACCCTTCCCCACACATTGAAACCCCTTCCGCACACACTGAAACACCTTCCCCACACACTGAAACCCCTTCCGCACACACTGTTACAACATTCCCCACACACTGAAACCCTTCCCCACACACTGAAACGACTTCCACAAACACTGAAACCCTTCCCCACATACTGAAACCCCTTCCCCACACACTGAAACACCTTTCCCACACACTGAAACCCCTTCCCCAAACACTGAAACCCCTTCCGCACTCAGTAAAATCCTTCCCCACATACTCAAACCCCTTCCACACACACTGAAACACCTTCCACACACACTGAAACCCTTCCCCACACACAGAAACCCTTCCCCACACACTGAAACCCCTTCCGCACACACTGAACCACCTTCCCCACACACTGACACCCGATCTGCAAACACTGCAACACATTCCCCACACACTGAAACCCTTCCCCACACACTGAAACCCCTTCCGCAAACTCTGAAACTCTTCCCCACAAAGTGAAACCCCATCCCCACACACTGAAACCCCGTCCCCAAACACTGTAAACCTTCCCCACAGACTGAAAGCCCTTCCCCAAACACTGAAACACCTTCCCCACACACTGAAAGACTGCCCCACACACTGATACACCTTCCCCACACACTGAAAGACTGCCCCACACACTGAAACGCTGCCCCACTCACTGAAACCCCTACCCCACATACTGAAACCCCTTCCCCACACTCGAAAACACCTTCCGCAAACACTGAAACACCTTCTGCACACAGTTAAACCCTATCGCACACACTGAAACCCCCTCCCCACATACTGAAACCCCTTCCCCACACACTGAATACCCTTGCACACACAATGAAACACCTTCCCCACACAATGAAACACCTTCCCCACACACAGAATCCCCTTCCCCACACACTGAAACCCCTTCCGCACACAGTGAAACACCTTCCCCACACACTGAAACCCCTTCCCCACACACTGAAACTCCTTCCGCAGAAACTGAAACCCCTTCCGCACACACTGAAACACCTTCCCCACACACTGAAACCCCTTCCCCACACACTGAAACGCCTTCCCCACACACTGAAACCCCTTCCACACACACTGAAACACCTTCCGCACACAGTTAATCCCTATCCCACACACTGAAACCCCCTCCCCACACACTGAAACCCCTTCCCCTCACACTGAATACCCTTCCACACACACTGAAACCCCTTATACCCACACTGAAACCCCTTCCCCTCACACTGAAACGCCTTCCCCACACACTGAAACCCCTTCTACACACACTGAAACACCTACCCCACATACTGAAACCCCTTCCCCACACTCGAAAACACCTTCCGCACACACTGAAACAGCTTCTGCACACAGTTAAACCCTATCGCACACAGTGAAACCCCCTCCCCACACACTGAAACCCCTTCCCCACACACTGAATACCCTTGCACACACAATGAAACACCTTCCCCACACAATGAAACACCTTCCCCACACACAGAATGCCCTTCCCCACACACTGAAACCCCTTCCGCACACAGTGAAACACCTTCCCCACACACTGAAACCCCTTCCCCACACACTGAAACTCCTTCCGCAGAAACTGAAACCCCTTCCGCACACACTGAAACACCTTCCCCACACACTGAAACCCCTTCCCCACACACTGAAACGCCTTCCCCACACACTGAAACCCCTTCCACACACACTGAAACACCTTCCGCACACAGTTAATCCCTATCCCACACACTGAAACCCCCTCCCCACACACTGAAACCCCTTCCCCTCACACTGAATACCCTTCCACACACACTGAAACCCCTTATACCCACACTGAAACCCCTTCCCCTCACACTGAAACGCCTTCCCCACACACTGAAACCCCTTCTACACACACTGAAACACCTTCCCCACACACTGAAACCCCTTCCCCACACACTGAAACACATCCCCACACACTGAAACCCCTTCCCCACACACTGAAACAGCTTCCGGACACACTGAATCCCATTCCGCATACACTGAAACACCATCCCCACACACTGTAACCCCTTCCCCACACACTGAAACTCCTTCCATACACACTGAAACACCTTCCCCACACACTGAAACACCTTCCCCACACACTGAAACCCCTTCCCCACACACTGAAACAACTTCCGCACACAGTGAAACCCTTCCCCACACACTGAAACCCCTTCCCCAAACACTGAAGCACATTCCCACACACTGAAAAACCTTCCCCACACACTGAAACCCCTTGCCCACACACTGAAACACATTCCCGACACACTGAAACCCCTTCCCCACATACTGAAACCCCTTCCGCACACACTGAAACACCTTCCCCACACAGTGAAACCCTTCCCCACACACTGAAATACCTTCCCCACACACTGAATCACATCCCCACACACTGAAACCCCTTCCCCACACAGTGAAACACATCCCCACACACCGAAACCCCTTCCCACACACAGAAACACCTTCCCCACACACTGAAACACCTTCCCCACACACTGAAACCCCTTCCGCACACAGTGAAACCCCTCCCCATACACTGAGACCCCTTCCCCATACAGTGAAACACATCCCCACACACTGAAACCCCATCCCCACACACCGAAAGCACTTCCGCACACACTGAAACACCTTCCCCACAAACAGAAACTCCTTCCCCACACACTGAAACATCTACCGCACACACTGAAACCACTTCCGCACACACTGAATCCCCTTCCCCACACACTGTACCACCTTCCGCAGAAACTGAAACCACTTCCGCACACACTGAAAAATCTTCCCCACACACTGAAACCCCTTCCCCACACACTGAAACACCTTCCCCACACACTGAAACCCCTTCCACACACACTGTAACACCTTCCCCACACACTGAAACCCCTTCCCCACACACTGAAACACAACCCCACATACTGAAACCCCTTCCCCACAAACTGAAACACATCCCCACACACTGAAACCCCTTCCACACACAGTGAAAACATTCCACACGCACTGAAACCCCATCCCCACACACTGAAACCCCTTCGTCACACACTGAAACACATCCCCACACACTGAAACCCCTTCCCCACACACTGAAACCCCTTCCCCACACACTGAAAACCCATCCCCACACACTGAAATCCTTCCCCACACAATGAAACCCCTTCCCCACTAACTGAAACCCCTTCCCCACACACTGAAACCATTACCGACACTCTGAAACCCCTTCCCCAAACAATGAAACACCTTCCCCAAACACTGAAACCCCTTCCCCACACACTGAAACCCTTCCCCAAAAACTGAAACACCTTCCCAACACACTGAAACCCCTTCCACACACACTGAAACCCCTTCCCCACACACTGAAACCCATTGACCAAACACTGAAAACCCTTCCGCACTCAGTGAAACCCTTCCCCACATACTGAAACCCCTTCCCCACACACCGAAACACCTTCCTCACACACTGAAACCCTTCCCCACACACTGAAACCCTTCCCCACACATTGAAACCCCTTCCGCACACACTGAAACACCTTCCCCACACACTGAAACCCCTTCCGCACACACTGTTACAACATTCCCCACACACTGAAACCCTTCCCCACACACTGAAACCACTTCCGCAAACACTGAAACCCTTTCCCACATACTGAAACCCCTTCCCCACACACTGAAACACCTTTCCCACACACTGAAACCCCTTCCCCAAACACTGAAACCCCTTCCGCACTCAGTAAAATCCTTCCCCACATACTCAAACCCCTTCCACACACACTGAAACACCTTCCACACACACTGAAACCCTTCCCCACACACTGAAACCCTTCCCCACACACTGAAACCCCTTCTGCACACACTGAACCATCTTCCCCACACACTGACACCCGCTCTGCAAACACTGCAACACATTCCCCACACACTGAAACCCTTCCCCACACACTGAAACCCCTTCCGCAAACTCTGAAACTCTTCCCCACAAAGTGAAACCCCATCCCCACACACTGAAACCCCGTCCCCAAACACTGTAAACCTTCCCCACAGACTGAAAGCCCTTCCCCAAACACTGAAACACCTTCCCCACACACTGAAAGACTGCCCCACACACTGATACACCTTCCCCACACACTGAAAGACTGCCCCACACACTGAAACGCTGCCCCACTCACTGAAACCCCTACCCCACATACTGAAACCCCTTCCCCACACTCGAAAACACCTTCCGCACACACTGAAACACCTTCTGCACACAGTTAAACCCTATCACACACACTGAAACCCCCTCCCCACACACTGAAACCCCTTCCCCACACACTGAATACCCTTGCACACACAATGAAACACCTTCCCCACACAATGAAACACCTTCCCCACACACAGAATCCCCTTCCCCACACACTGAAACCCCTTCCGCACACAGTGAAACACCTTCCCCACACACTGAAACCCCTTCCCCACACACTGAAACTCCATCCGCAGAAACTGAAACCACTTCCGCACACACTGAAACACCTTCCCCACACACTGAAACCCCTTCCCCACACACTGAAACGCCTTCCCCACACACTGAAACCCCTTCCACACACACTGAAACACCTTCCGCACACAGTTAATCCCTATCCCACACACTGAAACCCCCTCCCCACACACTGAAACCCCTTCCCCTCACACTGAATACCCTTCCACACACACTGAAACCCCTTATACCCACACTGAAACCCCTTCCCCTCACACTGAAACGCCTTCCCCACACACTGAAACCCCTTCTACACACACTGAAACACCTTCCCCACACACTGAAACCCCTTCCCCACACACTGAAACACATCCCCACACACTGAAACCCCTTCCCCACACACTGAAACAGCTTCCGGACACACTGAATCCCATTCCGCATACACTGAAACACCATCCCCACACACTGTAACCTCTTCCCCACACACTGAAACCCCTTCCACACACACTGAAACACCTTCCCCACACACTGAAACACCTTCCCCACACACTGAAACCCCTTCCCCACACACTGAAACACCTTCCGCACACAGTGAAACCCTTCCCCACACACTGAAACCCCTTCCCCAAACACTGAAGCACATTCCCACACACTGAAAAACCTTCCCCACACACTGAAACCCCTTGCCCACACACTGAAACACATTCCCGACACACTGAAACCCCTTCCCCACATACTGAAACCCCTTCCGCACACACTGAAACACCTTCCCCACACAGTGAAACCCTTCCCCACACACTGAAATACCTTCCCCACACACTGAATCACATCCCCACACGCTGAAACCCCTTCCCCACACAGTGAAACACATCCCCACACACCGAAACCCCTTCCCACACACAGAAACACCTTCCCCACACACTGAAACACCTTCCCCACACTCTGAAACCCCTTCCGCACACAGTGAAACCCCTCCCCATACACTGAGACCCCTTCCCCATACAGTGAAACACATCCCCACACACTGAAACCCCATCCCCACACACCGAAAGCACTTCCGCACACACTGAAACACCTTCCCCACAAACAGAAACTCCTTCCCCACACACTGAAACATCTACCGCACACACTGAAACCACTTCCGCACACACTGAATCCCCTTCCCCACACACTGTACCACCTTCCGCAGAAACTGAAACCACTTCCGCACACACTGAAAAATCTTCCCCACACACTGAAACCCCTTCCCCACACACTGAAACACCTTCCCCACACACTGAAACCCCTTCCACACACACTGTAACACCTTCCCCACACACTGAAACCCCTTCCCCACACACTGAAACACAACCCCACATACTGAAACCCCTTCCCCACAAACTGAAACACATCCCCACACACTGAAACCCCTTCCACACACAGTGAAAACCTTCCACACGCACTGAAACCCCATCCCCACACACTGAAACCCATTCGTCACACACTGAAACACATCCCCACACACTGAAACCCCTTCCCCACACACTGAAACAACTTCCCCACACACTGAAAACCCATCCCCACACACTGAAATCCTTCCCCACACAATGAAACCCCTTCCCCACTAACTGAAACCCCTTCCCCACACACTGAAACCATTACCGACACTCTGAAACCCCTTCCCCAAACAATGAAACACCTTCCCCAAACAATGAAACCCCTTCCCCACACACTGAAACCCTTCCCCACAAACTGAAACACCTTCCCCACACACTGAAACCCTTTCCACACACACTGAAACCCCTTCCCCACACACTGAAACCCATTGCCCAAACACTGAAAACCCTTCCGCACTCAGTGAAACCCTTCCCCACATACTGAAACCCCTTCCCCACACACCGAAACACCTTCCTCACACACTGAAACCCTTCCCCACACACTGAAACCCTTCCCCACACATTGAAACCCCTTCTGCACACACTGAAACACCTTCCCCACACACTGAAACCCCTTCCGCACACACTGTTACAACATTCCCCACACACTGAAACCCTTCCCCACACACTGAAACCACTTCCGCAAACACTGAAACCCTTCCCCACATACTGAAACCCCTTCCCCACACACTGAAACACCGTCCCCACACACTGTACCCCTTCCCCACACACTAAAACCCCTTCCGCACACAGTGAAACCGTTCCCCACACACTGAAACCCCTTCCCCAAACACTGAAACACATCCCCACACTCTGAAGCACCTTCCCCACACACAGAAACCCCTTCCTCACACACTGAAACACATTCCCCACACACTGAAACCCCTTCCCCACATACTGAAACCCATTCCCCACAGACTAAAATGCCTTCCGCTCACACTGAAACCCCTTCCGCACACACTGAAACACCTTCCCCACACAGTGAAACCCTTCCGCACACACTGACATACCTTCCCCACACACTGAATCACATCCCCACACAGTGAAACACCGTGCCCACACACTGAAACACATCCCCACACACTGAAACCACATCCCACACACTGAAACACCTTCCCCACACACTGAAACTCCTTCCCCATACACTGAAACCACTTCCACACACAGTGAAACCCCTCCCCACACACTGAAACCCCTTTCCCATACACTGAAACACATCCCCACACACTGAAACCACATCCCCACAGACTGAAACCCCTTCCACACACACTGAAACAACTTCCCCACAAACTGAAACTCCTTCCCCACACACTGAAACCTCTACCGCACACACTGAAACCCCTTCCGCACACACTGAAACACCTTCCCCACACACTGAAACCCCTTCCCCACACACTGAAACCCCTTCCGCACACTCTGAAACACCTTCCCCACACACTGAAAGCACTTCCCCACACACTGACACCACTTCCGCACACAGTGAAAACCTTCCACACACACTGAAACACCATCCCCACACACTGAAACCCCTTCTTCACACACTGAAACACATCCCCACACACTGATGACCCTTCCCGACACACTGAAACCCCTTCCCCACACACTGAAAACCCTTCCCCAAACACTGAAACCCTTCCCCACACTCTGAAACCCCATCCCCACTCACTGAAAAACCCTTCCCCACAAACTGAAACCATTACCCACACTCTGAAACCCCTTCCCCACACAATGAAACACCTTCCCCAAACACTGAAACCCCTTCCCCACACACTGAAAACCTTCCACACAAACTGAAACACTTTCCCCACACACTGAAACCCCTTCCGCACACACTGAAACCCCTTCCCCACACACTGAAACCCTTCCCCAATCACTGAAACCCCTTCCGCACTCAGTGAAACCCTTCCCCACATACTGAAACCCCTTCCCCACACACTGAAACACCTTCCCCACACACTGAAAACCTTCCACACAAACTGAAACACTTTCCCCACACACTGAAACCCCTTCCGCACACACTGAAAGTCATTCCCCACACACTGAAACCCTTCCCCAATCACTGAAACGCCTTCCGCACTCAGTGAAACCCTTCCCCACATACTGAAACACCTTCCCCACACACTGAAACACCTTCCCCACACACTGAAACCCTTCCCCACACAGTGAAACCCTTCCCCACACACTGAAACACCTTTCGCACACACTGAAGCAACTGCCCCACACACTGAAACCACTTCCGCACACACTGTAACCCTTCCCCAAACACTGAAACCCCTTCCCCACACACTGAAACCCTTCCCCACACACTGAAACACCTTCCCCACACACTGAAACACCTTCCACACACACTGAAACCCCTTCCCCACACACTGAAACCCATTGCCCAAACACTGAAAACCCTTCCGCACTCAGTGAAACCCTTCCCCACATACTGAAACCCCTTCCCCACACACCGAAACACCTTCCTCACACACTGAAACCCTTCCCCACACACTGAAACCCTTCCCCACACATTGAAACCCCTTCCGCACACACTGAAACACCTTCCCCACACACTGAAACCCCTTCCGCACACATTGTTACAACATTCCCCACACACTGAAACCCTTCCCCACACACTGAAACCACTTCCGCAAACACTGAAACCCTTCCCCACATACTGAAACCCCTTCCCCACACACTGAAACACCGTCCCCACACACTGTAACCCTTCCCCACACACTGAAACCCCTTCCCCACACACTAAAACCCCTTCCGCACACAGTGAAACCGTTCCCCACACACTGAAACCCCTTCCCCAAACACTGAAACACATTCCCACACTCTGAAGCACCTTCCCCACACACAGAAACCCCTTCCTCACACACTGAAACACCTTCCCCACACACTGAAACCCCTTCCCCACATACTGAAACCCATTCCGCACACTCTAAAATGCCTTCCGCTCACACTGAAACCCCTTCCGCACACACTGAAACACCTTCCCCACACAGTGAAACCCTTCCGCACACACTGACATACCTTCCCCACACACTGAATCACATCCCCACACAGTGAAACACCGTGCCCACACACTGAAACACATCCCCACACACTGAAACCACATCCCACACACTGAAACACCTTCCCCACACACTGAAACTCCTTCCCCATACACTGAAACCACTTCCACACACAGTGAAACCCCTCCCCACACACTGAAACCCCTTCCCCATACACTGAAACACATCCCCACACACTGAAACCACATCCCCACAGACTGAAACCCCTTCCACACACACTGAAACAACTTCCCCACAAACTGAAACTCCTTCCCCACACACTGAAACCTCTACCGCACACACTGAAACCCCTTCCGCACACACTGAAACACCTTCCCCACACACTGAAACCCCTTCCCCACACACTGAAACCCCTTCCGCACACTCTGCAACACCTTCCCCACACACTGAAAGCAATTCCCCACACACTGACACCACTTCCGCACACAGTGAAAACCTTCCACACACACTGAAACACCATCCCCACACACTGAAACCCCTTCTTCACACACTGAAACACATCCCCACACACTGATGACCCTTCCACACACACTGAAACCCCTTCCCCACACACTGAAAACCCTTCCCCACACACTGAAACCCTTCCCCACACTCTGAAACCCCATCCCCACACACTGAAAAACCCTTCCCCACAAACTGAAACCATTACCCACACTCTGAAACCCCTTCCCCACACAATGAAACACCTTCCCCAAACACTGAAACCCCTTCCCCACACACGGAAAACCTTCCACACACACTGAAACACTTTCCCCACACACTGAAACCCCTTCCACACACACTGAAACCCCTTCCCCACACACTGAAACCCTTCCCCAATCACTGAAACCCCTTCCGCACTCAGTGAAACCCTTCCCCACATACTGAAGCCCCTTCCCCACACACTGAAACACCTTCCCCACACACTGAAAACCTTCCACACACACTGAAACACTTTCCCCACACACTGAAACCCCTTCCGCACACACTGAAACCCATTCCCCACACACTGAAACCCTTCCCCAATCACTGAAACCCCTTCCGCACTCAGTGAAACCCTTCCCCACATACTGAAACCCCTTCCTCACGCACTGAAACACCTTCCCCACACACTGAAACCCTTCCCCACACAGTGAAGCCCTTCCCCACATACTGAAACCCCTTCCCCACACACTGAAACACCGTCCCCACACACTGTAACCCGTCCCCACACACTGAAACCCCTTCCCCACACACTAAAACCCCTTCCGCACACAGTGAAACCGTTCCCCACACACTGAAACCCCTTCCCCAAACACTGAAACACATTCCCACACTCTGAAGCACCTTCCCCACACACAGAAACCCCTTCCTCACACACTGAAACACATTCCCCACACACTGAAACCCCTTCCCCACATTCTGAAACCCATTCCGCACACACTAAAATGCCTTCCGCTCACACTGAAACCCCTTCCGCACACACTGAAACACCTTCCCCACACAGTGAAACCCTTCCGCACACACTGACATACCTTCCCCACACACTGAATCACATCCCCACACAGTGAAACACCGTGCCCACACACTGAAACACATCCCCACACACTGAAACCACATCCCACACACTGAAACACCTTCCCCACACACTGAAACCCCTTCCCCACACACTGAAACACCTTCCGCACACAGTGAAACCCTTCCCCACACACTGAAACCCCTTCCCCAAACACTGAAGCACATTCCCACACACTGAAAAACCTTCCCCACACACTGAAACCCCTTGCCCACACACTGAAACACATTCCCGACACACTGAAACCCCTTCCCCACATACTGAAACCCCTTCCGCACACACTGAAACACCTTCCCCACACAGTGAAACCCTTCCCCACACACTGAAATACCTTCCCCACACACTGAATCACATCCCCACACGCTGAAACCCCTTCCCCACACAGTGAAACACATCCCCACACACCGAAACCCCTTCCCACACACAGAAACACCTTCTCCACACACTGAAACACCTTCCCCACACACTGAAACCCCTTCCGCACACAGTGAAACCCCTCCCCATACACTGAGACCCCTTCCCCATACAGTGAAACACATCCCCACACACTGAAACCCCATCCCCACACACCGAAAGCACTTACGCACACACTGAAACACCTTCCCCACAAACAGAAACTCCTTCCCCACACACTGAAACATCTACCGCACACACTGAAACCACTTCCGCACACACTGAATCCCCTTCCCCACACACTGTACCACCTTCCGCAGAAACTGAAACCACTTCCGCACACACTGAAAAATCTTCCCCACACACTGAAACCCCTTCCCCACACACTGAAACACCTTCCCCACACACTGAAACCCCTTCCACACACACTGTAACACCTTCCCCACACACTGAAACCCCTTCCCCACACACTGAAACACAACCCCACATACTGAAACCCCTTCCCCACAACTGAAACACATCCCCACACACTGAAACCCCTTCCACACACAGTGAAAACCTTCCACACGCACTGAAACCCCATCCCCACACACTGAAACCCCTTCGTCACACACTGAAACACATCCCCACACACTGAAACCCCTTCCCCACACACTGAAACCCCTTCCCCACACACTGAAAACCCATCCCCACACACTGAAATCCTTCCCCACACAATGAAACCCCTTCCCCACTAACTGAAACCCCTTCCCCACACACTGAAACCATTACCGACACTCTGAAACCCCTTCCCTAAACAATGAAACACCTTCCCCAAACAATGAAACCCCTTCCCCACACACTGAAACCCTTCCCCACAAACTGAAACACCTTCCCCACACACTGAAACCCCTTCCACACACACTGAAACCCCTTCCCCACACACTGAAACCCATTGCCCAAACACTGAAAACCCTTCCGCACTCAGTGAAACCCTTCCCCACATACTGAAACCCCTTCCGCACACAGTGAAACCGTTCCCCACACACTGAAACCCCTTCCCCAAACACTGAAACACATCCCCACACTCTGAAGCACCTTCCCCACACACAGAAACCCCTTCCTCACACACTGAAACACATTCCCCACACACTGAAACCCCTTCCCCACATACTGAAACCCATTCCCCACACACTAAAATGCCTTCCGCACACACTGAAACCCCTTCCGCACACACTGAAACACCTTCCCCACACAGTGAAACCCTTCCGCACACACTGACATACCTTCCCCACACACTGAATCACATCCCCACACAGTGAAACACCGTGCCCACACACTGAAACACATCCCCACACACTGAAACCACATCCCACACACTGAAACACCTTCCCCACACACTGAAACTCCTTCCCCATACACTGAAACCACTTCCACACACAGTGAAACCCCTCCCCACACACTGAAACCCCTTCCCCATACACTGAAACACATCCCCACACACTGAAACCACATCCCCACAGACTGAAACCCCTTCCACACACACTGAAACAACTTCCCCACAAACTGAAACTCCTTCCCCACACACTGAAACCTCTACCGCACACACTGAAACCCCTTCCGCACACACTGAAACACCTTCCCCACACACTGAAACCCCTTCCCCACACACTGAAACCCCTTCCGCACACTCTGCAACACCTTCCCCACACACTGAAAGCAATTCCCCACACACTGACACCACTTCCGCACACAGTGAAAACCTTCCACACACACTGAAACAGCATCCCCACACACTGAAACCCCTTCTTCACACACTGAAACACATCCCCACACACTGATGACCCTTCCACACACTCTGAAACCCCTTCCCCACTCACTGAAAACCCTTCCCCACACACTGAAACCCTTCCCCACACTCTGAAACTCCATCCCCACTCACTGAAAAACCCCTCCCCACAAACTGAAACCATTACCCACACTCTGAAACCCCTTCCCCACACAATGAAACACCTTCCCCAAACACTGAAACCCCTTCCCCACACACGGAAAACCTTCCACACACACTGAAACACTTTCCCCACACACTGAAACCCCTTCCGCACATACTGAAACCCCTTCCCCACACACTGAAACCCTTCCCCAATCACTGAAACCCCTTCCGCACTCAGTGAAACCCTTCCCCACATACTGAAACCCCTTCCCCACACACTGAAACACCTTCCCCACACACTGAAAACCTTCCACACACACTGAAACACTTTCCCCACACACTGAAACCCCTTCCGCACACACTGAAACCCATTCCCCACACACTGAAACCCTTCCCCAATCACTGAAACCCCTTCCGCACTCAGTGAAACCCTTCCCCACATACTGAAACCCCTTCCTCACACACTGAAACACCTTCCCCACACACTGAAACCCTTCCCCACACAGTGAAGCCCTTCCCCACATACTGAAACCCCTTCCCCACACACTGAAACACCGTCCCCACACACTGTAACCCTTCCCCACACACTGAAACCCCTTCCCCACACACTAAAACCCCTTCCGCACACAGTGAAACCGTTCCCCACACACTGAAACACATTCCCACACTCTGAAGCACCTTCCCCACACACAGAAACCCCTTCCTCACACACTGAAACACATTCCCCACACACTGAAACCCCTTCCCCACATACTGAAACCCATTCCGCACACACTAAAATGCCTTCCGCTCACACTGAAACCCCTTCCGCACACACTGAAACACCTTCCCCACACAGTGAAACCCTTCCGCACACACTGACATACCTTCCCCACACACTGAATCACATCCCCACACAGTGAAACACCGTGCCCACACACTGAATCACATCCCCACACACTGAAACCACATCCCACACACTGAAACACCTTCCCCACACACTGAAACTCCTTCCCCATACACTGAAACCACTTCCACACACAGTGAAACCCCTCTCCACACACTGAAACCCCTTCCCCATACACTGAAACACATCCCCACACACTGAAAACACATCCCCACAGACTGAAACCCCCTCCACACACACTGAAACAACTTCCCCACAAACTGAAACTCCTTCCCCACACACTGAAACCTCTACCGCACACACTGAAACCCCTTCCGCACACACTGAAACACCTTCCCCACACACTGAAACCCCTTCCCCACACACTGAAACCCCTTCCGCACACTCTGAAACACCTTCCCCACACACTGAAAGCAATTCCCCACACACTGACACCACTTCCGCACACAGTGAAAACCTTCCACACACACTGAAACACCATCCCCACACACTGAAACCCCTTCTTCACACACTGAACACATCCCCACACACTGATGACCCTTCCACACACACTGAAACCCCTTCCCCACACACTGAAAACCCTTCCCCACACACTGAAACCCTTCCCCACACTCTGAAACCCCATCCCCACTCACTGAAAAACCCTTCCCCACAAACTGAAACCATTACCCACACTCTGAAACCCTTCCCCAAACAATGAAGCACCTTCCCCAAACACTGAAACCCCTTCCCCACACACTGAAAACCTTCCACACACACTGAAACACTTTCCCCACACTCTGAAACCGCGTCCGCACACACTGAAACCCCTTCCCCACACACTGAAACCCTTCCCCAATCACTGACACCCCTTCCGCACTCAGTGAAACCCTTCCCCACACACTGAAACCCCTTCCCCACACACTGAAACCCTTCCCCAATCACTGACACCCCTTCCGCACTCAGTGAAACCCTTCCCCACATACTGAAACCCCTTCCCCACACACTGAAACACCTTCCCCACACACTGAAAACCTTCCACACACACTGAAACACTTTTCCCACACACTGAAACCCCTTCCGCACACAATGAAACCCATTCCCCACACACTGAAACCCTTCCCCAATCACTGAAACCCCTTCCGCACTCAGTGAAACCCTTCCCCACATACTGAAACCCCTTCCCCACACACTGAAACACCTTCCCCACACACTGAAACCCTTCCCCACACAGTGAAGCCCTTCCCCACACACTGAAACCCCTTTCGCACACACTGAAGCAACTTCCCCACACACTGAAACCACTTCCGCACACACTGTAACCCTTCCCCACACACTGAAACCCCTTCCCCACACACTGAAACCCTTCCACACACACTGAGAACCCTTCCCCACACACTGAAACACCTTCCCCACACTCTGAAAGCCTGCCCCACACACTGAAACCCTTCCCCACACACTGAAACCCCTACCCCACATACTGAAACCCCTTCCCCACACACTGTAACACCTTCCCAACACACTGAAACGCCATCCGCACACACTGAAACCCCTTCCCCACACACTGAATACCCTTCCACACACAATGAAACACCTTCCCCAAACAATGAAACACCTTCCCCACACACAGAATCCCCTTCCCCACACACTGAAACCCCTTCCCCACACACTGAAACACCTTCCACAGAAACTGAAACCTCTTCCGCACACACTGAAACACATCCCGACACACTGAAACGCCTCCCCACACACTGAAACCCCCTCTACACACACTGAAACACCTTCCCCACACACTGAAACCCTTCCCCACACTCTGAAACTCCATCCCCACTCACTGAAAAACCCTTCCCCACAAACTGAAACCTTTACCCACACTCTGAAACCCCTTCCCCACACAATGAAACACCTTCCCCAAACACTGAAACCCCTTCCCCACCAACTGAAAACCTTCCACACAAACTGAAACACTTTCCCCACACACTGAAACCCCTTCCGCACACACTGAAACCCCTTCCCCACACTCTGAAACCCTTCCCCAATCACTGAAACCCCTTCCGCACTCAGTGAAACCCTTCCCCACATACTGAAACCCCTTCCCCACACACTGAAACACCTTCCCCACACACTGAAAACCTTCCACACACACTGAAACACTTTCCCCACACACTGAAACCCCTTCCGCACACACTGAAAGTCATTCCCCACACACTGAATCCCTTCCCCAATCACTGAACCGCCTTCCGCACTCAGTGAAACCCTTCCCCACATACTGAAACCCCTTCCCCACACACTGAAACACCTTCCCCACACACTGAAACCCTTCCCCACACAGTGAAACCCTTCCCCACACACTGAAACCCCTTTCGCACACACTGAAGCAACTTCCCCACACACTGAAACCACTTCCGCACACACTGTAACCCTTCCCCAAACACTGAAACCCCTTCCCCACACACTGAAACCCTTCCCCACACACTGAAACACCTTCCCCACACACTGAAACACCTTCCACGCACACTGAAACCCCTTCCCCACACACTGAAACACATTGCCCAAACACTGAAAACCCTTCCGCACTCAGTGAAACCCTTCCCCACATACTGAAACCCCTTCCCCACACACCGAAACACCTTCCTCACACACTGAAACCCTTCCCCACACAGTGAAACCCTTCCCCACACATTGAAACCCCTTCCGTACACACTGAAACACCTTCCCCACACACTGAAACCCCTTCCGCACACATTGTTACAACATTCCCCACACACTGAAACCCTTCCCCACACACTGAAACCACTTCCGCAAACACTGAAACCCTTCCCCACATACTGAAACCCCTTCCCCACACACTGAAACACCGTCCCCACACACTGTAACCCTTCCCCACACACTGAAACCCCTTCCCCACACACTAAAACCCCTTCCGCACACAGTGAAACCGTTCCCCACACACTGAAACCCCTTCCCCAAACACTGAAACACATTACCACACTCTGAAGCACCTTCCCCACACACAGAAACCCCTTCCTCACACACTGAAACACATTCCCCACACACTGAAACCCCTTCCCCACATACTGAAACCCATTCCGCACACTCTAAAATGCCTTCCGCTCACACTGAAACCCCTTCCGCACACACTGAAACACCTTCCCCACACAGTGAAACCCTTCCGCACACACTGACATACCTTCCCCACACACTGAATCACATCCCCACACAGTGAAACACCGTGCCCACACACTGAAACACATCCCCACACACTGAAACCACATCCCACACACTGAAACACCTTCCCCACACACTGAAACTCCTTCCCCATACACTGAAACCACTTCCACACACAGTGAAACCCCTCCCCACACACTGAAACCCCTTCCCCATACACTGAAACACATCCCCACACACTGAAACCACATCCCCACAGACTGAAACCCCTTCCACACACACTGAAACAACTTCCCCACAAACTGAAACTCCTTCCCCACACACTGAAACCTCTACCGCACACACTGAAACCCGTTCCGCACACACTGAAACACCTTCCCCACACACTGAAACCCCTTCCCCACACACTGAAACCCTTCCACACACACTGAGAACCCTTCCCCACACACTGAAACACCTTCCCCACACTCTGAAAGCCTGCCCCACACACTGAAACCCTTCCCCACACACTGAAACCCCTACCCCACACACTGAAACACATCCCCACACACTGAAATACCTTCCCCACACACTGAAACCCCGTCCCACACACGGTAAGACCTCCCCAACACACTGAAACACCTTCGCCATACACTGAAACCCCTTCCCCACACACTGAAATACCTTCCCCAGAAACTGAAACACCTTCCCCACGCACTGATACCCCTTCACCACCCAGTGAAACCCTTCCCCACACACTGAAACATCTTCCCCACACACTGAAACCCCTTCCACACACACTGAAACACCTTCCCCACACACTGAAACACCTTCCCCACACACTGAAATCCCTTCCACACACACTGTAACACATTCCACACACACTGAAACCCTTCCCCACACACTGAAACGCCTTCCGCACACACTGAAACCCTTCCCCACATACTGAAACCCCTTGCCCAAACACTGAAACCCCGTCGCCACACACTGTAACCCTTCCCCACACACTGAAACCCCTTCCCCACACACTGAAACCCTTCCCCAAACACTGAGACCCCGTCCCCACACACTGAAACAACTTCCCCACACACTGAAACACTGCCCCACACACTGAAACCCTTCCCCACAAACTGAAACCCCTACGCCACACACAGAAACCCCTTCCTCACACACTGAAACACATTCCCCACACACTGAAACCCCTTCCCCACATACTGAAACCCATTCCGCACACTCTAAAATGCCTTCCGCTCACACTGAAACCCCTTCCGCACACACTGAAACACCTTCCCCACACAGTGAAACCCTTCCGCACACACTGACATACCTTCCCCACACACTGAATCACATCCCCACACAGTGAAACACCGTGCCCACACACTGAAACACATCCCCACACACTGAAACCACATCCCACACACTGAAACACCTTCCCCACACACTGAAACTCCTTCCCCATACACTGAAACCACTTCCACACACAGTGAAACCCCTCCCCACACACTGAAACCCCTTCCCCATACACTGAAACACATCCCCACACACTGAAACCACATCCCCACAGACTGAAACCCCTTCCACACACACTGAAACAACTTCCCCACAAACTGAAACTCCTTCCCCACACACTGAAACCTCTACCGCACACACTGAAACCCGTTCCGCACACACTGAAACACCTTCCCCACACACTGAAACCCCTTCCCCACACACTGAAACCCCTTCCGCACACTCTGCAACACCTTCCCCACACACTGAAAGCAATTCCCCACACACTGACACCACTTCCGCGCACAGTGAAAACCTTCCACACACACTGAAACACCATCCCCACACACTGAAACCCCTTCTTCACACACTGAAACACATCCCCACACACTGATGACCCTTCCACACACACTGAAACCCCTTCCCCGCACACTGAAAACCCTTCCCCACACACTGAAACCCTTCCCCACACTCTGAAACCCCATTCCCACTCACTGAAAAACCCTTCCCCACAAACTGAAACCATTACCCACACTCTGAAACCCCTTCCCCACACAATGAAACACCTTCCCCAAACACTGAAACCCCTTCCCCACACACGGAAAACCTTCCACACACACTGAAATACTTTCCCCACACACTGAAACCCCTTCCGCACACACTGAAACCCCTTCCCCACACACTGAAACCCTTCCCCAATCACTGAAACCCCTTCCGCACTCAGTGAAAACCTTCCCCACATACTGAAACCCCTTCCCCACACACTGAAACACCTTCCCCACACACTGAAAACCTTCCACACACACTGAAACACTTTCCCCACACACTGAAACCCCTTCCGCACACACTGAAACCCATTCCCCACACACTGAAACCCTTCCCCAATCACTGAAACCCCTTCCGCACTCAGTGAAACCCTTCCCCACATACTGAAACCCCTTCCTCACACACTGAAACACCTTCCCCACACACTGAAACCCTTCCCCACACAGTGAAGCCCTTCCCCACATACTGAAACCCCTTCCCCACACACTGAAACACCGTCCCCACACACTGTAACCCTTCCCCACACACTGAAACCCCTTCCCCACACACTAAAACCCCTTCCGCACACAGTGAAACCGTTCCCCACACACTGAAACCCCTTCCCCAAACACTGAAACACATTCCCACACTCTGATGCACCTTCCCCACACACAGAAACCCCTTCCTCACACACTGAAACACATTCCCCACACACTGAAACCCCTTCCCCACATACTGAAACCCATTCCGCACACACTAAAATGCCTTCCGCTCACACTGAAACCCCTTCCGCACACACTGAAACACCTTCCCCACACAGTGAAACCCTTCCGCACACACTGACATACCTTCCCCACACACTGAATCACATCCCCACACAGTGAAACACCGTGCCCACACACTGAAACACATCCCCACACACTGAAACCACATCCCACACACTGAAACACCTTCCCCACACACTGAAACTCCTTCCCCATACACTGAAACCACTTCCACACACAGTGAAACCCCTCTCCACACACTGAAACCCCTTCCCCATACACTGAAACACATCCCCACACACTGAAAACACATCCCCACAGACTGAAACCCCCTCCACACACACTGAAACAACTTCCCCACAAACTGAAACTCCTTCCCCACACACTGAAACCTCTACCGCACACACTGAAACCCCTTCCGCACACACTGAAACACCTTCCCCACACACTGAAACCCCTTCCCCACACACTGAAACCCCTTCCGCACACTCTGAAACACCTTCCCCACACACTGAAAGCAATTCCCCACACACTGACACCACATCCGCACACAGTGAAAACCTTCCACACACACTGAAACACCATCCCCACACACTGAAACCCCTTCTTCACACACTGAACACATCCCCACACACTGATGACCCTTCCACACACACTGAAACCCCTTCCCCACACACTAAAAACCCTTCCCCACACACTGAAAACCCTTCCCCACACACTGAAACCCTTCCCCACACTCTGAAACCCCATCCCCACTCACTGAAAAACCCTTCCCCACAAACTGAAACCATTACCCACACTCTGAAACCCCTTCCCCAAACAATGAAACACCTTCCCCAAACACTGAAACCCCTTCCCCACACACTGAAAACCTTCCACACACACTGAAACACTTTCCCCACACTCTGAAACCGCGTCCGCACACACTGAAACCCCTTCCCCACACACTGAAACCCTTCCCCAATCACTGACACCCCTTCCGCACTCAGTGAAACCCTTCCCCACACACTGAAACCCCTTCCCCACACACTGAAACCCTTCCCCAATCACTGACACCCCTTCCGCACTCAGTGAAACCCTTCCCCACATACTGAAACCCCTTCCCCACACACTGAAACACCTTCCCCACACACTGAAAACCTTCCACACATACTGAAACACTTTTCCCACACACTGAAACCCCTTCCGCACACACTGAAACCCATTCCCCACACACTGAAACCCTTCCCCAATCACTGAAACCCCTTCCGCACTCAGTGAAACCCTTCCCCACATACTGAAACCCCTTCCCCACACACTGAAACACCTTCCCCAAACACTGAAACCCTTCCCCACACAGTGAAGCCCTTCCCCACACACTGAAACCCCTTTCGCACACACTGAAGCAACTTCCCCACACACTGAAACCACTTCCGCACACACTGTAACCCTTCCCCACACACTGAAACCCCTTCCCCACACACTGAAACCCTTCCACACACACTGAGAACCCTTCCCCACACACTGAAACACCTTCCCCACACTCTGAAAGCCTGCCCCACACACTGAAACCCTTCCCCACACACTGAAACCCCTACCCCACATACTGAAACCCCTTCCCCACACACTGTAACACCTTCCCAACACACTGAAACGCCATCCGCACACACTGAAACCCCTTCCCCACACACTGAATACCCTTCCACACACAATGAAACACCTTCCCCAAACAATGAAACACCTTCCCCACACACAGAATCCCCTTCCCCACACACTGAAACCCCTTCCCCACACACTGAAACACCTTCCACAGAAACTGAAACCCCTTCCGCACACACTGAAACACATCCCGACACACTGAAACGCCTCCCCACACACTGAAACCCCCTCTACACACACTGAAACACCTTCCCCACACACTGCACCCCCTTCCCCACACACTGAAACCCATTCCGCACACACTGAAACCCATCCCCACACACTGAAATCCATCCCCACACACTGAAACCCAACCCCACACCCTGGAACACCTTCCCCACACACTGAACCCCTTCCCCACACACTGAAACACATCCCCACACACTGAAATACCTTCCCCACACACTGAAACCCCGTCCCACACACGGTAAGACCTCCCCAACACACTGAAACACCTTCGCCATACACTGAAACCCCTTCCCCACACACTGAAATACCTTCCCCAGAAACTGAAACACCTTCCCCACGCACTGATACCCCTTCACCACCCAGTGAAACCCTTCCCCACACACTGAAACATCTTCCCCACACACTGAAACCCCTTCCACACACACTGAAACACCTTCCCCACACACTGAAACACCTTCCCCACACACTGAAATCCCTTCCACACACACTGTAACACATTCCACACACACTGAAACCCTTCCCCACACACTGAAACGCCTTCCGCACACACTGAAACCCTTCCCCACATACTGAAACCCCTTGCCCAAACACTGAAACCCCGTCCCCACACACTGTAACCCTTCCCCACACACTGAAACCCCTTCCCCACACACTGAAACCCTTCCCCAAACACTGAGACCCCGTCCCCACACACTGAAACAACTTCCCCACACACTGAAACACTGCCCCACACACTGAAACCCTTCCCCACAAACTGAAACCCCTACGCCACACACAGAAACCCCTTCCTCACACACTGAAACACATTCCCCACACACTGAAACCCCTTCCCCACATACTGAAACCCATTCCGCACACTCTAAAATGCCTTCCGCTCACACTGAAACCCCTTCCGCACACACTGAAACACCTTCCCCACACAGTGAAACCCTTCCGCACACACTGACATACCTTCCCCACACACTGAATCACATCCCCACACAGTGAAACACCGTGCCCACACACTGAAACACATCCCCACACACTGAAACCACATCCCACACACTGAAACACCTTCCCCACACACTGAAACTCCTTCCCCATACACTGAAACCACTTCCACACACAGTGAAACCCCTCCCCACACACTGAAACCCCTTCCCCATACACTGAAACACATCCCCACACACTGAAACCACATCCCCACAGACTGAAACCCCTTCCACACACACTGAAACAACTTCCCCACAAACTGAAACTCCTTCCCCACACACTGAAACCTCTACCGCACACACTGAAACCCGTTCCGCACACACTGAAACACCTTCCCCACACACTGAAACCCCTTCCCCACACACTGAAACCCCTTCCGCACACTCTGCAACACCTTCCCCACACACTGAAAGCAATTCCCCACACACTGACACCACTTCCGCGCACAGTGAAAACCTTCCACACACACTGAAACACCATCCCCACACACTGAAACCCCTTCTTCACACACTGAAACACATCCCCACACACTGATGACCCTTCCACACACACTGAAACCCCTTCCCCGCACACTGAAAACCCTTCCCCACACACTGAAACCCTTCCCCACACTCTGAAACCCCATTCCCACTCACTGAAAAACCCTTCCCCACAAACTGAAACCATTACCCACACTCTGAAACCCCTTCCCCACACAATGAAACACCTTCCCCAAACACTGAAACCCCTTCCCCACACACGGAAAACCTTCCACACACACTGAAATACTTTCCCCACACACTGAAACCCCTTCCGCACACACTGAAACCCCTTCCCCACACACTGAAACCCTTCCCCAATCACTGAAACCCCTTCCGCACTCAGTGAAAACCTTCCCCACATACTGAAACCCCTTCCCCACACACTGAAACACCTTCCCCACACACTGAAAACCTTCCACACACACTGAAACACTTTCCCCACACACTGAAACCCCTTCCGCACACACTGAAACCCATTCCCCACACACTGAAACCCTTCCCCAATCACTGAAACCCCTTCCGCACTCAGTGAAACCCTTCCCCACATACTGAAACCCCTTCCTCACACACTGAAACACCTTCCCCACACACTGAAACCCTTCCCCACACAGTGAAGCCCTTCCCCACATACTGAAACCCCTTCCCCACACACTGAAACACCGTCCCCACACACTGTAACCCTTCCCCACACACTGAAACCCCTTCCCCACACACTAAAACCCCTTCCGCACACAGTGAAACCGTTCCCCACACACTGAAACCCCTTCCCCAAACACTGAAACACATTCCCACACTCTGAAGCACCTTCCCCACACACAGAAACCCCTTCCTCACACACTGAAACACATTCCCCACACACTGAAACCCCTTCCCCACATACTGAAACCCATTCCGCACACACTAAAATGCCTTCCGCTCACACTGAAACCCCTTCCGCACACACTGAAACACCTTCCCCACACAGTGAAACCCTTCCGCACACACTGACATACCTTCCCCACACACTGAATCACATCCCCACACAGTGAAACACCGTGCCCACACACTGAAACACATCCCCACACACTGAAACCACATCCCACACACTGAAACACCTTCCCCACACACTGAAACTCCTTCCCCATACACTGAAACCACTTCCACACACAGTGAAACCCCTCTCCACACACTGAAACCCCTTCCCCATACACTGAAACACATCCCCACACACTGAAAACACATCCCCACAGACTGAAACCCCCTCCACACACACTGAAACAACTTCCCCACAAACTGAAACTCCTTCCCCACACACTGAAACCTCTACCGCACACACTGAAACCCCTTCCGCACACACTGAAACACCTTCCCCACACACTGAAACCCCTTCCCCACACACTGAAACCCCTTCCGCACACTCTGAAACACCTTCCCCACACACTGAAAGCAATTCCCCACACACTGACACCACATCCGCACACAGTGAAAACCTTCCACACACACTGAAACACCATCCCCACACACTGAAACCCCTTCTTCACACACTGAACACATCCCCACACACTGATGACCCTTCCACACACACTGAAACCCCTTCCCCACACACTGAAAACCCTTCCCCACACACTGAAAACCCTTCCCCACACACTGAAACCCTTCCCCACACTCTGAAACCCCATCCCCACTCACTGAAAAACCCTTCCCCACAAACTGAAACCATTACCCACACTCTGAAACCCCTTCCCCAAACAATGAAACACCTTCCCCAAACACTGAAACCCCTTCCCCACACACTGAAAACCTTCCACACACACTGAAACACTTTCCCCACACTCTGAAACCGCGTCCGCACACACTGAAACCCCTTCCCCACACACTGAAACCCTTCCCCAATCACTGACACCCCTTCCGCACTCAGTGAAACCCTTCCCCACACACTGAAACCCCTTCCCCACACACTGAAACCCTTCCCCAATCACTGACACCCCTTCCGCACTCAGTGAAACCCTTCCCCACATACTGAAACCCCTTCCCCACACACTGAAACACCTTCCCCACACACTGAAAACCTTCCACACACACTGAAACACTTTTCCCACACACTGAAACCCCTTCCGCACACACTGAAACCCATTCCCCACACACTGAAACCCTTCCCCAATCACTGAAACCCCTTCCGCACTCAGTGAAACCCTTCCCCACATACTGAAACCCCTTCCCCACACACTGAAACACCTTCCCCAAACACTGAAACCCTTCCCCACACAGTGAAGCCCTTCCCCACACACTGAAACCCCTTTCGCACACACTGAAGCAACTTCCCCACACACTGAAACCACTTCCGCACACACTGTAACCCTTCCCCACACACTGAAACCCCTTCCCCACACACTGAAACCCTTCCACACACACTGAGAACCCTTCCCCACACACTGAAACACCTTCCCCACACTCTGAAAGTCTGCCCCACACACTGAAACCCTTCCCCACACACTGAAACCCCTACCCCACATACTGAAACCCCTTCCCCACACACTGTAACACCTTCCCAACACACTGAAACGCCATCCGCACACACTGAAACCCCTTCCCCACACACTGAATACCCTTCCACACACAATGAAACACCTTCCCCAAACAATGAAACACCTTCCCCACACACAGAATCCCCTTCCCCACACACTGAAACCCCTTCCCCACACACTGAAACACCTTCCACAGAAACTGAAACCCCTTCCGCACACACTGAAACACATCCCGACACACTGAAACGCCTCCCCACACACTGAAACCCCCTCTACACACACTGAAACACCTTCCCCACACACTGCACCCCCTTCCCCACACACTGAAACCCATTCCGCACACACTGAAACCCATCCCCACACACTGAAACCCATCCCCACACACTGAAACCCAACCCCACACCCTGGAACACCTTCCCCACACACTGAACCCCTTCCCCACACACTGAAACACATCCCCACACACTGAAATACCTTCCCCACACACTGAAACCCCGTCCCACACACGGTAAGACCTCCCCAACACACTGAAACACCTTCGCCATACACTGAAACCCCTTCCCCACACACTGAAATACCTTCCCCAGAAACTGAAACACCTTCCCCACGCACTGATACCCCTTCACCACCCAGTGAAACCCTTCCCCACACACTGAAACATCTTCCCCACACACTGAAACCCCTTCCACACACACTGAAACACCTTCCCCACACACTGAAACACCTTCCCCACACACTGAAATCCCTTCCACACACACTGTAACACATTCCACACACACTGAAACCCTTCCCCACACACTGAAACGCCTTCCGCACACACTGAAACCCTTCCCCACATACTGAAACCCCTTGCCCAAACACTGAAACCCCGTCCCCACACACTGTAACCCTTCCCCACACACTGAAACCCCTTCCCCACACACTGAAACCCTTCCCCAAACACTGAGACCCCGTCCCCACACACTGAAACAACTTCCCCACACACTGAAACACTGCCCCACACACTGAAACCCTTCCCCACAAACTGAAACCCCTACGCCACATACTGAAACCCCTTCCCCACACACTGAAACACCTTCCCCACACACTGAAACCCCTGCCGCACACAGTTAAACCCTACCCCACAAACTGAAACCCCCTCCCCACGCACTGAAACACCTTCCCCACACACTGAATACCCTTCCACACACAATGAAACACCTACCCCACAGATTGAAACAACTTCCCCACACACAGAATCCCCTTCCCCACACACTGAAACCCCTTCTGCACACAATAAAACACCTTCCCCACACACTGAAACCCCTTCCCCACACACTGAAACACCTTCCACAGAAACTGAAACCACTTCCGCACACACTGAAAAACCTTCCCCACACACTGAAAACCCTTCCCCACACACTGAAACACCTTCCCCACACACTGAAACTCCTTCCACACACACTGTAGCACCTTCCCCACACACTGAAACCCCTTCCCCACACACTGAAACACATCCCCACACACTGAAACCCCTTCCCCACAAATTGAAACACATCCCCAGACACTGAAACGCCTTCCCCACACACTGAAACACATCCCCACACACTGAAACACCTTTCCCACACACTGCAACCCCTTCCCCAAACACTGAAACCCCTTCCGCACTCAGTGAAATCCTTCCCCACATACTCAAACCCCTTCCACACACACTGAAACACCTTCCACACACACTGAAACCCTTCCCCACACACTGAAACCCTTCCCCACACACTGAAACCCCTTCTGCACACACTGAACCACCTTCCCCACACACTGACACCCGATCTGCAAACACTGCAACACATTCCCCACACACTGAAACCCTTCCCCACACACTGAAACCCCTTCCGCAAACTCTGAAACTCTTCCCCATATAGTGAAACCCCTTCCCCACACACTGAAACCCCGTCCCCAAACACTGTAAACCTTCCCCACAGACTGAAAGCCCTTCCCCAAACACTGAAACACCTTCCCCACACACTGAAAGACTGCCCCACACACTGATACACCTTCCCCACACACTGAAAGACTGCCCCACACACTGAAACGCTGCCCCACTCACTGAAACCCCTACCCCACATACTGAAACCCCTTCCCCAAACTCTAAAACACCTTCCGCACACACTGAAACACCTTCTGCACACAGTTAAACCCTATCGCACACACTGAAACCCCCTCCCCACACACTGAAACCCCTTCCCCACACACTGAATACCCTTGCACACACAATGAACCACCTTCCCCACACAATGAAACACCTTCCCCACACACAGAATCCCCTTCCCCACACACTGAAACCCCTTCCACACACAGTGAAACACCTTCCCCACACACTGAAACCCCTTCCCCACACACTGAAACACCTTCCGCAGAAACTGAAACCCCTTCCGCACACACTGAAACACCTTCCCCACACACTGAAACCCCTTCCCCACACACTGAAACGCCTTCCCCACACACTGAAACCCCTTCCACACACACTGAAACACCTTCCGCACACAGTTAATCCCTATCCCACACACTGAAACCCCCTCCCCACACACTGAAACCCCTTCCCCTCACACTGAATACCCTTCCACACACACTGAAACCCCTTATACACACACTGAAACCCCTTCCCCTCACACTGAAACGCCTTCCCCACACACTGAAACCCCTTCTACACACACTGAAACACCTTCCCCACACACTGAAACCCCTTCCCCACACACTGAAACACATCCCCACACACTGAATCCCCTTCCCCAGACACTGAAACAGCTTCCGGACACACTGAATCCCATTCCGCATACACTGAAACAGCATCCCCACACACTGTAACCCCTTCCCCACACACTGAAACCCCTTCCACACACACTGAAACACCTTCCCCACACACTGAAACCCCTTCCCTATACACTGAAACACCTTCCGCACACAGTGAAACCCTTCCCCACACACTGAAACCCCTTCCCCAAACACTGAAGCACATTCCCACACACTGAAGAACCTTCCCCACACACTGAAATCCCTTGCCCACACACTGAAACACATTCCCCACACACTGAAACCCCTTCCCCACATACTGAAACTCCGTCCGCACACACTGAAACACCTTCCCCACTCAGTGAAACCCTTCCCCACACACTGAAATACCTTCCCCACACTCTGAATCACATCCCCACACACTGAAACCCCTTCCCCACAGAGTGAAACACATCCCCACACACCGAAACCCCTTCCCACACACTGAAACACCTTCCCCACACACTGAAACACCTTCCCCACACACTGAAACCCCTTCCACACACAGTGAAACCCCTCCCCACACACTGAAACCCCTTCCCCATACACTGAAACACATCCCCACACACTGAAACCCCATCCCCACACTCTGAAAGCCTGCCCCACACACTGAAACCCTTCCCCACACACTGAAACCCCTACCCCACATACTGAAACCCCTTCCCCACACACTGTAACACCTTCCCAACACACTGAAACGCCATCCTCACACACTGAAACCCCTTCCCCACACACTGAATACCCTTCCACACACAATGAAACACCTTCCCCAAACAATGAAACACCTTCCCCACACACAGAATCCCCTTCCCCACACACTGAAACCCCTTCCCCACACACTGAAACACCTTCCACAGAAACTGAAACCCCTTCCGCACACACTGAAACACATCCCGACACACTGAAACGCCTCCCCACACACTGAAACCACCTCTACACACACTGAAACACCTTCCCCACACACTGCACCCCCTTCCCCACACACTGAAACCCATTCCGCACACACTGAAACCCATCCCCACACACTGAAACCCATCCCCACACACTGAAACCCAACCCCACACCCTGGAACACCTTCCCCACACACTGAACCCCTTCCCCACACACTGAAACACATCCCCACACACTGAAATACCTTCCCCACACACTGAAACCCCTTCCCACACACGGTAAGACCTCCCCAACACACTGAAACACCTTCGCCATACACTGAAACCCCTTCCCCACACACTGAAATACCTTCCCCAGAAACTGAAACACCTTCCCCACGCACTGATACCCCTTCACCACCCAGTGAAACCCTTCCCCACACACTGAAACATCTTCCCCACACCCTGAAACCCCTTCCACACACACTGAAACACCTTCCCCACACACTGAAACACCTTCCCCACACACTGAAATCCCTTCCACACACACTGTAACACATTCCCCACACACTGAAACCCTTCCCCACACACTGAAACGCCTTCCGCACACACTGAAACCCTTCCCCACATACTGAAACCCCTTCCCCAAACACTGAACCCCGTCCCCACATACTGTAACCCTTCCCCACACACTGAAACCCCTTCCCCACACACTGAAACCCTTCCCCAAACACTGAGACCCCGTCCCCACACACTGAAACAACTTCCCCACACACTGAAACACTGCCCCACACACTGAAACCCTTCCCCACAAACTGAAACCCCTACGCCACATACTGAAACCCCTTCCCCACACACTGAAACACCTTCCCCACACACTGAAACCCCTGCCGCACACAGTTAAACCCTACCCCACAAACTGAAACCCCCTCCCCACACACTGAAACACCTTGCCCACACACTGAATACCCTTCCACACACAATGAAACACCTTCCCCACACATTGAAACAACTTCCCCACACACAGAATCCCCTTCCCCACACACTGAAACCCCTTCTGCACACAATAAAACACCTTCCCCACACACTGAAACCCCTTCCCCACACACTGAAACACCTTCCACAGAAACTGAAACCACTTCCGCACACACTGAAAAACCTTCCCCACACACTGAAAACCCTTCCCCACACACTGAAACACCTTCCCCACACACTGAAACTCCTTCCACACACACTGTAACACCTTCCCCACACACTGAAACCCCTTCCCCACACACTGAAACACATCCCCACACACTGAAACCCCTTCCCCACAAATTGAAACACATCCCCACACACTGAAACGCCTTCCCCACACACTGAAACACATCCCCACACACTGAAACACCTTTCCCACACACTGCAACCCCTTCCCCAAACACTGAAACCCCTTCCGCACTCAGTGAAATCCTTCCCCACATACTCAAACCCCTTCCACACACACTGAAACACCTTCCACACACACTGAAACCCTTCCCCACACACTGAAACCCTTCCCCACACACTGAAACCCCTTCCGCACACACTGAACCACCTTCCCCACACACTGACACCCGATCTGCAAACACTGCAACACATTCCCCACACACTGAAACCCTTCCCCACACACTGAAACCCCTTCCGCAAACTCTGAAACTCTTCCCCACATAGTGAAACCCCTTCCCCACACACTGAAACCCCGTCCCCAAACACTGTAAACCTTCCCCACAGACTGAAAGCCCTTCCCCAAACACTGAAACACCTTCCCCACACACTGAAAGACTGCCCCATACACTGATACACCTTCCCCACACACTGAAAGACTGCCCCACACACTGAAACGCTGCCCCACTCACTGAAACCCCTACCCCACATACTGAAACCCCTTCCCCAAACTCTAAAACACCTTCCGCACACACTGAAACACCTTCTGCACACAGTTAAACCCTATCGCACACACTGAAACCCCTCCCCACACACTGAAACCCCTTCCCCACACACTGAATACCCTTGCACAAACAATGAAACACCTTCCCCACACAATGAAACACCTTCCCCACACACAGAATCCCCTTCCCCACACACTGAAACCCCTTCCACACACAGTGAAACACCTTCCCCACACACTGAAACCCCTTCCCCACACACTGAAACACCTTCCGCAGAAACTGAAACCCCTTCCGCACACACTGAAACACCTTCCCCACACACTGAAACCCCTTCCCCACACACTGAAACGCCTTCCCCACACACTGAAACCCCTTCCACACACACTGAAACACCTTCCGCACACAGTTAATCCCTATCCCACACACTGAAACCCCCTCCCCACACACTGAAACCCCTTCCCCTCACACTGAATACCCTTCCACACACACTGAAACCCCTTATACACACACTGAAACCCCTTCCCCTCACACTGAAACGCCTTCCCCACACACTGAAACCCCTTCTACACACACTGAAACACCTTCCCCACACACTGAAACCCCTTCCCCACACACTGAAACACATCCCCACACACTGAAACCCCTTCCACACACACTGAAACAACTTCCCCACACACTGAAACCCCTTCCCCATACACTGAAACACCTTCCGCACACAGTGAAACCCTTCCCCGCACACTGAAACCCCTTCCCCAAACACTGAAGCACATTCCCACACACTGAAGAACCTTCCCCACACACTGAAATCCCTTGCCCACACACTGAAACACATTCCCCACACACTGAAACCCCTTCCCCACATACTGAAACTCCGTCCGCACACACTGAAACACCTTCCCCACACAGTGAAACCCTTCCCCACACACTGAAATACCTTCCCCACACACTGAATCACATCCCCACACACTGAAACCCCTTCCCTACGCAGTGAGACACATCCCCACACACCGAAACCCCTTCCCACACACTGAAACACCTTCCCCACACACTGAAACACCTTCCCCACACACTGAAACCCCTTCCGCACACAGTGAAACCCCTCCCCACACACTGAAACCCCTTCCCCATACACTGAAACACATCCCCACACACTGAAACCCCATCCCCACACACCGAAACCACTTCCGCACACACTGAAACACCTTCCCCACTAACAGAAACTCCTTCCCCACACACTGAAACATCTACCGCACACACTGAAACCACTTCCGCACACACTGAATCCCCTTCCCCACACACTGTACCACCTTCCGCAGAAACTGAAACCACTTCCGCACACACTGAAAAATCTTCCCCACACATTTACCCCTTCCCCACACACTGAAACACCTTCCCCACGCACTGAAACCCCTTCCACACACACTGTAACACCTTCCCCACACACTGAAACACAACCCCACACACTGAAACACAACCCCACATACTGAAACCCCTTCCCCACAAACTGAAACACATCCCCACACACTGAAACCCCTTCCACACACAGTGAAAACCTTCCACACGCACTGAAACCCCATCCCCACACACTGAAACCCCTTTGTCACACACTGAAACACATCCCCACACACTGAAACTCCTTCCCCACACAATGAAACCCCTTCCCCACACACTGAAACCCCTTCCCAACACACTGAAACCATTACCGACACTCTGAAACCCCTTCCCCAAACAATGAAACACCTTCCCCAAACACTGAAACCCCTTCCCCACACACTGAAACCCTTCCCCACACACTGAAACACCTTCCCCACACACTGAAACCTCTTCCACACACACTGAAACCCCTTCCCCACACACTGAAACCCATTGCCCAAACACTGAAAACCCTTCCCCACACACTGAAACCCCATCCCCACACACGAAAATACATCCCCACAATCAGAAACACCTTCCCCACTCACTGAAACCCATCCCCACACACTGAAACCCAACCCCACACACTGAAACACCTTCCCCACACACTGAACCCCTTCCCCCACACACTGAAACACGTCCCCACACACTGAAACATCTTCCCCACACACTGAAATCCCTTCCCCACACACTGAAACACCTTCCCCACACACGGAAATCCCTTCCCCACACACTGAAATACCTTCCCCAGAAACTGAAAAACCTTCCCCACACAATGATACCCCTTAACCACCCAGTGAAACATTTCCCACACACTGAAACATCTTCCCCGTTCACTGAACCCCTTCCACACACACTGAAACGCCTTCCCCACACACTGAAACACCTTCCCCACACACTGAAACGCCTTCCGCACACACTGAAACCATTTCCCACATACTGAGACCCCTTCCCCACACACTGAAACACCTTCCCCACTCACTGAAAGCCTGCCCCACACACTGCAACCCTTCCCACACACTGAAACCCATACCCCACATACTGAAACCCCTTCCCCAGACACTGAAACACCTTCCCCACACACTGAAACCCCTTCCGCACACAGTTAAACACTACCCCACACACTGAAACCCCCTCCCCACACACTGAAACCACTTCCCCACACACTGAATACCCTTCCACACACAATGAAACACCTTCCCCACACAATGAAACACCTTCCCCACACACAGAATCCCCTTCACCACACACTGAAACACCTTCCGCACACAATGAAACACCTTCCCCACACATTGAAACCCCTCCCCCACACACTGAAACACCTTCCGCAGAAACTGAAACCCCCTCCGCACACACTGAAACATCTTCCCCACACAATGAAACCCCTTCCCCACACACTGAAACCCCTACCCCACATACTGAAACGCCTTCCACACACACTGAAACAGCTTCGCCACACACTGAAACCCCTTCCCCACACACTGAAACACATCCCCACACACTGAAACCCCTTCCCCACAAACTGAAACACATCCCCACACACTGAAACGCCTTCCCCACACACAGAAACACATCCCCACACACTGAAACACCTTCCCCACACACTGAAACCCCTTCCCATACACTGAAACCCCTTGTGCACTAAGTGAAACCCTTCCCCACTTACAGAGACCCCTTCCCCACATACTGAAACCCCTTCCCCACACACTGAAACCCTTCCCCACACACTGAAACCCCTCCCCACAAACTGAAACCCTTTCTACAAACACTGAAAACCCTTCCGCAAACACTGAAACACCTTCCGCACACACTGAAACCCCTTCCCCACACACTGAACTCCTTCCCCACTCACTGAAACCCTACCCCAGACACTGAAACCCATTCCCCACAAACTGAAACCCCTTCCCCGCACTCTGAAACACCTTCCCAACACACTGAAAACCCTTTCGCAAACAGTTAAACCCTTCCCCACACACTGAACCCCCTACCGCACACAGTTAAACACTACCCCACACACTGAAACCCCCTCCCCACACACTGAAACCACTTCCCCACACACTGAATACCCTTCCACACACAATGAAACACCTTCCCCACACAATGAAACACCTTCCCCACACACAGAATCCCCTTCACCACACACTGAAACACCTTCCGCACACAATGAAACACCTTCCCCACACATTGAAACCCCTACCCCACACACTGAAACACCTTCCGCAGAAACTGAAACCCCCTCCGCACACACTGAAACACCTTCCCCACACAATGAAACCCCTTCCCCACACACTGAAACGCCTTCCCCACAAACTGAAACCCCTTCCACACACACTGAAACAGCTTCGCCACACACTGAAACCCCTTCCCCACACACTGAAACACATCCCCACACACTGAAACCCCTTCCGCACAAACTGAAACACATCCCCACACACTGAAACGCCTTCCCCACACACAGAAACACATCCCCACACACTGAAACACCTTCCCCACACACTGAAACCCCTTCCCATACACTGAAACCCCTTGCACACTAAGTGAAACCCTTCCCCACTTACAGAGACCCCTTCCCCACATAATGAAACCCCTTCCCCACACACTGAAACCCTTCCCCACACACTGAAACCCCTCCCCACAAACTGAAACCCTTTCTACAAACACTGAAAACCCTTCCGCAAACACTGAAACACCTTCCGCACACACTGAAACCCCTTCCCCACACACTGAACTCCTTCCCCACTCACTGAAACCCTACCCCAGACACTGAAACCCATTCCCCACAAACTGAAACCCCTTCCCCGCACTCTGAAACACCTTCCCAACACACTGAAAACCCTTTCGCAAACAGTTAAACCCTTCCCCACACACTGAACCCCCTACCGCACACAGTTAAACACTACCCCACACACTGAAACCCCCTCCCCACACACTGAAACCACTTCCCCACACACTGAATACCCTTCCACACACAATGAAACACCTTCCCCACACAATGAAACACCTTCCCCACACACAGAATCCCCTTCACCACACACTGAAACACCTTCCGCACACAATGAAACACCTTCCCCACACATTGAAACCCCTACCCCACACACTGAAACACCTTCCGCAGAAACTGAAACCCCCTCCGCACACACTGAAACACCTTCCCCACACAATGAAACCCCTTCCCCACACACTGAAACGCCTTCCCCACAAACTGAAACCCCTTCCACACACACTGAAACAGCTTCGCCACACACTGAAACCCCTTCCCCACACACTGAAACACATCCCCACACACTGAAACCCCTTCCGCACAAACTGAAACACATCCCCACACACTGAAACGCCTTCCCCACACACAGAAACACATCCCCACACACTGAAACACCTTCCCCACACACTGAAACCCCTTCCCATACACTGAAACCCCTTGCACACTAAGTGAAACCCTTCCCCACTTACAGAGACCCCTTCCCCACATAATGAAACCCCTTCCCCACACACTGAAACCCTTCCCCACACACTGAAACCCCTCCCCACAAACTGAAACCCTTTCTACAAACACTGAAAACCCTTCCGCACACACTGAAACACCTTCCGCACACACTGCAACCCCTTCCCCACACACTGAACTCCTTCCCCACTCACTGAAACCCTACGCCAGACACTGAAACCCCTTCCCCACAAACTGAAACCCCTTCCCCACACTCTGAAACACCTTCCCAACACACTGAAAACCCTTTCGCAAACAGTTAAACCCTTCCCCACACACTGAAACCCCCTCCCCACACACTGAAACCCCTTCCCCAAACAGTGAATCCCCTTCCCCACAAACTGAAACCCCTTCCGCACACAATGAAACACCTTCCCCACACACTGAAACCCCATCCCCACACACTGAAACACCTTCCGCACACACTGAAACCCCTTCCGCACACACTGAAACACCATCCCCGCACACTGAAACCCCTTCCCCACACACTGAAACCCCTTCCCCACACACTGAAACCCCCTCCACACACACTGAAACACCTTCCCCACACACTGAAACCCCATCCCCACACACTGAAACACCTTCCGCATACAGTGAAACCCTTCCCCACACACTGAAACCCCTTCGCCAAACAATGAAACACATTCCCACACACTGAAACACCTTCCCCACACTCTGAAACCCCTTCCCCACACACTGAAACACATTCCCCACACACTGAAACCCCTTCCCCACATACAGAAACCCCTTCCCCACACGCTGAAGCCTCTACCGCACACACTGAAACCCCTTCCGCACACACTGAAACACCTTCCCCACACACTGAAACCCCTTCCCCACACACTGAAAACCCTTCCACACACACTGAAGCACCTTCCCCACACACTGAAACCCCTTCCCCACACACTGCAACCCCTTCCGCACAGAGTGAATCCCTTCCCCACACACTGAAACCCCTTCCCCACACACTGAAACCCCTTCATTAGACACTGAAACACATCCCCACACACTGAAACCACTTCCCCACACACTGAAACCCTTTCCCTACACACTGAAAACCCTTCCCCAAACACTGAAACACATTCCCACACTGTGAAACCCCTTCCCCTCTCACTGAAACCCCTTCCCCACACACTGAAACCCTTACCCTCACTCTGAAACCCCTTTCCCACACAATGAAAATCCTTCCCCAAACACTGAAACCCCTTCCACACACACTGAAACCCCTTCCACACACACTGAAACCCTTCCCCACACTCTGAAACCCCTTCCACACACACTGAAACCCCTTCCCAACACACTGAAATACATCCGCACACTCAGAAACCCCCTCCCCACACACTGAAATACATTCTGCACACACTGAAACCCATCCCCACACACTAAAACCCATCCCCACACACTGAAACCCAACCCAACACCCTTATACACCTTCCCCACACACTGAACCTCTTTCCCACACACTGAAACACATCCCCACACACTGAAACACCTTCCCCACACACTGAAACCCCTTCCCACACACTGAAAGACCTCCCTAACACACTGAAACACCTTCCCCACACACTGAAATCCCTTCCCCACACACTGAAATACCTTCCCCAGAAACTGAAACACCTTCCCCACACACTGATACCCCTTCACCACCCAGTGAAACCCTTGCCCACACACTGAAACATCTTCCCCACACACTGAAACCCCTTCCACACACACTGAAACACCTTCCCCACACACTGTTACACATTCCCCACACACTGAAACCCTTCCCCACACACTGAAACGCATTCCGCACACACTGAAACCCTTCCCCACATACTGAAACCCCTTCCCCAAACACTGAAACCCCGTCCCCACACACTGTAATCCTTCCCCACACACTGAAACCCCTTCCCCACACACTGAAACCCTTCCCCAAACACTGAGACCCCTTCCCCACACACTGAAACAATTTCCCCACACACTGAAACCCTGCCTCACACACTGAAACCCTTCCCCACACACTGAAACCCCTGCACCACACATAATGAAACCCCTTCCCCACACACTGAAACACCTTCCCCACACACTGAAACCCCTGCCGCACACAGGCAAACCCTACCCCACACACTGAAACCCCCTCCCCACACAATGAAACACCTTCCCCACACAATGAAACACCTTCCCCACACACAGAATCCCCTTCCCCACACACTGAAACCCGTTCTGCACACAATGAAACACCTTCCCCACACACTGATACCCCTTCCCCAGACACTGAAACACCTTTGCCACACACTGAAACCCCTCCACATACACTGTAACACCTTCCCCACACACTGAAACCCCTTCCCCACACACTGAAACACATCCCCACACACTGAAACCCATTCCCCACAAACTGAAACACATCCCCACACACTGAAACGCCTTCCCCACACACTGAAACACATCCCCACACACTGAAACACCTTCCCCACACACTGAAACCCCTTCCCCAAACACTGAAACCACTTCCGTACTCAGTGAAATCCTTCCCCACATACTCAAACCCCTTCCACACACCCTGAAACACCTTCCACACACACTGAAACCCTTCCCCACACACTGAAACCCTTCCCGACACACTGAAACCCCTTCCACACAGACTGAAACACCTTCCCCACACACTGAAACCCCATCCGCAAACACTGCAACACATTCCCCACACACTGAAACCCTTCGCCACACACTGAAATCCCTTCCGCTAACACTGAAACTCTTCCCCACATACTGAAACCCCTTCCCCACACACTGAAACCCCGTCCCCAAACACTGTAACCCTTCCCCACAGACTGAAACCCCTTCCCAACACACTGAAACCCTTCCCCACACACTGAGACCCCTTCCCCACACACTGAAACACCTTCCCCACACACTGAAACCCTTCCCCACACATTGAGACCCCTTCCCCACACATTGAAACCCCTACCCCACATACTGAAACCCCTTCCCCACACTCTGAAACACCTTCCCCACACACTGAAACACCTTCCGCACACAGTTAAACCCTATCCCACACACTGAAACCCCCTCCCCACACACTGAAACCCCTTCCGCACACACTGAACCACCTTCCGCAGAAACTGAAACCCCTTCCGCACACACTGAAACACCTTCCCCACACACTGAAACCCCTTCCCCACACACTGAAACGCCTTCCCCACACACTGAAACTCCTTCCACACACACTGAAACACCTTCCCCACACACTGAAACCCCTTCCCCACACACTGAAACACATCCCCACACACTGAAACCCCTTCCCCACACACTGAAACACATTCCGCACACACTGAAACTTCTTCCGCACACACTGAAACACCATCCCCACACACTGAAACCGCTTCCCCACACACTGAAACCCCTTCCACACACACTGAAACACCTTCCCCACACACTGAAACCCCTTCCCCACACACTGAAACCCCTTCCGCACACAGTGAAACCCTTCCCCACACACTGAAACCCCTTCCCCAAACACTGAAACACATTCCCACACACTGAAACACCTTCCCCACAAACTGAAACCCCTTGCCCACACACTGAAACACATTCCCCACACACTGAAACCCCTTCCCAACATACTGAAACCCATTCCCCACACACTGAAATGCCTTCCGCACACACTGAAACCCTTTCCGCACACACTGAAACACCTTCCCCACAAAGTGAAACCCTTCCCCACACACTGAAATACCTTCCCCAAACACTGAATCAAATCCCCACACACTGAAACCCCTTCTCCACACAGTGAAACACATCCCCACACACTGAAACACATCCCCACACACTGAACCACCTTCCCCACACACTGAAACACCTTCCCCACACACTGAAACCCCTTCCGCACACACTGAAACTCCTTCCCCACACACTGAAAACTGTACCGCACACACTGAAACCCCTTCCGCACACACTGAAACCCCTTCCACACACACTGAAACACATTCCGCAGAAACTGAAACCACTTCCGCACACACTGAAAAAACTTCCCCACACACTTAAACCCCTTCCCCACACACTGAAACACCTTCCCCACACACTGAAACCCCTTCCACACACACTGTAAAACATTCCCCACACACTGAAACCCCTTCCCCACACACTGAAACACATCCCCACACACTGAAACCCCTTCCCCACAAACTGAAGCACATCCCCACACACTGGAACCAGTTCCGCACACAGTGAAAACCTTCCACACACACTGAAACCCCATCCCCACACACTGAAACCCCTTCCCCACACACTGAAACCCCTTCCCCACACACTGAAAACCCTTCCCCACACACTGAAATCCTTACCCAAACAATGAAACCCCTTCACCACTCACTGAACCCCTTCCGCACACACTGAAACCATTACCCACACACTGAAACCCCTTCCCCACACACTGAAACCCTTCCCCACACACTGAAACACCTTCCCCTCACACTGAAACCCCTTCCACGCACACTGAAACCCCTTCCCCACACACTGAAACCCATTGCCCAAACACTGAAACCCCTTCCGCACTCAGTGAAATCCTTCCCCACATACTGAAACACCTTCCCCACACACCAAAACACCTTCCCCACACACTGAAACCCTTCCCCACACACTGAAACCCTTCCCCACACACTGAAACCCCATCCGCACACACTGAAACACCTTCCCCACGCACTGAAACCCCTTCCGCACACACTGTTACACATTCCCCACACACTGAAACCCTTCCCCACACACGAAAACCCCTTCCGCAAACACTGAAACCGTTCCCCACATACTGAAACCCCTTCCCCACACACTGAAACCCCTTCCCCACACACTGAAACACCTTCCCCACACACTGAAACCCCTCCACACACACTGTAACACCTTCCCCACACACTGAAACCCCTTCCCCACACAATGAAACACATCCCCACACACTGAAACCCCTTCCCCACAAACTGAAACGCATCCCCACACACTGAAACGCCTTCCCCACACGCTGAAACACATCCCCACACACTGAAACACCTTCCCCACACACTGAAACCCCTTCCCCAAACACTGAAACCCCTTCCGCACTCAATGAAATCCTTCCCCACATACTCAAACCCCTTCCACACACCCTGAAACACCTTCCACACACACTGAAACACTTCCCCACACACTGAAACCCTTCCCCACACACTGAAACCCCTTCCGCACAGACTGAAACACCTTCCCCACACACTGAAACCCGATCCGCAAACACTGCAACACATTCCCCACACACTGAAACCCTTCCCCACACACTGAAACCCCTTCCGCAAACACTGAAACTCTTCCCCACATACTGAAACCCCTTCCCCACACACTGAAACCCCGTCCCCAAACACTGTAACCCTTCCCCACACACTGAAACCCCTTCCCAACACACTGAAACCCTTCCCCACACACTGAGACCCCTTCCCCACACACTGACACACCTTCCCCACACACTGAAACCCTTCCCCACACACAGAGACCCCTTCCGCACACACTGAAACCCCTACCCCACATACTGAAACCCCTTCCCCACACTCTGAAACACCTTCCCCACACACTGAAACACCTTCCGGACACAATTAAACCCTATCCCACACACTGAAACCCCCTCCCCACACACTGAAACCCCTTCCGCACACACTGACTACCATTCCACACACAATGAAACACCTTCCCCACACAATGAAACACCTTCCCGACACACTGAAACCCCTTCCCCACACACTGAAAACCCTTCCACACACACTGAAGCACCTTCCCCACACACTGAAACCCCTTCCCCACACACTGCAACCCCTTCCGCACAGAGTGAATCCCTTCCCCACACACTGAAACCCCTTCCACACACACTGAAACCCCTTCATAACACACTGAAACACATCCCCACACACTGAAACCACTTCCCCACACACTGAAACCCTTTCCCTACACACTGAAAACCCTTCCCCAAACACTGAAACACATTCCCACACTGTGAAACCCCTTCCCCTCTCACTGAAACCCCTTCCCCACACACTGAAACCCTTACCCTCTCTCTGAAACCCCTTTCCCACACAATGAAAATCCTTCCCCAAACACTGAAACCCCTTCCACACACACTGAAACCCCTTCCACACACACTGAAACCCTTCCCCACACTCTGAAACCCCTTCCACACACACTGAAACCCCTTCCCAACACACTGAAATACATCCGCACACTCAGAAACCCCTTCCCCACACACTGAAATACATTCTGCACACACTGAAACCCATCCTCACACACTAAAACCCATCCCCACACACTGAAACCCAACCCCACACCCTTATACACCTTCCCCACACACTGAACCCCTTTCCCACACACTGAAACACATCCCCACACACTGAAACACCTTCCCCACACACTGAAACCCCTTCCCACACACTGAAAGACCTCCCTAACACACTGAAACACCTTCCCCACACACTGAAGTCCCTTCCCCACACACTGAAATACCTTCCCCAGAAACTGAAACACCTTCCCCACACACTGATAGCCCTTCACCACCCAGTGAAACCCTTGCCCACACACTGAAACATCTTCCCCACACACTGAAACCCCTTCCACACACACTGAAACACCTTCCCCACACACTGTTACACATTCCCCACACACTGAAACCCTTCCCCACACACTGAAACGCATTCCGCACACACTGAAACCCTTCCCCACATACTGAAACCCCTTCCCCAAACACTGAAACCCCGTCCCCACACACTGTAATCCTTCCCCACACACTGAAACCCCTTCCCCACACACTGAAACAATTTCCCCACACACTGAAACCCTGCCCCACACACTGAAACCCTTCCCCACACACTGAAACCCCTGCACCACACATAATGAAACCCCTTCCCCACACACTGAAACACCTTCCCCACACACTGAAACCCCTGCCGCACACAGGCAAACCCTACCCCACACACTGAAACCCCCTCCCCACACAATGAAACACCTTCCCCACACAATGAAACACCTTCCCCACACACAGAATCCCCTTCCCCACACACTGAAACCCGTTCTGCACACAATGAAACACCTTCCCCACACACTGATACCCCTTCCCCAGACACTGAAACACCTTTGCCACACACTGAAACCCCTCCACATACACTGTAACACCTTCCCCACACACTGAAACCCCTTCCCCACACACTGAAACACATCCCCACACACTGAAACCCATTCCCCACAAACTGAAACACATCCCCACACACTGAAACGCCTTCCCCACACACTGAAACACATCCCCACACACTGAAACACCTTCCCCACACACTGAAACCCCTTCCCCAAACACTGAAACCACTTCCGCACTCAGTGAAATCCTTCCCCACATACTCAAACCCCTTCCACACACCCTGAAACACCTTCCACACACACTGAAACCCTTCCCCACACACTGAAACCCTTCCCGACACACTGAAACCCCTTCCACACAGACTGAAACACCTTCCCCACACACTGAAACCCCATCCGCAAACACTGCAACACATTCCCCACACACTGAAACCCTTCGCCACACACTGAAATCCCTTCCGCTAACACTGAAACTCTTCCCCACATACTGAAACCCCTTCCCCACACACTGAAACCCCGTCCCCAAACACTGTAACCCTTCCCCACAGACTGAAACCCCTTCCCAACACACTGAAACCCTTCCACACACACTGAGACCCCTTCCCCACACACTGAAACACCTTCCCCACACACTGAAACCCTTCCCCACACATTGAGACCCCTTCCCCACACATTGAAACCCCTACCCCACATACTGAAACCCCTTCCCCACACTCTGAAACACCTTCCCCACACACTGAAACACCTTCCGCACACAGTTAAACCCTATCCCACACACTGAAACCCCCTCCCCACACACTGAAACCCCTTCCGCACACACTGAACCACCTTCCGCAGAAACTGAAACCCCTTCCCCACACACTGAAACGCCTTCCCCACACACTGAAGCTCCTTCCACACACACTGAAACACCTTCCCCACACACTGAAACCCCTTCCCCACACACTGAAACACATCCCCACACACTGAAACCCCTTCCCCACACACTGAAACACATTCCGCACACACTGAAACTTCTTCCGCACACACTGAAACACCATCCCCACACACTGAAACCGCTTCCCCACACACTGAAACCCCTTCCACACACACTGAAACACCTTCCCCACACACTGAAACCCCTTCCCCACACACTGAAACCCCTTCCGCACACAGTGAAACCCTTCCCCACACACTGAAACCCCTTCCCCAAACACTGAAACACATTCCCACACACTGAAACACCTTCCCCACAAACTGAAACCCCTTGCCCACACACTGAAACACATTCCCCACACACTGAAACCCCTTCCCAACATACTGAAACCCATTCCCCACACACTGAAATGCCTTCCGCACACACTGAAACCCCTTCTGCACACACTGAAACACCTTCCCCACAAAGTGAAACCCTTCCCCACACACTGAAATACCTTCCCCAAACACTGAATCAAATCCCCACACACTGAAACCCCTTCTCCACACAGTGAAACACATCCCCACACACTGAAACACCTTCCCACACACTGAACCACCTTCCCCACACACTGAAACACCTTCCCCACACACTGAAACCCCTTCCGCACACACTGAAACTCCTTCCCCACACACTGAAAACTGTACCGCACACACTGAAACCCCTTCCGCACACACTGAAACCCCTTCCACACACACTGAAACACATTCCGCAGAAACTGAAACCACTTCCGCACACACTGAAAAAACTTCCCCACACTTAAACCCCTTCCCCACACACTGAAACACCTTCCCCACACACTGAAACCCCTTCCACACACACTGTAAAACATTACCCACACACTGAAACCCCTTCCCCACACACTGAAACACATCCCCACACACTGAAACCCCTTCCCCACAAACTGAAGCACATCCCCACACACTGGAACCAGTTCCGCACACAGTGAAAACCTTCCACACACACTGAAACCCCATCCCCACACACTGAAACCCCTTCCGCACGCACTGAAACCCCTTCCCCACACACTGAAAACCCTTCCCCACACACTGAAATCCTTACCCAAACAATGAAACCCTTTCACCACTCACTGAACCCCTTCCGCACACACTGAAACCATTACCCACACACTGAAACCCCTTCCCCAAACAATGAAACACCTTCCCCAAACACTGAAACCCCTTCTCCACACACTGAAACCCTTCCCCACACACTGAAACACCTTCCCCTCACACTGAAACCCCTTCCACGCACACTGAAACCCCTTCCCCACACACTGAAACCCATTGCCCAAACACTGAAACCCCTTCCGCACTCAGTGAAATCCTTCCCCACATACTGAAACCCCTTCCCCACACACCAAAACACCTTCCCCACACACTGAAACCCTTCCCCACACACTGAAACCCTTCCCCACACACTGAAACCCCATCCGCACACACTGAAACACCTTCCCCATGCACTGAAACCCCTTCCGCACACACTGTTACACATTCCCCACACACTGAAACCCTTCCCCACACACGAAAACCCCTTCCGCAAACACTGAAACCGTTCCCCACATACTGAAACCCCTTCCCCACACACTGAAACCCCTTCCACACACACTGTAACACCTTCCCCACACACTGAAACCCCTTCCCCACACAATGAAACACATCCCCACACACTGAAACCCCTTCCCCACAAACTGAAACGCATCCCCACACACTGAAACGCCTTCCCCACACACTGAAACACATCCCCACACACTGAAACACCTTCCTCACACACTGAAACCCCTTCCCCAAACACTGAAACCCCTTCCGCACTCAGTGAAATCCTTCCCCACATACTCAAACCCCTTCCACACACCCTGAAACACCTTCCACACACACTGAAACACTTCCCCACACACTGAAACCCTTCCCCACACACTGAAACCCCTTCCGCACAGACTGAAACACCTTCCCCACACACTGAAACCCGATCCGCAAACACTGCAACACATTCCCCACACACTGAAACCCTTCCCCACACACTGAAACCCCTTCCGCAAACACTGAAACTCTTCCCCACATACTGAAACCCCTTCCCCACACACTGAAACCCCGTCCCCAAACACTGTAACCCTTCCCCACACACTGAAACCCCTTCCCAACACACTGAAACCCTTCCCCACACACTGAGACCCCTTCCCCACACACTGAAACACCTTCCCCACACACTGAAACCCTTCCCCACACACAGAGACCCCTTCCCCACACACTGAAACCCCTACCCCACATACTGAAACCCCTTCCCCACACTCTGAAACACCTTCCCCACACACTGAAACACCTTCCGGACACAATTAAACCCTATCCCACACACTGAAACCCCCTCCCCACACACTGAAACCCCTTCCGCACACACTGAATACCATTCCACACACAATGAAACACCTTCCCCACACAATGAAACACCTTCCCGACACACAGAATCCCCTTCCCCACACACTGAAACACCTTCCGCAGAAACTGAAACCCCTTCCGCACACACTGAAACACCTTCCCCACACACTGAAACCCCTTCCCCATACAGTGAAACACCGTCCCCACACACTGAAACACATCCCCACACACTGAAACCCTTTCCCTACACACTGAAAACCCTTCCCCAAACACTGAAACACCTTCCCCACACACTGAAACCCCTTCCACACACAGTGAAACCCCTCCCCACGCACTGAAACCCCTTCCCCATTCACAGAAACACATCCCCACACACTGAAACCCCATCCCCACAGACTGAACCCCTTCCACACACACTGAAACACCTTCCCCACAAACTGAAACTCCTTCCCCACACACTGAAACCTCTACCGCACACACAGAAACCCCTTCCGCACACACTGAAACACCTTCCCCACACACTGAAACACCTTCCCCACACACTGAAACCCCTGCTGCACACTCTGAAACCCCTTCCACACACACTGAAACACCTTCCCCACACATTGAAACCCCTTCCCCACACACTGCAACCTATCCCCACACACTCAAACCACTTCCCCACACACTGAAACACCTTCTGCACACACTGAAACCCCTTCCGCACACACTGAAACACCATCCCCACACACTGAAACCCCTTCCCCACACACTGAAACCCCTTCCACACTCACTGAAACACCTTCCCCACACACTGAAACCCCTTCCACACACACTGTAAAACCTTCCCCACACACTGAAACCCCTTTCCCACACACTGAAACACATCCCCACACACTGAAACCCCTTCCCCACAAACTGAAGCACATCCCCACACACTGGAACCAGTTCCGCACACAGTGAAAACCTTCCACACACACTGAAACCCCATCCCCACACACTGAAACCCCTTCCCCACACACTGAAACCCCTTCCCCACACACTGAAAACCCTTCCCCACACACTGAAATCCTTACCCAAACAATGAAACCCCTTCACCACTCACTGAACCCCTTCCGCACACACTGAAACCATTACCCACACTCTGAAACACCTTCCCCAAACAATGAAACACCTTCCCCAAACACTGAAACCCCTTCCCCACACACTGAAACCCTTCCCCACACACTGAAACACCTTCCCCTCACACTGAAACCCCTTCCACACACACTGAAACCCCTTCCCCACACACTGAAACCCATTGCCCAAACACTGAAACCCCTTCCGCACTCAGTGAAATCCTTCCCCACATACTGAAACCCCTTCCCCACACACCAAAACACCTTCCCCACACACTGAAACCCTTCGCCACACACTGAAACCCTTCCCCACACACTGAAACCCCATCCGCACACACTGAAACACCTTCCCCACGCACTGAAACCCCTTCCGCACACACTGTTACACATTCCCCACACACTTAAACCCTTCCCCACACACGAAAACCCCTTCCGCAAACACTGAAACCGTTCCCCACATACTGAAACCCCTTCCCCACACACTGAAACCCCTTCCCCACACACTGAAACACCTTCCCCACACACTGAAACCCCTCCACACACACTGTAACACCTTCCCCACACACTGAAACCCCTTCCCCACACACTGAAACACATCCCCACACACTGAAACCCCTTCCCCACAAACTGAAACGCATCCCCACACACTGAAACGCCTTCCCCACACACTGAAACACATCCCCACACACTGAAACACCTTCCCCACACACTGAAACCCCTTCCCCAAACACTGAAACCCCTTCCGCACTCAGTGAAATCCTTCCCCACATAGTCAAACCCCTTCCACACACCCTGAAACACCTTCCACACACACTGAAACACTTCCCCACACACTGAAACCCTTCCCCACACACTGAAACCCCTTCCGCACAGACTGAAACACCTTCCCCACACACTGAAACCCGATCCGCAAACACTGCAACACATTCCCCACACACTGAAACCCTTCCCCACACACTGAAACCCCTTCCGCAAACACTGAAACTCTTCCCCACATACTGAAACCCCTTCCCCACACACTGAAACCCCGTCCCCAAACACTGTAACCCTTCCCCACACACTGAAACCCCTTCCCAACACACTGAAACCCTTCCCCACACACTGAGACCCCTTCCCCACACACTGAAACACCTTCCCCACACACTGAAACCCTTCCCCACACACAGAGACCCCTTCCCCACACACTGAAACCCCATCCCCACAGACTGAAACCCTTCCACACACACTGAAACACCTTCCCCACAAACTGAAACTCCTTCCCCACACACTGAAACCTCTACCGCACACACTGAAACCCCTTCCGCACACACTGAAACACCTTCCCCACACACTGAAACACCTTCCCCACACACTGAAACCCCTTCTGCACACTCTGAAACCCCTTCCACACACACTGAAACACCTTCCCCACACATTGAAACCCCTTCCCCACACACTGCAACCTATCCCCACACACTCAAACCACTTCCCCACACACTGAAACACCTTCTGCACACACTGAAACCACTTCCGCACACACTGAAACACCATCCCCACACACTGAAACCCCTTCCCCACACACTGAAACCCCTTCCACACTACCTGAAACACCTTCCCCACACACTGAAACCCCTTCCACACACACTGTAAAACCTTCCCCACACACTGAAACCCCTTTCCCACACACTGAAACACATCCCCACACACTGAAACCCCTTCCCCACAAACTGAAGCACATCCCCACACACTGGAACCAGTTCCGCACACAGTGAAAACCTTCCACACACACTGAAACCCCATCCCCACACACTGAAACCCCTTCCCCACACACTGAAACCCCTTCCCCACACACTGAAAACCCTTCCCCACACACTGAAATCCTTACCCAAACAATGAAACCCCTTCACCACTCACTGAACCCCTTCCGCACACACTGAAACCATTACCCACACTCTGAAACACCTTCCCCAAACAATGAAACACCTTCCCCAAACACTGAAACCCCTTCCCCACACACTGAAACCCTTCCCCACACACTGAAACACCTTCCCCTCACACTGAAACCCCTTCCACACACACTGAAACCCCTTCCCCACACACTGAAACCCATTGCCCAAACACTGAAACCCCTTCCGCACTCAGTGAAATCCTTCCCCACATACTGAAACCCCTTCCCCACACACCAAAACACCTTCCCCACACACTGAAACCCTTCCCCACACACTGAAACCCTTCCCCACACACTGAAACCCCATCCGCACACACTGAAACACCTTCCCCACGCACTGAAACCCCTTCCGCACACACTGTTACACATTCCCCACACACTTAAACCCTTCCCCACACACGAAAACCCCTTCCGCAAACACTGAAACCATTCCCCACATACTGAAACCCCTTCCCCGCACACTGAAACCCCTTCCCCACACACTGAAACACCTTCCCCACACACTGAAACCCCTCCACACACACTGTAACACCTTCCCCACACACTGAAACCCCTTCCCCACACACTGAAACACATCCCCACACACTGAAACCCCTTCCTCACAAACTGAAACGCATCCCCACACACTGAAACGCCTTCCCCACACACTGAAACACATCCCCACACACTGAAACACCTTCCCCACACACTGAAACCCCTTCCCCAAACACTGAAACCCCTTCCGCACTCAGTGAAATCCTTCCCCACATAGTCAAACCCCTTCCGCACAGACTGAAACACCTTCCCCACACACTGAAACCCGATCCGCAAACACTGCAACACATTCCCCACACACTGAAACCCTTCCCCACACACTGAAACCCCTTCCGCAAACACTGAAACTCTTCCCCACATACTGAAACCCCTTCCCCACACACTGAAACCCCGTCCCCAAACACTGTAACCCTTCCCCACACACTGAAACCCCTTCCCAACACACTGAAACCCTTCCCCACACACTGATACCCCTTCCCCACACACTGAAACACCTTCCCCACACACTGAAACCCTTCCCCACACACAGAGACCCCTTCCCCACACACTGAAACCCCTACCCCACATACTGAAACCCCTTCCCCACACTCTGAAACACCTTCCCCACACACTGAAACACCTTCCAGACACAATTAAACCCTATCCCACACACTGAAACCCCCTCCCCACACACTGAAACCCCTTCCGCACAAACTGAATACCATTCCACACACAATGAAACACCTTCCCCACACAATGAAACACCTTCCCCACACACAGAATCCCCTTCCCCACACACTGAAACACCTTCCGCAGAAACTGAAACCCCTTCCGCACCCACTGAAACACCTTCCCCACACACTGAAACCCTTCCCCACACACTGAAACGCCTTCCCCACACACTGAAACTCCTTCCACGCACACTGAAACACCTTCCCCACACACTGAAACCCCTTCCCCACACACTGAAACACATCCCCACACACTGAAACCCCTTCCCCACACACTGAAACACATTCCGCACACACTGAAACCCCTTCCGCACACACTGAAACACCATCCCCACAAACTGAAACCGCTTCCCCACACACTGAAACCCCTTCCACACACACTGAAACACCTTCCCCACACACTGAAACCCCTTCCCCACACACTGAAACCCCTTCCGCACAGAGTGAAACCCTTCCCCACACACTGAAACCCCTTCCCCAAACACTGAAACCCCTTCCGCACACACTGAAACACCTTCCCCACAAAGTGAAACCCTTCCCCACACACTGAAATACCTTCCCCACACGCTGAAACACATCCCCACACACTGAAACCCCGTCCCCACAAACTGAAACTCATCCCCACACACTGGAACCAGTTCCGCACACAGTGAAAACCTTCCACACACACTGAAACCCCATCCCCACACACTGAAACCCCTTCTTCACACACTGAAACACATCCCCACACACTGAAACCCCTTCCCCACACATTGAAACCCCTTCCCCACACACTGAAAACCCTTCCCCACACACTGAAATCCTTACCCAAACAATGAAACCCCTTCACCACTCACTGAACCCCCTTCTTCACACACTGAAACCGTTACCCACACTCTGAAACCCCTTCCCCAAACATCGAAACACCTTCCCCAAACACTGAAACCCCTTCCCCACACACTGAAACCCTTCCCCACACACTGAAACACCTTCCCCTCACACTGAAACCCCTTCCACACACACTGAAACCCCTTCCCCACACACTGAAACCCATTGCCCAAACACTGAAACCCCTTCCGCACTCAGTGAAATCCTTCCCCATATACTGAAACCCCTTCCCCACACACCGAAACACCTTCCCCACACACTGAAACCCTTCCCCACACACTGAAACCCTTCCCCACACAGTGAAACCCCATCCGCACACACTGAAACACCTTCCCCACGCACTGAAACCCCTTCCGCACACACTGTTACACATTCCCCACACACTGAAACCCTTCCCCACACATGAAAACCCCTTCCGCAAACACTGAAACCCTTCCCCACATACTGAAACCCCTTCCCCACACACTGAAACACCGTCCCCACACACTGTAACCCTTCCCCACACACTGAAACCCCTTCCCCACATGCTGAAACACATCCCCACACACTGAAACCCCTTCCCCACAAACTGAAACACATCCCCACACACTGGAACCAGTTCCGCACACAGTGAAAACCTTCCACACACACTGAAACCCCATCCTCACACACTGAAACCCCTTCTTCACACACTGAAACACATCCCCAGACACTGAAACCCCTTCCCCACAAACTGAAACTCCTTCCCCACACACTGAAACCTCTACCGCACACACTGAAACCCCTTCCGCACACACTGAAACACCTTCCCCACACACTGAAACACCTTCCCCACACACTGAAACCCCTTCTGCACACTCTGAAACCCCTTCCACACACACTGAAACACCTTCCCCACACATTGAAACCCCTTCCCCACACACTGCAACCTATCCCCACACACTCAAACCACTTCCCCACACACTGAAACACCTTCTGCACACACTGAAACCACTTCCGCACACACTGAAACACCATCCCCACACACTGAAACCCCTTCCCCACACACTGAAACCCCTTCCACACTACCTGAAACACCTTCCCCACACACTGAAACCCCTTCCACACACACTGTAAAACCTTCCCCACACACTGAAACCCCTTTCCCACACACTGAAACACATCCCCACACACTGAAACCCCTTCCCCACAAACTGAAGCACATCCCCACACACTGGAACCAGTTCCGCACACAGTGAAAACCTTCCACACACACTGAAACCCCATCCCCACACACTGAAACCCCTTCCCCACACACTGAAACCCCTTCCCCACACACTGAAAACCCTTCCCCACACACTGAAATCCTTACCCAAACAATGAAACCCCTTCACCACTCACTGAACCCCTTCCGCACACACTGAAACCATTACCCACACTCTGAAACACCTTCCCCAAACAATGAAACACCTTCCCCAAACACTGAAACCCCTTCCCCACACACTGAAACCCTTCCCCACACACTGAAACACCTTCCCCTCACACTGAAACCCCTTCCACACACACTGAAACCCATTGCCCAAACACTGAAACCCCTTCCGCACTCAGTGAAATCCTTCCCCACATACTGAAACCCCTTCCCCACACACCAAAACACCTTCCCCACACACTGAAACCCTTCCCCACACACTGAAACCCTTCCCCACACACTGAAACCCCATCCGCACACACTGAAACACCTTCCCCACGCACTGAAACCCCTTCCGCACACACTGTTACACATTCCCCACACACTTAAACCCTTCCCCACACACGAAAACCCCTTCCGCAAACACTGAAACCATTCCCCACATACTGAAACCCCTTCCCCGCACACTGAAACCCCTTCCCCACACACTGAAACACCTTCCCCACACACTGAAACCCCTCCACACACACTGTAACACCTTCCCCACACACTGAAACCCCTTCCCCACACACTGAAACACATCCCCACACACTGAAACCCCTTCCCCACAAACTGAAACGCATCCCCACACACTGAAACGCCTTCCCCACACACTGAAACACATCCCCACACACTGAAACACCTTCCCCACACACTGAAACCCCTTCCCCAAACACTGAAACCCCTTCCGCACTCAGTGAAATCCTTCCCCACATAGTCAAACCCCTTCCGCACAGACTGAAACACCTTCCCCACACACTGAAACCCGATCCGCAAACACTGCAACACATTCCCCACACACTGAAACCCTTCCCCACACACTGAAACCCCTTCCGCAAACACTGAAACTCTTCCCCACATACTGAAACCCCTTCCCCACACACTGAAACCCCGTCCCCAAACACTGTAACCCTTCCCCACACACTGAAACCCCTTCCCAACACACTGAAACCCTTCCCCACACACTGATACCCCTTCCCCACACACTGAAACACCTTCCCCACACACTGAAACCCTTCCCCACACACAGAGACCCCTTCCCCACACACTGAAACCCCTACCCCACATACTGAAACCCCTTCCCCACACTCTGAAACACCTTCCCCACACACTGAAACACCTTCCAGACACAATTAAACCCTATCCCACACACTGAAACCCCCTCCCCACACACTGAAACCCCTTCCGCACAAACTGAATACCATTCCACACACAATGAAACACCTTCCCCACACAATGAAACACCTTCCCCACACACAGAATCCCCTTCCCCACACACTGAAACACCTTCCGCAGAAACTGAAACCCCTTCCGCACCCACTGAAACACCTTCCCCACACACTGAAACCCTTCCCCACACACTGAAACGCCTTCCCCACACACTGAAACTCCTTCCACGCACACTGAAACACCTTCCCCACACACTGAAACCCCTTCCCCACACACTGAAACACATCCCCACACACTGAAACCCCTTCCCCACACACTGAAACACATTCCGCACACACTGAAACCCCTTCCGCACACACTGAAACACCATCCCCACAAACTGAAACCGCTTCCCCACACACTGAAACCCCTTCCACACACACTGAAACACCTTCCCCACACACTGAAACCCCTTCCCCACACACTGAAACCCCTTCCGCACAGAGTGAAACCCTTCCCCACACACTGAAACCCCTTCCCCAAACACTGAAACCCCTTCCGCACACACTGAAACACCTTCCCCACAAAGTGAAACCCTTCCCCACACACTGAAATACCTTCCCCACACGCTGAAACACATCCCCACACACTGAAACCCCGTCCCCACAAACTGAAACTCATCCCCACACACTGGAACCAGTTCCGCACACAGTGAAAACCTTCCACACACACTGAAACCCCATCCCCACACACTGAAACCCCTTCTTCACACACTGAAACACATCCCCACACACTGAAACCCCTTCCCCACACATTGAAACCCCTTCCCCACACACTGAAAACCCTTCCCCACACACTGAAATCCTTACCCAAACAATGAAACCCCTTCACCACTCACTGAACCCCCTTCTTCACACACTGAAACCGTTACCCACACTCTGAAACCCCTTCCCCAAACATCGAAACACCTTCCCCAAACACTGAAACCCCTTCCCCACACACTGAAACCCTTCCCCACACACTGAAACACCTTCCCCTCACACTGAAACCCCTTCCACACACACTGAAACCCCTTCCCCACACACTGAAACCCATTGCCCAAACACTGAAACCCCTTCCGCACTCAGTGAAATCCTTCCCCATATACTGAAACCCCTTCCCCACACACCGAAACACCTTCCCCACACACTGAAACCCTTCCCCACACACTGAAACCCTTCCCCACACAGTGAAACCCCATCCGCACACACTGAAACACCTTCCCCACGCACTGAAACCCCTTCCGCACACACTGTTACACATTCCCCACACACTGAAACCCTTCCCCACACATGAAAACCCCTTCCGCAAACACTGAAACCCTTCCCCACATACTGAAACCCCTTCCCCACACACTGAAACACCGTCCCCACACACTGTAACCCTTCCCCACACACTGAAACCCCTTCCCCACATGCTGAAACACATCCCCACACACTGAAACCCCTTCCCCACAAACTGAAACACATCCCCACACACTGGAACCAGTTCCGCACACAGTGAAAACCTTCCACACACACTGAAACCCCATCCTCACACACTGAAACCCCTTCTTCACACACTGAAACACATCCCCAGACACTGAAACCCCTTCCCCACACACTGAAACCCCTTCCCCACACACTGAAAACCCTTCCCCACACACTGAAATCCTTACCCAAACAATGAAACCCCTTCACCACTCACTGAACCCCCTTCTTCACACACTGAAACCATTACCCACACTCTGAAACCCCTTCCCCAAACAATGAAACACCTTCCCCAAACCCTGAAACCCCTTCCCCACACACTGAAAACCTTCCCCACACACTGAAACACCTTCCCCTCACACTGAAACCCCTTCCACACACACTGAAACCCCTTCCCCACACACTGAAACCCATTGCCCTAACACTAAAACCCCTTCCGCACTCAGTGAAATCCTTCCCCACATACTGAAACCCCTTCCCCACACACCGAAGCACCTTCCCCACACACTGAAACCCATCCCCACACACTGAAACCCTTCCCCACACACTGAAACCCCATCCGCACACACTGAAACACCTTCCGCACACACTGTTACACATTCCCCACACACTGAAACCCTTCCCCACACATGAAAACCCCTTCCGCCAACACTGAAACCCTTCCCCACATACTGAAACCCCTTCCCCACACACTGAAACACCGTCCCCACACACTGTAACCCTTCCCCACACACTGAAACCCCTTCCCCACACACTGAAACCCCTTCAGCACACAGTGAAACCGTTCCCCACACACTGAAACCCTTTCCCCAAACACTGAAACACATTCCCACACTCTGAAACACCTTCCCCACACACTGAAACCCCTTCCCCACACACTGAAACACATTCCCACACACTGAAACCCTTCCCCACATACTGAAACCCCTTCCCCAAACACTGAAACCCCGTCCCCACACACTGTAATCCTTCCCCACACACTGAAACCCCTTCCCCACACACTGAAACCCTTCCCCAAACACTGAGACCCCTTCCCCACACACTGAAACAATTTCCCCACACACTGAAACCCTGCCCCACACACTGAAACCCTTCCCCACACACTGAAACCCCTGCACCACACATAATGAAACCCCTTCCCCACACACTGAAACACCTTCCCCACACACTGAAACCCCTGCCGCACACAGGCAAACCCTACCCCACACACTGAAACCCCCTCCCCACACAATGAAACACCTTCCCCACACAATGAAACACCTTCCCCACACACAGAATCCCCTTCCCCACACACTGAAACCCGTTCTGCACACAATGAAACACCTTCCCCACACACTGATACCCCTTCCCCAGACACTGAAACACCTTTGCCACACACTGAAACCCCTCCACATACACTGTAACACCTTCCCCACACACTGAAACCCCTTCCCCACACACTGAAACACATCCCCACACACTGAAACCCATTCCCCACAAACTGAAACACATCCCCACACACTGAAACGCCTTCCCCACACACTGAAACACATCCCCACACACTGAAACACCTTCCCCACACACTGAAACCCCTTCCCCAAACACTGAAACCACTTCCGCACTCAGTGAAATCCTTCCCCACATACTCAAACCCCTTCCACACACCCTGAAACACCTTCCACACACACTGAAACCCTTCCCCACACACTGAAACCCTTCCCGACACACTGAAACCCCTTCCACACAGACTGAAACACCTTCCCCACACACTGAAACCCCATCCGCAAACACTGCAACACATTCCCCACACACTGAAACCCTTCGCCACACACTGAAATCCCTTCCGCTAACACTGAAACTCTTCCCCACATACTGAAACCCCTTCCCCACACACTGAAACCCCGTCCCCAAACACTGTAACCCTTCCCCACAGACTGAAACCCCTTCCCAACACACTGAAACCCTTCCCCACACACTGAGACCCCTTCCCCACACACTGAAACACCTTCCCCACACACTGAAACCCTTCCCCACACATTGAGACCCCTTCCCCACACATTGAAACCCCTACCCCACATACTGAAACCCCTTCCCCACACTCTGAAACACCTTCCCCACACACTGAAACACCTTCCGCACACAGTTAAACCCTATCCCACACACTGAAACCCCCTCCCCACACACTGAAACCCCTTCCGCACACACTGAACCACCTTCCGCAGAAACTGAAACCCCTTCCGCACACACTGAAACACCTTCCCCACACACTGAAACCCCTTCCCCACACACTGAAACGCCTTCCCCACATACTGAAGCTCCTTCCACACACACTGAAACACCTTCCCCACACACTGAAACCCTTTCCCCACACACTGAAACACATCCCCACACACTGAAACCCCTTCCCCACACACTGAAACACCTTCCCCACGCACTGAAACCCCTTCCGCACACACTGTTACACCTTCCACACACACTGAAACCCTTCCCCACACATGAAAACCCCTTCCGCAAACACTGAAACCCTTCCCCACATACTGAAACCCCTTCCCCACACACTGAAACACCGTCCCCACACACTGTAACCCTTCCCCACACACTGAAACCCCTTCCCCACATGCTGAAACACATCCCCACACACTGAAACCCCTTCCCCACAAACTGAAACACATCCCCACACACTGGAACCAGTTCCGCACACAGTGAAAACCTTCCACACACACTGAAACCCCATCCTCACACACTGAAACCCCTTCTTCACACACTGAAACACATCCCCAGACACTGAAACCCCTTCCCCACACACTGAAACCCCTTCCCCACACACTGAAAACCCTTCCCCACACACTGAAATCCTTACCCAAACAATGAAACCCCTTCACCACTCACTGAACCCCCTTCTTCACACACTGAAACCATTACCCACACTCTGAAACCCCTTCCCCAAACAATGAAACACCTTCCCCAAACCCTGAAACCCCTTCCCCACACACTGAAAACCTTCCCCACACACTGAAACACCTTCCCCTCACACTGAAACCCCTTCCACACACACTGAAACCCCTTCCCCACACACTGAAACCCATTGCCCTAACACTAAAACCCCTTCCGCACTCAGTGAAATCCTTCCCCACATACTGAAACCCCTTCCCCACACACCGAAGCACCTTCCCCACACACTGAAACCCATCCCCACACACTGAAACCCTTCCCCACACACTGAAACCCCATCCGCACACACTGAAACACCTTCCGCACACACTGTTACACATTCCCCACACACTGAAACCCTTCCCCACACATGAAAACCCCTTCCGCCAACACTGAAACCCTTCCCCACATACTGAAACCCCTTCCCCACACACTGAAACACCGTCCCCACACACTGTAACCCTTCCCCACACACTGAAACCCCTTCCCCACACACTGAAACCCCTTCAGCACACAGTGAAACCGTTCCCCACACACTGAAACCCTTTCCCCAAACACTGAAACACATTCCCACACTCTGAAACACCTTCCCCACACACTGAAACCCCTTCCCCACACACTGAAACACATTCCCACACACTGAAACCCTTCCCCACATACTGAAACCCCTTCCCCAAACACTGAAACCCCGTCCCCACACACTGTAATCCTTCCCCACACACTGAAACCCCTTCCCCACACACTGAAACCCTTCCCCAAACACTGAGACCCCTTCCCCACACACTGAAACAATTTCCCCACACACTGAAACCCTGCCCCACACACTGAAACCCTTCCCCACACACTGAAACCCCTGCACCACACATAATGAAACCCCTTCCCCACACACTGAAACACCTTCCCCACACACTGAAACCCCTGCCGCACACAGGCAAACCCTACCCCACACACTGAAACCCCCTCCCCACACAATGAAACACCTTCCCCACACAATGAAACACCTTCCCCACACACAGAATCCCCTTCCCCACACACTGAAACCCGTTCTGCACACAATGAAACACCTTCCCCACACACTGATACCCCTTCCCCAGACACTGAAACACCTTTGCCACACACTGAAACCCCTCCACATACACTGTAACACCTTCCCCACACACTGAAACCCCTTCCCCACACACTGAAACACATCCCCACACACTGAAACCCATTCCCCACAAACTGAAACACATCCCCACACACTGAAACGCCTTCCCCACACACTGAAACACATCCCCACACACTGAAACACCTTCCCCACACACTGAAACCCCTTCCCCAAACACTGAAACCACTTCCGCACTCAGTGAAATCCTTCCCCACATACTCAAACCCCTTCCACACACCCTGAAACACCTTCCACACACACTGAAACCCTTCCCCACACACTGAAACCCTTCCCGACACACTGAAACCCCTTCCACACAGACTGAAACACCTTCCCCACACACTGAAACCCCATCCGCAAACACTGCAACACATTCCCCACACACTGAAACCCTTCGCCACACACTGAAATCCCTTCCGCTAACACTGAAACTCTTCCCCACATACTGAAACCCCTTCCCCACACACTGAAACCCCGTCCCCAAACACTGTAACCCTTCCCCACAGACTGAAACCCCTTCCCAACACACTGAAACCCTTCCCCACACACTGAGACCCCTTCCCCACACACTGAAACACCTTCCCCACACACTGAAACCCTTCCCCACACATTGAGACCCCTTCCCCACACATTGAAACCCCTACCCCACATACTGAAACCCCTTCCCCACACTCTGAAACACCTTCCCCACACACTGAAACACCTTCCGCACACAGTTAAACCCTATCCCACACACTGAAACCCCCTCCCCACACACTGAAACCCCTTCCGCACACACTGAACCACCTTCCGCAGAAACTGAAACCCCTTCCGCACACACTGAAACACCTTCCCCACACACTGAAACCCCTTCCCCACACACTGAAACGCCTTCCCCACATACTGAAGCTCCTTCCACACACACTGAAACACCTTCCCCACACACTGAAACCCTTTCCCCACACACTGAAACACATCCCCACACACTGAAACCCCTTCCCCACACACTGAAACACATTCCGCACACACTGAAACTTCTTCCGCACACACTGAAACACCATCCCCACACACTGAAACCGCTTCCCCACACACTGAAACCCCTTCCACACACACTGAAACACCTTCCCCACACACTGAAACCCCTTCCCCACACACTGAAACCCCTTCCGCACACAGTGAAACCCTTCCCCACACACTGAAACCCCTTCCCCAAACACTGAAACACATTCCCACACACTGAAACACCTTCCCCACAAACTGAAACCCCTTGCCCACACACTGAAACACATTCCCCACACACTGAAACCCCTTCCCAACATACTGAAACCCATTCCCCACACACTGAAATGCCTTCCGCACACACTGAAACCCCTTCTGCACACACTGAAACACCTTCCCCACAAAGTGAAACCCTTCCCCACACACTGAAATACCTTCCCCAAACACTGAATCAAATCCCCACACACTGAAACCCCTTCTCCACACAGTGAAACACATCCCCACACACTGAAACACCTTCCCACACACTGAACCACCTTCCCCACACACTGAAACACCTTCCCCACACACTGAAACCCCTTCCGCACACACTGAAACTCCTTCCCCACACACTGAAAACTGTACCGCACACACTGAAACCCCTTCCGCACACACTGAAACCCCTTCCACACACACTGAAACACATTCCGCAGAAACTGAAACCACTTCCGCACACACTGAAAAAACTTCCCCACACACTTAAACCCCTTCCCCACACACTGAAACACCTTCCCCACACACTGAAACCCCTTCCACACACACTGTAAAACATTACCCACACACTGAAACCCCTTCCCCACACACTGAAACACATCCCCACACACTGAAACCCCTTCCCCACTAACTGAAGCACATCCCCACACACTGGAACCAGTTCCGCACACAGTGAAAACCTTCCACACACACTGAAACCCCATCCCCACACACTGAAACCCCTTCCCCACACACTGAAACCCCTTCCCCACACACTGAAAACCCTTCCCCACACACTGAAATCCTTACCCAAACAATGAAACCCCTTCACCACTCACTGAACCCCTTCCGCACACACTGAAACCATTACCCACACACTGAAACCCCTTCCCCAAACAATGAAACACCTTCCCCAAACACTGAAACCCCTTCCCCACACACTGAAACCCTTCCCCACACACTGAAACACCTTCCCCTCACACTGAAACCCCTTCCACGCACACTGAAACCCCTTCCCCACACACTGAAACCCATTGCCCAAACACTGAAACCCCTTCCGCACTCAGTGAAATCCTTCCCCACATACTGAAACCCCTTCCCCACACACCAAAACACCTTCCCCACACACTGAAACCCTTCCCCACACACTGAAACCCTTCCCCACACACTGAAACCCCATCCGCACACACTGAAACACCTTCCCCACGCACTGAAACCCCTTCCGCACACACTGTTACACATTCCCCACACACTGAAACCCTTCCCCACACACGAAAACCCCTTCCGCAAACACTGAAACCGTTCCCCACATACTGAAACCCCTTCCCCACACACTGAAACCCCTTCCCCACACACTGAAACACCTTCCCCACACACTGAAACCCCTCCACACACACTGTAACACCTTCCCCACACACTGAAACCCCTTCCCCACACAATGAAACACATCCCCACACACTGAAACCCCTTCCCCACAAACTGAAACGAATCCCCACACACTGAAACGCCTTCCCCACACACTGAAACACATCTCCACACACTGAAACACCTTCCTCACACACAGAAACCCCTTCCCCAAACACTGAAACCCCTTCCGCACTCAGTGAAATCCTTCCCCTCATACTCAAACCCCTTCCACACACCCTGAAACACCTTCCACACACACTGAAACACTTCCCCACACACTGAAACCCTTCCCCACACACTGAAACCCCTTCCGCACAGACTGAAACACCTTCCCCACACACTGAAACCCGATCCGCAAACACTGCAACACATTCCCCACACACTGAAACCCTTCCCCACACACTGAAACCCCTTCCGCAAACACTGAAACTCTTCCCCACATACTGAAACCCCTTCCCCACACACTGAAACCCCGTCCCCAAACACTGTAACCCTTCCCCACACACTGAAACCCCTTCCCAACACACTGAAACCCTTCCCCACACACTGAGACCCCTTCCCCACACACTGAAACACCTTCCCCACACACTGAAACCCTTCCCCACACACAGAGACCCCTTCCCCACACACTGAAACCCCTACCCCACATACTGAAACCCCTTCCCCACACTCTGAAACACCTTCCCCACACACTGAAACACCTTCCGGACACAATTAAACCCTATCCCACACACTGAAACCCCCTCCCCACACACTGAAACCCCTTCCGCACACACTGAATACCATTCCACACACAATGAAACACCTTCCCCACACAATGAAACACCTTCCCGACACACAGAATCCCCTTCCCCACACACTGAAACACCTTCCGCAGAAACTGAAACCCCTTCCGCACACACTGAAACACCTTCCCCACACACTGAAACCCCTTCCCCATACAGTGAAACACCGTCCCCACACACTGAAACACATCCCCACACACTGAAACCCTTTCCCTACACACTGAAAACCCTTCCCCAAACACTGAAACACCTTCCCCACACACTGAAACCCCTTCCACACACAGTGAAACCCCTCCCCACGCACTGAAACCCCTTCCCCATTCACAGAAACACATCCCCACACACTGAAACCCCATCCCCACAGACTGAACCCCTTCCACACACACTGAAACACCTTCCCCACAAACTGAAACTCCTTCCCCACACACTGAAACCTCTACCGCACACACTGAAACCCCTTCCGCACACACTGAAACACCTTCCCCACACACTGAAACACCTTCCCCACACACTGAAACCCCTTCTGCACACTCTGAAACCCCTTCCACACACACTGAAACACCTTCCCCACACATTGAAACCCCTTCCCCACACACTGCAACCTATCCCCACACACTCAAACCACTTCCCCACACACTGAAACACCTTCTGCACACACTGAAACCCCTTCCGCACACACTGAAACACCATCCCCACACACTGAAACCCCTTCCCCACACACTGAAACCCCTTCCACACTCACTGAAACACCTTCCCCACACACTGAAACCCCTTCCACACACACTGTAAAACCTTCCCCACACACTGAAACCCCTTTCCCACACACTGAAACACATCCCCACACACTGAAACCCCTTCCCCACAAACTGAAGCACATCCCCACACACTGGAACCAGTTCCGCACACAGTGAAAACCTTCCACACACACTGAAACCCCATCCCCACACACTGAAACCCCTTCCCCACACACTGAAACCCCTTCCCCACACACTGAAAACCCTTCCCCACACACTGAAATCCTTACCCAAACAATGAAACCCCTTCACCACTCACTGAACCCCTTCCGCACACACTGAAACCATTACCCACACTCTGAAACACCTTCCCCAAACAATGAAACACCTTCCCCAAACACTGAAACCCCTTCCCCACACACTGAAACCCTTCCCCACACACTGAAACACCTTCCCCTCACACTGAAACCCCTTCCACACACACTGAAACCCCTTCCCCACACACTGAAACCCATTGCCCAAACACTGAAACCCCTTCCGCACTCAGTGAAATCCTTCCCCACATACTGAAACACCTTCCCCACACACCAAAACACCTTCCCCACACACTGAAACCCTTCCCCACACACTGAAACCCTTCCCCACACACTGAAACCCCATCCGCACACACTGAAACACCTTCCCCACGCACTGAAACCCCTTCCGCACACACTGTTACACATTCCCCACACACTTTAACCCTTCCCCACACACGAAAACCCCTTCCGCAAACACTGAAACCGTTCCCCACATACTGAAACCCCTTCCCCACACACTGAAACCCCTTCCCCACACACTGAAACACCTTCCCCACACACTGAAACCCCTCCACACACACTGTAACACCTTCCCCACACACTGAAACCCCTTCCCCACACACTGAAACACATCCCCACACATTGAAACCCCTTCCCCACAAACTGAAACGCATCCCCACACACTGAAACGCCTTCCCCACACACTGAAACACATCCCCACACACTGAAACACCTTCCCCACACACTGAAACCCCTTCCCCAAACACTGAAACCCCTTCCGCACTCAGTGAAATCCTTCCCCACATAGTCAAACCCCTTCCACACACCCTGAAACACCTTCCACACACACTGAAACACTTCCCCACACACTGAAACCCTTCCCCACACACTGAAACCCCTTCCGCACAGACTGAAACACCTTCCCCACACACTGAAACCCGATCCGCAAACACTGCAACACATTCCCCACACACTGAAACCCTTCCCCACACACTGAAACCCCTTCCGCAAACACTGAAACTCTTCCCCACATACTGAAACCCCTTCCCCACACACTGAAACCCCGTCCCCAAACACTGTAACCCTTCCCCACACACTGAAACCCCTTCCCAACACACTGAAACCCTTCCCCACACACTGAGACCCCTTCCCCACACACTGAAACACCTTCCCCACACACTGAAACCCTTCCCCACACACAGAGACCCCTTCCCCACACACTGAAACCCCATCCCCACAGACTGAACCCCTTCCACACACACTGAAACACCTTCCCCACAAACTGAAACTCCTTCCCCACACACTGAAACCTCTACCGCACACACTGAAACCCCTTCCGCACACACTGAAACACCTTCCCCACACACTGAAACACCTTCCCCACACACTGAAACCCCTTCTGCACACTCTGAAACCCCTTCCACACACACTGAAACACCTTCCCCACACATTGAAACCCCTTCCCCACACACTGCAACCTATCCCCACACACTCAAACCACTTCCCCACACACTGAAACACCTTCTGCACACACTGAAACCCCTTCCGCACACACTGAAACACCATCCCCACACACTGAAACCCCTTCCCCACACACTGAAACCCCTTCCCCAAACACTGAAACACCTTCCCCACACACTGAAACCCCTTCCACACACACTGTAAAACCTTCCCCACACACTGAAACCCCTTTCCCACACACTGAAACACATCCCCACACACTGAAACCCTTTCCCCACAAACTGAAGCACATCCCCACACACTGGAACCAGTTCCGCACACAGTGAAAACCTTCCACACACACTGAAACCCCATCCCCACACACTGAAACCCCTTCCCCACACACTGAAACCCCTTCCCCACACACTGAAAACCCTTCCCCACACACTGAAATCCTTACCCAAACAATGAAACCCCTTCACCACTCACTGAACCCCTTCCGCACACACTGAAACCATTACCCACACTCTGAAACACCTTCCCCAAACAATGAAACACCTTCCCCAAACACTGAAACCCCTTCCCCACACACTGAAACCCTTCCCCACACACTGAAACACCTTCCCCTCACACTGAAACCCCTTCCACACACACTGAAACCCCTTCCCCACACACTGAAACCCATTGCCCAAACACTGAAACCCCTTCCGCACTCAGTGAAATCCTTCCCCACATACTGAAACCCCTTCCCCACACACCAAAACACCTTCCCCACACACTGAAACCCTTCCCCACACACTGAAACCCTTCCCCACACACTGAAACCCCATCCGCACACACTGAAACACCTTCCCCACGCACTGAAACCCCTTCCGCACACACTGTTACACATTCCCCACACACTTAAACCCTTCCCCACACACGAAAACCCCTTCCGCAAACACTGAAACCATTCCCCACATACTGAAACCCCTTCCCCGCACACTGAAACCCCTTCCCCACACACTGAAACACCTTCCCCACACACTGAAACCCCTCCACACACACTGTAACACCTTCCCCACACACTGAAACCCCTTCCCCACACACTGAAACACATCCCCACACACTGAAACCCCTTCCCCACAAACTGAAACGCATCCCCACACACTGAAACGCCTTCCCCACACACTGAAACACATCCCCACACACTGAAACACCTTCCCCACACACTGAAACCCCTTCCCCAAACACTGAAACCCCTTCCGCACTCAGTGAAATCCTTCCCCACATAGTCAAACCCCTTCCACACACCCTGAAACACCTTCCACACACACTGAAACACTTCCCCACACACTGAAACCCTTCCCCACACACTGAAACCCCTTCCGCACAGACTGAAACACCTTCCCCACACACTGAAACCCGATCCGCAAACACTGCAACACATTCCCCACACACTGAAACCCTTCCCCACACACTGAAACCCCTTCCGCAAACACTGAAACTCTTCCCCACATACTGAAACCCCTTCCCCACACACTGAAACCCCGTCCCCAAACACTGTAACCCTTCCCCACACACTGAAACCCCTTCCCAACACACTGAAACCCTTCCCCACACACTGAGACCCCTTCCCCACACACTGAAACACCTTCCCCACACACTGAAACCCTTCCCCACACACAGAGACCCCTTCCCCACACACTGAAACCCCTACCCCACATACTGAAACCCCTTCCCCACACTCTGAAACACCTTCCCCACACACTGAAACACCTTCCGGACACAATTAAACCCTATCCCACACACTGAAACCCCCTCCCCACACACTGAAACCACTTCCGCACAAACTGAATACCATTCCACACACAATGAAACACCTTCCCCACACAATGAAACACCTTCCCCACACACAGAATCCCCTTCCCCACACACTGAAACACCTTCCGCAGAAACTGAAACCCCTTCCGCACCCACTGAAACACCTTCCCCACACACTGAAACCCCTTCCCCACACACTGAAACGCCTTCCCCACACACTGAAACTCCTTCCACGCACACTGAAACACCTTCCCCACACACTGAAACCCCTTCCCCACACACTGAAACACATCCCCACACACTGAAACCCCTTCCCCACACACTGAAACACATTCCGCACACACTGAAACCCCTTCCGCACACACTGAAACACCATCCCCACAAACTGAAACCGCTTCCCCACACACTGAAACCCCTTCCACACACACTGAAACACCTTCCCCACACACTGAAACCCCTTCCCCACACACTGAAACCCCTTCCGCACACAGTGAAACCCTTCCCCACACACTGAAACCCCTTCCCCAAACACTGAAACCCCTTCCGCACACACTGAAACACCTTCCCCACAAAGTGAAACCCTTCCCCACACACTGAAATACCTTCCCCACACGCTGAAACACATCCCCACACACTGAAACCCCGTCCCCACAAACTGAAACTCATCCCCACACACTGGAACCAGTTCCGCACACAGTGAAAACCTTCCACACACACTGAAACCCCATCCCCACACACTGAAACCCCTTCTTCACACACTGAAACACATCCCCACACACTGAAACCCCTTCCCCACACATTGAAACCCCTTCCCCACACACTGAAAACCCTTCCCCACACACTGAAATCCTTACCCAAACAATGAAACACCTTCACCACTCACTGAACCCCCTTCTTCACACACTGAAACCATTACCCACACTCTGAAACCCCTTCCCCAAACATCGAAACACCTTCCCCAAACACTGAAACCCCTTCCCCACACACTGAAACCCTTCCCCACACACTGAAACACCTTCCCCTCACACTGAAACCCCTTCCACACACACTGAAACCCCTTCCCCACACACTGAAACCCATTGCCCAAACACTGAAACCCCTTCCGCACTCAGTGAAATCCTTCCCCATATACTGAAACCCCTTCCCCACACACCGAAACACCTTCCCCACACACTGAAACCCTTCCCCACACACTGAAACCCTTCCCCACACAGTGAAACCCCATCCGCACACACTGAAACACCTTCCCCACGCACTGAAACCCCTTCCGCACACACTGTTACACATTCCCCACACACTGAAACCCTTCCCCACACATGAAAACCCCTTCCGCAAACACTGAAACCCTTCCCCACATACTGAAACCCCTTCCCCACACACTGAAACACCGTCCCCACACACTGTAACCCTTCCCCACACACTGAAACCCCTTCCCCACATGCTGAAACACATCCCCACACACTGAAACCCCTTCCCCACAAACTGAAACACATCCCCACACACTGGAACCAGTTCCGCACACAGTGAAAACCTTCCACACACACTGAAACCCCATCCTCACACACTGAAACCCCTTCTTCACACACTGAAACACATCCCCAGACACTGAAACCCCTTCCCCACACACTGAAACCTCTTCCCCACACACTGAAAACCCTTCCCCACACACTGAAATCCTTACCCAAACAATGAAACCCCTTCACCACTCACTGAACCCCCTTCTTCACACACTGAAACCATTACCCACACTCTGAAACCCCTTCCCCAAACAATGAAACACCTTCCCCAAACACTGAAACCCCTTCCCCACACACTGAAAACCTTCCCCACACACTGAAACACCTTCCCCTCACACTGAAACCCCTTCCACACACACTGAAACCCCTTCCCCACACACTGAAACCCATTGCCCTAACACTAAAACCCCTTCCGCACTCAGTGAAATCCTTCCCCACATACTGAAACCCCTTCCCCACACACTGAAACCCATTGCCCTAACACTAAAACCCCTTCCGCACTCAGTGAAATCCTTCCCCACATACTGAAACCCTTCCCCACACACTGAAACCCTTCCCCACACACTGAAACCCCATCCGCACACACTGAAACACCTTCCCCACACAGTGAAACCCCATCCGCACACACTGAAACCCTTCCCCACACACTGAAACCCTTCCCCACACAGTGAAACCCCATCCGCACACACTGAAACACCTTCCCCACGCACTGAAACCCCTTCCGCACACACTGTTACACCTTCCACACACACTGAAACCCTTCCCCACACATGAAAACCCCTTCCGCAAACACTGAAACCCTTCCCCACATACTGAAACCCCTTCCCCACACACTGAAACACCGTCCCCACACACTGTAACCCTTCCCCACACACTGAAACCCCTTCCCCACATGCTGAAACACATCCCCACACACTGAAACCCCTTCCCCACAAACTGAAACACATCCCCACACACTGGAACCAGTTCCGCACACAGTGAAAACCTTCCACACACACTGAAACCCCATCCTCACACACTGAAACCCCTTCTTCACACACTGAAACACATCCCCAGACACTGAAACCCCTTCCCCACACACTGAAACCTCTTCCCCACACACTGAAAACCCTTCCCCACACACTGAAATCCTTACCCAAACAATGAAACCCCTTCACCACTCACTGAACCCCCTTCTTCACACACTGAAACCATTACCCACACTCTGAAACCCCTTCCCCAAACAATGAAACACCTTCCCCAAACACTGAAACCCCTTCCCCACACACTGAAAACCTTCCCCACACACTGAAACACCTTCCCCTCACACTGAAACCCCTTCCACACACACTGAAACCCCTTCCCCACACACTGAAACCCATTGCCCTAACACTAAAACCCCTTCCGCACTCAGTGAAATCCTTCCCCACATACTGAAACCCCTTCCCCACACACTGAAACCCATTGCCCTAACACTAAAACCCCTTCCGCACTCAGTGAAATCCTTCCCCACATACTGAAACCCTTCCCCACTCACTGAAACCCTTCCCCACACACTGAAACCCCATCCGCACACACTGAAACACCTTCCCCACGCACTGAAACCCCTTCCGCACACACTGTTACACATTCCCCACACACTGAAACCCTTCCCCACACATGAAAACCCCTTCCGCCAACACTGAAACCCTTCCCCACATACTGAAACCCCTTCCCCACACACTGAAACACCGTCCCCACACACTGTAACCCTTCCCCACACACTGAAACCCCTTCCCCACACACTGAAACCCCTTCAGCACACAGTGAAACCGTTCCCCACACACTGAAACCCTTTCCCCAAACACTGAAACACATTCCCACACTCTGAAACACCTTCCCCACACACTGAAACCCCTTCCCCACACACTGAAACACATTCCCCACACACTGAAACCCCTTCCCCACAGACTGAACCCCATTCCCCTCACACTGAAAAGCCTTCCGCTCACACTGAAACCCCTTCCCCACACACTGAAACCCCTTCCCCACACACTGAAACCCCTTCCACACACACTGTAACCCTTCCCCACACACTGAAACCCTTCCCCACACACTGAAACCCCTTCCCCACATACTGCAACCCCTTCCCCATACACTGAAACGCCTTCCCCATACACGGAATACCCTTCCGCACACAATGAAATACCTTCCCCACACACTGAAACACCGTCCCCACACACTGAATCCCCGTCCCCACACACTGAAACCCCCTCCCCACACATTGAAACCCCTTCCCCACATACTGAATACCCTTCCACACACAATGAAACACCTTCCCCACACAATGAAACACCTTCCGCACACACAGAATCCCCTTCCCCACACACTGAAACGCCTTCCACACACAATGAAACACCTTCCCCAAACACTGAAACCCCTTCACCACACACTGAAACACCTTCCGCACAAACTGAAACCCCTTCCGCACACACTGAAACACCTTCCCCACACACTGAATCCCCTTCCCCACACACTGAAACACCTTCCCCACACACTGAAACGCCTTCCACACACACTGAAATACCTTCCCCAAACACTGAAACCCCTTCCCCACACACTGAAACACATCCCCACAAACTGAAACCCCTTCCCCACACACTGAAACACCTTCCCCACACTACTGAAACCCCTTTCCCACACACTGAAAACCCGTCCCCAGACACTGTAATCCTTCCCCACACACTGAAACACTTCCCCACACACTGAAACCCCTTCCCCACACACTGAAACCCCTTCCCCACACACTGCAACCCCTTCCACACACACGGAACCCCTTCCCCACACACTGAAACACTTCCCCACACACTGAAACCCCTTCCCCCCACAAAGCAACCCCTTCCCCACACACTGAAACGCCTTCCCCACACACGGAATACCCTTCCGCACACAATGAAACACCTTCCCCACACACTGAAACACCTTCCCCACACACTGAATGCCCTTGCCCACAAACTGAAACTCCTTCCGCACACAATGAAACAGCTTCCCCACACACTGAAACCCCTTCCCCACACACTGAATCACCTTGCGCACACACTGAAACCCCTTCCGCACACACTGAAGCACCTTCCCCACACACTGAAACCCCTTCCCCACACACTGAAACCCCGTCCCCACACTCTGAAACCCCTTCAACACACACTGCAACACATTCCCCACACACTGAAACCCCTTCCGCACACAGTGAAACCCTTCCCCACACACTGAAACACATTCCCCAAACACTGAAACACATCCCCACACACTGAAACCCCTTCCCACACAATGAAACCCATCCCCACAAACTGAAACCCTTTCCCCACACACTGAAACACATCCCCACACACTGAAACACCTTCCCCCACACACTGAAACCACTTCTGCACACAGTGAAACCCTTCCCCACACACTGAAACCCCTTCCCCACACACTGAAACCCCTTCCCCACACACTGAAACCCCTTCCCCACGCACTGACACTCCTTCCGCACACACTGAAACACCTTCTCCACACACTGAAACCACATCCACACACAGTTAAACAATTCCCCACACACTGAAACCCCTTCCCCACACACTGAAACCACTTCCATACACACTGAATCCCCTTCCGCACACAATGAAACCCCTTCCCCACACAATGAAACACCTTCCCTACACACTGAAACCACTTCCCCACTCACTGAAACCCCTTCCGCACACACTGAAACCCCTTCCACACACACGGAACCCCTTCCCCACACACTGAAACCCTTCCCCACAACCTGAAACCCCTTCCCCCCACAAAGCAACCCCTTCCCCACACACTGAAACGCCTTCCCCACACACGGAATACCCTTCCGCACACAATGAAACACCTTCCCCACACACTGAAACACCTTCCCCACACACTGAATGCCCTTCCCCACAAACTGAAACTCCTTCCGCACACAATGAAACAGCTTCCCCACACACTGAAACCCCTTCCCCACACACTGAAACCCCTTCCGCACACACTGAAGCACCTTCCCCACACACTGAAACCCCTTCCCCACACACTGAAACCCCGTCCCCACACTCTGAAACCCCTTCAACACACACTGAAACACATTCCCCACACACTGAAACCCCTTCCGCACACAGTGAAACCCTTCCCCACACACTGAAACACATTCCCCAAACACTGAAACACATCCCCACACACTGAAACCCCTTCCCACACAATAAAACCCATCCCCACAAACTGAAACCCCTTCCCCACACACTGAAACACATCCCCACACACTGAAACACCTTCCCCACACACTGAAACCCCTTCCCCACACACTGAAACCCCTTCCCCACGCACTGACACTCCTTCCGCACACACTGAAACACCTTCCCCACACACTGAAACCCCATCCACACACAGTTAAACAATTCCCCACACACTGAAACCCCTTCCCCACACACTGAAACCACTTCCCGACACACTGAATCCCCTTCCGCACACAATGAAAACCCTTCCCCACACAATGAAACACCTTCCCTGCACACTGAAACCACTTCCCCACTCACTGAAACCCCTTCCGCACACACTGAAACAACTTCCCCACACACTGAATCCCCTTCCCCACAAACTGAAACCCCTTGCGCACACAATGAAACACCTTCCCCACAAACTGAAACACCTTCCCCACACACTGAAACCTCGACCGCACACACTGAAACCCGTTCCGCACACACTGAAACCCCTTCCGCACACACTGAAACACCTTCCCCACACACTGAAACCCCTTCCGCACACAGTTAAACCCTACCCCACACACTGAAACCCCCTCCCCACTCACTGAAACCCCTTCCCCACACACTGAATACCCTTCCACACACAATGAAACACCTTCCCCACACAATGAAACACCTTCCCCACACACAGAATCCCCTTCCCCACACACTGAAACACCTTCCGCACACAATGAAACACCTTCCCCACACACTGAAACCCCTTCCCCACACACTGAAACACCTTCCGCAGAAACGGAAAACCCTTCCGCACACACTGAAACACCTTGCCCACACAATGAAACCCCTTCCCCACACACTGAAACGCCTTCCCCACACACTGAAACCCCTTCCACACACACTGAAACACCTTCGCCAAACACTGAAACCCCTTCCCCACACACTGAAACACATCCCCACACACTGAAACCCATTCCCCACAAACTGAAACACATCCCCACACACTGAAACGCCTTCCCCACACACTGAAACACATCCCCACACACAGAAACACCTTCCCCACACACTGAAACCCCTTCCCCAAACACTGAAACCCCTTGCGCACTGAGTGAAGCCCTTCCCCACTTACAGAGACCCCTTCCCCACATACTGAAACCCCTTCCCCTCACACTGAAACCCCTACCGCACACACTGAAATCCCTTCCACACACACTGAAACACCTTCCCAACACACTGAAACCCCTTCCCCACACACTGAAACCCCTTCCGCACACACTGAAACACCTTCCCCACACACTGAAACCCCTTCCCCACACACTGAAACCCTTCCCCACACACTGAAACCCCTTCCCCACATACTGCATCCCCATCCCCACACACTGAAACGCCTTCCCCATACACGGAATACCCTTCCGCACACAATAAAACACCTTCCCCACACACTGAAAGACCTTCCCCACACACTGAATCCCCGTCCCCACACACTGAAACCCCCTCCCCACACATTGAAACCCCTTCCCCACATACTGAATACCCTTCCACACACAATGAAACACCATCCCCACACAATGAAACACCTTCCGCACACACAGAATCCCCTTCCCCACGCACTGAAAAGCTTCCCCAAACACTGAAACCCATTCACCAAACAATGAAACACATCCCCACACACTGAAACCCTTCCAAGCACACTGAAACACATTCCCCACAAACTGAGACCGCTTCCCCACACACTGAAACGCCTTCCGCACACACTGAAACCCCTTCCGCACACACTGGAACACCTTCCCCACACACTGAAACGCCTTCCGCACACACTGAAACTCCTTCCGCACACACTGAAACCCCTTCCGCACACACTGAAACCCCTTCCACACATACTGAAACACCTTCCCCACACACTGAAACCCATTCCGCACACAGTGAAACCCTTCCCCACACACTGAAACACATCCCCACACATGGAAACCCCTTCCACACACACTGAAACACATCCCCACACACTGAAACACCTTCCCCACACACTGAAACCCCTTTCCCACACACTGAAACCCCTTCTGCACACACTGAAACACCTTCCCCACAAACTGAAACCCCTTCCGCACACACTGAAACCCATCCCCACACAGTGAAACCCTCCCCACACACTGAAACACCTTTCCCACACACTGAAACACATCCCCACACATGGAAACACCTTCCACAAACACTGAAACACATCCCCACACACTGAAACACCTTCCCCACATAATGAAACACCTTCCCCACACATTGAAATCCCTTCCGCACACACTGAAACTCCTTCCGCACACACTGAAATCCTTTCCCACACACTGAAACCACTTCCAAACACACTTAAAACCTTCCCCACACACTGATACCCCTTCCCCACACACTGAAACACCATCCCCACACACTGAAACACCTTCCCCACACACTGAAACCCCTTCCGCACACACTGAATCACCTTCCCCACACACTGCAACACATCCCCACACACTGAAACACCTTCCCCACACACTGAGACCCATTGCCCACACACTGAAAACCTTCCCCAAACACTGAAACCCATTCACGAAACACTGAAACACATTCCCCACACACTGAAACCCTTCCAAGCACACTGAAACACATTCCCCACAAACTGAGACCGCTTCCCCACACACTGAAACGCCTTCCGCACACACTGAAACCCCTTCCGCACACACTGAAACACCTTCCCCACACACTGAAACCCCTTCCCCACACACTGAAACCCCTTCCGCACATACTGAAACACCTTCCCCACACACTGAAACCCCTTCCCCACCCACTGATACCCCTTCCGCACACAGTGAAACCCTTCCCCACACACTGAAACACCTTCCCCACACACTGAAACACATCCCCACACATGGAAACCCCTTCCACACACACTGAAACACATCCCCACACACTGAAACACCTTCCCCACACACTGAAACCCCTTTCCCACACACTGAAACCCCTTCTGCACACACTGAAACACCTTCCCCTCTAAACTGAAACCCCTTCCGCACACACTGAAACCCATCCCGACACACTGATACCCATCCCCACACACTGAAACCCCTTCCCCACACACTGAAATCCCTTCCCCACACACTGAAACACATCCCCACACACAGAAAAACTTTCCCCACACACTGAAACCCATTCCGCACACACTGAAACCCATCCCCACACAATGAAACCCATCCCCACACACTGACACCCATCCCTACATACTGAAACACCTTCCCCACACACTTAAACCCTTCCCCACACACTGGAACACATCCCCACAAACTGAAACAGATTCCCACACACTGAAACACCTTCCCCACAAACTGAAACCCCTTCCCCACACACTGAAACCCCTTCCCCACACACTGAAACCCATCCCCACAAACTGAAACACCTTCCCCACACATTGAAACACTTCCCCACACACTGAAACACATTCCCACACACTGAGGCACATCCCCACGCACTGAAACACCTTCCCCACACAATGGGACCCCTTCGCCACACACTGAAACACCTTCCCCACACACTGAAACACCTTCCCCACACACTGAAATCCCATCCACAAACACTGAAACCCTTCCCCACACACTGAAACACCTTCCCCACACACTGAAACCCCTTCCCCACACACTCAAACTACTTCCCCACACACTGAAACCGTTCCCCACACTCTGAAACTCCTTTCCCACTTTCTGAAACCCTTCCCCACACAATGAAACCCCTCCCCCACAAACTGAAAAACCTACACCAGACACTGAAGCCCCTTCCCCACACCCTGAAACACCTTCCCCTCACAGTTAAACACCTTCCCCACACAATGAAACACCTTCCCCACACACTGAAACCCATTCCGCACACACTGAAACACATTCCCCACACACTGAAACCCTTACCCACACACTGAAACCCCTTCCCCACACACTGAAAACCTTCCCCACACACTGATACCCCTTCCCCACATACTGAAACACCTTCCCCACACACTGAAACACCTTCCCCACACACTGAAACCCCTTCCGCACACACGGAATCGCCTTCCCCACACACTGAATCCCCGTCCGCACGCACTGAATCACCTTCCCCACACACTGCAACACATCCCGACACACTGAAACCCTTCCCCAAACACGGAAACCCATTCACCACACACTGAAACACATTCTCCACACACTGAAACACATTCTCCACACACTGAAACCCTTCCAAACACACTGAAACACATTCCCCGCACACTGAAACCCCTTCCCCACACACTGCAATCGCTTCAGCACACAATGAAACGCCTTCCCAACACACTGAAACCTTTTCAGCACACACTGAAACCCCTTCCGCACACACTGAAACCCCTTCCGCACATACTGAAACACCTTCCCCACACACTGATACCCATTCCCCACACACTGAAACCCCTTCCGAAAACAGTGAAACCCTTCCCCACACACTGAAGCACCTTCCCCACACACTGAAACACATCCCCACACATGGAAACCCCTTCCCCACCCACTGAAACACATCCCCACACACTGAAACCCCTTCCCCACACACTGAAACACCTTCACCAAACACTGAAACACCTTCCCCACACACTGAAACCCCTTTCCCACACACTGAAACCCCTTATGCACACACTGAAACACCTTCCCCACACACTGAAACCCCTTCCGCACACACTGAAACCCATCCCCACACACAGATATCCATCCCCACACACTGAAACCCCTTCCCCACACACAAAAATCCCTTCCCCACACACTGAAACACATCCCCACACACAGACACAACTTCCCCACAAACTGAAACCCCTTCCGCACACACTGAAACCCATCCCCACTCACTGAAACCCATCCCCACACACTGACACTCCTTTCCCACACACTGAAACCCTTCCCCACACAATGAAACACCCTCCCCCACAAACTGAAACACCTACACCGGACACTGAAGCCCCTTCCCCACACCCTGAAAAACCTTCCCCTCACACTGAAACACCTTCCCCACACAGTGAAACCCTTCCCCACACACTGAAACACATCCCCACACATGGAAACCCCTTCCACACACACTGAAACACATCCCCACACACTGAAACACCTTCCCCACACACTGAAACCCCTTTCGCACACACTGAAACCCCTTCTGCACACACTGAAACACCTTCCCCACAAACTGAAACCCCTTCCGCACACACTGAAACCCATCCCCACACAGTGAAACCCTCCCCACACACTGAAACACCTTTCCCACACACTGAAACACATCCCCACACATGGAAACACCTTCCACAAACACTGAAACACATCCCCACACACTGAAACCCCTTCCCCACGCACTGAAACATCTTCCACAAACACTGAAACCTCTTCCCCACACACTGAAACCTCTTTCCCACACACTGACACCTCTTCCGCACACAGTGAAACTCCTTCCCCACACGCTGAAACTCCTTCCCCACGCACTGAAACCTCTTCCACAAACACTGAAATCTCTTCCACACACACTGAAACCTCTTCCGCACACACTGGAACATCTTCCCCACAGACTGAAACCCTTCCCCACTGACTGAAACGCCTTCCCCACGCACTGAAACCCCTTCCCCACGCCCTGAGACCTCTTCCACACACATTGAAACATCTTCACCACACACCGAAACCTCTTCCACTCACACTGAATCCTCTTCCCCACGCACTGAAACCTCTTCCACATACACTGAAACATCTTCCCCACAAACTGAAATCTCTTCCACACACACTGAAACCCATCCCCACACACTGAAACCCATCCCCACACACTGAAACCCTTCCCCACACACTGAAACCTCTTCCCCACACACTGAAACCTCATCCCCACACTCTGAAACAACTTCCCCACACACTGAAATCCATCCCCACACATTGAAACCTCTTCCCCACACACTGAAACACCTTCCCCACACACTGAAACCCATCCCCACACACTGAAACCTCTTCCACACGCACTGAAACCTCTTCCCCAAGCACTGAAACCTCCTCCACACACACTGAAACCTCTTCCCCACACACTGAAACCTCTTCCACAAGCACTGAAACCCTTCCCCACACACTGAAACACTTCCCAACACGCTGAAACCCATCACCACACACAGAAACCCTTCCCCACACACTGAAACCCTTCCCCACACACTGGAACCTCTTCCCCACACACTGAAACCCTTCCCCACATACTGAAACCCCTTCCCCACACACTGAAACTTCTTCCCCACAGACTGAAACCTCTTCTACTCACACTGAATCATCTTCCCCACGCACTGAAACCTCTTGCACACACACTGAAACCTCTTCCCCACCAACTGAATCCTCTTCCCCACACACTGAAGCCCCTTCCCCGCACACTGAAACGCCTCTCCACACACTGAAACCACTTCCACACACACTGAAACCCATCCACATGCACTGAAACCTCTTCCCGAAGCACTGAAACCTCTTCCACACACGCTGAAACCTCTTCACCGCACACTGAATCCTCTTCCCCACTCACTGAAACCTCTTCCCCACACACTGAAACCCCTTCCCCACGCACTGAAACATCTTCCACAAACACTGAAACCTCTTCCCCACACACTGAAAACCTTCCCCACACACTGAAACCTCTTCCCGACACATTGAAACCTCTTCCCCACACACTGGAGCCTCCACCACACGCACTGAAACATCGTCCCCACGCACTGAAACCTCTTCCCCACACACGGAAACCTCTTCCCCACACATTGAAACCTCTTCCACACACACTGAAACCCATTCCCACACACTGAACCCCTTCCCCACACACTGAAACCCATCCCCACACACTGAAACCTCTTCCACATGCACTGAAACCTCTTCCCCAAGCACTGAAACCTCTTCCACACACACTGAAACCTCTTCCCCACACACTGAAACCTCTTCCACAAGCACTGAAACCCTTCCCCACACACTGAAACCCCTTCTGCACACACTGAAACCCCTTCCCCACACACAGAAACCCCTTCCCCATACACTGAAACACCTTCCCCACACACTGAAACACCTTCCCCACACACTGAAATCACATCCCCACACTCTGAAACCCTTCCCCACACTCAGAGACCCCTTCCCCACACTCTGAAACACCTTCCCCACACACTGAAACTCCTTCCCCACACACTGAAACACCTTCCTCACACACTGAAACCCCTACCCCACACACTGAAACCCTTCCCCACACACTGAAAACCCTTCCCAACACACTGAAACCCTTCCCCACACACAGAAACCCCTTCCCCACACACTGAAACTCCTTCACCACACACTGAAACACCATCCCCACGCACTGAAACCCCTTAAACACACACTGAAACCCCATCCCCACACACCGAAACACCTTCCCCACACACTGAAACCCCTTCCGCACACATTGAGACACCTTCCCCACACACTGAAACAGCTTCCCCACACACTGAAACCCCTTCCCCACACACTGAAACCCCTTCCCCACACACTGAAACACCTTCCCCACACAATGAAACACCTAGCCCACACACTGAAACCCCATCCGCACACACTGAAAGACGGTCCCCACACACTGAAACCCCTTCCCCACACACTGAAACCCATTGCCACACACTGAAACACATTCCCCACACAGTGAAACAACTTCCCCACACACTGAAACCCCTTCCGCACACACTGAAACCCCTTCCCCACAAACTGCAACACATCCCCACACACTGAAACACCCTCCCCACACTCTGACACCACTTCCCCAAACACTGAAACCCTTCCCAAACACTGAAACCCATTCACCAATCTCTGAAACACATTCCCCACACACTGAAACCATTCCAAACACACTGAAACACATTCCCCACACACTGAAACCACTTCCCCACACACTGAAACCGCTTCCCCACACAATGAAACGCCTTCCGCACACACTGAAACCCCTTCTGCACACACTGAAACACCTTCCCCACACACTGAAACCCCTTCCCCAAAAACTGAAACCCCTTCCGCACATACTGAAACACCTTCCCCAAACACTGATACCCCTTCGCTGCACACAGAAACTGCTTCCCCACACACTGAAACCCCTTCCCCACACACAGAAACCCCTTCCCCACACACTGAAACACCTTCCCCACACAATGAAACACCTACCCCACACACTGAAATGCCTTCCGCACACACTGAAACACCCTCCCCACACACTGAAACCCTTCCCCAAACACTGAAACCCCTTCCCCACACACTGAAACACCTTCCCCACACACTGAAACACCTTCCCCACCCGTTGAAATCCCTTCCGCACACACTGAAACAACTTCCCCACACAATGCAACACATCCCCACACACTGAAACACCTTCCCCAAACACTGAAACCCATTCACCACACACTGAAACACATTCCCCACACACTGAAACGCTTCCAAACACACTGAAACACATTCCCCACACACTGAAACCACTTCCTCACACACTGAAACCGCTTCCCCACACACTGAAATGCCTTCCGCACACACTGAAACCCCTACTGCACACACTGAAACACCTTCCCCACACACTGAAACCCCTTCCCCACACACTGAAACCCCTTCCGCACATAATGAAACATCATCCCCACACACTGAAACCCCTTCCCCACACACTGAAATCCCTTCCGCACACAGTGAAACCCTTTCCCACACATTGCAACCGCTTCCCCACAAACTGAAACACATCCCCACACATGGAAACCCCTTCCGCACAAACTGAAACACATCCCCAGACACTGAAACCCCTTTCCCACACACTGAAACATCTTCACCACACACTGAAACCCCTTCTGCACATACTGTAACACCTTCCCCACACACTGAAACCCCTTCCGCACACACTGAAACCCATCCCCACACACTGATACCCATCCGCACACATTGAAACCCCCTCCCCACACACTGAAACCCCTTCCCCACACACCGAAACCCTTCCCCACACACAGAAACACCTTCCCCACGCACTGAAACCCCTTCCGCAGACACTGAAACCCATCCCCACACACTGAAACCCATCCCCACACTCTGAAACCCATCCCCACATACTGAAACACATTCCCCACACACTGAAACCCTTCCCCACACACTGAAACACATCCCCACCGACTGAAACACCTTCCCCACAAACTGAAACACATCTCCAGACACTGAAACCCCTTCCCCACACACTTAAACATCTTCACCACACACTGAAACCCCTTCTGCACACACTGTAACACCTTCCCCACACACTGAAACCCCTTCCGCACACACTGAAACCCATCCCCACACACTGATACTCATCCCCACACATTGAAACCCCTCCCCACACACTGAAACCCCTTCCCAACACACCAAAACACATCCCCACACACAGAAACACCTTCCCCACGCACTGAAACCCCTTCCGCAGACACTGAAACCCATCCCCACACACTGAAACCCATCCCCACACTCTGAAACCCATCCCCACATACTGAAACACATTCCCCACACACTGAAACCCTTCCCCACACACTGAAACACATCCCCACCGACTGAAACACCTTCCCCACACACTGAAACACCTTCCCCACACACTGAAACACATCCCCACACACAGAAACAACTACCCCACACACTGAAAGCCCTTCAGCACACACGGAAACTCATCCCCACACACTGAACCTCCTCCCGACACACTGAAACCCATCCCCACAGACTGAAACAACTTCCCCACACAATGAAACCGTTCCCCACACACTGAAACACATCCCCACAGACTGAAACACATCCCCACACACTGAAACCCCTTCCCCACACACTTAAACACTTTCACCACACAATGAAACACCTTCCCCACACACTGAAACCCATTCTGCACACACTGAAACACCTTCCCCACACACGGAAACCCCTTCCACACACACTGAAACTCATCCCCACACACTGAAACACATCCCCACACACTGAAACCCCTTCCCCACACACTGAAATACCTTCCCCACAAACTGAAACACATCCCCACACACAGAAACACCTTCCCCACACACTGAAACCCGTTCTGGACACACTGCAACCCATCCCCACACACTGAAACCCATCCCCACACACTGAAACACGTCCCCACACACTGAAACACATCCCCACACACTGAAACACATCACCACACACTGAAACACCTTCCCCACCCACTGAAACCCATTCCCCACACACTGAAACACCTTCCCCACACACTGAAACCCATCCCCACTCACTGAAACACCTTCCCCACACACTGAAACCCTTCCCCACACACTGAAACACATTCCCACACACTGACGTACATCCCCACGCACAGAAACACCTTCCCCACACACTGAGACCCCTTCCCCACAGACTGAAACACCTTCCCCACACACTGAAACACCTTCCCCACACACTGAAATCCCATCCACACACACTGAAACCCTTCCCCACACTCTGAGAATCCTTCGCCACGCACTGAAACAAACTCCCCACACACTGAAACACCTTCGCCAAACACTGAAACCCCTTCCCCACGCACTGAAAAGCTTCCCCAAACACTGAAACCCATTCACCAAACAATGAAACACATCCCCACACACTGAAACCCTTTCAAGCACACTGAAACACATTCCCCACAAACTGAGACCGCTTCCCCACACACTGAAACGCCTTCCGCACACACTGAAACCCCTTCCGCACACACTGGAACACCTTCCCCACACACTGAAACCCCTTCCCCACACACTGAAACGCCTTCCGCACACACTGAAACTCCTTCCGCACACACTGAAACACCTTCCCCACACACTGAAACCCCTTCCCCACACACTGAAACCCCTTCCGCACATACTGAAACACCTTCCCCACACACTGAAACCCCTTCCGCACACAGTGAAACCCTTCCCCACACACTGAAACACATCCCCACACATGGAAACCCCTTCCACACACACTGAAACACATCCCCACACACTGAAACACCTTCCCCACACACTGAAACCCCTTTCCCACACACTGAAACCCCTTCTGCACACACTGAAACACCTTCCCCACAAACTGAAACCCCTTCCGCACACACTGAAACCCATCCCCACACAGTGAAACCCTCCCCACACACTGAAACACCTTTCCCACACACTGAAACACATCCCCACACATGGAAACACCTTCCACAAACACTGAAACACATCCCCACACACTGAAACACCTTCCCCACATAATGAAACACCTTCCCCACACATTGAAATCCCTTCCGCACACACTGAAACTCCTTCCGCACACACTGAAATCCTTTCCCACACACTGAAACCACTTCCAAACACACTTAAAACCTTCCCCACACACTGATACCCCTTCCCCACACACTGAAACACCATCCCCACACACTGAAACACCTTCCCCACACACTGAAACCCCTTCCGCACACACTGAATCACCTTCCCCACACACTGCAACACATCCCCACACACTGAAACACCTTCCCCACACACTGAGACCCATTGCCCACACACTGAAAACCTTCCCCAAACACTGAAACCAATTCACCAAACACTGAAACACATTCCCCACACACTGAAACCCTTCCAAGCACACTGAAACACATTCCCCACAAACTGAGACCGCTTCCCCACACACTGAAACGCCTTCCGCACACACTGAAACCCCTTCCGCACACACTGAAACACCTTCCCCACACACTGAAACCCCTTCCCCACACACTGAAACCCCTTCCGCACATACTGAAACACCTTCCCCACACACTGAAACCCCTTCCCCACCCACTGAAACCCCTTCCGCACACAGTGAAAACATTCCCCACACACTGAAACACCTTCCCCACACACTGAAACACATCCCCACACATGGAAACCCCTTCCACACACACTGAAACACATCCCCACACACTGAAACACCTTCCCCACACACTGAAACCCCTTTCCCACACACTGAAACCCCTTCTGCACACACTGAAACACCTTCCCCACAAACTGAAACCCCTTCCGCACACACTGAAACCCATCCCGACACACTGATACCCATCCCCACACACTGAAACCCCTTCCCCACACACTGAAATCCCTTCCCCACACACTGAAACACATCCCCACACACAGAAAAACTTTCCCCACACACTGAAACCCATTCCGCACACACTGAAACCCATCCCCACACAATGAAACCCATCCCCACACACTGACACCCATCCCTACATACTGAAACACCTTCCCCACACACTTAAACCCTTCCCCACACACTGGAACACATCCCCACAAACTGAAACACATTCCCACACACTGAAACACCTTCCCCACAAACTGAAACCCCTTCCCCACACACTGAAACCCCTTCCCCACACACTGAAACCCATCCCCACAAACTGAAACACCTTCCCCACACATTGAAACACTTCCCCACACACTGAAACACATTCCCACACACTGAGGCACATCCCCACGCACTGAAACACCTTCCCCACACAATGGGACCCCTTCGCCACACACTGAAACACCTTCCCCACACACTGAAACACCTTCCCCACACACTGAAATCCCATCCACACACACTGAAACCCTTCCCCACACACTGAAACACCTTCCCCACACACTGAAACCCCTTCCCCACACACTCAAACTACTTCCCCACACACTGAAACCGTTCCCCACACTCTGAAACTCCTTTCCCACTTTCTGAAACCCTTCCCCACACAATGAAACCCCTCCCCCACAAACTGAAAAACCTACACCAGACACTGAAGCCCCTTCCCCACACCCTGAAACACCTTCCCCTCACACTGAAACACCTTCCCCACACAATGAAACACCTTCCCCACACACTGAAACCCATTCCGCACACACTGAAACACATTCCCCACACACTGAAACCCTTACCCACACACTGAAACCCCTTCCCCACACACTGAATACCTTCCCCACACACTGATACCCCTTCCCCACATACTGAAACACCTTCCCCACACACTGAAACACCTTCCCCACACACTGAAACCCCTTCCGCACACACGGAATCGCCTTCCCCACACACTGAATCCCCGTCCGCACACACTGAATCACCTTCCCCACACACTGCAACACATCCCGACACACTGAAACCCTTCCCCAAACACGGAAACCCATTCACCACACACTGAAACACATTCTCCACACACTGAAACCCTTCCAAACACACTGAAACACATTCCCCACACACTGAAACCCCTTCCCCACACACTGCAATCGCTTCAGCACACAATGAAACGCCTTCCCAACACATTGAAACCTTTTCAGCACACACTGAAACCCCTTCCGCACACACTGAAACCCCTTCCGCACATACTGAAACACCTTCCCCACACACTGATACCCATTCCCCACACACTGAAACCCCTTCCGAAAACAGTGAAACCCTTCCCCACACACTGAAGCACCTTCCCCACACACTGAAACACATCCCCACACATGGAAACCCCTTCCCCACCCACTGAAACACATCCCCACACACTGAAACCCCTTCCCCACACACTGAAACACCTTCACCAAACACTGAAACACCTTCCCCACACACTGAAACCCCTTTCCCACACACTGAAACCCCTTATGCACACACTGAAACACCTTCCCCACACACTGAAACCCCTTCCGCACACACTGAAACCCATCCCCACACACAGATATCCATCCCCACACACTGAAACCCCTTCCCCACACACAAAAATCCCTTCCCCACACACTGAAACACATCCCCACACACAGACACAACATCCCCACAAACTGAAACCCCTTCCGCACACACTGAAACCCATCCCCACTCACTGAAACCCATCCCCACACACTGACACTCCTTTCCCACACACTGAAACACCTTCCCCACACAATGAAACACCTTCCCCACACACTGAAACCCATTCCGCACACACTGAAACACATTCCCCACACACTGAAACCCTTACCCACACACTGAAACCCCTTCCCCACACACTGAAAACCTTCCCCACACACTGATACCCCTTCCCCACATACTGAAACACCTTCCCCACACACTGAAACACATCCCCACACATGGAAACCCCTTCCACACACACTGAAACACATCCCCACACACTGAAACACCTTCCCCACACACTGAAACCCCTTTCCCACACACTGAAACCCCTTCTGCACACACTGAAACACCTTCCCCACAAACTGAAACCCCTTCCGCACACACTGAAACCCATCCCGACACACTGATACCCATCCCCACACACTGAAACCCCTTCCCCACACACTGAAATCCCTTCCCCACACACTGAAACACATCCCCACACACAGAAAAACTTTCCCCACACACTGAAACCCATTCCGCACACACTGAAACCCATCCCCACACAATGAAACCCATCCCCACACACTGACACCCATCCCTACATACTGAAACACCTTCCCCACACACTTAAACCCTTCCCCACACACTGGAACACATCCCCACAAACTGAAACACATTCCCACACACTGAAACACCTTCCCCACAAACTGAAACCCCTTCCCCACACACTGAAACCCCTTCCCCACACACTGAAACCCATCCCCACAAACTGAAACACCTTCCCCACACATTGAAACACTTCCCCACACACTGAAACACATTCCCACACACTGAGGCACATCCCCACGCACTGAAACACCTTCCCCACACAATGGGACCCCTTCGCCACACACTGAAACACCTTCCCCACACACTGAAACACCTTCCCCACACACTGAAATCCCATCCACACACACTGAAACCCTTCCCCACACACTGAAACACCTTCCCCACACACTGAAACCCCTTCCCCACACACTCAAACTACTTCCCCACACACTGAAACCGTTCCCCACACTCTGAAACTCCTTTCCCACTTTCTGAAACCCTTCCCCACACAATGAAACCCCTCCCCCACAAACTGAAAAACCTACACCAGACACTGAAGCCCCTTCCCCACACCCTGAAACACCTTCCCCTCACACTGAAACACCTTCCCCACACAATGAAACACCTTCCCCACACACTGAAACCCATTCCGCACACACTGAAACACATTCCCCACACACTGAAACCCTTACCCACACACTGAAACCCCTTCCCCACACACTGAATACCTTCCCCACACACTGATACCCCTTCCCCACATACTGAAACACCTTCCCCACACACTGAAACACCTTCCCCACACACTGAAACCCCTTCCGCACACACGGAATCGCCTTCCCCACACACTGAATCCCCGTCCGCACACACTGAATCACCTTCCCCACACACTGCAACACATCCCGACACACTGAAACCCTTCCCCAAACACGGAAACCCATTCACCACACACTGAAACACATTCTCCACACACTGAAACCCTTCCAAACACACTGAAACACATTCCCCACACACTGAAACCCCTTCCCCACACACTGCAATCGCTTCAGCACACAATGAAACGCCTTCCCAACACATTGAAACCTTTTCAGCACACACTGAAACCCCTTCCGCACACACTGAAACCCCTTCCGCACATACTGAAACACCTTCCCCACACACTGATACCCATTCCCCACACACTGAAACCCCTTCCGAAAACAGTGAAACCCTTCCCCACACACTGAAGCACCTTCCCCACACACTGAAACACATCCCCACACATGGAAACCCCTTCCCCACCCACTGAAACACATCCCCACACACTGAAACCCCTTCCCCACACACTGAAACACCTTCACCAAACACTGAAACACCTTCCCCACACACTGAAACCCCTTTCCCACACACTGAAACCCCTTATGCACACACTGAAACACCTTCCCCACACACTGAAACCCCTTCCGCACACACTGAAACCCATCCCCACACACAGATATCCATCCCCACACACTGAAACCCCTTCCCCACACACAAAAATCCCTTCCCCACACACTGAAACACATCCCCACACACAGACACAACATCCCCACAAACTGAAACCCCTTCCGCACACACTGAAACCCATCCCCACTCACTGAAACCCATCCCCACACACTGACACTCCTTTCCCACACACTGAAACACCTTCCCCACACAATGAAACACCTTCCCCACACACTGAAACCCATTCCGCACACACTGAAACACATTCCCCACACACTGAAACCCTTACCCACACACTGAAACCCCTTCCCCACACACTGAAAACCTTCCCCACACACTGATACCCCTTCCCCACATACTGAAACACCTTCCCCACACACTGAAACACCTTCCCCACACACTGAAACCCCTTCCGCACACACGGAATCGCCTTCCCCACACACTGAATCCCCGTCCGCACACACTGAATCACCTTCCCCACACACTGCAACACATCCCGACACACTGAAACCCTTCCCCAAACACGGAAACCCATTCACCACACACTGAAACACATTCTCCACACACTGAAACCCTTCCAAACACACTGAAACACATTCCCCACACACTGAAACCCCTTCCCCACACACTGCAATCGCTTCAGCACACAATGAAACGCCTTCCCAACACACTGAAACCTTTTCAGCACACACTGAAACCCCTTCCGCACACACTGAAACCCCTTCCGCACATACTGAAACACCTTCCCCACACACTGATACCCATTCCCCACACACTGAAACCCCTTCCGAAAACAGTGAAACCCTTCCCCACACACTGAAGCACCTTCCCCACACACTGAAACACATCCCCACACATGGAAACCCCTTCCCCACCCACTGAAACACATCCCCACACACTGACACCCCTTCCCCACACACTGAAACACCTTCACCAAACACTGAAACACCTTCCCCACACACTGAAACCCCTTTCCCACACACTGAAACCCCTTATGCACACACTGAAACACCTTCCCCACACACTGAAACCCCTTCCGCACACACTGAAACCCATCCCCACACACAGATATCCATCCCCACACACTGAAACCCCTTCCCCACACACAAAAATCCCTTCCCCACACACTGAAACACATCCCCACACACAGACACAACTTCCCCACAAACTGAAACCCCTTCCGCACACACTGAAACCCATCCCCACTCACTGAAACCCATCCCCACACACTGACACTCCTTTCCCACACACTGAAACCCTTCCCCACACAATGAAACACCCTCCCCCACAAACTGAAACACCTACACCAGACACTGAAGCCCCTTCCCCACACCCTGAAACACCTTCCCCTCACACTGAAACACCTTCCCCACACAATGAAACACCTTCCCCACACACTGAAACCCATTCCGCACACACTGAAACACATTCCCCACACACTGAAACCCTTACCCACACACTGAAACCCCTTCCCCACACACTGAAAACCTTCCCCACACACTGATACCCCTTCCCCACATACTGAAACACCTTCCCCACACACTGAAACACCTTCCCCACACACTGAAACCCCTTTCGCACACACGGAATCGCCTTCCCCACACACTGAATCCCCTTCCGCACACACTGAATCACCTTCCCACACACTGCAACACATCCCGACACACTGAAACCCTTCCCCAAACACGGAAACCCATTCACCACACACTGAAACACATTCTCCACACACTGAAACCCTTCCAAACACACTGAAACACATTCCCCACGCACTGAAAACCCTTCCCCACACACTGCAATCGCTTCAGCACACAATTAAACGCCTTCCCAACACATTGAAACCTTTTCAGCACACACTGAAACCCCTTCCGCACACACTGAAACCCCTTCCGCACATACTGAAACACCTTCCCCACACACTGATACCCATTCCCCACACACTGAAACCCCTTCCGAAAACAGTGAAACCCTTCCCCACACACTGAAGCACCTTCCCCACACACTGAAACACATCCCCACACACTGAAACCCCTTCCCCACACACTGAAACACCTTCACCAAACACTGAAACAACTTCCCCACACACTGAAACCCCTTTCCCACACACTGAAACCCCTTATGCACACAATGATACACCTTCCCCACACACTGAAACCCCTTCCGCACACACTGAAACCCATCCCCACACACAGATATCCATCCCCACACACTGAAACCCCTTCCCCACACACAAAAATCCCTTCCCCACACACTGAAACCCCTTCCACACACACTGAAACCCATCCCCACACACTGAAACCCATCCCCACACACTGAAACTCCTTCCCCAAACACTGAAACCCTTCCCCACACACTGAAACACATCACCACACACTGAAACACATCCCCACACACTGAAACACCTTCCCCACACACTGAAACCCCTTCCCCACACACTGAAACACCTTCCCCACACACTGAAACCCACCCCACACACTGAAACACCTTCCCCACACATTGAAACCCCTCTCCACACACTGAAACACATTCCCACACACTGAAGCACAGCCCCACGCACTGAAACACCTTCCCCACACACTGAGACCCCTTCCCCACACACTGAAACACATTCCCCACACACTGAAACACCTTCCCCACACACTGAAATCCCATCCACACACACTGAAACCCTTCCCCACACTCTGAGAGCACTTGCCCACACACTGAAACACCTTCCCCACACACTGAAACACCTTCCCCACACAATGAAACCCCTTCCCCACACTCTGAAACCCCTTCCCCACAAACTGAAACCCTTCCCCACACACTGTAAAACTTTCCCCACACACCGAAACCCATTCCGCACACACTGAAACCCATCCCCACACAATGAAACCCATCCCCACACACTGACACCCATCCCTACATACTGAAACACCTTCCCCACACACTTAAACCCTTCCCCACACACTGGAACACATCCCCACAAACTGAAACACATTCCCACACACTGAAACACCTTCCCCACAAACTGAAACCCCTTCCCCACACACTGAAACCCCTTCCCCACACACTGAAACCCATCCCCACAAACTGAAACACCTTCCCCACACATTGAAACACTTCCCCACACACTGAAACACATTCCCACACACTGAGGCACATCCCCACGCACTGAAACACCTTCCCCACACAATGGGACCCCTTCGCCACACACTGAAACACCTTCCCCACACACTGAAACACCTTCCCCACACACTGAAATCCCATCCACACACACTGAAACCCTTCCCCACACACTGAAACACCTTCCCCACACACTGAAACCCCTTCCCCACACACTCAAACTACTTCCCCACACACTGAAACCGTTCCCCACACTCTGAAACTCCTTTCCCACTTTCTGAAACCCTTCCCCACACAATGAAACCCCTCCCCCACAAACTGAAAAACCTACACCAGACACTGAAGCCCCTTCCCCACACCCTGAAACACCTTCCCCTCACACTGAAACACCTTCCCCACACAATGAAACACCTTCCCCACACACTGAAACCCATTCCGCACACACTGAAACACATTCCCCACACACTGAAACCCTTACCCACACACTGAAACCCCTTCCCCACACACTGAAAACCTTCCCCACACACTGATACCCCTTCCCCACATACTGAAACACCTTCCCCACACACTGAAACACCTTCCCCACACACTGAAACCCCTTCCGCACACACGGAATCGCCTTCCCCACACACTGAATCCCCGTCCGCACACACTGAATCACCTTCCCCACACACTGCAACACATCCCGACACACTGAAACCCTTCCCCAAACACGGAAACCCATTCACCACACACTGAAACACATTCTCCACACACTGAAACCCTTCCAAACACACTGAAACACATTCCCCACACACTGAAACCCCTTCCCCACACACTGCAATCGCTTCAGCACACAATGAAACGCCTTCCCAACACACTGAAACCTTTTCAGCACACACTGAAACCCCTTCCGCACACACTGAAACCCCTTCCGCACATACTGAAACACCTTCCCCACACACTGATACCCATTCCCCACACACTGAAACCCCTTCCGAAAACAGTGAAACCCTTCCCCACACACTGAAGCACCTTCCCCACACACTGAAACACATCCCCACACATGGAAACCCCTTCCCCACCCACTGAAACACATCCCCACACACTGAAACCCCTTCCCCACACACTGAAACACCTTCACCAAACACTGAAACACCTTCCCCACACACTGAAACACCTTTCCCACACACTGAAACCCCTTATGCACACACTGAAACACCTTCCCCACACACTGAAACCCCTTCCGCACACACTGAAACCCATCCCCACACACAGATATCCATCCCCACACACTGAAACCCCTTCCCCACACACAAAAATCCCTTCCCCACACACTGAAACACATCCCCACACACAGACACAACTTCCCCACAAACTGAAACCCCTTCCGCACACACTGAAACCCATCCCCACTCACTGAAACCCATCCCCACACACTGACACTCCTTTCCCACACACTGAAACCCTTCCCCACACAATGAAACACCCTCCCCCACAAACTGAAACACCTACACCAGACACTGAAGCCCCTTCCCCACACCCTGAAAAACCTTCCCCTCACACTGAAACACCTTCCCCACACAATGAAACACCTTCCCCACTGACTGAAACCCATTCCGCACACACTGAAACACATTCCCCACACACTGAAACCCTTACCCACACACTGAAACCCCTTCCCCACACACTGAAAACCTTCCCCACACACTGATACCCCTTCCCCACATACTGAAACACCTTCCCCACACACTGAAACACCTTCCCCACACACTGAAACCCCTTTCGCACACACGGAATCGCCTTCCCCACACACTGAATCCCCTTCCGCACACACTGAATCACCTTCCCACACACTGCAACACATCCCGACACACTGAAACCCTTCCCCAAACACGGAAACCCATTCACCACACACTGAAACACATTCTCCACACACTGAAACCCTTCCAAACACACTGAAACACATTCCCCACGCACTGAAACCCCTTCCCCACTCACTGCAATCGCTTCAGCACACAATTAAACGCCTTCCCAACACATTGAAACCTTTTCAGCACACACTGAAACCCCTTCCGCACACACTGAAACCCCTTCTGCACATACTGAAACACCTTCCCCACACACTGATACCCATTCCCCACACACTGAAACCCCATCCACAAACAGTGAAACCCTTCCCCACACACTGACGCACCTTCCCCACACACTGAAACACATCCCCACACATGGAAACCCCTTACCCACCCACTGAAACACATCCCCACACACTGAAACCCCTTCCCCACACACTGAAACACCTTCACCAAACACTGAAACAACTTCCCCACACACTGAAACCCCTTTCCCACACACTGAAACCCCTTATGCACACAATGATACACCTTCCCCACACACTGAAACCCCTTCCGCACACACTGAAACCCATCCCCACACACAGATATCCATCCCCACACACTGAAACCCCTTCCCCACACACAAAAATCCCTTCCCCACACACTGAAACCCCTTCCACACACACTGAAACCCATCCCCACACACTGAAACCCATCCCCACACACTGAAACTCCTTCCCCAAACACTGAAACCCTTCCCCACACACTGAAACACATCACCACACACTGAAACACATCCCCACACACTGAAACACCTTCCCCACACACTGAAACCCCTTCCCCACACACTGAAACACCTTCCCCACACACTGAAACCCACCCCACACACTGAAACACCTTCCCCACACATTGAAACCCCTCTCCACACACTGAAACACATTCCCACACACTGAAGCACAGCCCCACGCACTGAAACACCTTCCCCACACACTGAGACCCCTTCCCCACACACTGAAACACATTCCCCACACACTGAAACACCTTCCCCACACACTGAAATCCCATCCACACACACTGAAACCCTTCCCCACACTCTGAGAGCACTTGCCCACACACTGAAACACCTTCCCCACACACTGAAACACCTTCCCCACACAATGAAACCCGTTCCCCACACTCTGAAACCCCTTCCCCACAAACTGAAACCCTTCCCCACACACTGAAACCCCTCCCCCACACACTGAACCACCTACACCACACACTGAAGCCCCGTCCCCACACACAGAAACACCGTCCCCTCACACTGAAACACCTTCCCCACACAATGAAACACCTTCCCCACACACTGAAACACCTTCCCCACATACTGAAACACCTTCCCCACACAGTGAAAAACCTTCCCCACACACTGAAACCCCTTCCGCACACACTGAATCACCTTCCCCACACACTGCAACACATCCCCAAACACTGAAACCCTTCCCGACTCACTGAAACACATCCCCACACACTGAAACACCTTCCCCACACACTGAAACACCTTCCCCACACACTGAAAACCCATCCACACACACTGAAACCCTGCCCCACACTCTGAGAACCCTACCCCACACACTGAAAGACCTTCCCCACATACTGAAACGCCTTCACCACACACTGAAACACCTTCCCCACACACTGAAACCCCTTCCCCACACACTGAAACACTTTCCCAACACACAGAAACCCCATCCCCACATACTGAAACACCTGCACCACACACTGAAGCCCCTTCCCCTCACACTGAAACACCTTCCCCACACAATGAAACACCTTCCCCACACACTGAAACCCCTTCCGCACTCACTGAAACACCATCCCCACACACTGAAACACTTAGCCACACACTGAAACCCCTTTCCCACACACTGAAAACCTTCCACACCCACTGATACACCTTCCCCACACACTGACACACCTCCTCCATACACTGAAACACCTTCCCCACACACTGACACCCCTTCCCCACACACTGAAACCGCTTCCCCACACACTGAAACGCCTTCCGCACTCACTGAAACCCCTTCTGCACAGAGTGAAACACCTTCCCCACACACTGAAACCCCTTCCGCACATACTGATACACCTTCCCCAAACACTGAAACCACTTCCCCACACACTGAATCACCTTCCGCACACAGTGAAACCCTTCCCCACACACTGAAACCCCTTCCCCACACACTGAAACCCCTTCCGCACACACTGAAACCCATCCCCACACACTGAAACCCATCCCCACAAACTGAAACCCATCCCCACACACTGAAACTCCTTCCCCAAACATTGAAACCCTTCCCCACACACTGAAACACATCACCACACACTGTAACACATCCCCACACACTGAAACACATTCCCCACACACTGAAACCCCTTCCCCACACACTGAAACACCTTCCCCACACACCGAAACCCACCCCACACACTGAAACACCTTCCCCACACATTGAAACCCTGCTCCACACACTGAAACACATTCCCACACACTGAAGCACAGCCCCACGCACTGAAACACCTTCCCCACACACTGAGACCCCTTCCCCACACACTGAAACACATTCCCCACACACTGAAACACCTTCCCCACACACTGAAATCCCATCCAAACACACTGAAACCCTTCCCCACACTCTGAGAGCCCTTGCCCACACACTGAAACACCTTCCCCACACACTGAAACACCTTCCCCACGCACTGAAACCCTTCCCCACACTCTGAAACCCCTTCCCCACAAACTGAAACCCTTCCCCACACACTGAAACCCCTCCCCCACACACTGAAACACCTACAGCACACACTGAAGCCCCTTCCCCAGACACAGAAACACCGTCCCCTCACACTGAAAGACCTTCCCCACACAATGAAACACCTTCCCCACACACTGAAACCCATTCCACACACACTGAAACACCTTCCCCACACACTGAAACCCTTACCCACATTCTGAAACCCCTTCCGCAGGCACTGAAAACCCATCAGCACACACTAATACCCCTTCCCCACATACTGAAACACCTTCCCCACACACTGAAACACCTTCCCCACACACTGAAACCCCTTCCGCACACACTGAATCACCTTTCCCACTCACTGCAACACATCCCCAAACACTGAAACCCTTTCCCACACACTGAAACACATCCCCACACACTGAAACACCTTCCCCACACACTGAAACACCTTCCCCACACACTGACACCCCTTCCCCACACACTGAAACGCCTTCCGCGCTCACTGAAACCCCTTCTGCACACACTGCAACACCTTCCCCACACACTGAAACCCCTTCCCCACACACTGAAACCCCTTCCGCACATACTGATACACCTTCCCCAAACACTGAAACCCCTTCCCCACACACTGAATCACCTTCCGCACACAGTGAAACCCTTCCCCACACACTGAGAGATCTTCCCCACATACTGAAACGCCTTCACCACACACTGAAACCCCTTCCGAACACACTGAAACCCATCCCCACACACTGAAACCCATCCCCACAAACTGAAACCCATCCCCACACACTGAAACTCCTTCCCCAAACATTGAAACCCTTCCCCACACACTGAAACACATCACCACAAACTGTAACACATCCCCACACACTGAAACACATTCCCCACACACTGAAACCCCTTCCCCACACACTGAAACACCTTCCCCACACACTGAAAGCCACCCCACACACTGAAACACCTTCCCCACACATTGAAACCCTGCTCCACACACTGAAACACATTCCCACACACTGAAGCACAGCCCCACGCACTGAAACACCTTCCCCACACACTGAGACCCCTTCCCCACACACTGAAACACATTCCCCACACACTGAAACACCTTCCCCACACACTGAAATCCCATCCAAACACACTGAAACCCTTCCCCACACTCTGAGAGCCCTTGCCCACACACTGAAACACCTTCCCCACACACTGAAACACCTTCCCCAAGCACTGAAACCCTTCCCCACACTCTGAAACCCCTTCCCCACAAACTGAAACCCTTCCCCACACACCGAAACCCCTCCCCCACACACTGAAACACCTACAACACACACTGAAGCCCCTTCCCCAGACACAGAAACACCTTCCCCTCACACTGAAACACCTTCCCCACACAATGAAACACCTTCCCCACACACTGAAACCCATTCCACACGCACTGAAACACCTTCCCCACACACTGAAACACTTACCCACATTCTGAAACCCCTTCCGCAGGCACTGAAAACCCATCAGCACACACTGATACCCCTTCCCCACATACTGAAACACCTTCCCCACACACTGAAACACCTTCCCCACACACTGAAACCCCTTCTGCACACACTGAATCACCTTTCCCACACACTGCAACACATCCCCAAACACTGAAACCCTTTCCCACACACTGAAACACATCCCCACACACTGAAACACCTTCCCCACACACTGAAACACCTTCCCCACACACTGACACCCCTTCCCCACACACTGAAACGCCTTCCGCGCTCACTGAAACCCCTTCTGCACACACAGCAACACCTTCCCCACACACTGAAACCCCTTCCCCACACACTGAAACCCCTTCCGCACATACTGATACACCTTCCCCAAACACTGAAACCCCTTCCCCACACACTGAATCACCTTCCGCACACAGTGAAACCCTTCCCCACACACTGAAAGATCTTCCCCACATACTGAAACGCCTTCACCACACACTGAAACACCTTCCCCACACACTGAAACCCCTTCCCCACACACTGAAACACCTTCCCAACACACAGAAACCCATCCCCACATACTGAAACACCTGCTCCACACACTGAAGCCCCTTCCCCACACACTGAAACACCTTCCCCTCACACTGAAACACCTTCCCCACACAATGAAACACCTTCCCCACACACTGAAACCCCTTCCGCACAAACTGAAACACCATCCCCACACACTGAAACCCTTACCCACACACTGATACACCTTCCCCACACACTGACACACCTCCCCCATACACAAAAACACCTTCCCCACACACTGACACCCCTTCCCCACACACTGAAACCGCTTCCCCACACACTGAAACGCCTTCCGCACTCACTGAAACCCCTTCTGCACACACTGAAACACCTTCCCCACACACTGAAACCCCTTCCCCACACACTGAAACCCCTTCCGCAAATACTGATACACCTTCCCCAAACACTGAAACCCCTTCCCCACACACTGAATCACCTTCCGCACACAGTGAAACCCTTCCCCATACACTGAAACACCTTCCCCACAAACTGAAACACATCCCCACTCATGGTAACCCCTTCCCCACCCACTGAAACACATCCCCACACACTGAAACCCCTTTCCCACACACTGAAACAACTTCACCAAACACTGAAACACATTCCCGACACAATGAAACCCCTTTCCCAACCCTTGAAACTCCTTATGCACACACTGAAACATATTCCCCACACACTGAAACCCCTTCTGCACACACTGAAACCCATCCCCACACACTGAAACACATCCCCACACACTGAAACCCATCCCCACATACTGAAACGCAACCCCACACACTGAAACACCTTCCCCACACACTGAAACCCCTTCGCCACACACTGAAACACATTCCCCACACACTGAAACCCACCCCACACACTGAAACACCTTCCCCACACATTGCAACCGTTCCCCGCACACTGAAACACATTCCCACACACTGAAGCACATCCCCACGCACTGAAACACCTTCCCCACACACTGAGACCCCTTCCCCACACAGTGAAACACATTCCCCAAACACTGAAACACCTTCGCCACACTCTGAAATCCCATCCAGACACACTGAAACCCTTCCCCACACTCTGAGAACCCTTCCCCACACACTGAAACACCTTCCACACACACTGAAACACATTCCCCACACACTGAAACCCTTCCCCACACTCTGAAACCCTTCCCCACACACTGAAATCACTCCCCCACACACTGAAACACCGACACCACTCACTGAAGCCCCTTCCCCACGCACTGAAACACCTTCCCCTCACAATGAAACACCTTCCCCACACAATGAAACACCTTCCCCGCACACTGATACCCATTCCCCACACACTGAAACCCCTTCCGCAAACAGTGAAACCCTTCCCCACACACTGACGCACCTTCCCCACACACTGAAACACATCCCCACACATGGAAACCCCTTACCCACCCACTGAAACACATCCCCACACACTGAAACCCCTTCCCCACACACTGAAACACCTTCACCAAACACTGAAACAACTTCCCCACACACTGAAACCCCTTTCCCACACACTGAAACCCCTTATGCACACAATGATACACCTTCCCCACACACTGAAACCCCTTCCGCACACACTGAAACCCATCCCCACACACAGATATCCATCCCCACACACTGAAACACCTTCCCCACACACAAAAATCCCTTCCCCACACACTGAAACCCCTTCCACACACACTGAAACCCATCCCCACACACTGAAACCCATCCCCACACACTGAAACTCCTTCCCCAAACACTGAAACCCTTCCCCACACACTGAAACACATCACCACACACTGAAACACATCCCCACACACTGAAACACCTTCCCCACACACTGAAACCCCTTCCCCACACACTGAAACACCTTCCCCACACACTGAAACCCACCCCACACACTGAAACACCTTCCCCACACATGGAAACCCCTCTCCACACACTGAAACACATTCCCACACACTGAAGCACAGCCCCACGCACTGAAACACCTTCCCCACACACTGAGACCCCTTCCCCACACACTGAAACACATTCCCCACACACTGAAACACCTTCCCCACACACTGAAATCCCATCCACACACACTGAAACCCTTCCCCACACTCTGAGAGCACTTGCCCACACACTGAAACACCTTCCCCACACACTGAAACACCTTCCCCACACAATGAAACCCGTTCCCCACACTCTGAAACCCCTTCCCCACAAACTGAAACCCTTCCCCACACACTGAAACCCCTCCCCCACACATTGAACCACCTACACCACACACTGAAGCCCCGTCCCCACACACAGAAACACCGTCCCCTCACACTGAAACACCTTCCCCACACAATGAAACACCTTCCCCACACACTGAAACCCCTTCCCCACATACTGAAACACCTTCCCCACACACTGAAACACCTTCCCCACACACTGAAACCCCTTCCGCACACACTGAATCACCTTCCCCACACACTGCACCACATCCCCAAACACTGAAACCCTTCCCCACTCACTGAAACACCTTCCCCACACACTGAAAACCCATCCACACACACTGAAACCCTGCCCCACACTCTGAGAACCCTACCCCACACACTGAAAGACCTTCCCCACATACTGAAACGCCTTCACCACACACTGAAACACCTTCCCCACACACTGAAACCCCTTCCCCACACACTGAAACACTTTCCCAACACACAGAAACCCCATCCCCACATACTGAAACACCTGCACAACACACTGAAGCCCCTTCCCCTCACACTGAAACACCTTCCCCACACAATGAAACACCTTCCCCACACACTGAAACCCCTTCCGCACTCACTGAAACACCATCCCCACACACTGAAACCCTTAGCCACACACTGAAACCCCTTTCCCACACACTGAAAACCTTCCACACCCACTGATACACCTTCCCCACACACTGACACACCTCCTCCATACACTGAAACACCTTCCCCACACACTGACACCCCTTCCCCACACACTGAAACCGCTTCCCCACACACTGAAACGCCTTCCGCACTCACTGAAACCCCTTCTGCACAGAGTGAAACACCTTCCCCACACACTGAAACCCCTTCCGCACATACTGATACACCTTCCCCAAACACTGAAACCCCTTCCCCACACACTGAATCACCTTCCGCACACAGTGAAACCCTTCCCCACACACTGAAACCCCTTCCCCACACACTGAAACCCCTTCCGCACACACTGAAACCCATCCCCACACACTGAAACCCATCCCCACAAACTGAAACCCATCCCCACACACTGAAACTCCTTCCCCAAACATTGAAACCCTTCCCCACACACTGAAACACATCACCACACACTGTAACACATCCCCACACACTGAAACACATTCCCCACACACTGAAACCCCTTCCCCACACACTGAAACACCTTCCCCACACACCGAAACCCACCCCACACACTGAAACACCTTCCCCACACATTGAAACCCTGCTCCACACACTGAAACACATTCCCACACACTGAAGCACAGCCCCACGCACTGAAACACCTTCCCCACACACTGAGACCCCTTCCCCACACACTGAAACACATTCCCCAGCCACTGAAACACCTTCCCCACACACTGAAATCCCATCCAAACACACTGAAACCCTTCCCCACACTCTGAGAGCCCTTGCCCACACACTGAAACACCTTCCCCACACACTGAAACACCTTCCCCACGCACTGAAACCCTTCCCCACACTCTGAAACCCCTTCCCCACAAACTGAAACCCTTCCCCACACACTGAAACCCCTCCCCCACACACTGAAACACCTACAGCACACACTGAAGCCCCTTCCCCAGACACTGAAAGACCTTCCCCTCACACTGAAAGACCTTCCCCACACAATGAAACACCTTCCCCACACACTGAAACCCATTCCACACACACTGAAACACCTTCCCCACACACTGAAACCCTTACCCACATTCTGAAACCCCTTCCGCAGGCACTGAAAACCCATCAGCACACACTAATACCCCTTCCCCACATACTGAAACACCTTCCCCACACACTGAAACACCTTCCCCACACACTGAAACCCCTTCCGCACACACTGAATCACCTTTCCCACTCACTGCAACACATCCCCAAACACTGAAACCCTTTCCCACACACTGAAACACATCCCCACACACTGAAACACCTTCCCCACACACTGAAACACCTTCCCCACACACTGACACCCCTTCCCCACACACTGAAACGCCTTCCGCGCTCACTGAAACCCCTTCTGCACACACTGCAACACCTTCCCCACACACTGAAACCCCTTCCCCACACACTGAAACCCCTTCCGCACATACTGATACACCTTCCCCAACCACTGAAACCCCTTCCCCACACACTGAATCACCTTCCGCACACAGTGAAACCCTTCCCCACACACTGAGAGATCTTCCCCACATACTGAAACGCCTTCACCACACACTGAAACCCCTTCCGCACACACTGAAACCCATCCCCACACACTGAAACCCATCCCCACAAACTGAAACCCATCCCCACACACTGAAACTCCTTCCCCAAACATTGAAACCCTTCCCCACACACTGAAACACATCACCACAAACTGTAACACATCCCCACACACTGAAACACATTCCCCACACACTGAAACCCCTTCCCCACACACTGAAACACCTTCCCCACACACTGAAACCCACCCCACACACTGAAACACCTTCCCCACACATTGAAACCCTGCTCCACACACTGAAACACATTCCCACACACTGAAGCACAGCCCCACGCACTGAAACACCTTCCCCACACACTGAGACCCCTTCCCCACACACTGAAACACATTCCCCACACACTGAAACACCTTCCCCACACACTGAAATCCCATCCAAACACACTGAAACCCTTCCCCACACTCTGAGAGCCCTTGCCCACACACTGAAACACCTTCCCCACACACTGAAACACCTTCCCCAAGCACTGAAACCCTTCCCCACACTCTGAAACCCCTTCCCCACAAACTGAAACCCTTCCCCACACACCGAAACCCCTCCCCCACACACTGAAACACCTACAACACACACTGAAGCCCCTTCCCCAGACACAGAAACACCTTCCCCTCACACTGAAACACCTTCCCCACACAATGAAACACCTTCCCCACACACTGAAACCCATTCCACACGCACTGAAACACCTTCCCCACACACTGAAACACTTACCCACATTCTGAAACCCCTTCCGCAGGCACTGAAAACCCATCAGCACACACTGATACCCCTTCCCCACATACTGAAACACCTTCCCCACACACTGAAACACCTTCCCCACACACTGAAACCCCTTCTGCACACACTGAATCACCTTTCCCACACACTGCAACACATCCCCAAACACTGAAACTCTTTCCCACACACTGAAACACATCCCCACACACTGAAACACCTTCCCCACACACTGAAACACCTTCCCCACACACTGACACCCCTTCCCCACACACTGAAACGCCTTCCGCGCTCACTGAAACCCCTTCTGCACACACAGCAACACCTTCCCCACACACTGAAACCCCTTCCCCACACACTGAAACCCCTTCCGCACATACTGATACACCTTCCCCAAACACTGAAACCCCTTCCCCACACACTGAATCACCTTCCGCACACAGTGAAACCCTTCCCCACACACTGAAAGATCTTCCCCACATACTGAAACGCCTTCACCACACACTGAAACACCTTCCCCACACACTGAAACCCCTTCCCCACACACTGAAACACCTTCCCAACACACAGAAACCCATCCCCACATACTGAAACACCTGCTCCACACACTGAAGCCCCTTCCCCACACACTGAAACACCTTCCCCTCACACTGAAACACCTTCCCCACACAATGAAACACCTTCCCCACACACTGAAACCCCTTCCGCACAAACTGAAACACCATCCCCACACAATGAAACCCTTACCCACACACTGATACACCTTCCCCACACACTGACACACCTCCCCCATACACAAAAACACCTTCCCCACACACTGACACCCCTTCCCCACACACTGAAACCGCTTCCCCACACACTGAAACGCCTTCCGCACTCACTGAAACCCCTTCTGCACACACTGAAACACCTTCCCCACACACTGAAACCCCTTCCGCACATACTGATACACCTTCCCCAAACACTGAAACCCCTTCCCCACACACTGAATCACCTTCCGCACACAGTGAAACCCTTCCCCATACACTGAAACACCTTCCCCACAAACTGAAACACATCCCCACTCATGGTAACCCATTCCCCACCCACTGAAACACATCCCCACACACTGAAACCCCTTCCCCACACACTGAAACAACTTCACCAAACACTGAAACACATTCCCGACACAATGAAACCCCTTTCCCAACCCTTGAAACTCCTTATGCACACACTGAAACATATTCCCCACACACTGAAACCCCTTCCGCACACACTGAAACCCATCCCCACACACTGAAACACATCCCCACACACTGAAACCCATCCCCACATACTGAAACGCAACCCCACACACTGAAACACCTTCCCCACACACTGAAACCCCTTCGCCACACACTGAAACACCTTCCCCACACACTGAAACCCACCCCACACACTGAAACACCTTCCCCACACATTGCAACCGTTCCCCGCACACTGAAACACATTCCCACACACTGAAGCACATCCCCACGCACTGAAACACCTTCCCCACACACTGAGACCCCTTCCCCACACAGTGAAACACATTCCCCAAACACTGAAACACCTTCGCCACACACTGAAATCCCATCCAGACACACTGAAACCCTTCCCCACACTCTGAGAACCCTTCCCCACACACTGAAACACCTTCCACACACACTGAAACACATTCCCCACACACTGAAACCCTTCCCCACACTCTGAAACCCTTCCCCACACACTGAAATCACTCCCCCACACACTGAAACACCTTCCCCTCACAATGAAACACCTTCCCCACACAATGAAACACCTTCCCCGCACACTGAAACCCATTCCGCACTCACTGAAACACCTTCCCCACACACTGAAACCCTTACCCACACACTGAAACCCCTTCCACAAGCACTGAAAACCTTCCCCACACACTGATACCCCTTCCCCACATACTGAAATACCTTCCCCAAACACTTAAACATCTTCCCCAGACACTGAAACCCCTTCTGCACACACTGAATCACCTTCCCCACACACTGAAACACATCCCCACACACTGAAACACAACCCCAAACACTGAAACACCTTCCCCACACACTGAAACCCCTTCCCCACACACTGAAACACCTTCCCCGCACACTTAAACCCACCCCACACACTGAAACACCTTCCCCACACATTGAAACCCTTCTCCAAACACTTCAACACATTCCCACACACTGAAGCACAGCCCCACGCACTGAAACACCTTCCCCACACACTGAGACCCCTTCCACACACACTGAAACACATTCCCCACACACTGAAACACCTTCCCCACACACTGAAATCCCATCCACACACACTGAAACCCTTCCCCACACTCTGAGAGCCCTTGCCCACACACTGAAACACATTCCCCACACACTGAAACCCCTTCGCCACACACTGAAGCACCTTCCCCACACACTGAAACCCACCCCACACACTGAAACACCTTCCCCACAGATTGCAACCGTTCCCCACACACTGAAACACATTCCCACACACTGAAGCACATCCCCACGCACTGAAACACCATCCCCACACACTGAGACCCCTTCCCCACACACTGAAACACATTCCCCAAACACTGAAACACCTTCCCCACACACTGAAATCCCATCCAGACACACTGAAACCCTTCCCCACACTCTGAGAACCCTTCCCCACACACTGAAACACCTTCCCCACACACGGAAACACCTTCCCCACACACTGAAACACTTCCCCACACTCTGAAACCGTTCCCCACACACTGAAACCACTCCCCCACACACTGAAACACCTACACCACACACTGAAGCCCCTTCCCCACACACTGAAACACATCCCCACACACTGAAGCACCTTCCCCACACACTGAAATTCCTTCCCCACACACTGAAACACCTTCCCCGCACACTTAAACCCACCCCACACACTGAAACACCTTCCCCACCCATTGAAACCCTTCTCCACACACTGAGACCCCTTCCCCACACACTGAGGCACAGCCCCACGCACTGAAACACCTTCCCCACACACTGAGACCCCTTCCCCACACACTGAAACACATTCCCCACGCACTGAAACACCTTCCCCACACACTGAAATCCCATCCACATACACTGAAACCCTTCCCCACACTCTGAGAGCCCTTGCCCACACACTGAAATACCTTCCCCACACACTGAAACACCTTCCCCACACACTGAAACCCTTCCCCACACACTGAAACCCCTCCCCCACACACTGAAACACCTACACCACACACTTAAGCCCCTTCCCCACACACAGAAACACCTTCCCCTCACACTGAAACACCTTCCCCACACAATGAAACACCGTCCCCACACACTGAAACCCATTCCACACACACTGAAACACCTTCCCCACACACTGATACCCTTACCCACATTCTGAAACCCTTCCGCAGGCACTGAAAACCTTCCCCACACACTGATACCCCTTCCCCACATACTGAAACACCTTCCCCACACACTGAAACCTCTTCCGCACACACTGAAACCCCTTCTGCACACACTGAATCATCTTCCCCACAAATTGCAACACATCCCCAAACACTGAAACCCTTCCCCACACACTGAAACACATCCCCACACACTGAAACACCTTCCCAACACACAGAAACCCCATCCCCACATACTGAAACACCTACACCACACACTGAAGCCCCTTCCCCACACACTGAAACACCTTCCCCTCACACTGAAACACCTTCCCCACACAATGAAACACCTTCCCCACACACTGAAACCCCTTCCGCACAAACTGAAACACCATCCCCACACACTGAAACCCTTACCCACACACTGAAACCCCTTCCCCACACACTGAAAACCTTCTACACACACTGATACAGCTTACCCACACACTGACACACCTCCCCCATACACTGAAACACCTTCCCCACAAACTGACACCCCTTCCCCACACACTGAAACCGCTTCCCCACACACTGAAACGCCTTCCGCACTCACTGAAACCCCTTCTGCACACACTGAAACACCTTCCCCACACACTGAAACCCCTTCCCCACACACTGAAACCCCTTCCGCACATACTGATACACCTTCCCCAAACACTGAAACCCCTTCCCCGCACACTGAATCACCTTCTGCACACAGTGAAACCCTTCCCCACACACTGAAACACCTTCCCCACACACTGAAACACATCCCCACTCATGGAAACCCCTTCCCCACCCACTGAAACACATCCCCACACACTGAAACCCCTTCCCCACACACTGAAACAACTTTACCAAACACTGAAACACATTCCCGACACACTGAAACCCCTTTCCCAACCCACTGAAACTCCTTATGCACACACTGAAACATATTCCCCTCACACTGAAACATTTTCCGCACACACAGAAACCCATCCCCACACACTTAAACACATCCCCACACACTGAAACCCATCCCCACATACTGAAACGCAACCCCACACACTGAAACACCTTCCCCACACACTTAAACCCCTTCGCTACACACTGAAACACCTTCCCCACACACTGAAACCCACCCCACACACTGACACACCTTCCCCACACATTGCAACCGTTCCCCGCACACTGAAACACATTCCCACACACTGAAGCACATCCCCACGCACTGAAACACCTTCCCCACACACTGAGACCCCTTCCCCACACACTGAAACACATTCCCCAAACACTGAAACACCTTCCCCACACACTGAAATCCCATCCACACACACTGAAACCCTTCCCCACACTCTGAGAACCCTTCCCCACACAATGAAACACCTTCCCCACACACTGAAACACCTTCCCCACACACTGAAACCCTTCCCCACAATCTGAAACCCTTCCCCACACACTGAAACCCCTCCCCCACACACTGAAACCCCTCCCCCACACACTGAAACACCTACACCACACACTGAAGCCCCTTCCCCACACACTGAAACACCTTCCCCTCACACTGAAACACCTTCCACACACAATGAAACACCTTCCCCACACACTGAAACCCATTCCGCACACACTGAAACCCCTTCCGCACACACTGAATCATCTTCCCCACAAATTGCAACACATCCCCAAACACTGAAACCCTTCCCCACACACTGAAACACATCCCCACACACTGAAACACCTTCCCAACACACAGAAACCCCATCCCCACATACTGAAACACCTACAGCACACACTGAAGCCCCTTCCCCACACACTGAAACACCTTCCCCTCACACTGAAACACCTTCCCCACACAATGAAACACCTTCCCCACACACTGAAACCCCTTCCGCACAAACTGAAACACCATCCCCACACACTGAAACCCTTACCCACACACTGAAACCCCTTCCCCACACACTGAAAACATTCGACACACACTGATACAGCTTACCCACACACTGACACACCTCCCCCATACACTGAAACACCTTCCCCACAAACTGACACCCCTTCCCCACACACTGAAACCGCTTCCCCACACACTGAAACGCCTTCCGCACTCACTGAAACCCCTTCTGCACACACTGAAACACCTTCCCCACACACTGAAACCCCTTCCCCACACACTGAAACCCCTTCCGCACATACTGATACACCTTCCCCAAACACTGAAACCCCTTCCCCACACACTGAATCACCTTCCGCACACAGTGAAACCCTTCCCCACACACTGAAACACCTTCCCCACACACTGAAACACATCCCCACTCATGGAAACCCCTTCCCCACCCACTGAAACACATCCCCACACACTGAAACCCCTTCCCCACACACTGAAACAACTTTACCAAACACTGAAACACATTCCCGACACACTGAAACCCCTTTCCCAACCCACTGAAACTCCTTATGCACACACTGAAACATATTCCCCACACACTGAAACACCTTCCGCACACACAGAAACACCTTCCCCACACACTGAAACACATCCCCACACACTGAAACCCATCCCCACATACTGAAACGCAACCCCACACACTGAAACACCTTCCCCACACACTTAAACCCCTTCGCTACACACTGAAACACCTTCCCCACACACTGAAACCCACGCCACACACTGACACACCTTCCCCACACATTGCAACCGTTCCCCACACACTGAAACACATTCCCACACACTGAAGCACATCCCCACGCACTGAAACACCTTCCCCACACACTGAGACCCCTTCCCCACACACTGAAACACATTCCCCAAACACTGAAACACCTTCCCCACACACTGAAATCCCATCCACACACACTGAAACCCTTCCCCACACTCTGAGAACCCTTCCCCACACAATGAAACACCTTCCCCACACACTGAAACACCTTCCCCACACACTGAATCCCTTCCCCACACTCTGAAACCCTTCCCCACACACTGAAACCCCTCCCCCACACACTGAAACACCTACACCACACACTGAAGCCCCTTCCTCACACACTGAAACACCTTCCCCTCACACTGAAACACCTTCCACACACAATGAAACACCTTCCCCACACACTGAAACCCATTCCGCACACACTGAAACACCTTCCCCACACACTGAAACCCTTACCCACACACTGAAACCCCTTCCGCAAGCACTGAAAACCTTCCCCACACACTGATACCCCTTCCCCACATACTGAAATACCTTCCCCACACACTGAAACATCTTCCCCAGACACTGAAACCCCTTCTGCACACACTGAATCACCTTCCCCACACACTGAAACACATCCCCACACACTGAAACACATCCCCACACACTGAAACACCTTCCCCACACACTGAAACCCCTTCCCCACACACTGAAACACCTTCCCCGCACACTGAAACCCACCCCACACACTGAAACACCTTCCCCACACATTGAACCCCTTCTCCACACACTGAAACACATTCCCACACACTGAAGCACAGCCCCACGCACTGAAACACCTTCCCCACACACTGAGACCCCTTCCCCACACACTGAAACACACTCCCCACACACTGAAACACCTTCCCCACACACTGAAATCCCATCCACACACACTGAAACCCTTCCCCACACTCTGAGAACCCTTCCCCACACACTGAAACACATTCCCCACACACCGAAACACCTTCCCCACACACTGAAACCCTTCCCCACACTCTGGAACCCCTTCCGCACAAACTGAAACCCTTCCCCACACACTGAAACCCATTTCCCACACACTGAAACACCTACACCACACACTGAAGCACCTTCCCCACACACTGAAACACCTTCCCCTCACACTGAAACACCTTCCCCACACAATGAAACACCTTCCCCAAACACTGAAACCCATTCCACACACAATGAAACACCTTCCCCACACACAGAAAGCCTTACCCACATACTGAAACCCCTTCCGCAAGCACTGAAACACCTTCCCCACACACTGATACCCCTTCCCCACATACTGAAGCACCTTCCCCACACACTGAAACACCTTCCCCACACACTGAAACACCTTCCCCACACACTGAAACACCTTCCCCACACACTGAAACCCCTTCCCCACACACTGATACCCCTTCCCCACACATTGAAACTCCTTCCGCACATACTGAAACACCTTCCCTACACACTGACACCCCTTCCCCACACACTGAAACCCCTTCCGCACACACTGAAACCCTTCCCCACATGCTGAAACCCCTTTCCCACACACTGAAACCCCTTTCCCACACACTGAAACGCATCCCCACACACTGAAACGCCTTCCCCACACACTGAATCCCCTTCCCCACACACAGAAAACCCTTCCCCCCACACTGAAACCCTTCCCCACACTCTGAAACCCCTTCCCCACCCACTGAAATCCCTTCCCCACACACTGAAACCCTTCCCCCCACTCTGAAACCCCTTCCGAACACACTGAAAACCTTCCCCACACACTGATACCCCTTCCCCACATACTGAAACACCTTCCCCACACACTGAAACCTCTTCCGCACACACTGAAACCCCTTCCGCACACACTGAATCATCTTCCCCACAAATTGCAACACATCCCCAAACACTGAAACCCTTCCCCACACACTGAAACACATCCCCACACACTGAAACACCTTCCCAACACACAGAAACCCCATCCCCACATACTGAAACACCTACACCACACACTGAAGCCCCTTACCCACACACTGAAACACATCCCCACACACTGAAACCCCTTCCGCACAAACTGAAACACCATCCCCACACACTGAAACCCTTACCCACACACTGAAACCCCTTCCCGACACACTGAAAACCTTCTACACACACTGATACAGCTTACCCACACACTGACACACCTCCCCCATACACTGAAACACCTTCCCCACAAACTGACACCCCTTCCCCACACACTGAAACCGCTTCCCCACACACTGAAACGCCTACCACACTCACTGAAACCCCTTCTGCACACACTGAAACACCTTCCCCACACACTGAAACCCCTTCCCCACACACTGAAACCCCTTCCGCACATACTGATACACCTTCCCCAAACACTGAAACCCCTTCCCCACACAATGAATCACCTTCCGCACACAGTGAAACCCTTCCCCACACACTGAAACACCTTCCCCACACACTGAAACACATCCCCACTCATGGAAACCCCTTCCCCACCCACTGAAACACATCCCCACACACTGAAACCCCTTCCCCACACACTGAAACAACTTTACCAAACACTGAAACACATTCCCGACACACTGAAACCCCTTTCCCAACCCACTGAAACTCCTTATGCACACACTGAAACATATTCCCCACACACTGAAACACCTTCCGCACACACAGAAACACCTTCCCCACACACTGAAACACATCCCCACACACTGAAACCCATCCCCACATACTGAAACGCAACCCCACACACTGAAACACCTTCCCCACACACTTAAGCCCCTTCGCTACACACTGAAACACCTTCCCCACACACTGAAACCCACGCCACACACTGACACAACTTCCCCACACATTGCAACCGTTCCCCACACACTGAAACACATTCCCACACACTGAAGCACATCCCCACGCACTGAAACACCTTCCCCACACACTGAGACCCCTTCCCCACACACTGAAACACATTCCCCAAACACTGAAACACCTTCCGCACACACTGAAATCCCATCCACACACACTGAAACCCTTCCCCACACTCTGAGAACCCTTCCCCACACAATGAAACACCTTCCCCACACACTGAAACACCTTCCCCACGCACTGAATCCCTTCCCCACACTCTGAAACCCTTCCCCACACACTGAAACCCCTCCCCCACACACTGAAACACCTACACCACACACTGAAGCCCCTTCCCCACACACTGAAACACCTTCCCCTCACACTGAAACACCTTCCACACACAATGAAACACCTTCCCCACACACTGAAACCCATTCCGCACACACTGAAACACCTTCCCCACACACTGAAACCCTTACCCACACACTGAAACCCCTTCCACAAGCACTGAAAACCTTCCCCACACACTGATACCCCTTCCCCACATACTGAAATACCTTCCCCACACACTTAAACATCTTCCCCAGACACTGAAACCCCTTCTGCACACACTGAATCACCTTCCCCACACACTGAAACACATCCCCACACACTGAAACACATCCCCACACACTGAAACACCTTCCCCACACACTGAAACCCCTTCCCCACACACTGAAACACCTTCCCCGCACACTGAAACCCACCCCACACACTGAAACACCTTCCCCACACATTGAACCCCTTCTCCACACACTGAAACACATTCCCACACACTGAAGCACAGCCCCACGCACTGAAACACCTTCCCCAAACACTGAGACCCCTTCCCCACACACTGAAACACATTCCCCACACACTGAAACACCTTCCCCACACACTGAAATCCCATCCACAAACACTGAAACCCTTCCCCACACTCTGAGAACCCTTCCCCACACACTGAAACACATTCCCCACACACCGAAACACCTTCCCCACACACTGAAACCCTTCCCCACACTCTGGAACCCCTTCCGCATAAACTGAAACCCTTCCCCACACACTGAAACCCATTTCCCACACACTGAAACACCTACACCACACACTGAAGCCCCTTCCCCACACACTGAAACACCTTCCCCTCACACTGAAACACCTTCCCCACACAATGAAACACCTTCCCCAAACACTGAAACCCATTCCACACACAATGAAACACCTTCCCCACACACAGAAAGCCTTACCCACATACTGAAACCCCTTCCGCAAGCACTGAAACACCTTCCCCACACACTGATACCCCTTCCCCACATACTGAAACACCTTCCCCACACACTGAAACACCTTCCCCACACACTGAAACACCTTCCCCACACACTGAAACACCTTCCCCACACACTGATACCCCTTCCCCACACATTGAAACTCCTTCCGCACATACTGAAACACCTTCCCTACACACTGACACCCCTTCCCCACACACTGAAACCCCTTCCGCACACACTGAAACCCTTCCCCACATGCTGAAACCCCTTTCCCACACACTGAAACCCCTTTCCCACACACTGAAACCCTTCCCCACACTCTGAAACCCCTTCCCCACACACTGAAACACCTACACCACACACTGAAGCCCCTTCCCCACACACTGAAACACCTTCCCCTCACACTGAAACACCTTCCACACACAATGAAACACCTTCCCCACACACTGAAACCCATTCCGCACACACTGAAACACCTTCCCCACACACTGAAACCCTTACCCACACACTGAAACCCCTTCCACAAGCACTGAAAACCTTCCCCACACACTGATACCCCTTCCCCACATACTGAAATACCTTCCCCACACACTGAAACATCTTCCCCAGACACTGAAACCCCTTCTGCACACACTGAATCACCTTCCCCACACACTGAAACACATCCCCACACACTGAAACACATCCCCACACACTGAAACACCTTCCCCACACACTGAAACCCCTTCCCCACACACTGAAACACCTTCCCCGCACACTGAAACCCACCCCACACACTGAAACACCTTCCCCACACATTGAACCCCTTCTCCACACACTGAAACACATTCCCACACACTGAAGCACAGCCCCACGCACTGAAACACCTTCCCCACACACTGAGACCCCTTCCCCACACACTGAAACACACTCCCCACACACTGAAACACCTTCCCCACACACTGAAATCCCATCCACACACACTGAAACCCTTCCCCACACTCTGAGAACCCTTCCCCACACACTGAAACACATTCCCCACACACCGAAACACCTTCCCCACACACTGAAACCCTTCCCCACACTCTGGAACCCCTTCCGCACAAACTGAAACCCTTCCCCACACACTGAAACCCATTTCCCACACACTGAAACACCTACACCACACACTGAAGCCCCTTCCCCACACACTGAAACACCTTCCCCTCACACTGAAACACCTTCCCCACACAATGAAACACCTTCCCCAAACACTGAAACCCATTCCACACACAATGAAACACCTTCCCCACACACAGAAAGCCTTACCCACATACTGAAACCCCTTCCGCAAGCACTGAAACACCTTCCCCACACACTGATACCCCTTCCCCACATACTGAAGCACCTTCCCCACACACTGAAACACCTTCCCCACACACTGAAACACCTTCCCCACACACTGAAACCCCTTCCCCACACACTGATACCCCTTCCCCACACATTGAAACTCCTTCCGCACATACTGAAACACCTTCCCTACACACTGACACCCCTTCCCCACACACTGAAACCCCTTCCGCACACACTGAAACCCTTCCCCACATGCTGAAACCCCTTTCCCACACACTGAAACCCCTTTCCCACACACTGAAACGCATCCCCACACACTGAAACGCCTTCCCCACACACTGAATCCCCTTCCCCACACACAGAAAACCCTTCCCCCCACACTGAAACCCTTCCCCACACTCTGAAACCCCTTCCCCACCCACTGAAATCCCTTCCCCACACACTGAAACCCTTCCCCCCACTCTGAAACCCCTTCCGAACACACTGAAAACCTTCCCCACACACTGATACCCCTTCCCCACATACTGAAACACCTTCCCCACACACTGAAACCTCTTCCGCACACACTGAAACCCCTTCCGCACACACTGAATCATCTTCCCCACAAATTGCAACACATCCCCAAACACTGAAACCCTTCCCCACACACTGAAACACATCCCCACACACTGAAACACCTTCCCAACACACAGAAACCCCATCCCCACATACTGAAACACCTACACCACACACTGAAGCCCCTTACCCACACACTGAAACACATCCCCACACACTGAAACCCCTTCCGCACAAACTGAAACACCATCCCCACACACTGAAACCCTTACCCACACACTGAAACCCCTTCCCGACACACTGAAAACCTTCTACACACACTGATACAGCTTACCCACACACTGACACACCTCCCCCATACACTGAAACACCTTCCCCACAAACTGACACCCCTTCCCCACACACTGAAACCGCTTCCCCACACACTGAAACGCCTTCCACACTCACTGAAACCCCTTCTGCACACACTGAAACACCTTCCCCACACACTGAAACCCCTTCCCCACACACTGAAACCCCTTCCGCACATACTGATACACCTTCCCCAAACACTGAAACCCCTTCCCCACACACTGAATCACCTTCCGCACACAGTGAAACCCTTCCCCACACACTGAAACACCTTCCCCACACACTGAAACACATCCCCACTCATGGAAACCCCTTCCCCACCCACTGAAACACATCCCCACACACTGAAACCCCTTCCCCACACACTGAAACAACTTTACCAAACACTGAAACACATTCCCGACACACTGAAACCCCTTTCCCAACCCACTGAAACTCCTTATGCACACACTGAAACATATTCCCCACACACTGAAACACCTTCCGCACACACAGAAACACCTTCCCCACACACTGAAACACATCCCCACACACTGAAACCCATCCCCACATACTGAAACGCAACCCCACACACTGAAACACCTTCCCCACACACTTAAGCCCCTTCGCTACACACTGAAACACCTTCCCCACACACTGAAACCCACGCCACACACTGACACAACTTCCCCACACATTGCAACCGTTCCCCACACACTGAAACACATTCCCACACACTGAAGCACATCCCCACGCACTGAAACACCTTCCCCACACACTGAGACCCCTTCCCCACACACTGAAACACATTCCCCAAACACTGAAACACCTTCCCCACACACTGAAATCCCATCCACACACACTGAAACCCTTCCCCACACTCTGAGAACCCTTCCCCACACAATGAAACACCTTCCCCACACACTGAAACACCTTCCCCACGCACTGAATCCCTTCCCCACACTCTGAAACCCTTCCCCACACACTGAAACCCCTCCCCCACACACTGAAACACCTACACCACACACTGAAGCCCCTTCCCCACACACTGAAACACCTTCCCCTCACACTGAAACACCTTCCACACACAATGAAACACCTTCCCCACACACTGAAACCCATTCCGCACACACTGAAACACCTTCCCCACACACTGAAACCCTTACCCACACACTGAAACCCCTTCCACAAGCACTGAAAACCTTCCCCACACACTGATACCCCTTCCCCACATACTGAAATACCTTCCCCACACACTTAAACATCTTCCCCAGACACTGAAACCCCTTCTGCACACACTGAATCACCTTCCCCACACACTGAAACACATCCCCACACACTGAAACACATCCCCACACACTGAAACACCTTCCCCACACACTGAAACCCCTTCCCCACACACTGAAACACCTTCCCCGCACACTGAAACCCACCCCACACACTGAAACACCTTCCCCACACATTGAACCCCTTCTCCACACACTGAAACACATTCCCACACACTGAAGCACAGCCCCACGCACTGAAACACCTTCCCCAAACACTGAGACCCCTTCCCCACACACTGAAACACATTCCCCACACACTGAAACACCTTCCCCACACACTGAAATCCCATCCACAAACACTGAAACCCTTCCCCACACTCTGAGAACCCTTCCCCACACACTGAAACACATTCCCCACACACCGAAACACCTTCCCCACACACTGAAACCCTTCCCCACACTCTGGAACCCCTTCCGCACAAACTGAAACCCTTCCCCACACACTGAAACCCATTTCCCACACACTGAAACACCTACACCACACACTGAAGCCCCTTCCCCACACACTGAAACACCTTCCCCTCACACTGAAACACCTTCCCCACACAATGAAACACCTTCCCCAAACACTGAAACCCATTCCACACACAATGAAACACCTTCCCCACACACAGAAAGCCTTACCCACATACTGAAACCCCTTCCGCAAGCACTGAAACACCTTCCCCACACACTGATACCCCTTCCCCACATACTGAAACACCTTCCCCACACACTGAAACACCTTCCCCACACACTGAAACACCTTCCCCACACACTGAAACCCCTTCCCCACACACTGATACCCCTTCCCCACACATTGAAACTCCTTCCGCACATACTGAAACACCTTCCCTACACACTGACACCCCTTCCCCACACACTGAAACCCCTTCCGCACACACTGAAACCCTTCCCCACATGCTGAAACCCCTTTCCCACACACTGAAACCCCTTTCCCACACACTGAAACGCATCCCCACACACTGAAACGCCTTCCCCACACACTGAATCCCCTTCCCCACACACAGAAAACCCTTCCCCCCACACTGAAACCCTTCCCCACACTCTGAAACCCCTTCCCCACCCACTGAAATCCCTTCCCCACACACTGAAACCCTTCCCCCCACTCTGAAACCCCTTCCGAACACACTGAAACACCTTCCCCACACACTGAAACCCCTTCCCCACAAACTGAAACCCCTTCCCCACACACTGAAACTCATCCCCACACGCTGAAACCCATCCCCTCACACTGAAAACCATCCCCACACATAGAAACCCCTTCCCCACCCACTGAAAGCCCTTCCCCACAAACTGAAACACATCCCCACACACTGAAACACCTTCCCCAGAAACTGAAACCCCTTCCGCACACACTGAAACCCATCCCCACACACTGAAACACCTTCCCCACACACTGAAACCCTTCCCCACACACTGAAACACATCCCAACACATTGAAACACATCCCCACACACTGAAACACCTTCCCCACACACTGAAACCCCTTCAACACACACTGAAACACCTTCCCCACACACTGAAACACCTTACCCACACTCTGAAACCCCTTCCCCACACACTGAAACACCTTCCCCTCACACTGAAACCCCTTCCCCACACACTGAAACCCCTTCACAACTCACTGAAACACCTTCCCCACACACTGAAACCCCTTCTGCACACAATGAAACCCATCCCCACACACTGAAACCCCACTCACATACACTAAAACCCTTCCCCACACACTGAAACCCCTTCCCCACACACTGAAACACATCCCCGCACACTGAAACACCTTCCCCACACACTGAAACCACTTCCGCACACATTGAAACGCCTTCCCCTCACACTGAAACGCCATCAACACACACTGAAACCCCTTCCGCACACAGTGAAACACATCCCCACACACTGAAACCCCTTCCCCACCCACTGAAACACATCCCCACACACTGAGACCCCTTCCCCACACACTGAAACCCCTTCCGTACACACTGAAACACCTTCCCCACACACTGAAACCCCCTCCCCACATACTGAAACACATACCCACACACTGCAACCCCTTCCCCACTCACTGAAACCCCTTCCGCACACACAGAAACACCTTAACCACACACTGAAACCCCTTCTCCACACACTGAAAACACCTCCGCACACACTGAAACACCTTCAGCACACACTGAAACACCTTCCCCACTCACTGAATCCCCTTCCGCACACACTGATACCCCTTCCCCACACAGTGAAACCCCTTCCGCATACACTGAAACACCTACCCCACACAATGAAACCCCTTCTCCACACACTGAAAGCCCTTCCCCACACACTGAAACCCCTTCCGCACACAATGAAACCCTTCCCCACACACTGAACCCCCTTCCCCACATACTGAAACCCCTTACCCACACACTGAAACACATCCCCACACACTGAAACCCCTTCCGCACAAACTGAAACACCATCCCCACACACTGAAACCCTTACCCACACACTGAAACCCCTTCCCCACACACTGAAAACCTTCTACACACACTGATACAGCTTACCCACACACTGACACACCTCCCCCATACACTGAAACACCTTCCCCACAAACTGACACCCCTTCCCCACACACTGAAACCGCTTCCCCACACACTGAAACGCCTTCCGCACTCACTGAAACCCCTTCTGCACACACTGAAACACCTTCCCCACACACTGAAACCCCTTCCCCACACACTGAAACCCCTTCCGCACATACTGATACACCTTCCCCAAACACTGAAACCCCTTCCCCACACACTGAATCACCTTCCGCACACAGTGAAACCCTTCCCCACACACTGAAACACTTTCCCCACACACTGAAACACATCCCCACTCATGGAAACCCCTTCCCCACCCACTGAAACACATCCCCACACACTGAAACCCCTTCCCCACACACTGAAACAACTTTACCAAACACTGAAACACATTCCCGACACACTGAAACCCCTTTCCCAACCCACTGAAACTCCTTATGCACACACTGAAACATATTCCCCACACACTGAAACACCTTCCGCACACACAGAAACCCATCCCCACACACTGAAACACATCCCCACACACTGAAACCCATCCCCACATACTGAAACGCAACCCCACACACTGAAACACCTTCCCCACACACTTAAACCCCTTCGCTACACACTGAAACACCTTCCCCACACACTGAAACCCACCCCACACACTGACACACCTTCCCCACACATTGCAACCGTTCCCCACACACTGAAACACATTCCCACACACTGAAGCACATCCCCACGCACTGAAACACCTTCCCCACACACTGAGACCCCTTCCCCACACACTGAAACACATTCCCCAAACACTGAAACACCTTCCCCACACACTGAAATCCCATCCACACACACTGAAACCCTTCCCCACACTCTGAGAACCCTTCCCCACACAATGAAACACCTTCCCCACACACTGAAACACCTTCCCCACACACTGAAACCCTTCCCCACAGCCTGAAACCCTTCCCCACACACTGAAACCCCTCCCCCACACACTGAAACACCTACACCACACACTGAAGCCCCTTCCCCACACACTGAAACACCTTCCCCTCACACTGAAACACCTTCCACACACAATGAAACACCTTCCCCACACACTGAAACCCATTCCGCACACACTGAAACACCTTCCACACACACTGAAACCCTTCCCCACACTCTGAGAGCCCTTGCCCACACACTGAAACACCTTCCCCACACACTGAAACCCCTTCGCCACACACTGAAGCACCTTCCCCACACACTGAAACCCACCCCACACACTGAAACACCTTCCCCACACATTGCAACCGTTCCCCACACACTGAAACACATTCCCACACACTGAAGCACATCCCCACGCACTGAAACACCATCCCCACACACTGAGACCCCTTCCCCACACACTGAAACACATTCCCCAAACACTGAAACACCTTCCCCACACACTGAAATCCCATCCAGACACACTTAAACCCTTCCCCACACTCTGAGAACCCTTCCGCACACACTGAAACACCTTCCCCACACACTGAAACACCTTCCCCACACACTGAAACACTTCCCCACACTCTGAAACCGTTCCCCACACACTGAAACCACTCCCCCACACACTGAAACACCTACACCACACACTGAAACCCCTTCCCCACACACTGAAACACCTTCCCCTCACAATGAAACACCTTCCCCACACAATGAAACACCTTCCCCACACACTGAAACCCATTCCGCACACACTGAAACACCTTCCCCACACACTGAAATCCCTTACCCACACACTGAAACACCTTCCGCAAGCACTGAAAACCTTCCCCGCACACTGATACCCCTTCCCCACATACTGAAATACCTTCCCCACACACTTAAACATCTTCCCCAGACACTGAAACCCCTTCTGCACACACTGAATCACCTTCCCCGCACACTTTAACCCACCCCACACACTGAAACACCTTCCCCACCCATTGAAACCCTTCTCCACACACTTAAACACATTCCCACACACTGAAGCACAGCCCCACGCACTGAAACACCTTCCCCACACACTGAGACCCCTTCCCCACACACTGAACACATTCCCCACGCACTGAAACATCTTCCTCACACACTGAAATCCCATCCACATACACTGAAACCCTTCCCCACAATCTGAGAGCCCTTGCCCACACACTGAAATACCTTCCCCACACACTGAAACACCTTCCCCACACACTGAAACCCTTCCCCACACACTGAAACCCCTCCCCCACACACTGAAACACCTACACCACACACTGAAGCCCCTTCCCCACACACAGAAACACCTTCCCCTCACACTGAAACACCTTCCCCACACAATGAAACACCGTCCCCACACACTGAAACCCATTCCACACACACTGAAACACCTTCCCCACACACTGATACCCTTACCCACATTCTGAAACCCTTCCGCAGGCACTGAAAACCTTCCCCACACACTGATACCCCTTCCCCACATACTGAAACACCTTCCCCACACACTGAAACCTCTTCCGCACACACTGAAACCCCTTCCACACACACTGAAAACCTTCCCCACACACTGAAACAGCTTCCACACACACTGAAACCCCTTCCCCACACACTGAAACCCCTTCCGCACACACTGAAACACCTTCCCCACAAACTGAAATGCCTTCCCCACACACTGAAACACCTACACCACGCACTGAAACCCCTTCCCCACACACTGAAACACCATCCCCCCACACTGAAACCCCTTCCCCACACACTGAAACCCCTTCCGCACACACTGAAACACCTTCCCCACAAACTGAAATGCCTTCCCCACACACTGAAACACCTACACCACGCACTGAAACCCCTTCCCCACACACTGAAACACCTACACCACGCACTGAAACCCCTTCCCCACACACTGAAACACCATCCCCCCACACTGAAACACCCACCCCAAACAATGAAACACCTTCCCCACACACTGAAGCCCCTTCCTCTCACACTGAATGGGTTAAACATCCACAGGCACTGACTCTCACTGGGGTACACTTCCACAGGCACTGACTCTGAATGGGTTAAACTTCCACAGGCACTGACTCTCACTGGGGTAAACTTACACAGGCACTGACTCTGAATGGGTTAAACTTCCGTAGGCACTGACTCTCACTGGGGTAAACTTCCACAGGCACTGACTTTCACTGGGGTACTCTTCCACAGGTACTGACAATGAATGGGGTAAACTTCCAAAGGCAGCGACTCTGAAAGGGGTAATCTTCTGCGGACACTGGATCTGAATGGGACAAACTTCTACAGGTACTGAATCTGCATGGGGTAAAGTTCCACAGGCACTGACTCACACTGGGAGACACTTCCACAGGCACTGATTCTGAAAGGGGTAAACTTCCACAGGCCCTGCCTCTCACTGGGGGGCACTTCCACAGGCACTGACTCTGAATGGGGCAAACTTCCACAGGCAATGACTCGAACGGGGGTACACTTCCACAGGCACTGACTCCCACTGGGGGACACTTCCACAGGCACTGACTCTGAATGGGGTAAACTTCCACAGGCACTGAAATAAAAGCAAAATACTGCGGATGCTGGAAATCTGAAACAAAAACAAGAAATGCTGGAATCACTCAGCAGGTCTGGCAGCATCTGTGGAAAGAGAAGCAGAGTTAACATTTCGGGTCAGTGACCCTTCTTCGGAACTGACAAATATTAGAAAAGTCACAGATAATAAACAAATGAGGTGGGGGTGGGGCAAGAGATAACAAAGGAGAAGGTGCAGATTGGACCAGGCCACACAGCTGACCAAAAGGTCAAGGAGAAAAGGCAAACAATATTGCTTTGTCTTTCAACACACCAGTAACATATTGTTTGCCTTTTCTCCGTGAACTTTTGGTCAGCTATGTGGCCTGGTCCAATCTGCACCTTCTCCTTCGTTATCTCTTGCCCCACTCCCACCTCACTTATTTTTAATCTGTGACTTTTCTAATATTTGTCAGTTCCGAAGAAGGGTCACTGACCCGAAACGTTAACTCTGCTTCTCTTTCCACAGATGCTGCCAGACCTGCTGAGTGATTCCAGCATTTCTTGTTTTTGTTCCACAGGCACTGATCCTCACTTGAGTGCACTTCCACAGGCACTGACTCTGAATGGGATAAACATCCACAGGCACTGACTCTCACTGGGGCACACTTCCACAGGCACTGACTCTGAATGGGGTAAACTTCCACAGGTACTGACTCTGAATGGGGAAATCTTCCAGAGGCAATAACTCTAACTGGGGTACACACCCACAGGCACTGACTCTCACAGGGGGATACTTCCAGAGCCACTGACTCTGAATGGGCAACACTTCCACAGGCATTGACCGTCACTTGGGTGCACTTACACAGGCACTGACTCTCACTGGGGTACACTTCCAGAGGCACTGACTCTGAATAGGGTAAACTTCCAAAGGCAAAGACTCCCACTGGGGTAAACTTCCAGAGGCACTGACTCTCACTGGGGTACATTTTCACAGGCACTGACTCTCACTTGGGTACACTTCTACAGGCACTGACTCTCACTGGCGTACATTTCCACAGGCAAAGACTCTCACTGGGGTACATTTCCACAAGCACTGACTCTGAGTGGGGTACACTTCCATAGGCAGTGACTCCTAATGGTGAGCCGCTTCCCAGCCACTGAATCTCACTGGGGTACACTTCGACAGTCACTGACTCTCAAAGGTATACATTTCCACAGGCACTGACTCTGAATGTGGTAAACTTCCACAGGCATTGACTCTCACAGGAGTGCACTTCCACAGGCACTGAATCTGAATGGCGTAAACTTCCACAGGCACTGACTCTCACTGGGGCACACTTCCACAGGCACTGAATCTGAATGGGGTAAAGTTCCACAGGCACTGACTCTGAATTGGTTACAGTTCCAAAGGCAATGACTCTCAGTGGGGTACAACATCACAGGCACTGACTCTGAATGGGGTAAAATTCCACAGGCACTGACTCTCACTGCAGTACACTTCCACAGGCACTGACTCTGAATGGGGCAAATTTCTACTGGCACTGACTCTCTCTGAGGAACAGTTCCACAAGCTCTGACTCTCACTTGGGTAAATTTCCACAGGCACTGACTCTCACTTGGGTACACTTCTACAGGCACTGACTCTCACTTGGGTACACTTCTACAGGCTCTGACTCTCACTGCGGTACATTTCCACAGGCACTGACTCTGAATGGGGTAAACTTCCACAGGCACTGACTCTGAATGGGGTACACTTCCACAGGCACTGACTCTGAATGGGGTAATCGTCTACAGGCACTGAATATGAATGGGGTAAACTTCTACAGTTACTGAATCTGAATGGGCTAAACTTCTTCAGGCACTGACTCTCACTGGGGTAGACTTCCACAGGCACTGACTCTCACTGGGGTACACTTACACAGGCACTGACTCTGTATGGGGGAAACATCCAAAGGCACTGACTCTCACTGGGGTACCCTTCCACAGGTACTGACTCTGAATGGGTTAAACTTCCAAAGGCACTGACTCTGAATGGGGTGACCTTCTGCAGGCACTGCATCTGAATGGGGTAAACTTCTACAGGTATTGAATCTGAATGGGGTAAACTTCCACAGGCACTGACTCTCACTTGGGTACACTTCTGCAGGCAATGACTCTCACTGGTGTACCTTTCCACATGCACTGACTCTGAATGGGGTACACTTCTATAGGCAATGACTCCTAATGCAGAGCCGCTCCCCAGCCACTGAATCTCACTGGGGTACACTTCTACAGGCACTGACTCTCACAGGGGTAATTTCCACTGGCACTGTCTCTCACTGGGTACACTTCTACAGGCACTGAATCTGAATGGTGTAAACTTCTACAGGGACTGAAGCTGAATGGGGTAAACTTCCACAGGCACTGACTCTCACTGGGGTAAACTTCCACAGGCACTGACTCTAAATGGGGTAAACTTCCACAGGAACTGACACTCACTGGGGTACACTTCCACAGGCACTGACTCTGAATGGGGTAAACGTCCACAGGCACTGACACTGAATGGGGTACACTTCCACACGCACTGATTCTGAATGGGGTAAACTTCTACAGGTACTGAATCTGAATGGGGTAAACTTCCACTGGCACTGACTCTCACTGGGGTAAACTTCCACAGGCACTGACTCTCACTGGGGTACACTTCCACAGGCACTGTCTCTGAATGGGTTAAACATCCACAGGCACTGACTCTCACTGGGGTACACTTCCACAGGCACTGACTCTCACTGGGGTACACTTCCACAGGCAATGACTCTGAATGAGGTAAACTTCCACAGGCACTGACTCTGAATGGGGTTAACTTCTACTGGCTCTGAATCTGAATGGGGTACATTTCCACAGGCACTGAATCTGAATGGGGTAAACTTCTACAGGTACTGAATGCGAATGGTGTAAACATCTACTGGTACTGAATCTGAATGGGGTAAAACTTCTACAGGCACTGAATCTGAATGGTGTATACTTCTACAGGTACTGAATCTGAATGGGGTAAACTTCCACAGGCACTGACCCTGAATGGGGTAAACTTCCACAGGCACTGTCTCTCACTGGAGTGCACTTCCACAGGCAATGACTCTCACTGGGGTACACTTCCACAGGCACTGACTCTGAATGGGTTAAACTTCCACAGGCACTGACTCTCACTGGGGTGCACTTACACAGGTACTGACTCTGAGTGGGGTAAACTTCCAAAGGCACTGACTCTCACTGGGGTAAACTTCCACAGGCACTGACTTTCACTGGGGTACACTTCCACAGGTACTGACAATGAATGGGGTAAACTTCCAAAGGCAGCGACTCTGAAAGGGGTAATTTTCTGCGGACACTGGATCTGAATGGGACAAACTTCTACAGGTACTGAATCTGCATGGGGTAAAGTTCCACAGGCACTGACTCACACTGGGAGACACTTCCACAGGCACTGATTCTGAAAGGGGTAAACTTCCACAGGCCCTGCCTCTCACTGGGGGGCACTTCCACAGGCACTGACTCTGAATGGGGCAAACTTCCACAGGCAATGACTCGAACGGGGGTACACTTCCACAGGCACTGACTCCCACTGGGGGACACTTCCACAGGCACTGACTCTGAATGGGGTAAACTTCCACAGGCACTGAAATAAATGCAAAAAACTGCAGATGCTGGAAATCTGAAACAAAAACAAGAAATGCTGGAATCACTCAGCAGGTCTGGCAGCATCTGTGGAAAGAGAAGCAGAGTTAACATTTCGGGTCAGTGACCCTTCTTCGGAACTGACAAATATTAGAAAAGTCACAGATAATAAACAAATGAGGTGGGGGTGGGGCAAGAGATAACAAAGGAGAAGGTGCAGATTGGACCAGGCCACACAGCTGACCAAAAGGTCAAGGAGAAAAGGCAAACAATATTGCTTTGTCTTTCAACACACCAGTAACATATTGTTTGCCTTTTCTCCGTGAACTTTTGGTCAGCTATGTGGCCTGGTCCAATCTGCACCTTCTCCTTCGTTATCTCTTGCCCCACTCCCACCTCACTTATTTTTAATCTGTGACTTTTCTAATATTTGTCAGTTCCGAAGAAGGGTCACTGACCCGAAACGTTAACTCTGCTTCTCTTTCCACAGATGCTGCCAGACCTGCTGAGTGATTCCAGCATTTCTTGTTTTTGTTCCACAGGCACTGATCCTCACTTGAGTGCACTTCCACAGGCACTGACTCTGAATGGGATAAACATCCACAGGCACAGACTCTCACTGGGGCACACTTCCACAGGCACTGACTCTGAATGGGGTAAACTTCCACAGGCACTGACTCTCACTGGGGTACACTTCCACAGGCACTGTCTCTGAATGGGTTAAACATCCACAGGCACTGACTCTCACTGGGGTACACTTCCACAGGCACTAACTCTGAATGGGGTAAACATCCACAGGCACTGACTCTCACTGGGGTACACTTCCACAGGCACTGAATCTGAATGGGGTAAACTTCTACAGGTACTGAATCTGAATGGTGTAAACTTCTATAGGTACTGAATCTGAATGGGGTAAACTTCTACAGGCACTGAATCTGAATGGTGTAAACTTCTACAGGTACTGAATCTGAATGGGGCAAACCTCCACAGGCACTGACTCTGAATGGGGTAAACTTCCACAGGCACTGTCTCTCACTGGAGTGCACTTCCACAGGCAATGATTCTCACTGGGGTACACTTCCACAGGCAATGACTCAGAATGGGTTAAACTTCCACAGGCACTGACGCTCACTGGGGGAAACTTCCACAGGCACTGACTCTGAATGGGTTAAACTTCCACAGGCACTGACTCTCACTGCGGTACACTTCCACAGGGACTGACAATGAATGGGGTAAACCTCCACAGGCAGTGACTCTGAAAGTGGTAATCTTCTACAGACACTGAATCTGATTGGGGCAAACTTCTACAGGTACTGAATCTGCATGGGGTAAACTTCCACAGGCACTGACTCACACTGGGGGACACTTCCACAGGCACTGATTATGAAAGGGGTAAACTTCCACAGGCCCTGACTCTCACTGGGGGGCACTTGCACAGGCACTGACTCAGAATGGGGCAAACTTCCACAGGCACTGACTCTCACTGGGGTACACTTCCACAGGCACTGTATCTGAATGGCATAAACATCCACAGGTACTGACTCTGAATGGGGTAAACCTCCAGAGGCAAAGACTCAAACTGGGGTACACTTCCACAGGCACTGACTCCCACTGGGGGACACTTCCACAGGCACTGACTCTGAATGGGGTAAACTTCCACAGGCACTGAAATAAAAGCAAAATACTGCGGATGCTGGAAATCTGAGACAAAAACAAGAAATGCTGGAATCACTCAGCAGGTCTGGCAGCATCTGTGGAAAGATAAGCAGAGTTAACGTTTCTGGTCAGTGACCCTTCTTCGGAACTGACAAATATTAGAAAAGTCACAGATTATAAACAAGTGAGGTGGGGGTGGGGCAAGAGATAACAAAGGAGAAGGTGCAGATTGGACCAGGCCACATAGCTGACCAAAAGGTCAAGGAGAAAAGGCAAACAATATTGCTTTGACTTTCAACACACCATTAACATATTGTTTGCCTTTTCTCCGTGAACTTTTGGTCAGCTATGTGGCCTGGTCCAATCTGCACCTTCTCCTTTGTTATCTCTTGCCCCACCCCCACCTCACTTGTTTATAATCTGTGACTTTTCTAATATTGATCAGTTCCGAAGAAGGTTCACTGACCCGAAACGTTAACTCTGCTTCTCTTTCCACAGATGCTGCCAGACCTGCTGAGTGATTCCAGCATTTCTTGTTTTTGTTCCACAGGCACTGACCCTCACTTGGGTGCACTTCCACAGGCACTGACTCTGAATGGGGTAAACTTCCACAGGCACTGACTCTCACTGGGGCACACTTCCACAGGCACTGGCTCTGAATGGGGTAAACTTCCACAGGCACTAACTCTCACTGGGGTACACTTCCACATGCACTGTCTCTGAATGGGTTAAACATCCACAGGCACTGGCTCTCACTGGGGTACACTTCTTCAGGCACTGACTCTCACTGGGGTACATTTCCACAGGCACTGACTCTCACTTGGGTACATTTCCACAGGCACTGACTGTCACTGGTGTACACTTCTGCAGGCACTGACACTCACTTGGGTACATTTCCACAGGCACTGACACTCACTGGGGTACACTTCCACAGGCACTGACTCTCTTGGGTACATTTCCACATGCAACGACTCTCACTTGGGTACACTTCGACAGGCACTGACTCTCACTTGGGTACACTTCTACAGGCACTGACTCTCACTTGGGTGCACTTCTGCAGGCACTGACTCTCACTTGGGTACACTTCTGCAGGCACTGACTCACACTGGGGTACATTTCCACAGGCACTGAATCCGAATGGGGTAAACTTCCACAGGCACTGATTCTCACTTGGGTTCATTTCTTCAGGCACTGACTCTCACTGGGGTACATTTCCACATGCACTGTCTCTCACTGGGGTACATTTCCACAGGCACTGACTCTCACCTGGGTACACTTCTACAGGCACTGACTTCCACTTGGGTACACTTCTGCAGGCACTGACTCTCATTGGGGTACATTTCCACAGGCACTGACTCTCACTGGTGTACATTTCCACATGCACTGACTCTCACTGGGTTACATTTACACATGCACTGACTCTGAATGGGGTAAACTTCCACAGGCACTGACTCTAACTGGGGTACACTTCGACAGGCACTGAATCTGAATGTGGTATACATCTACAGGTACGGAATCTGAATGGGGTAAACTTCCACAGGCACTGACTCTCACTGGGGTACACTTACACAGGCACTGACTCTCACTGGGGTACACTTCCACAGGCACTGACTCTGAATGGGGTAAACTTCCACTGGCATAGACTCTGAATGGGGTTAACTTCTACAGGCTCTGAATCTGAATGGGGTAAACATCTACAGGTACTGAATCTGAATGGGGTAAACTTCCACAGGCACTGAATCTCAATGGGTTAACTTACACAGGCACTGATTCTGAATGGGGTAAACTTCCACAGGCACTGACACTCACTGGGGTACACTTCCACAGGCACTGAATCTGAAAGGGGTAAACTTCCACAGGCACTAACTCTCACTGGGGTACACTTCCACAGGCACTGTCTCTGAATGGGTTAAACATCCACAGGCACTGGCCCTCACTGGGGTACTCTTCTTCAGGCACTGACTCTCACTGGGGTACATTTGCACAGGCACTGACTCTCACTGGGGTACATTTCCACAGGCACTGACTCTCACTTGGGTACATTTCCACAGGCACTGACTGTCACTGGTGTACACTTCTGCAGGCACTGACACTCACTTGGGTACATTTCCCCAGGCACTGACTCTCACTGGGGTACATTTCCACAGGCACTGACTCTCTTGGGTACATTTCCACATGCAACGACTCTCACTTGGGTACACTTCTACAGGCACTGACTCTCACTTGGGTACACTTCTACAGGCACTGACTCTCACTTGGGTGCACTTCTGCAGGCACTGACTCTCACTTGGGTACACTTCTGCAGGCACTGACTCTCACTGGGGTACATTTTCACAGGCACTGACTCTCACTTGGGTACACTTCTTCAGGCACTGACTATCACTGGGGTACATTTCCACAGGCACTGAATCCGAATGGGGTAAACTTCCACAGGCACTGATTCTCACTTGGGTACATTTCTTCAGGCACTGACTCTCACTGGGGTACATTTCCACAGGCACTGACTCTCACTGGGGTACATTTCCACAGGCACTGACTCTCACTTGGGTACACTTCTACAGGCACTGACTTCCACTTGGGTACACTTCTGCAGGCACTGACTCTCACTGGGGTACATTTCCACAGGCACTGACTCTCACTGGTGTACATTTCCACATGCACAGACTCTCACTGGGGAACACTTCTATAGGCACTGAATCTGAATGGTGTAAACTTCCACAGGCACTGACTCTCACTGGGGTACACTTCCACAGGCACTGACTCTCACTGGGGTACATTTACACATGCACTGACTCTGAATGGGGTAAACTTCCACAGGCACTGACTCTAACTGGGGTACACTTCGACAGGCACTGAATCTGAATGTGGTATACATCTACAGGTACGGAATCTGAATGGGGTAAACTTCCACAGGCACTGACTCTCACTGGGGTACACTTCCACAGGCACTGACTCTCACTGGGGTACACTTCCACAGGCACTGACTCTGAATGGGGTAAACTTCCACAGGCATAGACTCTGAATGGGGTTAACTTCTACAGGCTCTGAATCTGAATGGGGTAAACGTCTACAGGTACTGTATCTGAATGGGGTAAACTTCCACAGGCACTGAATCTCAATGGGTTAACTTACACAGGCACTGACTCTGAATGGGGTAAACTTCCACAGGCACTGACTCTCACTGGGGTACACTTCCACAGGCACTGAGTCTGAAAGGGGTAAACTTCCACAGGCATAGACTCTGAATGGGGTTAACTTCTACAGGCTCTGAATCTGAATGGGGTAAACATCTACAGGTACTGAATCTGAATGGGGTAAACTTCCACAGGCACTGAATCTCAATGGGTTAACTTACACAGGCACTGACTCTGAATGGGGTAAACTTCCACAGGCACTGACTCTCACTGGGGTACACTTCCACAGGCACTGAATCTGAAAGGGGTAAACTTCCACAGGCACTGACTGTGAATGGGGTAAACGTCCACAGGTCCTGACTCTGAATGGGGAAATCTTCCAGAGGCAATGACTCTAACTGGGGTACACTCCCACAGGCACTGAATCTCACAGGGGGACACTTCCACAGGCACTGACTCTCACTGGGGTACACTTCCACAGGCACTGATTATGAATGGGGTAAACCTCCAGAGGCACTGACACTGAATGGGGTAAACATCCACAGGTACTGACTCTGAATGGGGTAATCTTCCAGAGGCAATGACACTAAATGGGGTACACTCCCACAGGCACTGACTCTCACAGGGGGACACTTCCACTGCCAATGACTCTGAATGGGGTACACTTCCACAGGCATTGACCCTCACTTGGGTGCACTTCCACAGGCACTCACTCTCACTGGGGTACACTGCCAGAGGCACTGACTCTGAATGGGGTAAACTTCCACAGGCACTGACTCTCACTGGGGTACACTTCCAGAGCCACTGACTCTGAATGGGGTAAACTTCCACAGGCACTGACTCTCACTGGGATACACTTCCACAGGCACTGAATCTGAATGGGGTAAACTTCCACAGGCACTGACTCTCACTTGGGTACACTTCTGCAGGCACTGACTCTCACTGGAGTACATTTTCACAGGGACTAGTCTCACTGGGGTGCATTTCCACAGGCACTGACCCTCACTTGGGTGCACTTCCACAGGCACTGACTCTGAATGGGGTAAACATCCACAGGCACTGACTCTCACTGGGGTACACTTCCACAGGCACTGAATCTGAATGGGGGAAACATTCACAGGCACCAACTCTCACTTGGGATCACTTCTTCAGGCACTGACTCTCACTTGGGTACACTTCTCCAGGCACTGACTCTCACTTGGGTCCACTTCTGCAGGCACTTACTCTCACTGGTGTACCTTTCCACATGCACTGACTCTGAATGGGATACACTGCTATAGGCAGTGACTCCTAATGGAGAGCCGCTCCCCAGCCACTGAATCTCACTGGGGTACACTTCTACAGGCACTGACAATCACAGGGGTACATTTCTCACTGGCACTGACGCTCTCTGGGTACAATACTACAGGCACTGAATCTGAATGGTGTAAACTTCTACAGGGACTGAAGCTGAATGGGGAAAACATCCACAGGCACTGACTCTCACTGGGGTAAACTTCCACAGGCACTGACTCTAAATGGGGTAAACTTCCACAGGCAATGACTCTCACTGGGGTGCACTTCCACAGGCACTGACTCTGAATGGGGTAAACTTCCACAGGCAATGACTCTGAATGGGGTACACTTCCACACGCACTGAATCTGAATGGGGTAAACATCTACAGGTACTGAATCTGAATGGGGTACACTTCCACAGGCACTGACTCTGAATGGGGTGATCTTCCACATGCACTGACTCTCACTGGGGTACACTTCCACAGGCATTGTCTCTGAATGGGTTAAACATCCACAGGCACTGACTCTCACTGGCTTACACTTCCACAGGCACTGACTCTCACTGGGGTACACTTACACAGGCACTGACTCTGAGTGGGGTAAACTTCCAAAGGCACTGACTCTCACTGGGGTACACTTCCACAGGCACTGACTCTGAATGGTGTAAACTTCTACAGGCACTGAATCTTAATGGCGTAAACTTCAACAGGTACTGAATCTGAATGGTGTAAACCTCTACAGGTACTGAATCTGAATGGGGTAAACTTCCACAGGCACTGACTCTGAATGGGGCAAACTTCCACAGGCACTGTCTCTCACTGGAGTGCACTTCCACAGGCAATGACTATCACTGGGGGAACACTTCCACAGGCGCTGACTCTGAATGGGTTAAACTTCCACAGGCACTGACTCTCACTGGGGTAAACTTCCACAGGCACTGACTCTCAATGGGGTACACTTCCACAGGTGCTGACACTGAATGGGGTAAACGTCCACAGGCAGTGACTCTGAAAGGGGTAATCTTCTACAGACACTGAATCTGAATGGGGTAAACTTCTACAGGTACTGAATCTGCATGGGGTAAACTTCCACAGGCACTGACTCACACTGGGGGACACTTCCACAGGCACTGACTCTGAAAGGGGAAACTTCGACAGGCCCTGACTCTCACTGGGGTTCACTTCCACAGGCACTGACTCTGAATGGGGCAAACATCCACAGGCACTGACTATGAATGGGGTAAACATCCACAGGTCCTGACTCTGAATGGGGAAATCTTCCAGAGGCAATGACTCTAACTGCGGTACACTCCCACAGGCACTGACTCTCACAGGGGGACAGTTCCACAGGCACTGACTCTGAATGGGGTAAACTTCCACAGGCACTGACTCTGAATGGGGTAAACTTCGACAGGCACTGAATCTGAATGTGGTAAACTTCAACAGGTACTGAATCTGAATACTAAAAACTTCCACAGGCACTGACTCTCACTGGGGTACACTTCCACAGGCACTGACTCCGAATGGGGAAAACTTCCAAAGGCACAGACTCTCACTGGGGTACACTTCCACAGGCACTGAATCTGAATGGGGTAAACTTCCACAGGCACTGACTCTGAATGGGGTAAACTTCGACAGGCACTGAATCTGTATGTGGCCATCTTCTACAGGTACTGAATCTGAATGGGGTAAACTTCCACAGGCACTGACTCTAACTGGTGTACACTTCCAGAGGCAATGACTCTCACTGGGGTACACTTCCACAGGCACTGTCGCTCACTGGGGGACACTTCCACAGGCACTGTCTCTGAATGGAGTAAACTTCCACAGGCACTGACTCTGAATGGGGTACACTTCCACAGGCACTGTCTCTGAACGGGTTAAACATCCACAGGCACTGACTCTCACTGGGGTACACTTCCACAGGCACTGACTCTCACTGGGGTACACATACACAGGCACTGACTCTGATTGGGGTAAACTTCCAAAGGCACTGACTCTCACTGGTGTACATTTCCACATGCACTGACTTTCACTTGGGTGCACTTCTACAGGGACTGGCTCTCACTTGGGTACACTTCTACAGGCACTGACTCTCACTTGGGTACACTTCTGCAGGCACTGACTCTCACTTGGGTACACTTCTACAGGCACTGAATCTCACTTGGGTACGCTTCTGCAGGCACTGACTCTCACTGGGGTACATTTACACAGGCACTGACTCTCACTTGGGGACACTTCTACAGGCACTGACTCTCACTTGGGTAGACCTCTGCAGGCACTGACTCTCACTTGGGTACACTTCTGCAGGCACTGACTCTCACTGGGGTACATTTCCACAGGCACTGTCTCTGAATGGGATACACTTCTATAAGCAGTGACTCCTAATGGAGAGCCGCTCCCCAGCCACTGAATCTCACTGGGGTACACTTCTACAGGCACTGACTCTCACAGGGGTACATTTCCACTGGCACTGACTCTCACTGTGGTACACTTCTGCAGGCACTGAATCTGAATGGGGTTAACATCTACAGTTACTGAAGCTGAATGGAATAAACATCCAAAGGCACTGACGCTCACTGGGGTAAACTTCCACAGGCACTGACTCTCACTGGTGTACATTTGCACATGCACTGACTCTCACTTGGGTACACTTCTACAGGGACTGACTCTCACTTGGGTACACTTCTACAGGCACTGACTCTCACTTGGGTACACTTCTGCAGGCACTGACTCTCACTTGGGTACACTTCTGCAGGCACTGACTCTCACTGGGGTACATTTCCACAGGCACTGACTCTCACTTGGGTACACTTCTACAGGCACTGACTCTCACTTGGATACACCTCTGCAGGCACGGACTCTCACTTGGGTACACTTCTGCAGGCACTGACTCTCACTGGGGTACATTTCCACAGGCACTGACTCTGAATGGGATACACTTCTGTAAGCAGTGACTCCTAATGGAGAGCCGCTCCCCAGCCACTGAATCTCACTGGGGTACACTTCTACAGGCACTGACTCTCACAGGGGTACATTTCCACTGGCACTGACTCTCACTGTGGTACACTTCTGCAGTCACTGAATCTGAATGGGGTTAACATCCACAGGTACTGAAGCTGAATGGGGTAAACATCCACAGGCACTGACTCTCACTGGGGTAAACTTCCACAGGCACTGACTCTGAATGGGATAAACATCCACAGGCACTGACTGTCACTGAAGTCCACTTCCACAGGCACTGACTCTGAATGGGGTAAACTTCCACAGGCACTGACTCTGAATGGGATAAACATCCACAGGCACTGACTGTCACTGAAGTACACTTCCACAGGCACTGACTCTGAATGGGGTAAACTTCCACAGGCACTGACTCTGAATGGGATAAACATCCACAGGCACTGACTGTCACTGAAGTACACTTCCACAGGCACTGACTCTGAATGGGGTAAACTTCCACAGGCACTGACTCTCACTTGGGTACACTTCGAAAGGCACTGACTCTCACTGGGGTAAACTTCCAAAGGCACTGACTCTCACTGGGTTACACTTCCACAGGCACTGACTCTGAATGGGGTAAACTTCCACAGGCACTGACTCTGAATGGGGTAAACTTCGACAGGCACTGAATCTGAATGTGGTAAACTTCTGCAGGTACTGAATCTGAATCGGGGAAAACTTCCACAGGCACTGACTCTCACTGGGGTACACTTCCACAGGCACTGTCTCGGAATGGGGAAAACTTCCAAAGGCACAGACTCTCACTGGGGTACACTTCCACAGGCACTGACTCTGAATGGGGTAAACTTCCACAGGCACTGACTCTGAATGGGGTAAACTTCGACAGGCACTGAATCTGAATGTGGTAATCTTCTACAGGTACTGAATCTGAATGGGGTAAACTTCCACAGGCACTGGCTCTAACTGGTGTACACTTCCAGAGGCAATGACTCTCACTGGGGTACACTTCCACAGGCACTGTCGCTCACTGGGGGACACTTCCACAGGCACTGACTCTGAATGGGGTAAACTTCCACAGGCACTGACTCTCACTGGGGTACACTTCCACAGGCACTGTCTCGGAATGGGGAAAACTTCCAAAGGCACAGACTCTCACTGGGGTACACTTCCACAGGCACTGTCTCTGAATGGGGTAAACTTCCACAGGCACTGACTCTGAATGGGGTAACCTTCGACAGGCACTGAATCTGAATGTGGTAATCTTCTACAGGTACTGAATCTGAATGGGGTAAACTTCCACAGGCACTGGCTCTAACTGGTGTACACTTCCAGAGGCAATGACTCTCACTGGGGTACACTTCCACAGGCACTGTCGCTCACTGGGGGACACTTCCACAGGCACTGACTCTGAATGGGGTAAACTTCCACAGGCACTGACTCTGAATGGGGTAAACTTCCACAGGCACTGTCTCTGAATGGGTTAAACATCCACAGGCACTGACTCTCACTGGGGTACACTTCCACAGGCACTGACTCTCACTGGGGTACACTTACCCAGGCACGGACTCTGATTGGGGTAAACTTCCAAAGGCACTGACTCTCACTGGGGTACACTTCCACAGGCACTGACTCTGAATGGGGTAAACTTCCACAGGCACTGATTCTGAATGGGGTAAACTTCTACAGGTACTGAATCTGAATGGTGTAAACTTCGACAGGTACTGAATCTGAATGGGGTAAACTTCCACAGGCACTGAATCTGAATGGGGTAAACTTCTAATGGTACTGAATCTGAATGCTGTAAACTTCTACAGGTACTGAATCTGAATGGGGTAAACTTCCACAGGCACTGACTCTGAATGGGGTAAACTTCGACAGGCACTGAATCTGTATGTGGCCATCTTCTACAGGTACTGAATCTGAATGGGTTAAACTTCCACAGGCACTGACTCTCACTGGGGTACACTTCCTCAGGCACTGAATCTGAATGGGGTAAACTTCCACAGGCACTGACTATGAATGGGGTAAACATCCACAGGTACTGACTCTGAATGGGGAAATCTTCCAGAGGCAATAACTCTAACTGGGGTACACACCCACAGGCACTGACTCTCACAGGGGGATACTTCCAGAGCCACTGACTCTGAATGGGCAACACTTCCACAGGCATTGACCGTCACTTGGGTGCACTTACACAGGCACTGACTCTCACTGGGGTACACTTCCAGAGGCACTGACTCTGAATAGGGTAAACTTCCAAAGGCAAAGACTCCCACTGGGGTAAACTTCCAGAGGCACTGACTCTCACTGGGGTACATTTTCACAGGCACTGACTCTCACTTGGGTACACTTCTACAGGCACTGACTCTCACTGGCGTACATTTCCACAGGCAAAGACTCTCACTGGGGTACATTTCCACAAGCACTGACTCTGAGTGGGGTACACTTCCATAGGCAGTGACTCCTAATGGTGAGCCGCTTCCCAGCCACTGAATCTCACTGGGGTACACTTCGACAGTCACTGACTCTCAAAGGTATACATTTCCACAGGCACTGACTCTGAATGTGGTAAACTTCCACAGGCATTGACTCTCACAGGAGTGCACTTCCACAGGCACTGAATCTGAATGGCGTAAACTTCCACAGGCACTGACTCTCACTGGGGCACACTTCCACAGGCACTGAATCTGAATAGGGTAAAGTTCCACAGGCACTGACTCTGAATTGGTTACAGTTCCAAAGGCAATGACTCTCAGTGGGGTACACCATCACAGGCACTGACTCTGAAAGGGGTAAAATTCCACAGGCAATGACTCTCACTGCAGTACACTTCCACAGGCACTGACTCTGAATGGGGCAAATTTCTACTGGCACTGACTCTCTCTGAGGAACAGTTCCACAGGCACTGACTCTCACTTGGGTAAATTTCCACAGGCACTGACTCTCACTTGGGTACACTTCTACAGGCACTGACTCTCACTTGGGTACACTTCTACAGGCTCTGACTCTCACTGCGGTACATTTCCACAGGCACTGACTCTGAATGGGGTAAACTTCCACAGGCACTGACTCTGAATGGGGTAATCGTCTACAGGCACTGAATATGAATGGGGTAAACTTCTACAGTTACTGAATCTGAATGGGCTAAACTTCTTCAGGCACTGACTCTCACTGGGGTAGACTTCCACAGGCACTGACTCTCACTGGGGTACACTTACACAGGCACTGACTCTGTATGGGGGAAACTTCCAAAGGCACTGACTCTCACTGGGGTACCCTTCCACAGGTACTGACTCTGAATGGGTTAAACTTCCAAAGGCACTGACTCTGAATGGGGTGAACTTCTGCAGGCACTGCATCTGAATGGGGTAAACTTCTACAGGTACTGAATCTGAATGGGGTAAACTTCCACAGGCACTGACTCTCACTTGGGTACACTTCTGCAGGCAATGACTCTCACTGGTGTACCTTTCCACATGCACTGACTCTGAATGGGGTACACTTCTATAGGCAATGACTCCTAATGCAGAGCCGCTCCCCAGCCACTGAATCTCACTGGGGTACACTTCTACAGGCACTGACTCTCACAGGGGTAATTTCCACTGGCACTGTCTCTCACTGGGTACACTTCTACAGGCACTGAATCTGAATGGTGTAAACTTCTACAGGGACTGAAGCTGAATGGGGTAAACTTCCACAGGCACTGACTCTCACTGGGGTAAACGTACACAGGCACTGACTCTGAATGGGGTAAACTTCCATAGGCAGTGACTCCTAATGGTGAGCCGCTTCCCAGCCATTGAATCTCACTGGGGTACACTTCGACAGTCACTGACTCTCAAAGGTATACATTTCCACAGGCACTGACTCTGAATGTGGTAACCTTCCACAGGCATTGACTCTCACAGGAGTGCACTTCCACAGGCACTGAATCTGAATGGCGTAAACTTCCACAGTCACTGACTCTCACTGGGGCACACTTCCACAGGCACTGAATCTGAATAGGGTAAAGTTCCACAGGCACTGACTCTGAATTGGTTACAGTTCCAAAGGCAATGACTCTCAGTGGGGTACACCATCACAGGCACTGACTCTGAATGGGGTAAAATTCCACAGGCAATGACTCTCACTGCAGTACACTTCCACAGGCACTGACTCTGAATGGGGCAAATTTCTACTGGCACTGACTCTCTCTGAGGAACAGTTCCACAGGCACTGACTCTCACTTGGGTAAATTTCCACAGGCACTGACTCTCACTTGGGTACACTTCTACAGGCACTGACTCTCACTTGGGTACACTTCTACAGGCTCTGACTCTCACTGCGGTACATTTCCACAGGCACTGACTCTGAATGGGGTAAACTTCCACAGGCACTGACTCTGAATGGGGTACACTTCCACAGGCACTGACTCTGAATGGGGTAATCGTCTACAGGCACTGAATATGAATGGGGTAAACTTCTACAGTTACTGAATCTGAATGGGCTAAACTTCTTCAGGCACTGACTCTCACTGGGGTAGACTTCCACAGGCACTGACTCTCACTGGGGTACACTTACACAGGCACTGACTCTGTATGGGGGAAACTTCCAAAGGCACTGACTCTCACTGGGGTACCCTTCCACAGGTACTGACTCTGAATGGGTTAAACTTCCAAAGGCACTGACTCTGAATGGGGTGAACTTCTGCAGGCACTGCATCTGAATGGGGTAAACTTCTACAGGTACTGAATCTGAATGGGGTAAACTTCCACAGGCACTGACTCTCACTTGGGTACACTTCTGCAGGCAATGACTCTCACTGGTGTACCTTTCCACATGCACTGACTCTGAATGGAGTACACTTCTATAGGCAATGACTCCTAATGCAGAGCCGCTCCCCAGCCACTGAATCTCACTGGGGTACACTTCTACAGGCACTGACTCTCACAGGGGTAATTTCCACTGGCACTGTCTCTCACTGGGTACACTTCTACAGGCACTGAATCTGAATGGTGTAAACTTCTACAGGGACTGAAGCTGAATGGGGTAAACTTCCACAGGCACTGACTCTCACTGGGGTAAACGTACACAGGCACTGACTCTAAATGGGGTAAACTTCCACAGGCACTGACACTCACTGGGGTACACTTCCACAGGCACTGACTCTGAATGGGGTAAACTTCCACAGGCACTGACACTGAATGGGGTACACTTCCACACGCACTGATTCTGAATGGGGTAAACTTCTACAGGGACTGAATCTGAATGGGGTAAACTTCCACAGGCACTGACTCTCACTGGGGTAAACTTCCACAGGCACTGACTCTCACTGGGGTACACTTCCACTGGCACTGTCACTGAATGGGTTAAACATCCACAGGCACTGACTCTCACTGGGGTACACTTCCACATGCACTGACTCTCACTGGGGTACACTTCCACAGGCAATGACTCTGAATGAGGTAAACTTCCACAGGCACTGACTCTGAATGGGGTTAACTTCTACTGGCTCTGAATCTGAATGGGGTACATTTCCACAGGCACTGAATCTGAATGGTGTAAACGTCTGCAGGTACTGAATGCGAATGGTGTAAACTTCTACTGGTACTGAATCTGAATGGGGTAAAACTTCTACAGGCACTGAATCTGAATGGTGTAAACTTCTACAGGTACTGAATCTGAATGGGGTAAACTTCCACAGGCACTGACTCTGAATGGGGTAAACTTCCACAGGCACTGTCTCTCACTGGAGTGCACTTCCACAGGCAATGACTCTCACTGGGGTACACTTCCACAGGCACTGACTCTGAATGGGTTAAACTTCCACAGGCACTGACTCTCACTGGGGTACACTTACACAGGCACTGACTCTGAGTGGGATAAACTTCCAAAGGCACTGACTCTCACTGGGGTACACTTCCACAGGCAATGACTCTGAATGAGGTAAACTTCCACAGGCACTGACTCTGAATGGGGTTAACTTCCACTGGCTCTGAATCTGAATGGGGTACATTTCCACAGGCACTGAATCTGAATGGGGTAAACTTCTTCAGGTACTGAATCTGAATGGTGTAAACTTCTACTGGTACTGAATCTGAATGGGGTAAAACTTCTACAGGCACTGACTCTGAATGGGGTAAACTTCCACAGGCACTGACTCTGAATGGGGTAAACTTCCACAGGCACTGTCCCTCACTGGAGTGCACTTCCACAGGCAATGACTCTCACTGGGGTACACTTCCACAGGCACTGACTCTGAATGGGTTAAACTTCCACAGGCACTGACTCTCACTGGGGTAAACTTACACAGGCACTGACTCTGAATGGGTTAAACTTCCGTAGGCACTGACTCTCACTGGGGTAAACTTCCACAGGCACTGACTTTCACTGGGGTACACTTCCACAGGTACTGACAATGAAAGGGGTAAACTTCCAAAGGCAGCGACTCTGAAAGGGGTAATCTTCTGCGGACACTGGATCTGAATGGGACAAACTTCTACAGGTACTGAATCTGCATGGGGTAAAGTTCCACAGGCACTGACTCACACTGGGAGACACTTCCACAGGCACTGATTCTGAAAGGGGTAAACTTCCACAGGCCCTGCCTCTCACTGGGGGGCACTTCCACAGGCACTGACTCTGAATGGGGCAAACTTCCACAGGCAATGACTCGAACGGGGGTACACTTCCACAGGCACTGACTCCCACTGGGGGACACTTCCACAGGCACTGACTCTGAATGGGGTAAACTTCCACAGGCACTGAAATAAAAGCAAAATACTGCGGATGCTGGAAATCTGAAACAAAAACAAGAAATGCTGGAATCACTCAGCAGGTCTGGCAGCATCTGTGGAAAGAGAAGCAGAGTTAACATTTCGGGTCAGTGACCCTTCTTCGGAACTGACAAATATTAGAAAAGTCACAGATAATAAACAAATGAGGTGGGGGTGGGGCAAGAGATAACAAAGGAGAAGGTGCAGATTGGACCAGGCCACACAGCTGACCAAAAGGTCAAGGAGAAAAGGCAAACAATATTGCTTTGTCTTTCAACACACCAGTAACATATTGTTTGCCTTTTCTCCGTGAACTTTTGGTCAGCTATGTGGCCTGGTCCAATCTGCACCTTCTCCTTCGTTATCTCTTGCCCCACTCCCACCTCACTTATTTTTAATCTGTGACTTTTCTAATATTTGTCAGTTCCGAAGAAGGGTCACTGACCCAAAACGTTAACTCTGCTTCTCTTTCCACAGATGCTGCCAGACCTGCTGAGTGATTCCAGCATTTCTTGTTTTTGTTCCACAGGCATTGACCGTCACTTGGGTGCACTTACACAGGCACTGACTCTCACTGGGGTACACTTCCAGAGGCACTGACTCTGAATAGGGTAAACTTCCAAAGGCAAAGACTCCCACTGGGGTAAACTTCCAGAGGCACTGACTCTCACTGGGGTACATTTTCACAGGCACTGACTCTCACTTGGGTGCACTTCTACAGGCACTGACTCTCACTGGCGTACATTTCCACAGGCAAAGACTCTCACTGGGGTACATTTCCACAAGCACTGACTCTGAGTGGGGTACACTTCCATAGGCAGTGACTCCTAATGGTGAGCCGCTTCCCAGCCACTGAATCTCACTGGGGTACACTTCGACAGTCACTGACTCTCAAAGGTATACATTTCCACAGGCACTGAATCTGAATGTGGTAAACTTCCACAGGCATTGACTCTCACAGGAGTGCACTTCCACAGGCACTGAATCTGAATGGCGTAAACTTCCACAGGCACTGACTCTCACTGGGGCACACTTCCACAGGCACTGAATCTGAATGGGGTAAAGTTCCACAGGCACTGACTCTGAATTGGTTACAGTTCCAAAGGCAATGACTCTCAGTGGGGTACACCATCACAGGCACTGACTCTGAATGGGGTAAAATTCCACAGGCACTGACTCTCACTGCAGTACACTTCCACAGGCACTGACTCTGAATGGGGCAAATTTCTACTGGCACTGACTCTCTCTGAGGAACAGTTCCACAGGCACTGACTCTCACTTGGGTAAATTTCCACAGGCACTGACTCTCACTTGGGTACACTTCTACAGGCACTGACTCTCACTTGGGTACACTTCTACAGGCTCTGACTCTCACTGCGGTACATTTCCACAGGCACTGACTCTGAATGGGGTAAACTTCCACAGGCACTGACTCTGAATGGGGTACACTTCCACAGGCACTGACTCTGAATGGGGTAATCGTCTACAGGCACTGAATATGAATGGGGTAAACTTCTACAGTTACTGAATCTGAATGGGCTAAACTTCTTCAGGCACTGACTCTCACTGGGGTAGACTTCCACAGGCACTGACTCTCACTGGGGTACACTTACACAGGCACTGACTCTGTATGGGGGAAACTTCCAAAGGCACTGACTCTTACTGGGGTACCCTTCCACAGGTACTGACTCTGAATGGGTTAAACTTCCAAAGGCACTGACTCTGAATGGGGTGAACTTCTGCAGGCACTGCATCTGAATGGGGTAAACTTCCACAGGCACTGACTCTCACTTGGGTACACTTCTGCAGGCAATGACTCTCACTGGTGTACCTTTCCACATGCACTGACTCTGAATGGGGTACACTTCTATAGGCAATGACTCCTAATGCAGAGCCGCTCCCCAGCCACTGAATCTCACTGGGGTACACTTCTACAGGCACTGACTCTCACAGGGGTAATTTCCACTGGCACTGTCTCTCACTGGGTACACTTCTACAGGCACTGAATCTGAATGGTGTAAACTTCTACAGGGACTGAAGCTGAATGGGGTAAACTTCCACAGGCACTGACTCTCACTGGGGTACACTTCCACAGGCACTGACTCTGAATGGGGTAAACTTCCACAGGCACTGACACTGAATGGGGTACACTTCCACAGGCACTGACTCTCACTGGGGTAAACTTCCACAGGCACTGACTCTCACTGGGGTACACTTCCACAGGCACTGTCTCTGAATGGGTTAAACATCCACAGGCACTGACTCTCACTGGGGTACACTTCCACAGGCAATGACTCTGAATGAGGTAAACTTCCACAGGCACTGACTCTGAATGGGGTTAACTTCTACTGGCTCTGAATCTGAATGGGGTACATTTCCACAGGCACTGAATCTGAATGGGGTAAACTTCTACAGGTACTGAATGCGAATGGTGTAAACATCTACTGGTACTGAATCTGAATGGGGTAAAACTTCTACAGGCACTGAATCTGAATGGTGTAAACTTCTACAGGTACTGAATCTGAATGGGGTAAACTTCCACAGGCACTGACCCTGAATGGGGTAAACTTCCACAGGCACTGTCTCTCACTGGAGTGCACTTCCACAGGCAATGACTCTCACTGGGGTACACTTCCACAGGCACTGACTCTGAATGGGTTAAACTTCCACAGGCACTGACTCTCACTGGGGTACACTTACACAGGCACTGACTTTCACTGGGGTACACTTCCACAGGTACTGACAATGAATGGGGTAAACTTCCAAAGGCAGCGACTCTGAAAGGGGTAATCTTCTGCGGACACTGGATCTGAATGGGACAAACTTCTACAGGTACTGAATCTGCATGGGGTAAAGTTCCACAGGCACTGACTCACACTGGGAGACACTTCCACAGGCACTGATTCTGAAAGGGGTAAACTTCCACAGGCCCTGCCTCTCACTGGGGGGCACTTCCACAGGCACTGACTCTGAATGGGGCAAACTTCCACAGGCAATGACTCGAACGGGGGTACACTTCCACAGGCACTGACTCCCACTGGGGGACAATTCCACAGGCACTGACTCTGAATGGGGTAAACTTCCACAGGCACTGAAATAAAAGCAAAATACTGCGGATGCTGGAAATCTGAAACAAAAACAAGAAATGCTGGAATCACTCAGCAGGTCTGGCAGCATCTGTGGAAAGAGAAGCAGAGTTAACATTTCGGGCCAGTGACCCTTCTTCGGAACTGACAAATATTAGAAAAGTCACAGATAATAAACAAATGAGGTGGGGGTGGGGCAAGAGATAACAAAGGAGAAGGTGCAGATTGGACCAGGCCACACAGCTGACCAAAAGGTCAAGGAGAAAAGGCAAACAATATTGCTTTGTCTTTCAACACACCAGTAACATATTGTTTGCCTTTTCTCTGTGAACTTTTGGTCAGCTATGTGGCCTGGTCCAATCTGCACCTTCTCCTTCGTTATCTCTTGCCCCACTCCCACCTCACTTATTTTTAATCTGTGACTTTTCTAATATTTGTCAGTTCCGAAGAAGGGTCACTGACCCTAAACGTTAACTCTGCTTCTCTTTCCACAGATGCTGCCAGACCTGCTGAGTGATTCCAGCATTTCTTGTTTTTGTTCCACAGGCACTGATCCTCACTTGAGTGCACTTCCACAGGCACTGACTCTGAATGGGATAAACATCCACAGGCACTGACTCTCACTGGGGCACACTTCCACAGGCACTGACTCTGAATGGGGTAAACTTCCACAGGCACTGACTCTCACTGGGGTACACTTCCACAGGCACTGTCTCTGAATGGGTTAAACATCCACAGGCACTGACTCTCACTGGGGTACACTTCCACAGGCACTAACTCTGAATGGGGTAAACATCCACAGGCACTGACTCTCACTGGGGTACACTTCCACAGGCACTGAATCTGAATGGGGTAAACTTCTACAGGTACTGAATCTGAATGGTGTAAACTTCTATAGGTACTGAATCTGAATGGGGTAAACTTCTACAGGCAATGAATCTGAATGGTGTAAACTTCTACAGGTACTGAATCTGAATGGGGCAAACCTCCACAGGCACTGACTCTGAATGGGGTAAACTTCCACAGGCACTGTCTCTCACTGGAGTGCACTTCCACAGGCAATGATTCTCACTGGGGTACACTTCCACAGGCAATGACTCTGAATGGGTTAAACTTCCACAGGCACTGACGCTCACTGGTGTAAACTTCCACAGGCACTGACTCTGAATGGGTTAAACTTCCACAGGCACTGACTCTCACTGCGGTACACTTCCACAGGGACTGACAATGAATGGGGTAAACCTCCACAGGCAGTGACTCTGAAAGTGGTAATCTTCTACAGACACTGAATCTGATTGGGGCAAACTTCTACAGGTACTGAATCTGCATGGGGTAAACTTCCACAGGCACTGACTCACACTGGGGGACTCTTCCACAGGCACTGATTATGAAAGGGGTAAACTTCCACAGGCCCTGACTCTCACTGGGGGGCACTTGCACAGGCACTGACTCAGAATGGGGCAAACTTCCACAGGCACTGACTCTCACTGGGGTACACTTCCACAGGCACTGAATCTGAATGGCGTAAACATGCACAGGTACTGACTCTGAATGGGGTAAACCTCCAGAGGCAAAGACTCAAACTGGGGTACACTTCCACAGGCACTGACTCCCACTGGGGGACACTTCCACAGGCACTGACTCTGAATGGGGTAAACTTCCACAGGCACTGAAATAAAAGCAAAATACTGCGGATGCTGGAAATCTGAGACAAAAACAAGAAATGCTGGAATCACTCAGCAGGTCTGGCAGCATCTGTGGAAAGATAAGCAGAGTTAACGTTTCTGGTCAGTGACCCTTCTTCGGAACTGACAAATATTAGAAAAGTCACAGATTATAAACAAGTGAGGTGGGGGTGGGGCAAGAGATAACAAAGGAGAAGGTGCAGATTGGACCAGGCCACATAGCTGACCAAAAGGTCAAGGAGAAAAGGCAAACAATATTGCTTTGACTTTCAACACACCATTAACATATTGTTTGCCTTTTCTCCATGAACTTTTGGTCAGCTATGTGGCCTGGTCCAATCTGCACCTTCTCCTTTGTTATCTCTTGCCCCACCCCCACCTCACTTGTTTATAATCTGTGACTTTTCTAATATTGATCAGTTCCGAAGAAGGGTCACTGACCCGAAACGTTAACTCTGCTTCTCTTTCCACAGATGCTGCCAGACCTGCTGAGTGATTCCAGCATTTCTTGTTTTTGTTCCACAGGCACTGACCCTCACTTGGGTGCACTTCCACAGGCACTGACTCTGAATGGGGTAAACTTCCACAGGCACTGACTCTCATTGGGGCACACTTCCACAGGCACTGACTCTGAATGGGGTAAACTTCCACAGGCACTGACTCTCACTGGGGTACCCTTCCACAGGTACTGACTCTGAATGGGTTAAACTTCCAAAGGCACTGACTCTGAATGGGGTGAACTTCTGCAGGCACTGCATCTGAATGGGGTAAACTTCTACAGGTACTGAATCTGAATGGGGTAAACTTCCACAGGCACTGACTCTCACTTGGGTACACTTCTGCAGGCAATGACTCTCACTGGTGTACCTTTCCACATGCACTGACTCTGAATGGAGTACACTTCTATAGGCAATGACTCCTAATGCAGAGCCGCTCCCCAGCCACTGAATCTCACTGGGGTACACTTCTACAGGCACTGACTCTCACAGGGGTAATTTCCACTGGCACTGTCTCTCACTGGGTACACTTCTACAGGCACTGAATCTGAATGGTGTAAACTTCTACAGGGACTGAAGCTGAATGGGGTAAACTTCCACAGGCACTGACTCTCACTGGGGTAAACGTACACAGGCACTGACTCTAAATGGGGTAAACTTCCACAGGCACTGACACTCACTGGGGTACACTTCCACAGGCACTGACTCTGAATGGGGTAAACTTCCACAGGCACTGACACTGAATGGGGTACACTTCCACACGCACTGATTCTGAATGGGGTAAACTTCTACAGGGACTGAATCTGAATGGGGTAAACTTCCACAGGCACTGACTCTCACTGGGGTAAACTTCCACAGGCACTGACTCTCACTGGGGTACACTTCCACAGGCACTGTCACTGAATGGGTTAAACATCCACAGGCACTGACTCTCACTGGGGTACACTTCCACATGCACTGACTCTCACTGGGGTACACTTCCACAGGCAATGACTCTGAATGAGGTAAACCTCCACAGGCACTGACTCTGAATGGGGTTAACTTCTACTGGCTCTGAATCTGAATGGGGTACATTTCCACAGGCACTGAATCTGAATGGTGTAAACGTCTGCAGGTACTGAATGCGAATGGTGTAAACTTCTACTGGTACTGAATCTGAATGGGGTAAAACTTCTACAGGCACTGAATCTGAATGGTGTAAACTTCTACAGGTACTGAATCTGAATGGGGTAAACTTCCACAGGCACTGACTCTGAATGGGGTAAACTTCCACAGGCACTGTCTCTCACTGGAGTGCACTTCCACAGGCAATGACTCTCACTGGGGTACACTTCCACAGGCACTGACTCTGAATGGGTTAAACTTCCACAGGCACTGACTCTCACTGGGGTACACTTACACAGGCACTGACTCTGAGTGGGATAAACTTCCAAAGGCACTGACTCTCACTGGGGTACACTTCCACAGGCAATGACTCTGAATGAGGTAAACTTCCACAGGCACTGACTCTGAATGGGGTTAACTTCCACTGGCTCTGAATCTGAATGGGGTACATTTCCACAGGCACTGAATCTGAATGGGGTAAACTTCTTCAGGTACTGAATCTGAATGGTGTAAACTTCTACTGGTACTGAATCTGAATGGGGTAAAACTTCTACAGGCACTGAATCTGAATGGTGTAAACTTCTACATGTACTGAATCTGAATGGGGTAAACTTCCACAGGCACTGACTCTGAATGGGGTAAACTTCCACAGGCACTGTCCCTCACTGGAGTGCACTTCCACAGGCAATGACTCTCACTGGGGTACACTTCCACAGGCACTGACTCTGAATGGGTTAAACTTCCACAGGCACTGACTCTCACTGGGGTAAACTTACACAGGCACTGACTCTGAATGGGTTAAACTTCCGTAGGCACTGACTCTCACAGGGGTAAACTTCCACAGGCACTGACTTTCACTGGGGTACACTTCCACAGGTACTGACAATGAATGGGGTAAACTTCCAAAGGCAGCGACTCTGAAAGGGGTAATCTTCTGCGGACACTGGATCTGAATGGGACAAACTTCTACAGGTACTGAATCTGCATGGGGTAAAGTTCCACAGGCACTGACTCACACTGGGAGACACTTCCACAGGCACTGATTCTGAAAGGGGTAAACTTCCACAGGCCCTGCCTCTCACTGGGGGGCACTTCCACAGGCACTGACTCTGAATGGGGTAAACTTCCACAGGCACTGAAATAAAAGCAAAATACTGCGGATGCTGGAAATCTGAAACAAAAACAAGAAATGCTGGAATCACTCAGCAGGTCTGGCAGCATCTGTGGAAAGAGAAGCAGAGTTAACATTTCGGGTCAGTGACCCTTCTTCGGAACTGACAAATATTAGAAAAGTCACAGATAATAAACAAATGAGGTGGGGGTGGGGCAAGAGATAACAAAGGAGAAGGTGCAGATTGGACCAGGCCACACAGCTGACCAAAAGGTCAAGGAGAAAAGGCAAACAATATTGCTTTGTCTTTCAACACACCAGTAACATATTGTTTGCCTTTTCTCCGTGAACTTTTGGTCAGCTATGTGGCCTGGTCCAATCTGCACCTTCTCCTTCGTTATCTCTTGCCCCACTCCCACCTCACTTATTTTTAATCTGTGACTTTTCTAATATTTGTCAGTTCCGAAGAAGGGTCACTGACCCGAAACGTTAACTCTGCTTCTCTTTCCACAGATGCTGCCAGACCTGCTGAGTGATTCCAGCATTTCTTGTTTTTGTTCCACAGGCACTGATCCTCACTTGAGTGCACTTCCACAGGCACTGACTCTGAATGGGATAAACATCCACAGGCACTGACTCTCACTGGGGCACACTTCCACAGGCACTGACTCTGAATGGGGTAAACTTCCACAGGTACTGACTCTGAATGGGGAAATCTTCCAGAGGCAATAACTCTAACTGGGGTACACACCCACAGGCACTGACTCTCACAGGGGGATACTTCCAGAGCCACTGACTCTGAATGGGCAACACTTCCACAGGCATTGACCGTCACTTGGGTGCACTTACACAGGCACTGACTCTCACTGGGGTACACTTCCAGAGGCACTGACTCTGAATAGGGTAAACTTCCAAAGGCAAAGACTCCCACTGGGGTAAACTTCCAGAGGCACTGACTCTCACTGGGGTACATTTTCACAGGCACTGACTCTCACTTGGGTACACTTCTACAGGCACTGACTCTCACTGGCGTACATTTCCACAGGCAAAGACTCTCACTGGGGTACATTTCCACAAGCACTGACTCTGAGTGGGGTACACTTCCATAGGCAGTGACTCCTAATGGTGAGCCGCTTCCCAGCCACTGAATCTCACTGGGGTACACTTCGACAGTCACTGACTCTCAAAGGTATACATTTCCACAGGCACTGAATCTGAATGTGGTAAACTTCCACAGGCATTGACTCTCACAGGAGTGCACTTCCACAGGCACTGAATCTGAATGGCGTAAACTTCCACAGGCACTGACTCTCACTGGGGCACACTTCCACAGGCACTGAATCTGAATGGGGTAAAGTTCCACAGGCACTGACTCTGAATTGGTTACAGTTCCAAAGGCAATGACTCTCAGTGGGGTACACCATCACAGGCACTGACTCTGAATGGGGTAAAATTCCACAGGCACTGACTCTCACTGCAGTACACTTCCACAGGCACTGACTCTGAATGGGGCAAATTTCTACTGGCACTGACTCTCTCTGAGGAACAGTTCCACAGGCACTGACTCTCACTTGGGTAAATTTCCACAGGCACTGACTCTCACTTGGGTACACTTCTACAGGCACTGACTCTCACTTGGGTACACTTCTACAGGCTCTGACTCTCACTGCGGTACATTTCCACAGGCACTGACTCTGAATGGGGTAAACTTCCACAGGCACTGACTCTGAATGGGGTACACTTCCACAGGCACTGACTCTGAATGGGGTAATCGTCTACAGGCACTGAATATGAATGGGGTAAACTTCTACAGTTACTGAATCTGAATGGGCTAAACTTCTTCAGGCACTGACTCTCACTGGGGTAGACTTCCACAGGCACTGACTCTCACTGGGGTACACTTACACAGGCACTGACTCTGTATGGGGGAAACTTCCAAAGGCACTGACTCTCACTGGGGTACCCTTCCACAGGTACTGACTCTGAATGGGTTAAACTTCCAAAGGCACTGACTCTGAATGGGGTGAACTTCTGCAGGCACTGCATCTGAATGGGGTAAACTTCCACAGGCACTGACTCTCACTTGGGTACACTTCTGCAGGCAATGACTCTCACTGGTGTACCTTTCCACATGCACTGACTCTGAATGGGGTACACTTCTATAGGCAATGACTCCTAATGCAGAGCCGCTCCCCAGCCACTGAATCTCACTGGGGTACACTTCTACAGGCACTGACTCTCACAGGGGTAATTTCCACTGGCACTGTCTCTCACTGGGTACACTTCTACAGGCACTGAATCTGAATGGTGTAAACTTCTACAGGGACTGAAGCTGAATGGGGTAAACTTCCACAGGCACTGACTCTCACTGGGGTACACTTCCACAGGCACTGACTCTGAATGGGGTAAACTTCCACAGGCACTGACACTGAATGGGGTACACTTCCACAGGCACTGACTCTCACTGGGGTAAACTTCCACAGGCACTGACTCTCACTGGGGTACACTTCCACAGGCACTGTCTCTGAATGGGTTAAACATCCACAGGCACTGACTCTCACTGGGGTACACTTCCACAGGCACTGACTCTCACTGGGGTACACTTCCACAGGCAATGACTCTGAATGAGGTAAACTTCCACAGGCACTGACTCTGAATGGGGTTAACTTCTACTGGCTCTGAATCTGAATGGGGTACATTTCCACAGGCACTGAATCTGAATGGGGTAAACTTCTACAGGTACTGAATGCGAATGGTGTAAACATCTACTGGTACTGAATCTGAATGGGGTAAAACTTCTACAGGCACTGAATCTGAATGGTGTAAACTTCTACAGGTACTGAATCTGAATGGGGTAAACTTCCACAGGCACTGACCCTGAATGGGGTAAACTTCCACAGGCACTGTCTCTCACTGGAGTGCACTTCCACAGGCAATGACTCTCACTGGGGTACACTTCCACAGGCACTGACTCTGAATGGGTTAAACTTCCACAGGCACTGACTCTCACTGGGGTACACTTACACAGGCACTGACTCTGAGTGGGGTAAACTTCCAAAGGCACTGACTCTCACTGGGGTAAACTTCCACAGGCACTGACTTTCACTGGGGTACACTTCCACAGGTACTGACAATGAATGGGGTAAACTTCCAAAGGCAGCGACTCTGAAAGGGGTAATCTTCTGCGGACACTGGATCTGAATGGGACAAACTTCTACAGGTACTGAATCTGCATGGGGTAAAGTTCCACAGGCACTGACTCACACTGGGAGACACTTCCACAGGCACTGATTCTGAAAGGGGTAAACTTCCACAGGCCCTGCCTCTCACTGGGGGGCACTTCCACAGGCACTGACTCTGAATGGGGCAAACTTCCACAGGCAATGACTCGAACGGGGGTACACTTCCACAGGCACTGACTCCCACTGGGGGACAATTCCACAGGCACTGACTCTGAATGGGGTAAACTTCCACAGGCACTGAAATAAAAGCAAAATACTGCGGATGCTGGAAATCTGAAACAAAAACAAGAAATGCTGGAATCACTCAGCAGGTCTGGCAGCATCTGTGGAAAGAGAAGCAGAGTTAACATTTCGGGCCAGTGACCCTTCTTCGGAACTGACAAATATTAGAAAAGTCACAGATAATAAACAAATGAGGTGGGGGTGGGGCAAGAGATAACAAAGGAGAAGGTGCAGATTGGACCAGGCCACACAGCTGACCAAAAGGTCAAGGAGAAAAGGCAAACAATATTGCTTTGTCTTTCAACACACCAGTAACATATTGTTTGCCTTTTCTCTGTGAACTTTTGGTCAGCTATGTGGCCTGGTCCAATCTGCACCTTCTCCTTCGTTATCTCTTGCCCCACTCCCACCTCACTTATTTTTAATCTGTGACTTTTCTAATATTTGTCAGTTCCGAAGAAGGGTCACTGACCCTAAACGTTAACTCTGCTTCTCTTTCCACAGATGCTGCCAGACCTGCTGAGTGATTCCAGCATTTCTTGTTTTTGTTCCACAGGCACTGATCCTCACTTGAGTGCACTTCCACAGGCACTGACTCTGAATGGGATAAACATCCACAGGCACTGACTCTCACTGGGGCACACTTCCACAGGCACTGACTCTGAATGGGGTAAACTTCCACAGGCACTGACTCTCACTGGGGTACACTTCCACAGGCACTGTCTCTGAATGGGTTAAACATCCACAGGCACTGACTCTCACTGGGGTACACTTCCACAGGCACTAACTCTGAATGGGGTAAACATCCACAGGCACTGACTCTCACTGGGGTACACTTCCACAGGCACTGAATCTGAATGGGGTAAACTTCTACAGGTACTGAATCTGAATGGTGTAAACTTCTATAGGTACTGAATCTGAATGGGGTAAACTTCTACAGGCAATGAATCTGAATGGTGTAAACTTCTACAGGTACTGAATCTGAATGGGGCAAACCTCCACAGGCACTGACTCTGAATGGGGTAAACTTCCACAGGCACTGTCTCTCACTGGAGTGCACTTCCACAGGCAATGATTCTCACTGGGGTACACTTCCACAGGCAATGACTCTGAATGGGTTAAACTTCCACAGGCACTGACGCTCACTGGGGTAAACTTCCACAGGCACTGACTCTGAATGTGTTAAACATCCACAGGCACTGACTCTCACTGCGGTACACTTCCACAGGGACTGACAATGAATGGGGTAAACCTCCACAGGCAGTGACTCTGAAAGTGGTAATCTTCTACAGACACTGAATCTGATTGGGGCAAACTTCTACAGGTACTGAATCTGCATGGGGTAAACTTCCACAGGCACTGACTCACACTGGGGGACTCTTCCACAGGCACTGATTATGAAAGGGGTAAACTTCCACAGGCCCTGACTCTCACTGGGGGGCACTTGCACAGGCACTGACTCAGAATGGGGCAAACTTCCACAGGCACTGACTCTCACTGGGGTACACTTCCACAGGCACTGAATCTGAATGGCGTAAACATGCACAGGTACTGACTCTGAATGGGGTAAACCTCCAGAGGCAAAGACTCAAACTGGGGTACACTTCCACAGGCACTGACTCCCACTGGGGGACACTTCCACAGGCACTGACTCTGAATGGGGTAAACTTCCACAGGCACTGAAATAAAAGCAAAATACTGCGGATGCTGGAAATCTGAGACAAAAACAAGAAATGCTGGAATCACTCAGCAGGTCTGGCAGCATCTGTGGAAAGATAAGCAGAGTTAACGTTTCTGGTCAGTGACCCTTCTTCGGAACTGACAAATATTAGAAAAGTCACAGATTATAAACAAGTGAGGTGGGGGTGGGGCAAGAGATAACAAAGGAGAAGGTGCAGATTGGACCAGGCCACATAGCTGACCAAAAGGTCAAGGAGAAAAGGCAAACAATATTGCTTTGACTTTCAACACACCATTAACATATTGTTTGCCTTTTCTCCATGAACTTTTGGTCAGCTATGTGGCCTGGTCCAATCTGCACCTTCTCCTTTGTTATCTCTTGCCCCACCCCCACCTCACTTGTTTATAATCTGTGACTTTTCTAATATTGATCAGTTCCGAAGAAGGGTCACTGACCCGAAACGTTAACTCTGCTTCTCTTTCCACAGATGCTGCCAGACCTGCTGAGTGATTCCAGCATTTCTTGTTTTTGTTCCACAGGCACTGACCCTCACTTGGGTGCACTTCCACAGGCACTGACTCTGAATGGGGTAAACTTCCACAGGCACTGACTCTCATTGGGGCACACTTCCACAGGCACTGACTCTGAATGGGGTAAACTTCCACAGGCACTAACTCTCACTGGGGTACACTTCCACAGGCACTGTCTCTGAATGGGTTAAACATCCACAGGCACTGGCTCTCACTGGGGTACACTTCTTCAGGCACTGACTCTCACTGGGGTACATTTCCACAGGCACTGACTCTCACTGGGGTACATTTCCACAGGCACTGACTCTCACTTGGGTACATTTCCACAGGCACTGACTGTCACTGGTGTACACTTCTGCAGGCACTGACACTCACTTGGGTACATTTCCACAGGCACTGACTCTCACTGGGGTACACTTCCACAGGCACTGACTCTCTTGGGTACATTTCCACATGCAACGACTCTCACTTGGGTACACTTCTACAGGCACTGACTCTCACTTGGGTACACTTCTACAGGCACTGACTCTCACTTGGGTGCACTTCTGCAGGCACTGACTCTCACTTGGGTACACTTCTGCAGGCACTGACTCACACTGGGGTACATTTCCACAGGCACTGAATCCGAATGGGGTAAACTTCCACAGGCACTGATTCTCACTTGGGTACATTTCTTCAGGCACTGACTCTCACTGGGGTACATTTCCACATGCACTGTCTCTCACTGGGGTACATTTCCACAGGCACTGACTCTCACTTGGGTACACTTCTACAGGCACTGACTTCCACTTGGGTACACTTCTGCAGGCACTGACTCTCACTGGTGTACATTTCCACATGCACTGACTCTCACTGGGGAACACTTCTATAGGCACTGAATCTGAATGGTGTAAACTTCTAGAGGTACTCAATCTGAATGGGGTAAACTTGCACAGGCACTGACTCTCACTGGGTTACACTTCCACAGGCAGTGACTCTCACTGGGGGACATTTACACATGCACTGACTCTGAATGGGGTAAACTTCCACAGGCACTGACTCTAACTGGGGTACACTTCGACAGGCACTGAATCTGAATGTGGTATACATCTACAGGTACGGAATCTGAATGGGGTAAACTTCCACAGGCACTGACTCTCACTGGGGTACACTTACACAGGCACTGACTCTCACTGGGGTACACTTCCACAGGCACTGACTCTGAATGGGGTAAACTTCCACAGGCATAGACTCTGAATGGGGTTAACTTCTACAGGCTCTGAATCTGAATGGGGTAAACATCTACAGGTTCTGAATCTGAATGGGGTAAACTTCCACAGGCACTGAATCTCAATGGGTTAACTTACACAGGCACTGATTCTGAATGGGGTAAACTTCCACAGGCACTGACTCTCACTGGGGTACACTTCCACAGGCACTGAATCTGAAAGGGGTAAACTTCCACAGGCACTAACTCTCACTGGGGTACACTTCCACAGGCACTGTCTCTGAATGGGTTAAACATCCACAGGCACTGGCCCTCACTGGGGTACTCTTCTTCAGGCACTGACTCTCACTGGGGTACATTTGCACAGGCACTGACTCTCACTGGGGTACATTTCCACAGGCACTGACTCTCACTTGGGTACATTTCCACAGGCACTGACTGTCACTGGTGTACACTTCTGCAGGCACTGACACTCACTTGGGTGCATTTCCCCAGGCACTGACTCTCACTGGGGTACATTTCCACAGGCACTGACTCTCTTGGGTACATTTCCACATGCAACGACTCTCACTTGGGTACACTTCTACAGGCACTGACTCTCACTTGGGTACACTTCTACAGGCACTGACTCTCACTTGGGTGCACTTCTGCAGGCACTGACTCTCACTTGGGTACACTTCTGCAGGCACTGACTCTCACTGGGGTACATTTTCACAGGCACTGACTCTCCCTTGGGTACACTTCTTCAGGCACTGACTATCACTGGGGTACATTTCCACAGGCACTGAATCCGAATGGGGTAAACTTCCACAGGCACTGATTCTCACTTGGGTACATTTCTTCAGGCACTGACTCTCACTGGGGTACATTTCCACAGGCACTGACTCTCACTGGGGTACATTTCCACAGGCACTGACTCTCACTTGGGTACACTTCTACAGGCACTGACTTCCACTTGGGGACACTTCTGCAGGCACTGACTCTCACTGGGGTACATTTCCACAGGCACTGACTCTCACTGGTGTACATTTCCACATGCACAGACTCTCACTGGGGAACACTTCTATAGGCACTGAATCTGAATGGTGTAAACTTCCACAGGCACTGACTCTCACTGGGTTACACTTCCACAGGCACTGACTCTCACTGGGGTACATTTACACATGCACTGACTCTGAATGGGGTAAACTTCCACAGGCACTGACTCTAACTGGGGTACACTTCGACAGGCACTGAATCTGAATGTGGTATACATCTACAGGTACGGAATCTGAATGGGGTAAACTTCCACAGGCACTGACTCTCACTGGGGTACACTTCCACAGGCACTGACTCTCACTGGGGTACACTTCCACAGGCACTGACTCTGAATGGGGTAAACTTCCACAGGCATAGACTCTGAATGGGGTTAACTTCTACAGGCTCTGAATCTGAATGGGGTAAACATCTACAGGTACTGAATCTGAATGGGGTAAACTTCCACAGGCACTGAATCTCAATGGGTTAACTTACACAGGCACTGACTCTGAATGGGGTAAACTTCCACAGGCACTGACGCTCACTGGGGTACACTTCCACAGGCACTGAGTCTGAAAGGGGTAAACTTCCACAGGCATAGACTCTGAATGGGGTTAACTTCTACAGGCTCTGAATCTGAATGGGGTAAACATCTACAGGTACTGAATCTGAATGGGGTAAACTTCCACAGGCACTGAATCTCAATGGGTTAACTTACACAGGCACTGACTCTGAATGGGGTAAACTTCCACAGGCACTGACTCTCACTGGGGTACACTTCCACAGGCACTGAATCTGAAAGGGGTAAACTTCCACAGGCACTGACTGTGAATGGGGTAAACATCCACAGGTCCTGACTCTGAATGGGGAAATCTTCCAGAGGCAATGACTCTAACTGGGGTACACTCCCACAGGCACTGAATCTCACAGGGGGACACTTCCACAGGCACTGACTCTCACTGGGGTACACTTCCACAGGCACTGATTATGAATGGGGTAAACCTCCAGAGGCACTGACACTGAATGGGGTAAGCATCCACAGGTACTGACTCTGAATGGGGTAATCTTCCAGAGGCAATGACACTAAATGGGGTACACTCCCACAGGCACTGACTCTCACAGGGGGACACTTCCACTGCCAATGACTCTGAATGGGGTACACTTCCACAGGCATTGACCCTCACTTGGGTGCACTTCCACAGGCACTCACTCTCACTGGGGTACACTGCCAGAGGCACTGACTCTGAATGGGGTAAACTTCCACAGGCACTGACTCTCACTGGGGTACACTTCCAGAGCCACTGACTCTGAATGGGGTAAACTTCCACAGGCACTGACTCTCACTGGGATACACTTCCACAGGCACTGAATCTGAATGGGGTAAACTTCCACAGGCACTGACTCTCACTTGGGTACACTTCTGCAGGCACTGACTCTCACTGGAGTACATTTTCACAGGCACTAGTCTCACTGGGGTGCATTTCCACAGGCACTGACCCTCACTTGGGAGCACTTCCACAGGCACTGACTCTGAATGGGGTAAACATCCACAGGCACTGACTCTCACTGGGGTACACCTTCACAGGCACTGAATCTGAATGGGGGAAACATTCACAGGCACCAACTCTCACTTGGGATCACTTCTTCAGGCACTGACTCTCACTTGGGTACACTTCTCCAGGCACTGACTCTCACTTGGGTCCACTTCTGCAGGCACTTACTCTCACTGGTGTACCTTTCCACATGCACTGACTCTGAATGGGATACACTGCTATAGGCAGTGACTCCTAATGGAGAGCCGCTCCCCAGCCACTGAATCTCACTGGGGTACACTTCTACAGGCACTGACAATCACAGGGGTACATTTCCACTGGCACTGACGCTCACTGGGTACAATACTACAGGCACAGAATCTGAATGGTGTAAACTTCTACAGGGACTGAAGCTGAATGGGGAAAACATCCACAGGCACTGACTCTCACTGGGGTAAACTTCCACAGGCACTGACTCTAAATGGGGTAAACTTCCACAGGCAATGACTCTCACTGGGGTGCACTTCCACAGGCACTGACTCTGAATGGGGTAAACATCCACAGGCAATGACTCTGAATGGGGTACACTTCCACACGCACTGTATCTGAATGGGGTAAACATCTACAGGTACTGAATCTGAATGGGGTACACTTCCACAGGCACTGACTCTGAATGGGGTGATCTTCCACATGCACTGACTCTCACTGGGGTACACTTCCACAGGCATTGTCTCTGAATGGGTTAAACATCCACAGGCACTGACTCTCACTGGGGTACACTTACACAGGCACTGACACTGAGTGGGGTACACTTCCACAGGCACTGACTCTGAATGGTGTAAACTTCTACAGGTACTGAATCTTAATGGGGTAAACTTCAACAGGTACTGAATCTGAATGGTGTAAACTTCTACAGGTACTGAATCTGAATGGGGTAAACTTCCACAGGCACTGACTCTGAATGGGGCAAACTTCCACAGGCACTGTCTCTCACTGGGGTACACTTCCACAGGCGCTGACTCTGAATGGGTTAAACTTCCACAGGCACTGACTCTCACTGGGGTAAACTTCCACAGGCACTGACTCTCAATGGGGTACACTTCCACAGGTACTGACACTGAATGGGGTAAACGTCCACAAGCAGTGACTCTGAAAGGGGTAATCTTCTACAGACACTGAATCTGAATGGGGTAAACTTCTACTGGTACTGAATCTGCATGGGGTAAACTTCCACAGGCACTGACTCACACTGGGGGACACTTCCACAGGCACTGACTCTGAAAGGGGAACTTCGACAGGCCCTGACTCTCACTGGGGTTCACTTCCACAGGCACTGACTCTGAATGGGGCAAACATCCACAGGCACTGACTATGAATGGGGTAAACATCCACAGGTCCTGACTCTGAATGGGGAAATCTTCCAGAGGCAATGACTCTAACTGCGGTACACTCCCACAGGCACTGACTCTCACAGGGGGACACATCCACAGGCACTGACTCTGAATGGGGTAAACTTCCACAGGCACTGACTCTGAATGGGGTAAACTTCGACAGGCACTGAATCTGAATGTGGTAAACTTCAACAGGTACTGAATCTGAATACTAAAAACTTCGACAGGCACTGACTCTCACTGGGGTACACTTCCACAGGCACTGACTCCGAATGGGGAAAACTTCCAAAGGCACAGACTCTCACTGGGGTACACTCCCACAGGCACTGACTCTCACAGGGGGACACATCCACAGGCACTGACTCTGAATGGGGTAAACTTCCACAGGCACTGACTCTGAATGGGGTAAACTTCGACAGGCACTGAATCTGAATGTGGTAAACTTCAACAGGTACTGAATCTGAATACTAAAAACTTCGACAGGCACTGACTCTCACTGTGGTACACTTCCACAGGCACTGACTCCGAATGGGGAAAACTTCCAAAGGCACAGACTCTCACTGGGGTAAACATCCACAGGTCCTGACTCTGAATGGGGAAATCTTCCAGAGGCAATGACTCTAACTCTGAATGGGGTAAACTTCCACAGGCACTGACTCTGAATGGGGTAAACTTCGACAAGCACTGAATCTGTATGTGGCCATCTTCTACAGGTACTGAATCTGAATGGGGTAAACTTCCACAGGCACTGACTCTAACTGGTGTACACTTCCAGAGGCAATGACTCTCACTGGGGTACACTTCCACAGGCACTGTCGCTCACTGGGGGACACTTCCACAGGCACTGTCTCTGAATGGGGTAAACTTCCACAGGCACTGATTCTGAATGGGGTACACTTCCACAGGCACTGTCTCTGAACGGGTTAAACATCCACAGGCACTGTCGCTCACTGGGGGACACTTCCACAGGCACTGTCTCTGAATGGGGTAAACTTCCACAGGCACTGATTCTGAATGGGGTACACTTCCACAGGCACTGTCTCTGAACGGGTTAAACATCCACAGGCACTGACTCTCACTGGGGTACACTTCCACAGGCACTGACTCTCACTGGGGTACACATACACAGGCACTGACTCTGATTGGGGTAAACTTCCAAAGGCACTGACTCTCACTGGTGTACATTTCCACATGCACTGACTCACTTGGGTGCACTTCTACAGGGACTGACTCTCACTTGGGTACACTTCTACAGGCACTGACTCTCACTTGGGTACACTTCTGCAGGCACTGACTCTCACTTGGGTACACTTCTACAGGCACTGAATCTCACTTGGGTACGCTTCTGCAGGCACTGACTCTCACTGGGGTACATTTACACAGGCACTGACTCTCACTTGGGTACACTTCTACAGGCACTGACTCTCACTTGGGTAGACCTCTGCAGGCACTGACTATCACTTGGGTACACATCTGCAGGCACTGACTCTCACTGGGGTACATTTCCACAGGCACTGTCTCTGAATGGGATACAGTTCTATAAGCAGTGACTCCTAATGGAGAGCCGTTCCCCAGCCACTGAATCTCACTGGGGTACACTTCTACAGGCACTGACTCTCACAGGGGTACATTTCCACTGGCACTGACTCTCACTGTGGTACACTTCTGCAGGCAATGAATCTGAATGGGGTTAACATCTACAGGTACTGAAGCTGAATGGGGTAAACATCCAAAGGCACTGACGCTCACTGGGGTAAACTTCCACAGGCACTGACTCTCACTGGTGTACATTTGCACATGCACTGACTCTCACTTGGGTACACTTCTACAGGGACTGACTCTCACTTGGGTACACTTCTACAGGCACTGACTCTCACTTGGGTACACGTCTGCAGGCACTGACTCTCACTTGGGTACACTTCTGCAGGCACTGACTCTCACTGGGGTACATTTCCACAGGCACTGACTCTCACTTGGGTACACTTCTACAGGCACTGACTCTCACTTGGGTACACCTCTGCAGGCACGGACTCTCACTTGGGTACACTTCTGCAGGCACTGACTCTCACTGGGGTACATTTCCACAGGCACTGACTCTGAATGGGATACACATCTGTAAGCAGTGACTCCTAATGGAGAGCCGCTCCCCAGCCACTGAATCTCACTGGGGTACACTTCTACAGGCACTGACTCTCACAGGGGTACATTTCCACTGGTACTGACTCTCACTGTGGTACACTTCTGCAGTCACTGAATCTGAATGGGGTTAACATCCACAGGTACTGAAGCTGAATGGGGTAAACATCCACAGGCACTGACTCTCACTGGGGTAAACTTCCACAGGCACTGACTCTGAATGGGATAAACATCCACAGGCACTGACTGTCACTGAAGTACACTTCCACAGGCACTGACTCTGAATGGGGTAAACTTCCACAGGCACTGACTCTCACTTGGGTACACTTCGACAGGCACTGACTCTCACTGGCGTAAACTTCCAAAGGCACTGACTCTCACTGGGTTACACTTCCACAGGCACTGACTCTGAATGGGGTAAACTTCCACAGGCACTGACTCTGAATGGGGTAAACTTCGACAGGCACTGAATCTGAATGGGGTAAACTTCTGCAGGTACTGAATCTGAATGGGGAAAACTACCACAGGCACTGACTCTCACTGGGGTACACTTCCACAGGCACTGTCTCCGAATGGGGAAAACTTCCAAAGTCACAGACTCTCACTGGGGTACACTTCCACAGGCACTGACTCTGAATGGGTTAAACTTCCACAGGCACTGACTCTGAATGGGGTAAACTTCGACAGGCACTGAATCTGAATGGGGTAAACTTCCACAGGCACTGGCTCTAACTGGTGTACACTTCCAGAGGCAATGACTCTCACTGGGGTACACTTCCACAGGCACTGTCGCTCACTGGGGGACACTTCCACAGGCACTGACTCTGAATGGGGTAAACTTCCACAGGCACTGACTCTGAATGGGGTAAACTTCCACAGGCACTGATTCTGAATGGGGTGCACTTCCACAGGCACTGACTCTGAATGGGGCAAACTTCCACAGGCACTGACTCTCACTGGGGTACACTTACCCAGGCACTGAAACTGATTGGGGTAAACTTCCAAAGGCACTGACTCTCACTGGGGTACACTTCCACAGGCACTGACTCTGAATGGGGAAAACTTCCACAGGCACTGATTCTGAATGGGGTAAACTTCTACAGGTACTGAATCTGAATGGTGTAAACTTCGACAGGTACTGAATCTGAATGGGGTAAACTTCCACAGGCACTGAATCTGAATGGGGAAAACTTCTAATGGTACTGAATATGAATGCTGTAAACTTCTACAGGTACTGAATCTGAATGGGGTAAACTTCTACAGGCACTGAATCTGAATGGTGTAAACTTCTACAGGTACTGAATCTTCATGGGGTAAACTTCCACAGGCACTGACTCTGAATGGGGTAAACTTCCACAGGCACTGTCTCTCACTGGAGTGCACTTCCACAGGCAATGACTCTCACTGGGGTACACTTCCACAGGCACTGACTCTGAGTGGGTTAAACCTCCAGAGGCACTGACTCTCACTGGGGTAAACCTCCACAGGCACTAACTCTCACTGGGGTACACTTCCACAGGTACTGACACTGAATGGGGTAAACTTCCACAGGCAGTGACTCTGAAAGGGGTAATCTTCTACAGACACTGAATCTGAAAGGGGAAAACTTCCACAGGCCCTGACTCTCACTGGGGGGCACTTCCACAGGCACTGACTCTGAATGGGGCAAACTTCCACAGGCACTGACTCTCACTGGGGTACACTTCCTCAGGCACTGAATCTGAATGGCGTAAACATCAACAGGTACTGATTCTGAATGGGGTAAACTTCCAGAGGCAATGACTCGAACTGGGGGACACTTCCACAGGCACTGACTCCCACTGGGGGACACTTCCACAGGTACTGACTCTGAATGGGGTAAACTTCCACAGGCACTGACTCTCACTGGGGCACACTTCCACAGGCACTGATTCTGAATGAGGTAAACTTCCACAGGCACTTACTCTGAATGGGGTAATCTTCCACAGGCACTGAAATAAAAGCAAAATACTGTGGATGCTGGAAATCTGAAACAAAAACAAGAAATGCTGGAATCACTCAGCAAGTCTGGCAGCATCTGTGGAAAGAGAAGCAGAATTAACATTTCGGGTCAGTGACCCTTCTTCGGAACTGACAAATATTAGAAAAGTCACAGATTATAAACAAGTGAGGTGGGGGTGGCGCAAGAGATAACAAAGGAGAAGGTGCAGATTGGACCAGGCCACATAGCTGACCGAAAGGTCAAGGAGAAAAGGCAAACAATATTGCTTTGTCTTTCAACACGCCGTTAACATATTGTTTGCCTTTTCTCCGTGAACTTTTGGTCAGCTATGTGGCCTGGTCCAGTCTGCATCTTCTCCTTTGTTATCTCTTGCCCCACCCCCACCTCACTTGTTTATAATCTGTGACTTTTCTAATATTTGTCAGTTCCGAAGAAGGGTCACTGACCCGAACCGTTAACTCTGCTTCTCTTTCCACAGATGCTGCCAGACCTGCTGAGTGATTCCAGCATTTCGTGATTTTGTTCCACAGGCACTGACCCTCACTTGGGTGCACTTCCACAGGCACTGACTCTGAATGGGGTAAACTTCCACAGGCACTGACTCTCACTGGGGCACATTTCCACAGGCACTGACTCTGAATGGGGTAAACTTCCACAGGCACTGACTCTCACTGGGGTACACTTCCACAGGCACTGAATCTGAATGGCGTAAACTTCCACAGGCACTGATTCTCACTAGGGTACACTTCTTCAGGCACTGACACTCACTGGGGTACACTTCCACAGGCACTGACTCTCACTGGGGTACATTTCCACAGGCACTGACTCTCACTTGGGTACATTTCCACAGGCACTGACTCTCACTGGTGTACATTTCCACATGCACTGACTCTCACTTGGGTACACTCCTGCAGGGACTGACTCTCACTTGGGTACACTTCTACAGGCACTGACTCTCACTTGGGTACACTTCTGCAGGCACTGACTCTCACTTGGGTACACTTCTAGAGGCACTGAATCTCACTTGGGTACACTTCTGCAGGCACTGACTCTCACTGGGGTACATTTCCACAGGCACTGACTCTCACTTGGGTACACTTCTGCAGGCACTGACTCTCACTTGGGTACACTTCTGCAGGCACTGACTCTCACTGGGGTACATTTCCACAGGCACTGACTCTGAATGGGATACACTTCTATAAGCAGTGACTCCTAATGGAGAGCCGCTCCCCAGCCACTGAATCTCACTGGGGTACACTTCTACAGGCACTGACTCTCACAGGGGTACATTTCCACTGGCACTGACTCTCACTGTGGTACACTTCTACAGGCACTGAATCTGAATGGGGTTAACATCTACAGGTACTGAAGCTGAATGGGGTAAACATCCACAGGCACTGACTATCACTGGGGTAAACTTCCACAGGAACTGACTCTGAATGGGATAAACTTCCACAGGCTCTGACTGTCACTGAGGTACACTTCCACAGGCACTGACTCTGAATGGGGTAAACTTCCACAGGCACTGACTCTCACTTGGGTACACTTCGACAGGCACTGACTCTCACTGGGGGTAACTTCCAAAGGCACTGACTCTCACTGGGGTGCACTTCCACAGGCACTGACTCTGAATGTGGTAAACTTCCACAGGCACTGACTCTCACTGTGATACACTTCTGCAGGCACTGTATCTGAATGGGGTTAACATCCAAAGGTACTGAAGATGAATGGGGTAAACATCCACAGGCACTGACTCTCACTGGGGTACACTTCCACAGGCACTGACTCCGAATGGGGAAATCTTCCAAAGGCACTGACTCTCACTGGGGTACACTTCCACAGGCACTGACTCTGAATGGGGTAAACTTCCACAGGCACTGACTCTGAATGGGGTAAACTTCGACAGGCACTGAATCTGAATGTGGTAAACTTCTACAGGTACTGAATCTGGATGGGGTAAACTTCCACAGGCACTGACTCTAACTGGTGTACACTTCCAGAGGCACTGTCGCTCACTGGGGGACACTTCCACAGGCACTGACTCTGAATGGGTTAAACATCCACAGGCACTGACTCTCACTGGGGTACATTTCCACAGGCACTGAATCTCACTGGGGTACACTTCCACAGGCACTGACTCTGATTGGGGTAAAATTCCACAGGCACTGACTCTCACTGGTGTACATTTCCACATGCACTGACTCTCACTTGGGTACACTTCTACAGGGACTGACACTCACTTGGGTACACTTCTACAGGCACTGACTCTCACTTGGGTACACTTCTGCAGGCACTGACTCTCACTTGGGTACACTTCTACAGGCACTGAATCTCACTTGGGTACGCTTCTGCAGGCACTGACTCTCACTGGGGTACATTTACATAGGCACTGACTCTCACTTGGGTACACTTCTACAGGCACTGACTCTCACTTGGGTAGATCTCTGCAGGCACTGACTCTCACTTGGGTACACTTCTGCCGGCACTGACTCTCACTGGGGTACATTCCCACAGGCACTGATTCTGAATGGGATACACTTCTATAAGCAGTGACTCCTAATGGAGAGCCGTTCCCCAGCCACTGAATCTCACTGGGGTACACTTCTACAGGCACTGACTCTCACAGGGGTACATTTCCACTGGCACTGACTCTCACTGTGGTACACTTCTACAGGCACTGAATCTGAATGGGGTTAACATCTACAGGTACTGAAGCTGAATGGGGTAAACATCCACAGGCACTGACTCTCACTGGGGTAAACTTCCACAGGCACTGACTCTCACAGGGGTACATTTCCACTGGCACTGACTCTCACTTGGGTACACTTCTGCAGGCACTGAATCTGAATGGGGTTAACATCTACAGGTACTGAAGATGAATGGGGTAAACATCCACAGGCACTGACTCTCACTGGGGTAAACTTCCACAGGCACTGACTCTGAATGGGATAAACTTCCACAGGCACTGACTGTCATTGAAGTACACTTCCACAGGCACTGACTCTGAATGGGGTAAACTTCCACAGGCACTGACTCTCACTTGGGTACACTTCGACAGGCACTGACTCTCACTGGGGTAAACTTCCAAAGGCACCGACTCTCACTGGGTTACACTTCCACAGGCACTGACTCTGAATGGGGTAAACTTCCACAGGTACTGACTCTGAATGGGGTAAACTTCGACAGGCACTGAATGTGAATGTGGTAAACTTCGACAGGCACTGAATCTGAATAGGGAAAACTTCCACAGGCACTGAGTCTCACTGGGGTACACTTCCACAGGCACTGACTCCGAATGGGAAAACTTCCAAAGGCACAGACTCTCACTGGGGTACACTTCCACAGGCACTGAATCTGAATGGGGTAATCTTCCACAGGCACTGAGTCTGAATGGGGTAAACTTCGACAGGCACTGAATCTGAATGTCGTAATCTTCTACAGGTACTGAATCTGAATGGGGTAAACTTCCACAGGCACTGATCTAACTGGTGTACACTTCCAGAGGCAATGACTCTCACTGGGGTACACTTCCACAGGCACTGTCGCTCACTGGGGGACACTTCCACAGGCACTGACTCTGAATGGGGTAAACTTCCACAGGCACTGACTCTGAATGGGGTACACTTCCACAGGCACTGTCTCTGAATGGGTTAAACATCCACAGGCACTGACTCTCACTGGGGGACACTTCCACAGGCACTGACTCTCACTGGGGTAAACATCCACAGGCACTGACTCTAACTGGTGTACACTTCCAGAGGCAATGACTCTCACTGGGGTACACTTCCACAGGCACTGTCGCTCATTGGGGGACACTTCCACTGCCACTGACTCTGAATGGGGTAAACTTCCACAGGCACTGACTCTGAATGGGGTACACTTCCACAGGTACTGTCTCTGAATGGGTTAAACATCCACAGGCACTGACTCTCACTGGGGGACATTTCCACTGGCACTGACTCTCACTGTGATACACTTCTGCAGGCACTGTATCTGAATGGGGTTAACATCCAAAGGTACTGAAGATGAATGGGGTAAACATCCACAGGCACTGACTCTCACTGTGGTAAACTTCCACAGGCACTGACTCTGAATGGGATAAACTTCCACAGGCACTGACTGTCATTGAAGTACACTTCCACAGGCACTGACTCTGAATGGGGTAAACTTCCACAGGCACTGACTCTCACTTGGGTACACTTCGACAGGCACTGACTCTCACTGGGGTAAACTTCCAAAGGCACCGACTCTCACTGGGTTACACTTCCACAGGCACTGACTCTGAATGGGGTAAACTTCCACAGGCACTGACTCTGAATGGGGTAAACTTCCACAGGCACTGACTCTGAATGGGGTACACTTCCACAGGTACTGTCTCTGAATGGGTTAAACATCCACAGGCACTGACTCTCACTGGGGGACATTTCCACTGGCACTGACTCTCACTGTGATACACTTCCACAGGCACTGTATCTGAATGGGGTTAACATCCAAAGGTACTGAAGATGAATGGGGTAAACATCCACAGGCACTGACTCTCACTGTGGTAAACTTCCACAGGCACTGACTCTGAATGGGATAAACTTCCACAGGCACTGACTGTCATTGAAGTACACTTCCACAGGCACTGACTCTGAATGGGGTAAACTTCCACAGGCACTGACTCTCACTTGGGTACACTTCGACAGGCACTGACTCTCACTGGGGTAAACTTCCAAAGGCACCGACTCTCACTGGGTTACACTTCCACAGGCACTGACTCTGAATGGGGTAAACCTCCACAGGCACTGACTCTGAATGGGGTAAACTTCGACAGGCACTGAATCTGAATGTGGTAAACTTCTACAGGTACTGAATCTGAATCGGGAAAACTTCCACAGGCACTGACTCCGAATGGGGAAAACTTCCAAAGGCACAGACTCTCACTGGGGTACACTTCCACAGGCACTGACTCTGAATGGGGTAATCTTCCACAGGCACTGAGTCTGAATGGGGTAAACTTCGGCAGGCACTGAATCTGAACGTCGTAATCTTCTACAGGTACTGAATCTGAATGGGGTTAACTTCCACAGGCACTGACTCTAACTGGTGTACACTTCCAGAGGCAATGACTCTCACTGGGGTACACTTCCACAGGCACTGTCGCTCACTGGGGGACACTTCCACAGGCACTGACTCTGAATGGGGTAAACTTCCACAGGCACTGACTCTGAATGGGGTACACTTCCACAGGCACTGTCTCTGAATGGGTTAAACATCCACAGGCACTGACTCTCACTGGGGGACACTTCCACAGGCACTGACTCTGATTGGGGTAAACTTCCAAAGGCACTGACTCTCACTGGTGTACACTTCCACAGGCACTGACTCTGAATGTGGTAAACTTCCACAGGCACTGATTCTGAATGGGGTTAACTTCTACTGGCTCTGAATCTGAATGGGGTACATTTCCACAGGCACTGAATCTGAATGGGGTAAACTTCTACAGGTACTGAATCTGAATGGGGTAAACTTCCACAGGCACTGAACCTGAATGGTGTAAACCTCTGCAGGTACTGAATCTGAATGGGGTTAACTTCTACAGGTACTGAATCTGAATGGGGTAAACTTTCACAGGCAATGACTTTCACTGGGGTACACTTCCACAGGCACTGAATCTCACTGGGGTACACTTACACAGGCACAGGTTCGGAATGGGGAAAACTTCCAAAGGCACTGACTCTCACTGGGGGACACTTCCACAGGCACTGAATCTCACTGGGGTACACTTACAAAGGCACTGATTCGGAATGGGGAAAACTTCCAAAGGCACTGACTCTCACTGGGGTGCACTTCCACAGGCACTGACTATGAATGGGGTAAACTTCCACAGGCACTGACTCTGAATGGGGTTAACTTCTTCAGGCTCTGATTCTGAATGGGGTAAACTTCTACAGGGACTGAATCTGAATGGGGTAAACTTCCACAGGCACTGAATCTCACTGGGGTACACTTCCACAGGCACTGACTCTGAATGGGGTTAACTTCTACAGGCTCTGATTCTGAATGGGGTAAACTTCTACAGGTATGAATCTGAATGGGGTAAACTTCCACAGGCACTGAATCTCACTGGGGTACACTTACACAGGCACTGACTCTGAATGGGGTAAACTTCAACAGGCACTGACTCTCACTGGGGTACACTTCCACAGGCACTGACTCTGAATGGGGTGAACTTCCACAGGCACTGACACTGAATGGAGTAAACATCCACAGGTACTGACTCTGAATGGGGTAATCTTCCAGAGGCAATGACACTAACTGGGGTACACTCCCACAGGCACTGAATCTCACAGGGGGACACTTCCACTGCCACTGACTCTGAATGGGGTACACTTCAACAGGCATTGACCCTCACTTGGGTGCACTTCCACAGGCACTGACTCTCACTGGGGTACACTTCCAGAGGCACTGACTCTGAATGGGGAAAACTTCTACAGGCACTGCATCTGAATGGGGTAAACTTCTACAGGTACTGAATCTGAATGGGGTAAACTTCCACAGGCACTGAATCTGAATGGTGTAAACTTCGACAGGCACTGAATCTGAATAGGGAAAACTTCCACAGGCACTGAGTCTCACTGGGGTACACTTCCACAGGCACTGACTCCGAATGGGGAAAACTTCCAAAGGCACAGACTCTCACTGGGGTACACTTCCACAGGCACTGACTCTGAATGGGGTAATCTTCCACAGGCACTGAGTCTGAATGGGGTAAACTTCGACAGGCACTGAATCTGAATGTCGTAATCTTCTACAGGTACTGAATCTGAATGGGGTAAACTTCCACAGGCACTGATCTAACTGGTGTACACTTCCAGAGGCAATGACTCTCACTGGGGTACACTTCCACAGGCACTGTCGCTCACTGGGGGACACTTCCACAGGCACTGACTCTGAATGGGGTAAACTTCCACAGGCACTGACTCTGAATGGGGTACACTTCCACAGGCACTGTCTCTGAATGGGTTAAACATCCACAGGCACTGACTCTCACTGGGGGACACTTCCACAGGCACTGACTCTCACTGGGGTAAACATCCACAGGCACTGACTCTAACTGGTGTACACTTCCAGAGGCAATGACTCTCACTGGGGTACACTTCCACAGGCACTGTCGCTCACTGGGGGACACTTCCACAGGCACTGACTCTGAATGGGGTAAACTTCCACAGGCACTGACTCTGAATGGGGTACACTTCCACAGGTACTGTCTCTGAATGGGTTAAACATCCACAGGCACTGACTCTCACTGGGGGACATTTCCACTGGCACTGACTCTCACTGTGATACACTTCTGCAGGCACTGTATCTGAATGGGGTTAACATCCAAAGGTACTGAAGATGAATGGGGTAAACATCCACAGGCACTGACTCTCACTGTGGTAAACTTCCACAGGCACTGACTCTGAATGGGATAAACTTCCACAGGCACTGACTGTCATTGAAGTACACTTCCACAGGCACTGACTCTGAATGGGGTAAACTTCCACAGGCACTGACTCTCACTTGGGTACACTTCGACAGGCACTGACTCTCACTGGGGTAAACTTCCAAAGGCACCGACTCTCACTGGGTTACACTTCCACAGGCACTGACTCTGAATGGGGTAAACTTCCACAGGCACTGACTCTGAATGGGGTAAACTTCGACAGGCACTCAATATGAATGTGGTAAACTTCTACAGGTACTGAATCTGAATCGGGAAAACTTCCACAGGCACTGACTCCGAATGGGGAAAACTTCCAAAGGCACAGACTCTCACTGGGGTACACTTCCACAGGCACTGACTCTGAATGGGGTAATCTTCCACAGGCACTGAGTCTGAATGGGGTAAACGTCGACAGGCACTGAATCTGAATGTCGTAATCTACTACAGGTACTGAATCTGAATGGGGTTAACTTCCACAGGCACTGACTCTAACTGGTGTACACTTCCAGAGGCAATGACTCTCACTGGGGTACACTTCCACAGGCACTGTCGCTCACTGGGGGACACTTCCACAGGCACTGACTCTGAATGGGGTAAACTTCCACAGGCACTGACTCTGAATGGGGTACACTTCCACAGGCACTGTCTCTGAATGGGTTAAACATCCACAGGCACTGACTCTCACTGGGGGACACTTCCACAGGCACTGACTCTGATTGGGGTAAACTTCCAAAGGCACTGACTCTCACTGGGGTACACTTCCACAGGCACTGACTCTGAATGTGGTAAACTTCCACAGGCACTGATTCTGAATGGGGTTAACTTCTACTGGCTCTGAATCTGAATGGGGTACATTTCCACAGGCACTGAATCTGAATGGGGTAAACTTCTACAGGTACTGAATCTGAATGGGGTAAACTTCCACAGGCACTGAACCTGAATGGTGTAAACCTCTGCAGGTACTGAATCTGAATGGGGTTAACTTCTACAGGTACTGAATCTGAATGGGGTAAACTTCCACAGGCAATGACTTTCACTGGGGTACACTTCCACAGGCACTGAATCTCACTGGGGTACACTTACACAGGCACAGGTTCGGAATGGGGAAAACTTCCAAAGGCACTGACTCTCACTGGGGGACACTTCCACAGGCACAGAATCTCACTGGGGTACACTTACAAAGGCACTGATTCGGAATGGGGAAAACTTCCAAAGGCACTGACTCTCACTGGGGTGCACTTCCACAGGCACTGACTATGAATGGGGTAAACTTCCACAGGCACTGACTCTGAATGGGGTTAACTTCTTCAGGCTCTGATTCTGAATGGGGTAAACTTCTACAGGTACTGAATCTGAATGGGGTAAACTTCCACAGGCACTGAATCTCACTGGGGTACACATACACAGGCACTGACTCTGAATGGGGTAAACTTCAACAGGCACTGACTCTCACTGGGGTACACTTCCACAGGCACTGACTCTGAATGGGGTGAACTTCTACAGGCACTGACACTGAATGGAGTAAACATCCACAGGTACTGACTCTGAATGGGGTAATCTTCCAGAGGCAATGACACTAACTGGGGTACACTCCCACAGGCACTGAATCTCACAGGGGGACACTTCCACTGCCACTGACTCTGAATGGGGTACACTTCAACAGGCATTGACCCTCACTTGGGTGCACTTCCACAGGCACTGACTCTCACTGGGGTACACTTCCAGAGGCACTGACTCTGAATGGGGAAAACTTCTACAGGCACTGCATCTGAATGGGGTAAACTTCTACAGGTACTGAATCTGAATTGGGTAAACTTCCACAGGCACTGAATCTGAATGGTGTAAACCTCTGCAGGTACTGAATCTGAATGGGGTAAACTTCCACAGGCACTGATTCTGAATGGGGTAAGCTTCCACAGGCACTGTCTCTCACTGGAGTGCACTTCCACAGGCAATGACTCTCACTGGGGTACACTTCCTCAGGCACTGACTCTGAATGGGTTAAACTTCCACAGGCACTGACTCTCACTGGGGTAAACTTCCACAGGCACTGACTCTGAATGGGTTAAACTTCCACAGGCACTGACTCTCACTGGGGTAAACTTCCACAGGCACTGACTCTCACTGGGGTGCACTTCCACAGGCACTGAATCTGAATGGGGAAAACTTCCACAGGCACTGACTCTCACTTGGGTACACTTCTTCAGGCACTGACTCTCACTGGGGTACATTTCCACAGGCACTGACTCTCACTGGGGTACATTTCCACAGGCACTGACTCTCACTTGGGTACACTTCTACAGGCACTGACTCTCATTTGGGTACACTTCTGCAGGCACTGACTCTCACTGGGGTACATTTCCACAGGCATTGACTCTCATTGGTGTACATTTCCACATGCACTGACTCTTATTGGGGTACACTTGTATAGGCACTGAATCTGAATGGTGTAAACTTCTCGAGGCAATGACTCTGAATGGGGTAAACTTCCACAGGCACTGATTCTCACTGGGGTACACTTCCACAGCCACTGACTCTCACTGGGGTACATTTACATATGCGATGACTCTGAATGGGGTAAACTTCCAAAGGCACTGACTCTAACTGGGGCACACTTCGACATGCACTGAATCTGAATGGGGTTAACTTCTACAGGTACTGAATCTGAATGGGGTAAACTTCCACAGGCAATGACTTTCACTGGGGTACACTTCCACAGGCACTGAATCTCACTGGGGTACACTTCCACAGGCACTGAATCTCACTGGGGTACACTTACACAGGCACAGATTCGGAATGGGGAAAACTTCCAAAGGCACTGACTCTCACTGGGGTACACTTCCACAGGCACTGAATCTCACTGGGGTACACTTACAAAGGCACTGATTCGGAATGGGGAAAACTTCCAAAGGCACTGACTCTCACTGGGGTACACTTCCACAGGCACTGAATCTCACTGGGGTACACTTACAAAGGCACTGATTCGGAATGGGGAAAACTTCCAAAGGCACTGACTCTCACTGGGGTGCACTTCCACAGGCACTGACTATGAATGGGGTAAACTTCCACAGGCACTGACTCTGAATGGGGTTAACTTCTACAGGCTCTGATTCTGAATGGGGTAAACTTCTACAGGTACTGAATATGAATGGGGTAAACTTCCACAGGCACTGACTCTGAATGGGGTAAACTTCCACAGGCACTGAGTCTCACTGGGGTACACTTCCACAGGCACTGACTCCGAATGGGGAAAACATCCAAAGGCACAGACTCTCACTGGGGTACACTTCCACAGGCACTGACTCTGAATGGGGTAATCTTCCACAGGCACTGAGTCTGAATGGGGTAAACTTCGACAGGCACTGAATCTGAATGTCGTAATCTTCTACAGGTACTGAATCTGAATGGGGTAAACTTCCACAGGCACTGATCTAACTGGTGTACACTTCCAGAGGCAATGACTCTCACTGGGGTACACTTCCACAGGCACTGTCGCTCACTGGGGGACACTTCCACAGGCACTGACTCTTAATGGGGTAAACCTCCACAGGCACTGACTCTGAATGGGGTACACTTCCACAGGCACTGTCTCTGAATGGGTTAAACATCCACAGGCACTGACTCTCACTGGGGGACACTTCCACAGGCACTGACTCTCACTGGGGTAAACATCCACAGGCACTGACTCTAACTGGTGTACACTTCCAGAGGCAATGACTCTCACTGGGGTACACTTCCACAGGCACTGTCGCTCACTGGGGGACACTTCCACAGGCACTGACTCTGAATGGGGTAAACTTCCACAGGCACTGACTCTGAATGGGGTACACTTCCACAGGCACTGTCTCTGAATGGGTTAAACATCCACAGGCACTGACTCTCACTGGGGGACATTTCCACTGGCACTGACTCTCACTGTGATACACTTCTGCAGGCACTGTATCTGAATGGGGTTAACATCCAAAGGTACTGAAGATGAATGGGGTAAACATCCACAGGCACTGACTCTCACTGTGGTAAACTTCCACAGGCACTGACTCTGAATGGGATAAACTTCCACAGGCACTGACTGTCATTGAAGTACACTTCCACAGGCACTGACTCTGAATGGGGTAAACTTCCACAGGCACTGACTCTCACTTGGGTACACTTCGACAGGCACTGACTCTCACTGGGGTAAACTTCCAAAGGCACCGACTCTCACTGGGTTACACTTCCACAGGCACTGACTCTGAATGGGGTAAACTTCCACAGGCACTGACTCTGAATGGGGTAAACTTCGACAGACACTGAATCTGAATGTGGTAAACTTCTACAGGTACTGAATCTGAATCGGGAAAGCTTCCACAGGCACTGACTCCGAATGGGGAAAACTTCCAAAGGCACTGACTCTCACTGGGGTGCACTTCCACAGCACTGACTATGAATGGGGTAAACTTCCACAGGCACTGACTCTGAATGGGGTTAACTTCTTCAGGCTCTGATTCTGAATGGGGTAAACTTCTACAGGGACTGAATCTGAATGGGGTAAACTTCCACAGGCACTGAATCTCACTGGGGTACACTTCCACAGGCACTGACTCTGAATGGGGTTAATTTCTACAGGCTCTGATTCTGAATGGGGTAAACTTCTACAGGTATGAATCTGAATGGGGTAAACTTCCACAGGCACTGAATCTCACTGGGGTACACTTACACAGGCACTGACTCTGAATGGGGTAAACTTCAACAGGCACTGACTCTCACTGGGGTACACTTCCACAGGCACTGACTCTGAATGGGGTGAACTTCCACAGGCACTGACACTGAATGGAGTAAACATCCACAGGTACTGACTCTGAATGGGGTAATCTTCCAGAGGCAATGACACTAACTGGGGTACACTCCCACAGGCACTGAATCTCACAGGGGGACACTTCCACTGCCACTGACTCTGAATGGGGTACACTTCAACAGGCATTGACCCTCACTTGGGTGCACTTCCACAGGCACTGACTCTCACTGGGGTACACTTCCAGAGGCACTGACTCTGAATGGGGAAAACTTCTACAGGCACTGCATCTGAATGGGGTAAACTTCTACAGGTACTGAATCTGAATGGGGTAAACTTCCACAGGCACTGAATCTGAATGGTGTAAACTTCGACAGGCACTGAATCTGAATAGGGAAAACTTCCACAGGCACTTAGTCTCACTGGGGTACACTTCCACAGGCACTGACTCCGAATGGGGAAAACTTCCAAAGGCACAGACTCTCACTGGGGTACACTTCCACAGGCACTGACTCTGAATGGGGTAATCTTCCACAGGCACTGAGTCTGAATGGGGTAAACTTCGACAGGCACTGAATCTGAATGTCGTAATCTTCTACAGGTACTGAATCTGAATGGGGTAAACTTCCACAGGCACTGATCTAACTGGTGTACACTTCCAGAGGCAATGACTCTCACTGGGGTACACTTCCACAGGCACTGTCGCTCACTGGGGGACACTTCCACAGGCACTGACTCTGAATGGGGTAAACTTCCACAGGCACTGACTCTGAATGGGGTACACTTCCACAGGCACTGTCTCTGAATGGGTTAAACATCCACAGGCACTGACTCTCACTGGGGGACACTTCCACAGGCACTGACTCTCACTGGGGTAAACATCCACAGGCACTGACTCTAACTGGTGTACACTTCCAGAGGCAATGACTCTCACTGGGGTACACTTCCACAGGCACTGTCGCTCACTGGGGGACACTTCCACAGGCACTGACTCTGAATGGGGTAAACTTCCACAGGCACTGACTCTGAATGGGGTACACTTCCACAGGTACTGTCTCTGAATGGGTTAAACATCCACAGGCACTGACTCTCACTGGGGGACATTTCCACTGGCACTGACTCTCACTGTGATACACTTCTGCAGGCACTGTATCTGAATGGGGTTAACATCCAAAGGTACTGAAGATGAATGGGGTAAACATCCACAGGCACTGACTCTCACTGTGGTAAACTTCCACAGGCACTGACTCTGAATGGGATAAACTTCCACAGGCACTGACTGTCATTGAAGTACACTTCCACAGGCACTGACTCTGAATGGGGTAAACTTCCACAGGCACTGACTCTCACTTGGGTACACTTCGACAGGCACTGACTCTCACTGGGGTAAACTTCCAAAGGCACCGACTCTCACTGGGTTACACTTCCACAGGCACTGACTCTGAATGGGGTAAACTTCCACAGGCACTGACTCTGAATGGGGTAAACTTCGACAGGCACTGAATATGAATGTGGTAAACTTCTACAGGTACTGAATCTGAATCGGGAAAACTTCCACAGGCACTGACTCCGAATGGGGAAAACTTCCAAAGGCACAGACTCTCACTGGGGTACACTTCCACAGGCACTGACTCTGAATGGGGTAATCTTCCACAGGCACTGAGTCTGAATGGGGTAAACGTCGACAGGCACTGAATCTGAATGTCGTAATCTACTACAGGTACTGAATCTGAATGGGGTTAACTTCCACAGGCACTGACTCTCACTGGGGTACACTTCCACAGGCACTGACTCTGAATGGGGTAAACTTCCACAGGCACTGACTCTGAATGGGGTACACTTCCACAGGCACTGTCTCTGAATGGGTTAAACATCCACAGGCACTGACTCTCACTGGGGGACACTTCCACAGGCACTGACTCTGATTGGTGTACACTTCCAGAGGCAATGACTCTCACTGGGGTACACTTCCACAGGCACTGTCGCTCACTGGGGGACACTTCCACAGGCACTGACTCTGAATGGGGTAAACTTCCACAGGCACTGACTCTGAATGGGGTACACTTCCACAGGCACTGTCTCTGAATGGGTTAAACATCCACAGGCACTGACTCTCACTGGGGGACACTTCCACAGGCACTGACTCTGATTGGGGTAAACTTCCACAGGCACTGACTCTGAATGTGGTAAACTTCCACAGGCACTGATTCTGAATGGGGTTAACTTCTACTGGCTCTGAATCTGAATGGGGTACATTTCCACAGGCACTGAATCTGAATGGGGTAAACTTCTACAGGTACTGAATCTGAATGGGGTAAACTTCCACAGGCACTGAACCTGAATGGTGTAAACCTCTGCAGGTACTGAATCTGAATGGGGTTAACTTCTACAGGTACTGAATCTGAATGGGGTAAACTTCCACAGGCAATGACTTTCACTGGGGTACACTTCCACAGGCACTGAATCTCACTGGGGTACACTTACACAGGCACAGGTTCGGAATGGGGAAAACTTCCAAAGGCACTGACTCTCACTGGGGGACACTTCCACAGGCACAGAATCTCACTGGGGTACACTTACAAAGGCACTGATTCGGAATGGGGAAAACTTCCAAAGGCACTGACTCTCACTGGGGTGCACTTCCACAGGCACTGACTATGAATGGGGTAAACTTCCACAGGCACTGACTCTGAATGGGGTTAACTTCTTCAGGCTCTGATTCTGAATGGGGTAAACTTCTACAGGTACTGAATCTGAATGGGGTAAACTTCCACAGGCACTGAATCTCACTGGGGTACACTTCCACAGGCACTGACTCTGAATGGGGTTAATTTCTACAGGCTCTGATTCTGAATGGGGTAAACTTCTACAGGTATGAATCTGAATGGGGTAAACTTCCACAGGCACTGAATCTCACTGGGGTACACTTACACAGGCACTGACTCTGAATGGGGTAAACTTCAACAGGCACTGACTCTCACTGGGGTACACTTCCACAGGCACTGACTCTGAATGGGGTGAACTTCTACAGGCACTGACACTGAATGGAGTAAACATCCACAGGTACTGACTCTGAATGGGGTAATCTTCCAGAGGCAATGACACTAACTGGGGTACACTCCCACAGGCACTGAATCTCACAGGGGGACACTTCCACTGCCACTGACTCTGAATGGGGTACACTTCAACAGGCATTGACCCTCACTTGGGTGCACTTCCACAGGCACTGACTCTCACTGGGGTACACTTCCAGAGGCACTGACTCTGAATGGGGAAAACTTCTACAGGCACTGCATCTGAATGGGGTAAACTTCTACAGGTACTGAATCTGAATTGGGTAAACTTCCACAGGCACTGAATCTGAATGGTGTAAACCTCTGCAGGTACTGAATCTGAATGGGGTAAACTTCCACAGGCACTGATTCTGAATGGGGTAAGCTTCCACAGGCACTGTCTCTCACTGGAGTGCACTTCCACAGGCAATGACTCTCACTGGGGTACACTTCCTCAGGCACTGACTCTGAATGGGTTAAACTTCCACAGGCACTGACTCTCACTGGGGTAAACTTCCACAGGCACTGACTCTGAATGGGTTAAACTTCCACAGGCACTGACTCTCACTGGGGTAAACTTCCACAGGCACTGACTCTCACTGGGGTGCACTTCCACAGGCACTGAATCTGAATGGGGAAAACTTCCACAGGCACTGACTCTCACTTGGGTACACTTCTTCAGGCACTGACTCTCACTGGGGTACATTTCCACAGGCACTGACTCTCACTGGGGTACATTTCCACAGGCACTGACTCTCACTTGGGTACACTTCTACAGGCACTGACTCTCATTTGGGTACACTTCTGCAGGCACTGACTCTCACTGGGGTACATTTCCACAGGCATTGACTCTCATTGGTGTACATTTCCACATGCACTGACTCTTAGTGGGGTACACTTGTATAGGCACTGAATCTGAATGGTGTAAACTTCTCGAGGCAATGACTCTGAATGGGGTAAACTTCCACAGGCACTGATTCTCACTGGGGTACACTTCCACAGCCACTGACTCTCACTGGGGTACATTTACATATGCGATGACTCTGAATGGGGTAAACTTCCAAAGGCACTGACTCTAACTGGGGCACACTTCGACATGCACTGAATCTGAATGGGGTTAACTTCTACAGGTACTGAATCTGAATGGGGTAAACTTCCACAGGCAATGACTTTCACTGGGGTACACTTCCACAGGCACTGAATCTCACTGGGGTACACTTCCACAGGCACTGAATCTCACTGGGGTACACTTACACAGGCAAAGATTCGGAATGGGGAAAACTTCCAAAGGCACTGACTCTCACTGGGGTACACTTCCACAGGCACTGAATCTCACTGGGGTACACTTCCACAGGCACTGAATCTCACTGGGGTAAACTTACACAGGCACAGATTCGGAATGGGGAAAACTTCCAAAGGCACTGACTCTCACTGGGGTACACTTCCACAGGCACTGAATCTCACTGGGGTACACTTACAAAGGCACTGATTCGGAATGGGGAAAACTTCCAAAGGCACTGACTCTCACTGGGGTGCACTTCCACAGGCACTGACTATGAATGGGGTAAACTTCCACAGGCACTGACTCTGAATGGGGTTAACTTCTACAGGCTCTGATTCTGAATGGGGTAAACTTCTACAGGTACTGAATATGAATGGGGTAAACTTCCACAGGCACTGACTCTGAATGGGGTAAACTTCCACAGGCACTGAGTCTCACTGGGGTACACTTCCACAGGCACTGACTCCGAATGGGGAAAACATCCAAAGGCACAGACTCTCACTGGGGTACACTTCCACAGGCACTGACTCTGAATGGGGTAATCTTCCACAGGCACTGAGTCTGAATGGGGTAAACTTCGACAGGCACTGAATCTGAATGTCGTAATCTTCTACAGGTACTGAATCTGAATGGGGTAAACTTCCACAGGCACTGATCTAACTGGTGTACACTTCCAGAGGCAATGACTCTCACTGGGGTACACTTCCACAGGCACTGTCGCTCACTGGGGGACACTTCCACAGGCACTGACTCTTAATGGGGTAAACCTCCACAGGCACTGACTCTGAATGGGGTACACTTCCACAGGCACTGTCTCTGAATGGGTTAAACATCCACAGGCACTGACTCTCACTGGGGGACACTTCCACAGGCACTGACTCTCACTGGGGTAAACATCCACAGGCACTGACTCTAACTGGTGTACACTTCCAGAGGCAATGACTCTCACTGGGGTACACTTCCACAGGCACTGTCGCTCACTGGGGGACACTTCCACAGGCACTGACTCTGAATGGGGTAAACTTCCACAGGCACTGACTCTGAATGGGGTACACTTCCACAGGCACTGTCTCTGAATGGGTTAAACATCCACTGGCACTGACTCTCACTGTGATACACTTCTGCAGGCACTGTATCTGAATGGGGTTAACATCCAAAGGTACTGAAGATGAATGGGGTAAACATCCACAGGCACTGACTCTCACTGTGGTAAACTTCCACAGGCACTGACTCTGAATGGGATAAACTTCCACAGGCACTGACTGTCATTGAAGTACACTTCCACAGGCACTGACTCTGAATGGGGTAAACTTCCACAGGCACTGACTCTCACTTGGGTACACTTCGACAGGCACTGACTCTCACTGGGGTAAACTTCCAAAGGCACCGACTCTCACTGGGTTACACTTCCACAGGCACTGACTCTGAATGGGGTAAACTTCCACAGGCACTGACTCTGAATGGGGTAAACTTCGACAGGCACTGAATCTGAATGTGGTAAACTTCTACAGGTACTGAATCTGAATCGGGAAAGCTTCCACAGGCACTGACTCCGAATGGGGAAAACTTCCAAAGGCACAGACTCTCACTGGGGTACACTTCCACAGGCACTGACTCTGAATGGGGTAATCTTCCACAGGCACTGAGTCTGAGTGGGGTAAACTTCGACAGGCACTGAATCTGAATGTCGTAATCTTCTACAGGTACTGAATCTGAATGGGGTAAACTTCCACAGGCACTGACTCTAACTGGTGTACACTTCCAGAGGCAATGACTCTCACTGGGGTACACTTCCACAGGCACTGTCGCTCACTGGGGGACACTTCCACAGGCACTGACTCTGAATGGGGTAAACTTCCACAGGCACTGAGTCTGAATGGGGTACACTTCCACAGGCACTGTCTCTGAATGGGTTAAACATCCACAGGCACTGACTCTCACTGGGGGACACTTCCACAGTCACTGACTCTGATTGGGGTAAACTTCCAAAGGCACTGACTCTCACTGGGGGACACTTCCACAGGCACTGACTCTGAATGGGGTAAACTTCCACAGGCACTGACTCTGAATGGGGTACACTTCCACAGGCACTGTCTCAGAATGGGTTAAACATCCACAGGCACTGACTCTCACTGGGGGACACTTCCACAGGCACTGACTCTGAATGTGGTAAACTTCCACAGGCACTGATTCTGAATGGGGTTAACTTCTACTGGCTCTGAATCTGAATGGGGTACATTTCCACAGGCACTGAATCTGAATGGGGTAAACTTCTACAGGTACTGAATCTGAATGGGGTAAACTTCCACAGGCACTGAACCTGAATGGTGTAAACCTCTGCAGGTACTGAATCTGAATGGGGTTAACTTCTACAGGTACTGAATCTGAATGGGGTAAACTTCCACAGGCAATGACTTTCACTGGGGTACACTTCCACAGGCACTGAATCTCACTGGGGTACACTTACACAGGCACAGGTTCGGAATGGGGAAAACTTCCAAAGGCACTGACTCTCACTGGGGGACACTTCCACAGGCACTGAATCTCACTGGGGTACACTTACAAAGGCACTGATTCGGAATGGGGAAAACTTCCAAAGGCACTGACTCTCACTGGGGTGCACTTCCACAGGCACTGACTATGAATGGGGTAAACTTCCACAGGCACTGACTCTGAATGGGGTTAACTTCTTCAGGCTCTGATTCTGAATGGGGTAAACTTCTACAGGTACTGAATCTGAATGGGGTAAACTTCCACAGGCACTGAATCTCACTGGGGTACACTTCCACAGGCACTGACTCTGAATGGGGTTAATTTCTACAGGCTCTGATTCTGAATGGGGTAAACTTCTACAGGTATGAATCTGAATGGGGTAAACTTTCACAGGCACTGAATCTCACTGGGGTACACTTACACAGGCACTGACTCTGAATGGGGTAAACTTCAACAGGCACTGACTCTCACTGGGGTACACTTCCACAGGCACTGACTCTGAATGGGGTGAACTTCTACAGGCACTGACACTGAATGGAGTAAACATCCACAGGTACTGACTCTGAATGGGGTAATCTTCCAGAGGCAATGACACTAACTGGGGTACACTCCCACAGGCACTGAATCTCACAGGGGGACACTTCCACTGCCACTGACTCTGAATGGGGTACACTTCAACAGGCATTGACCCTCACTTGGGTGCACTTCCACAGGCACTGACTCTCACTGGGGTACACTTCCAGAGGCACTGACTCTGAATGGGGAAAACTTCTACAGGCACTGCATCTGAATGGGGTAAACTTCTACAGGTACTGAATCTGAATGGGGTAAACTTCCACAGGCACTGAATCTGAATGGTGTAAACCTCTGCAGGTACTGAATCTGAATGGGGTAAACTTCCACAGGCACTGATTCTGAATGGGGTAAGCTTCCACAGGCACTGTCTCTCACTGGAGTGCACTTCCACAGGCAATGACTCTCACTGGGGTACACTTCCTCAGGCACTGACTCTGAATGGGTTAAACTTCCACAGGCACTGACTCTCACTGGGGTAAACTTCCACAGGCACTGACTCTGAATGGGTTAAACTTCCACAGGCACTGACTCTCACTGGGGTAAACTTCCACAGGCACTGACTCTCACTGGGGTGCACTTCCACAGGCACTGAATCTGAATGGGGAAAACTTCCACAGGCACTGACTCTCACTTGGGTACACTTCTTCAGGCACTGACTCTCACTGGGGTACATTTCCACAGGCACTGACTCTCACTGGGGTACATTTCCACAGGCACTGACTCTCACTTGGGTACACTTCTACAGGCACTGACTCTCATTTGGGTACACTTCTGCAGGCACTGACTCTCACTGGGGTACATTTCCACAGGCATTGACTCTCATTGGTGTACATTTCCACATGCACTGACTCTTAGTGGGGTACACTTGTATAGGCACTGAATCTGAATGGTGTAAACTTCTCGAGGCAATGACTCTGAATGGGGTAAACTTCCACAGGCACTGATTCTCACTGGGGTACACTTCCACAGCCACTGACTCTCACTGGGGTACATTTACATATGCGATGACTCTGAATGGGGTAAACTTCCAAAGGCACTGACTCTAACTGGGGCACACTTCGACATGCACTGAATCTGAATGGGGTTAACTTCTACAGGTACTGAATCTGAATGGGGTAAACTTCCACAGGCAATGACTTTCACTGGGGTACACTTCCACAGGCACTGAATCTCACTGGGGTACACTTCCACAGGCACTGAATCTCACTGGGGTACACTTACACAGGCACAGATTCGGAATGGGGAAAACTTCCAAAGGCACTGACTCTCACTGGGGTACACTTCCACAGGCACTGAATCTCACTGGGGTACACTTCCACAGGCACTGAATCTCACTGGGGTACACTTACACAGGCACAGATTCGGAATGGGGAAAACTTCCAAAGGCACTGACTCTCACTGGGGTACACTTCCACAGGCACTGAATCTCACTGGGGTACACTTACAAAGGCACTGATTCGGAATGGGGAAAACTTCCAAAGGCACTGACTCTCACTGGGGTGCACTTCCACAGGCACTGACTATGAATGGGGTAAACTTCCACAGGCACTGACTCTGAATGGGGTTAACTTCTACAGGCTCTGATTCTGAATGGGGTAAACTTCTACAGGTACTGAATATGAATGGGGTAAACTTCCACAGGCACTGACTCTGAATGGGGTAAACTTCCACAGGCACTGACTCTCACTGGGGTACACTTCCACAGGCTCTGATTCTGAATGGGGTAAACTTCTACAGGTACTGAATATGAATGGGGTAAACTTCCACAGGCACTTACTCTGAATGGGGTAATCTTCCACAGGCACTGAAATAAAAGCAAAATACTGTGGATGCTGGAAATCTGAAACAAAAACAAGAAATGCTGGAATCACTCAGCAGGTCTGGCAGCATCTGTGGAAAGAGAAGCAGAATTAACATTTCGGGTCAGTGACCCTTCTTTGGAACTGACAAATATTAGAAAAGTCACAGATTATAAACAAGTGAGGTGGGGGTGGCGCAAGAGATAACAAAGGAGAAGGTGCAGATTGGACCAGGCCACATAGCTGACCAAAAGGTCAAGGAGAAAAGGCAAACAATATTGCTTTGTCTTTCAACACGCCGTTAACATATTGTTTGCCTTTTCTCCGTGAACTTTTGGTCAGCTATGTGGCCTGGTCCAATCTGCACCTTCTCCTTTGTTATCTCTTGCCCCACCCCCACCTCACTTGTTTATAATCTGTGACTTTTCTAATATTTGTCAGTTCCGAAGAAGGGTCACTGACCCGAACCGTTAACTCTGCTTCTCTTTCCACAGATGCTGCCAGACCTGCTGAGTGATTCCAGCATTTCGTGTTTTTGTTCCACAGGCACTGACCCTAACTTGGGTGCACTTCCACAGGCACTGACTCTGAAAGGGGTAAACTTCCACAGGCACTGACTCTCACTGGGGCACATTTCCACAGGCACTGACTCTGAATGGGGTAAACATCCACAGGCACTGACTCTCACTGGGGTACACTTCCACAGGCACTGAATCTGAATGGGGTAAACTTCCACAGGCACTGATTCTCACTAGGGTACACTTCTTCAGGCACTGACTCTCACTGGGGTACACTTCCACAGGCACTGACTCTCACTGGGGTACATTTCCACAGGCACTGACTCTCACTTGGGTACATTTCCACAGGCACTGACTCTCACTGGTGTACATTTCCACATGCACTGACTCTCACTTGGGTACACTTCTGCAGGGACTGACTCTCACTTGGGTACACTTCTACAGGCACTGACTCTCACTTGGGTACACTTCTACAGGCACTGACTCTCACTTGGGTACACTTCTAGAGGCACTGAATCTCACTTGGGTACACTTCTGCAGGCACTGACTCTCACTGGGGTACATTTCCACAGGCACTGACTCTCACTTGGGTACACTTCTGCAGGCACTGACTCTCACTGGGGTACATTTCCACAGGCACTGACTCTGAATGGGATACACTTCTATAAGCAGTGACTCCTAATGGAGAGCCACTCCCCAGCCACTGAATCTCACTGGGGTACACTTCTACAGGCACTGACTCTCACCGGGGTACATTTCCACTGGCACTGACTCTCACCGTGGTACACTTCTACAGGCACTGAATCTGAATGGGGTTAACATCTACAGGTACTGAAGCTGAATGGGGTAAACATCCACAGGTACTGACTATCACTGGGGTAAACTTCCACAGGAACTGACTCTCACTTGGGTACACTTCGACAGGCACTGACTCTCAATGGGGTAAACTTCCAAAGGCACTGACTCTCACTGGGGTGCACTTCCACAGGCACTGACTCTGAATGGGGTAAACTTCCACAGGCACTGACTCTGAATGGGGTAAACATCTGCACGTACTGAATCTGAATGGGGAAAACTTCCACAGGCACTGACTCACACTGGGGGACACTTCCACAGGCACTGACTCTGAATGGGGTAAACTTCCACAGGCACTGACTCTCACTGGGGTGCAGTTCCACAGGCACTGACTCTGAATGGGGTAAACTTCCACAGGCACTGACTCTGAATGGGGTACACTTCTACAGGCATTGACTCTCACTGGGGTACAGTTCCACAGTGACTGACTCTCACTGGTGTACATTTCCACAGGCACAGATTCTCAATAGTGTTACACTTCTACAGGCACTGTCTCTCACTTGGGTACACTTCTACAGGCACTGACTCTCACTGGGCTACATTTCCACAGGCACTGACTCTCATTGGGGTACATTATCACATGCACTGACTCTCACTTGGGTACACTTCCACTGGCACTGACTCTCAATTGGGTACACTTTTACAGGCACTGACTCTCACTTGGGTACACTTCTACAGGCCCTGACTCTCACTCGGGTACATTTCCACAGGCACTGACTCTCACTGGGGTACATTTCCACATGCACTGACTCTGAGTGGGGTACACTTTTATAGGCAGTGACTCCGAATGGAGAGCCGCTCCCCAGCCACTTAATCTCACTGGGGTACACTTCCACAGGCACTGACTCTCACTGGGGTAAATTTCCACAGGCACTGACTCTCACTGGGGTACATTTCCACAGGCACTGACTCTCACTTGGGTACACTTCTGCAGGCATTTACTCTCACTTGGGTACACTTCTGCAGCCTCTGACTCTCACTGGAGTACATTTCCACAGGCACTGACTCTCACAGGGATACATTTCCACAGGCACTGATCTCACTGGGGTACACTTCTACAGGCACTGAATCTGAATGGGGTAAACTTCTACAGGTACTGAATCTGAATGGGGAAAACTTCCACAAGCTCTGACTCTCACTGGGGTAAACTTCCACAGGCACTGACTCTGAATGGGGTAAACTTCCACAGGCACTGACTCTCAATGGGGTGCACTTCCACAGGCACTGACTCTGAATGGGGTAAACTTCCACAGGCACTTATTCTGATTGGGGTACACTGCCACAGGCACTGAATCTGAATGGGGTAAACTTCCACAGGCACTGATTCTGAATGGCGTAAACTTCTAGAGGCAATGACTCTCACTGGGCTAAACGTCCACAGGCACTGACTCTGAATGGGGTAAACTTCCACAGGCACTGACTCTCACTGGGGTACACCTCCACAGGCACTGAATCTGAATGGGGTAAACTTCCACAGGCACCGACTCTCACTTGGGATCACTTCTTCAGGCACTGACTGTCACTTGGGTACACTTCTGCAGGAACTGACTCTCACTGGTGTACCTTTCCACATGCACTGACTCTGAATGGGGTACACTTCTTTAGGCAGTGTCTCCTAATGCAGAGCCGCTCCCCAGCCACTGAATCTCACTGGGGTACACTTCCACAGGCACTGACTCGCACAGGGGTACATTTCCACTGGCACTGACTCTCACTGGGTACACTTCTACAGGCACTGAATCTGAATGGTGTAAACTTCGACAGGGACTGAAACTGAATGGGGTAAACTTCCACAGGCACTGACTCTCACTGGCGTAAACTTCCACAGGCACTGACTCAAAATGGGGTAAACGTCCACAGGCACTGACTCTTACTGGGGTACACTTCCACAGGCACTGACTCTGAATGGGGTACACTTACACAGGCACTGACTCTGAATGGGGTAAACTTCTCCAGGCACTGAATATGAATGGGGAAAACATCTGCAGTTTCTGAATCTGAATGGGGTAAACCTCCACAGGCACTGACTCTGACTGGGGTACACTTCCACAGGCACTGACTCTGTTTGGGGTAAACGTCCAAAGGCACTGACTCTCACTGGGGTACACTTCCACAGGTACTGACTCTGAATGGGGTACACTTCCACAGGCACTGACTCTGAATGGGGAAAACTTCTACAGGCACTGCATCTGAATGGGGTAAACTTCTACAGGTACTGAATCTGAATGGGGTAAACTTCCACAGGCACTGACTCTCACTGGGGGACACATCCACAGGCACTGAATCTGAATGGGGTAAACTTCCACAGGCACTGACTCTCACTTGGGTACACTTCTACAGGCACTGACTCTCACTGGGGTACTTTTCCATAGGCACTGACTCTCACTGGGGTACATTTCCACAGGCACTGACTCTCACTTGGGTACACTTCTGCAGCCATTGTCTCTCACTTGGGTACACTTCTACAGCCTCTGACTCTCACTGGAGTACATTTCCACAGGCACTGACTCTCACAGGGATACATTTCCACTGGCACTGAATCTCACTGGGGTACACTTCTACAGGCACAGAATCTGAATGGGGTAAACTTCTACAGGTAATGAATCTGAATGGGGTACACTTCCAAGGGCACTGACTCTGAATGGGGTAAACTTCCACAGGCACTGAGTCTGATTGGGGGACACTGCCAGAGGCACTGAATCTGAATGGGGTAAACTTCCACAGGCACTGATTCTGAATGGCGTAAACTTCTAGAGGCAATGACTGTCACTGGGCTAAACGTCCACAGGCACTGACTCTGAATGGGGTAAACTTCCACAGGCACTGAATCTTAATGGGGTAAACTTCCACAGGCACTGACTCTGAATGGGGTAAACTTCCACATGCACTGTCTCTCACTGGAGTGCACTTCCACAGGCAATGACTCTCACTGGGGTACACTTCCACAGGCACTGACTCTGAATGGGTTAAACTTCCACAGGCACTGACTCTGAATGGGTTAAACCTCCACAGGCACTGACACTTACTAGGGTAAACTTCCACAGGCACTGACTCTCGCTGGGGTACTCTTCCACAGGTACTGACACTGAATGGGGTAAACGTCCACAGGCAGTGACTCTGAAAGGGGTAATCTTCTACAGACACTGAATCTGATTGGGGTAAACTTCTACAGGTACTGCATCTGCATGGGGGAAAATTCCACAGGCACTGACTCACACTGGGGGACACTTCCACAGGCACTGACTCTGAATGGGGCAAACTTCCATTGGCACTGACTCTCACTGGGGTACACTTCCACAGGCACTGAATCTGAATGGCGTAAACATGCACAGGTACTGACTCTGAATGGGGTAAATTTCCAGAGGCAATGACTCTCACTGGGGTACATTTCCACAGCCACTGACTCTCACTGGGGTACATTACCACACGCACTGACTCTCACTTGGATGCACTTCTACTGGCACTGACTCTCAATTGGGTACACTTATACAGGCACTGACGCTCACTGGGTGACACTTCCACAGGCACTGAATCTGAATGGGGTAAACCTCTACAGGTACTGAATCTGAATGTGGTAAAATTCCATAGGCACTGACTCACACTGGGGGACACTTCCACAGACACTGACTCTGAATGGGGTAAACTTCCACAGGCACTGACTCTCACTGGGGTGCAATTCCACAGGCACTGACTCTGAATGGGGTAAACTTCCACAGGCACTGACTCTGAATGGGGTACACTTCTACCGGCATTGACTCTCACTGGGGTACAGTTCCACAGTGACTGACTCTCACTGGTGTACATTTCCACAGGCACAGATTCTCAATAGGGTACACTTCTACAGGCACTGTCTCTCACTTGGGTACACTTCTACAGGCACTGACTCTCACTGGGCTACATTTCCACAGGCACTGACTCTCACTGGGGTACATTACCACATGCACTGACTCTCACTTGGGTACACTTCTACTGGCACTGACTCTCAATTGGGTACACTTTTACAGGCACTGACCCTCACTTGGGTCCAATTCTACAGGCCCTGACTCTCACTGGGCTACATTTCCACAGGCACTGACTCTCACTGGGGTACATTTCCACATGCACTGACTCTGAGTGGGGTACACTTTTATAGGCAGTGACTCCGAATGGAGAGCCGCTCCCCAGCCACTGAATCTCACTGGGGTACACTTCCACAGGCACTGGCTCTCACTGGGGTACATTTCCACAGGCACTGACTCTCACTGGGGTACATTTCCACAGGCACTGACTCTCACTTGGGTACACTTCTGCAGGCATTTACTCTCACTTGGGTACACTTCTGCAGCCTCTGAATCTCACTGGAGTACATTTCCACAGGCACTGACTCTCACAGGGATACATTTCCACTGGCACTGATCTCACTGGGGTGCACTTCTACAGGCACTGAATCTGAATGGGGTAAACTTCTAAAGGTACTGAATCTGAATGGGGAAAACTTCCACAAGCTCTGACTCTCACTGGGGTAAACTTCCACAGGCACTGACTCTGAATGGGGTAAACTTCCACAGGCACTTATTATGATTGGGGTACACTGCCACAGACACTGAATCTGAATGGGGTAAACTTCCACAGGCACTGATTCTGAATGGCGTAAACTTCTAGAGGCAATGACTCTCACTGGGCTAAACGTCCACAGGCACTGACTCTGAATGGGGACAACTTCCACAGGCACTGACTCTCACTGGGGTACACCTCCACAGGCACTGAATCTGAATGGGGTAAACTTCCACAGGCACCGATTCTCACTTGGGATCACTTCTTCAGGCACTGACTCTCACTTGGGTACACTTCTACAGGCACTGACTCTCACTTGGGTACACTTCTGCAGGAACTGACTCTCACTGGTGTACCTTTCCACATGCACTGACTCTGAATGGGGTACACTTCTTTAGGCAGTGTCTCCTAATGGAGAGCCGCTCCCCAGCCACTGAATCTCACTGGGGTACACTTCCACAGGTACTGACTCTCACTGGGGTAAACTTCCACAGGCACTGACTCAAAATGGGGTAAACTTCCACAGGCACTGACTCTTACTGGGGTACACTTCCACAGGCACTGACTCTGAATGGGGTACACTTACACAGGCACTGACTCTCACAGGGGTACATTTCCACTGGCACTGACTCTCACTGGGTACACTTCCACAGGCACTGAATCTGAATGGTGTAAACTTCTACAGGGACTGAAGCTGAATGGGGTAAACTTCCACAGGCACTGACTCTCACTGGGGTAAACTTCCACAGGCACTGACTCAAAATGGGGTAAACTTCCACAGGCACTGACTCTTACTGGGGTACACTTCCACAGGCACTGACTCTGAATGGGGTACACTTACACAGGCACTGACTCTGAATGGGGTAAACTTCTCCAGGCACTGAATATGAATGGGGAAAACGTCTGCAGTTTCTGATTCTGAAGGGGGTAAACTTCTACAGGTACTGAATCTGAATGGGGTAAACTTCCACAGGCACTGAATCTCACTGGGGTACACTTCCACAGGCACTGACTCTGAATGGGGTTAACTTCTACAGGCTCTGATTCTGAATGGGGTAAACTTCTACAGGTACTGAATCTGAATGGGGTAAACTTCCACAGGCACTGAATCTCACTGGGGTACACTTACACAGGCACTGACTCTGAATGGGGTAATCTTCCAGAGGCAATGACACTAACTGGGGTACACTCCCACAGGCACTGAATCTCACAGGGGGACACTTCCAGTGCCACTGACTCTGAATGGGGTACACTTCAACAGGCATTGACCCTCACTTGGGTGCACTTCCACAGGCACTGTCTCTCACTGGGGTACACTTCCAGAGGCACTGACTCTGAATGGGGTAAACTTCCACAGGCACTGACACTCACTGGCGTGCACTTCCACAGGCACTGAATCTGAATGGGGAAAACGTCCACAGGCACTGACTCTCACTTGGGTACACTTCTGCAGGCACTGACTCTCACTGGGGTACATTTTCACAGGCACTGAATCTCACTGGGGTGGATTTCCACAGGCACTGACCCTCACTTGGGTGCACTTCCACAGGCACTGACTCTGAATGGGGTAAACCTCCACAGGCACTGACTGTCACTGGGGTACACTTCCACAGGCACTGACTCTGAATGGGATAAACTTCCACAGGCATTGACTCTCACTGGGGTACACTTCCACAGGCACTGAATCTGAATGGGGTAAACTTCCACAGGCACCGACTCTCACTTGGGATCACTTCTACAGGCACTGACTCTCACTTGGGTACTCTTCTGGAGGCACTGACTCTCACCGGTGTACCTTTCCACATGCACTGACTCTGAATGGGATACACTTCTATAGGCAGTGACTCCTAATGGCGAGCCGCTCCCCAGCCACTGAATCTCACTGGGGTAAACTTCCACAGGCACAGACTCTCACAGGGGTACATTTCCTCTGGCACTGACTCTCACTGGGTACACTTCTGCAGGCACTGAATCTGAATGGTGTAAACTTCGACAGGGACTGAAGCTGAATGGGGTAAACTTCCACAGGCACTGACTCTCACTGGGGTAAACTTCCACAGGCACAGACTCTCACAGGGGTACATTTCCTCTGGCACTGACTCTCACTGGGTACACTTCTGCAGGCACTGAATCTGAATGGTGTAAACTTCGACAGGGACTGAAGCTGAATGGGGTAAACTTCCACAGGCACTGACTCTCACTGGGGTAATCTTCCACAGGCACTGACTCTCACTGGGGTACACTTCCACAGGTACTGACTCTGAATGGGGTAAACATCCATAGGCACTGACTCTGAATGGGGTACACTTCCACACGCACTGAATTTGAAAGGGGTAAACTTCTACAGGTACTGAATCTGAGTGGGGTAAACTTCCACAGGCACTGACTCTCACTGGGGTACACTTCCACGGGCACTGTCTCTGAATGGGTTAAACATCCACAGGCACTGACTCTCAATGTGTTACACTTCCAAAGGCACTGACTCTCACTGGGGTACACTTACACAGGCAGTGACTCTGAGTGGGGTAAAATACCAAAGGCACTGACTCTCACTGGGGTACACTTCCACAGGCACTGACTCTGAATGGGGTAAACTTCCACAGGCACTGAATCTCACTGGGGTACACTTACACAGGCACTGACTCTGAATGGGGTAATCTTCCAGAGGCAATGACACTAACTGGGGTACACTCCCACAGGCACTGAATCTCACAGGGGGACACTTCCAGTGCCACTGACTCTGAATGGGGTACACTTCAACAGGCATTGACCCTCACTTGGGTGCACTTCCACAGGCACTGACTCTCACTGGGGTACACTTCCAGAGGCACTGACTCTGAATGGGGTAAACTTCCACAGGCACTGACACTCACTGGCGTACACTTCCACAGGCACTGAATCTGAATGGGGAAAACTTCCACAGGCACTGACTCTCACTTGGGTACACTTCTGCAGGCACTGACTCTCACTGGGGTACATTTTCACAGGCACTGAATCTCACTGGGGTGGATTTCCACAGGCACTGACCCTCACTTGGGTGCACTTCCACAGGCACTGACTCTGAATGGGGTAAACCTCCACAGGCACTGACTGTCACTGGGGTACACTTCCACAGGCACTGGCTCTGAATGGGATAAACTTCCACAGGCATTGACTCTCACTGGGGTACACTTCCACAGGCACTGAATCTGAATGGGGTAAACTTCCACAGGCACCGACTCTCACTTGGGATCACTTCTACAGGCACTGACTCTCACTTGGGTACTCTTCTGGAGGCACTGACTCTCACCGGTGTACCTTTCCACATGCACTGACTCTGAATGGGATACACTTCTATAGGCAGTGACTCCTAATGGCGAGCCGCTCCCCAGCCACTGAATCTCACTGGGGTAAACTTCCACAGGCACAGACTCTCACAGGGGTACATTTCCTCTGGCACTGACTCTCACTGGGTACACTTCTGCAGGCACTGAATCTGAATGGTGTAAACTTCGACAGGGACTGAAGCTGAATGGGGTAAACTTCCACAGGCACTGACTCTCACTGGGGTAATCTTCCACAGGCACTGACTCTCACTGGGGTACACTTCCACAGGTACTGACTCTGAATGGGGTAAACATCCATAGGCACTGACTCTGAATGGGGTACACTTCCACACGCACTGAATTTGAAAGGGGTAAACTTCTACAGGTACTGAATCTGAATGGGGTAAACTTCCACAGGCACTGACTCTCACTGGGGTACACTTCCACAGGCACTGACTCTGAATGGAGTCAACTTCCACAGGCACTGACACTCACTGGGGTACACTTCCACGGGCACTGTCTCTGAATGGGTTAAACATCCACAGGCACTGACTCTCACTGTGTTACACTTCCAAAGGCACTGACTCTCACTGGGGTACACTTACACAGGCAGTGACTCTGAGTGGGGTAAAATACCAAAGGCACTGACTCTCACTGGGGTACACTTCCACAGGCACTGACTCTGAATGGGGTTAACTTCCACAGGCTCTGAATCTGAATGGGGTACATTTCCACAGGCACTGAATCTGAATGGGGTAAACTTCTACAGGCACTGAATCTGAATGGTGTAAACTTCTACAGGTACTGAATCTTAATGGGGTAAACTTCCAGAGGCACTGACTCTGAATGGGGTAAACTTCCACAGGCACTGTCTCTCACTGGAGTGCACTTCCACAGGCAATGACTCTCACTGGGGTACACTTCCACAGGCACTGACTCTGAATGGGTTAAACTTCCACAGGCACTGACTCTCACTGGGGTAAACTTCCACAGGCACTGTCTCTGAATGGGGTGAACTTCCACAGGCACTGACACTGAATGGAGTAAACATCCACAGGTACTGACTCTGAATGGGGTAATCTTCCAGATGCAATGACACTAACTGGGGTACACTCCCACAGGCACTGAATCTCACAGGGGGACACTTCCACTGCCACTGACTCTGAATGGGGTACACTTGAACAGGCATTGACCCTCTTTTGGGTGCACTTCCACAGGCACTGACTCTCACTGGGGTACACTTCCAGAGGCACTGACTCTGAATGGGGTACATTTCCACATGTACTGACACTGAATGGGGTAAACGTCCACAGGCAGTGACTCTGAAAGGGGTAATCTTCTACAGACACTGAATCTGATTGGGGTAAACTTCTACAGGTACTGAATCTGCATGGGGGAAAATTCCACAGGCACTGACTCACACTGGGGGACACTTCCACAGGCACTGACTCTGAATGGGGCAAACTTCCACAGGCACTGACTCTCACTGTGGTACACTTCCACAGGCACTGAATCTGAATGGCGTAAACATGCACAGGTACTGACTCTGAATGGGGTAAATTTCCAGAGGCAATGACTCTCACTGGGGTACATTTCCACAGCCACTGACTCTCACTGGGGTACATTACCACATGCACTGACTCTCACTTGGGTGCACTTCTACTGGCACTGACTCTCAATTGGGTACAGTTATACAGGCACTGACGCTCACTGGGTGACACTTCCACAGGCACTGAATCTGAATGGGGTAAACTTCTACAGGTACTGAATCTGAATGTGGTAAAATTCCACAGGCACTGACTCACACTGGGGGACACTTCCACAGACACTGACTCTGAATGGGGTAAACTTCCACAGGCACTGACTCTCACTGGGGTGCAGTTCCACAGGCACTGACTCTGAATGGGGTAAACTTCCACAGGCACTGACTCTGAATGGGGTACACTTCTACAGGCATTGACTCTCACTGGGGTACAGTTCCACAGTGACTGACTCTCACTGGTGTACATTTCCACAGGCACTGTCTCTCACTTGGGTACACTTCTACAGGCACTGTCTCTCACTTGGGTACACTTCTACAGGCACTGACTCTCACTGGGCTACATTTCCACAGGCACTGACTCTCATTGGGGTACATTATCACATGCACTGACTCTCACTTGGGTACACTTCCACTGGCACTGACTCTCAATTGGGTACACTTTTACAGGCACTGACTCTCACTTGGGTACACTTCTACAGGCCCTGACTCTCACTCGGGTACATTTCCACAGGCACTGACTCTCACTGGGGTACATTTCCACATGCACTGACTCTGAGTGGGGTACACTTTTATAGGCAGTGACTCCGAATGGAGAGCCGCTCCCCAGCCACTGAATCTCACTGGGGTACACTTCCACAGGCACTGACTCTCACTGGGGTACATTTCCACAGGCACTGACTCTCACTGGGGTACATTTCCACAGGCACTGACTCTCACTTGGGTACACTTCTGCAGGCATTTACTCTCACTTGGGTACACTTCTGCAGCCTCTGACTCTCACTGGAGTACATTTCCACAGGCACTGACTCTCACAGGGATACATTTCCACAGGCACTGATCTCACTGGGGTACACTTCTACAGGCACTGAATCTGAATGGGGTAAACTTCTACAGGTACTGAATCTGAATGGGGAAAACTTCCACAAGCTCTGACTCTCACTGGGGTAAACTTCCACAGGCACTGACTCTGAATGGGGTAAACTTCCACAGGCACTGACTCTCACTGGGGTGCACTTCCACAGGCACTGACTCTGAATGGGGTAAACTTCCACAGGCACTTATTCTGATTGGGGTACACTGCCACAGGCACTGAATCTGAATGAGGTAAACTTCCACAGGCACTGATTCTGAATGGCGTAAACTTCTAGAGGCAATGACTCTCACTGGGCTAAACGTCCACAGGCACCGACTCTGAATGGGGTAAACTTCCACAGGCACTGACTCTGAATGGGGTACACCTCCACAGGCACTGAATCTGAATGGGGTAAACTTCCACAGGCACCGACTCTCACTTGGGATCACTTCTTCAGGCACTGACTCTCACTTGGGTACACTTCCACAGGCACTGACTCTCACTTGGGTACACTTCTGCAGGAACTGACTCTCACTGGTGTACCTTTCCACAGGCACTGACTCTCACTGGCTTACACTCCCACAGGCACTGACTCTCACAGGGGGACACTTCCACAGGCACTGACTCTGAATGGGGTAAACTTCCACAGGCACTGACTCTGAATGGGGTAAACTTCGACAGGCACTGAATCTGAATGTGGTAAACTTCAACAGGTACTGAATCTGAATACTAAAAACTTCCACAGGCACTGACTCTCACTGGGGTACACTTCCACAGGCACTGAATCTGAATGGGGTAAACTTCCACAGGCACTGACTCTGAATGGGGTAAACTTCGACAGGCACTGAATCTGTATGTGGCCATCTTCTACAGGTACTGAATCTGAATGGGGTAAACTTCCACAGGCACTGACTCTAACTGGTGTACACTTCCAGAGGCAATGACTCTCACTGGGGTACACTTCCACAGGCACTGTCGCTCACTGGTGGACACTTCCACAGGCACTGTCTCTGAATGGGGTAAACTTCCACAGGCACTGACTCTGAATGGGGTACACTTCCACAGGCACTGTCTCTGAACGGGTTAAACATCCACAGGCACTGACTCTCACTGGGGTACACTTCCACAGGCACTGACTCTCACTGGGGTACACATACACAGGCACTGACTCTGATTGGGGTAAACTTCCAAAGGCACTGACTCTCACTGGTGTACATTTCCACATGCACTGACTTTCACTTGGGTGCACTTCTACAGGGACTGACACTCACTTGGGTGCACTTCTACAGGCACTGACTCTCACTTGGGTACACTTCTGCAGGCACTGACTCTCACTTGGGTACACTTCTACAGGCACTGAATCTCACTTGGGTACGCTTCTGCAGGCACTGACTCTCACTGCGGTACATTTACACAGGCACTGACTCTCACTTGGGTACACTTCTACAGGCACTGACTCTCACTTGGGTAGACCTCTGCAGGCACTGACTCTCACTTGGGTACACTTCTGCAGGCACTGACTCTCACTGGGGTACATTTCCACAGGCACTGTCTCTGAATGGGATACACTTCTATAAGCAGTGACTCCTAATGGAGAGCCGTTCCCCAGCCACTGAATCTCACTGGGGTACACTTCTACAGGCACTGACTCTCACAGGGGTACATTTCCACTGGCACTGACTCTCAATGTGGTACACTTCTGCAGGCACTGAATCTGAATGGGATTAACATCTACAGGTACTGAAGCTGAATGGGGTAAACATCCAAAGGCACTGACGCTCACTGGGGTAAACTTCCACAGGCACTGACTCTCACTGGTGTACATTTGCACATGCACTGACTCTCACTTGGGTACACTTCTACAGGGACTGACTCTCACTTGGGTACACTTCTACAGGCACTGACTCTCACTTGGGTACACTTCTGCAGGCACTGACTCTCACTTGGGTACACTTCTGCAGGCACTGACTCTCACTGGGGTACATTTCCACAGGCACTGACTCTCACTTGGGTACACTTCTACAGGCACTGACTCTCACTTGGGTACACCTCTGCAGGCACTGACTCTCACTTGGGTACACTTCTGCAGGCACTGACTCTCACTGGGGTACATTTCCACAGGCACTGACTCTGAATGGGATACACTTCTGTAAGCAGTGACTCCTAATGGAGAGCCGCTCCCCAGCCACTGAATCTCACTGGGGTACACTTCGACAGGCACTGACTCTCACAGGGGTACATTTCCACTGGCACTGACTCTCACTGTGGTACACTTCTGCAGTCACTGAATCTGAATGGGGTTAACATCCACAGGTACTGAAGCTGAATGGGGTAAACATCCACAGGCACTGACTCTCACTGGGGTAAACTTCCACAGGCACTGACTCTGAATGGGATAAACATCCACAGGCACTGACTGTCACTGAAGTACACTTCCACAGGCACTGACTCTGAATGGGGTAAACTTCCACAGGCACTGACTCTGAATGGGATAAACATCCACAGGCACTGACTGTCACTGAAGTACACTTCCACAGGCACTGACTCTGAATGGGGTAAACTTCCACAGGCACTGACTCTTACTGGGGTACACTTCCACAGGCACTGACTCTGAATGGGGTACACTTACACAGGCACTGACTCTCACAGGGGTACATTTCCACTGGCACTGACTCTCACTGGGTACACTTCCACAGGCACTGAATCTGAATGGTGTAAACTTCTACAGGGACTGAAGCTGAATGGGGTAAACTTCCACAGGCACTGACTCTCACTGGGGTAAACTTCCACAGGCACTGACTCTGAATGGGGTAAACTTCCACAGGCACTGACTCTTACTGGGGTACACTTCCACAGGCACTGACTCTGAATGGGGTACACTTACACAGGCACTGACTCTCACAGGGGTACATTTCCACTGGCACTGACTCTCACTGGGTACACTTCCACAGGCACTGAATCTGAATGGTGTAAACTTCTACAGGGACTGAAGCTGAATGGGGTAAACTTCCACAGGCACTGACTCTCACTGGGGTAAACTTCCACAGGCACTGACTCAAAACGGGGTAAACTTCCACAGGCACTGACTCTGAATGGGGTAAACTTCTCCAGGCACTGAATATGAATGGGGAAAACGTCTGCAGTTTCTGATTCTGAAGGGGGTAAACTTCTACAGGTACTGAATCTGAATGGGGTAAACTTCCACAGGCACTGAATCTCACTGGGGTACACTTCCACAGGCACTGACTCTGAATGGGGTTAACTTCTACAGGCTCTGATTCTGAATGGGGTAAACTTCTACAGGTACTGAATCTGAATGGGGTAAACTTCCACAGGCACTGAATCTCACTGGGGTACACTTACACAGGCACTGACTCTGAATGGGGTAATCTTCCAGAGGCAATGACACTAACTGGGGTACACTCCCACAGGCACTGAATCTCACAGGGGGACACTTCCAGTGCCACTGACTCTGAATGGGGTACACTTCAACAGGCATTGACCCTCACTTGGGTGCACTTCCACAGGCACTGACTCTCACTGGGGTACACTTCCAGAGGCACTGACTCTGAATGGGGTAAACTTCCACAGGCACTGACACTCACTGGCGTACACTTCCACAGGCACTGAATCTGAATGGGGAAAACTTCCACAGGCACTGACTCTCACTTGGGTACACTTCTGCAGGCACTGACTCTCACTGGGGTACATTTTCACAGGCACTGAATCTCACTGGGGTGGATTTCCACAGGCACTGACCCTCACTTGGGTGCACTTCCACAGGCACTGACTCTGAATGGGGTAAACCTCCACAGGCACTGACTGTCACTGGGGTACACTTCCACAGGCACTGACTCTGAATGGGATAAACTTCCACAGGCATTGACTCTCACTGGGGTACACTTCCACAGGCACTGAATCTGAATGGGGTAAACTTCCACAGGCACCGACTCTCACTTGGGATCACTTCTACAGGCACTGACTCTCACTTGGGTACTCTTCTGGAGGCACTGACTCTCACCGGTGTACCTTTCCACATGCACTGACTCTGAATGGGATACACTTCTATAGGCAGTGACTCCTAATGGCGAGCCGCTCCCCAGCCACTGAATCTCACTGGGGTAAACTTCCACAGGCACAGACTCTCACAGGGGTACATTTCCTCTGGCACTGACTCTCACTGGGTACACTTCTGCAGGCACTGAATCTGAATGGTGTAAACTTCGACAGGGACTGAAGCTGAATGGGGTAAACTTCCACAGGCACTGACTCTCACTGGGGTAATCTTCCACAGGCACTGACTCTCACTGGGGTACACTTCCACAGGTACTGACTCTGAATGGGGTAAACATCCATAGGCACTGACTCTGAATGGGGTACACTTCGACACGCACTGAATTTGAAAGGGGTAAACTTCTACAGGTACTGAATCTGAATGGGGTAAACTTCCACAGGCACTGACTCTCACTGGGGTACACTTCCACAGGCACTGACTCTGAATGGAGTCAACTTCCACAGGCACTGACACTCACTGGGGTACACTTCCACGGGCACTGTCTCTGAATGGGTTAAACATCCACAGGCACTGACTCTCACTGTGTTACACTTCCAAAGGCACTGACTCTCACTGGGGTACACTTACACAGGCAGTGACTCTGAGTGGGGTAAAATACCAAAGGCACTGACTCTCACTGGGGTACACTTCCACAGGCACTGACTCTGAATGGGGTTAACTTCCACAGGCTCTGAATCTGAATGGGGTACATTTCCACAGGCACTGAATCTGAATGGGGTAAACTTCTACAGGCACTGAATCTGAATGGTGTAAACTTCTACAGGTACTGAATCTTAATGGGGTAAACTTCCAGAGGCACTGACTCTGAATGGGGTAAACTTCCACAGGCACTGTCTCTCACTGGAGTGCACTTCCACAGGCAATGACTCTCACTGGGGTACACTTCCACAGGCACTGACTCTGAATGGGTTAAACTTCCACAGGCACTGACTCTCACTGGGGTAAACTTCCACAGGCACTGTCTCTGAATGGGGTGAACTTCCACAGGCACTGACACTGAATGGAGTAAACATCCACAGGTACTGACTCTGAATGGGGTAATCTTCCAGATGCAATGACACTAACTGGGGTACACTCCCACAGGCACTGAATCTCACAGGGGGACACTTCCACTGCCACTGACTCTGAATGGGGTACACTTGAACAGGCATTGACCCTCTTTTGGGTGCACTTCCACAGGCACTGACTCTCACTGGGGTACACTTCCAGAGGCACTGACTCTGAATGGGGTACATTTCCACATGTACTGACACTGAATGGGGTAAACGTCCACAGGCAGTGACTCTGAAAGGGGTAATCTTCTACAGACACTGAATCTGATTGGGGTAAACTTCTACAGGTACTGAATCTGCATGGGGGAAAATTCCACAGGCACTGACTCACACTGGGGGACACTTCCACAGGCACTGACTCTGAATGGGGCAAACTTCCACAGGCACTGACTCTCACTGTGGTACACTTCCACAGGCACTGAATCTGAATGGCGTAAACATGCACAGGTACTGACTCTGAATGGGGTAAATTTCCAGAGGCAATGACTCTCACTGGGGTACATTTCCACAGCCACTGACTCTCACTGGGGTACATTACCACATGCACTGACTCTCACTTGGGTGCACTTCTACTGGCACTGACTCTCAATTGGGTACAGTTATACAGGCACTGACGCTCACTGGGTGACACTTCCACAGGCACTGAATCTGAATGGGGTAAACTTCTACAGGTACTGAATCTGAATGTGGTAAAATTCCACAGGCACTGACTCACACTGGGGGACACTTCCACAGGCACTGACTCTGAATGGGGTAAACTTCCACAGGCACTGACTCTCACTGGGGTGCAGTTCCACAGGCACTGACTCTGAATGGGGTAAACTTCCACAGGCACTGACTCTCATTGGGGTACATTATCACATGCACTGACTCTCACTTGGGTACACTTCCACTGGCACTGACTCTCAATTGGGTACACTTTTACAGGCACTGACTCTCACTTGGGTACACTTCTACAGGCCCTGACTCTCACTCGGGTACATTTCCACAGGCACTGACTCTCACTGGGGTACATTTCCACATGCACTGACTCTGAGTGGGGTACACTTTTATAGGCAGTGACTCCGAATGGAGAGCCGCTCCCCAGCCACTGAATCTCACTGGGGTACACTTCCACAGGCACTGACTCTCACTGGGGTACATTTCCACAGGCACTGACTCTCACTGGGGTACATTTCCACAGGCACTGACTCTCACTTGGGTACACTTCTGCAGGCATTTACTCTCACTTGGGTACACTTCTGCAGCCTCTGACTCTCACTGGAGTACATTTCCACAGGCACTGACTCTCACAGGGATACATTTCCACAGGCACTGATCTCACTGGGGTACACTTCTACAGGCACTGAATCTGAATGGGGTAAACTTCTACAGGTACTGAATCTGAATGGGGAAAACTTCCACAAGCTCTGACTCTCACTGGGGTAAACTTCCACAGGCACTGACTCTGAATGGGGTAAACTTCCACAGGCACTGACTCTCACTGGGGTGCACTTCCACAGGCACTGACTCTGAATGGGGTAAACTTCCACAGGCACTTATTCTGATTGGGGTACACTGCCACAGGCACTGAATCTGAATGGGGTAAACTTCCACAGGCACTGATTCTGAATGGCGTAAACTTCTAGAGGCAATGACTCTCACTGGGCTAAACGTCCACAGGCACCGACTCTGAATGGGGTAAACTTCCACAGGCACTGACTCTGAATGGGGTACACCTCCACAGGCACTGAATCTGAATGGGGTAAACTTCCACAGGCACCGACTCTCACTTGGGATCACTTCTTCAGGCACTGACTCTCACTTGGGTACACTTCCACAGGCACTGACTCTCACTTGGGTACACTTCTGCAGGAACTGACTCTCACTGGTGTACCTTTCCACAGGCACTGACTCTCACTGGCTTACACTCCCACAGGCACTGACTCTCACAGGGGGACACTTCCACAGGCACTGACTCTGAATGGGGTAAACTTCCACAGGCACTGACTCTGAATGGGGTAAACTTCGACAGGCACTGAATCTGAATGTGGTAAACTTCAACAGGTACTGAATCTGAATACTAAAAACTTCCACAGGCACTGACTCTCACTGGGGTACACTTCCACAGGCACTGAATCTGAATGGGGTAAACTTCCACAGGCACTGACTCTGAATGGGGTAAACTTCGACAGGCACTGAATCTGTATGTGGCCATCTTCTACAGGTACTGAATCTGCATGGGGTAAACTTCCACAGGCACTGACTCTAACTGGTGTACACTTCCAGAGGCAATGACTCTCACTGGGGTACACTTCCACAGGCACTGTCGCTCACTGGTGGACACTTCCACAGGCACTGTCTCTGAATGGGGTAAACTTCCACAGGCACTGACTCTGAATGGGGTACACTTCCACAGGCACTGTCTCTGAACGGGTTAAACATCCACAGGCACTGACTCTCACTGGGGTACACTTCCACAGGCACTGACTCTCACTGGGGTACACATACACAGGCACTGACTCTGATTGGGGTAAACTTCCAAAGGCACTGACTCTCACTGGTGTACATTTCCACATGCACTGACTTTCACTTGGGTGCACTTCTACAGGGACTGACACTCACTTGGGTGCACTTCTACAGGCACTGACTCTCACTTGGGTACACTTCTGCAGGCACTGACTCTCACTTGGGTACACTTCTACAGGCACTGAATCTCACTTGGGTACGCTTCTGCAGGCACTGACTCTCACTGGGGTACATTTACACAGGCACTGACTCTCACTTGGGTACACTTCTACAGGCACTGACTCTCACTTGGGTAGACCTCTGCAGGCACTGACTCTCACTTGGGTACACTTCTGCAGGCACTGACTCTCACTGGGGTACATTTCCACAGGCACTGTCTCTGAATGGGATACACTTCTATAAGCAGTGACTCCTAATGGAGAGCCGTTCCCCAGCCACTGAATCTCACTGGGGTACACGTCTACAGGCACTGACTCTCACAGGGGTACATTTCCACTGGCACTGACTCTCAATGTGGTACACTTCTGCAGGCACTGAATCTGAATGGGATTAACATCTACAGGTACTGAAGCTGAATGGGGTAAACATCCAAAGGCACTGACGCTCACTGGGGTAAACTTCCACAGGCACTGACTCTCACTGGTGTACATTTGCACATGCACTGACTCTCACTTGGGTACACTTCTACAGGGACTGACTCTCACTTGGGTACACTTCTACAGGCACTGACTCTCACTTGGGTACACTTCTGCAGGCACTGACTCTCACTTGGGTACACTTCTGCAGGCACTGACTCTCACTGGGGTACATTTCCACAGGCACTGACTCTCACTTGGGTACACTTCTACAGGCACTGACTCTCACTTGGGTACACCTCTGCAGGCACTGACTCTCACTTGGGTACACTTCTGCAGGCACTGACTCTCACTGGGGTACATTTCCACAGGCACTGACTCTGAATGGGATACACTTCTGTAAGCAGTGACTCCTAATGGAGAGCCGCTCCCCAGCCACTGAATCTCACTGGGGTACACTTCGACAGGCACTGACTCTCACAGGGGTACATTTCCACTGGCACTGACTCTCACTGTGGTACACTTCTGCAGTCACTGAATCTGAATGGGGTTAACATCCACAGGTACTGAAGCTGAATGGGGTAAACATCCACAGGCACTGACTCTCACTGGGGTAAACTTCCACAGGCACTGACTCTGAATGGGATAAACATCCACAGGCACTGACTGTCACTGAAGTACACTTCCACAGGCACTGACTCTGAATGGGGTAAACTTCCACAGGCACTGACTCTGAATGGGATAAACATCCACAGGCACTGACTGTCACTGAAGTACACTTCCACAGGCACTGACTCTGAATGGGGTAAACTTCCACAGGCACTGACTCTCACTTGGGTACACTTCGACAGGCACTGACTCTCACTGGGGTAAACTTCCAAAGGCACTGACTCTCACTGGGTTACACTTCCACAGGCACTGACTCTGAATGGGGTAAACTTCCACAGGCACTGACTCTGAATGGGGTAAACTTCGACAGGCACTGAATCTGAATGTGGTAAACTTCTACAGGTACTGAATCTGAATGGGGAAAACTTCCACAGGCACTGACTCTCACTGGGGTACACTTCCACAGGCACTGTCTCCGAATGGGGAAAACTTCCAAAGGCACAGACTCTCACTGGGGTACACTTCCACAGGCACTGACTCTGAATGGGGTAAACTTCCACAGGCACTGACTCTGAATGGGGTAAACTTCCACAGGCACTGGCTCTAACTGGTGTACACTTCCAGAGGCAATGACTCTCACTGGGGTACACTTCCACAGGCACTGTCGCTCACTGGGGTACACTTCCACAGGCACTGACTCTGAATGGGGTAAACTTCCACAGGCACTGACTCTGAATGGGGTAAACTTCCACAGGCACTGTCTCTGAATGGGTTAAACATCCACAGGCACTGACTCTCACTGGGGTACACTTCCACAGGCACTGACTCTCACTGGGGTACACTTACCCAGGCACTGACTCTGATTGGGGTAAACTTCCAAAGGCACTGACTCTCACTGGGGTACACTTCCACAGGCACTGACTCTGAATGGGGTAAACTTCCACAGGCACTGATTCTGAATGGGGTAAACTTCTACAGGTACTGAATCTGAATGGTGTAAACTTCGACAGGTACTGAATCTGAATGGGGTAAACTTCCACAGGCACTGAATCTGAATGGGGTAAACTTCTAAAGGTACTGAATCTGAATGCTGTAAACTTCTACAGGTACTGAATCTGAATGGGGTAAACTTCTACAGGCACTGAATCTGAATGGTGTAAACTTCTACAGGTACTGAATCTTCATGGGGTAAACTTCCACAGGCACTGACTCTGAATGGGGTAAACTTCCACAGGCACTGTCTCTCACTGGAGTGTACTTCCACAGGCAATGACTCTCACTGGGGTACACTTCCACAGGCACTGACTCTGAATGGGTTAAACCTCCAGAGGCACTGACTCTCACTGGGGTAAACCTCCACAGGCACTGACTCTGAGTGGGATAAACTTCCACAGGCACTGACTCTCACTGGGGTAAACTTCCACAGGCACTGAGTCTCACTGGGGTACACTTCCACAGGTACTGACACTGAATGGGGTAAACTTCCACAGGCAGTGACTCTGAAAGGGGTAATCTTCTACAGACACTGAATCTGAATGGGGTAAACTTCTACAGGTACTGAATCTGCATGGGGTAAACCTCCACAGGCACTGACTCGCACTGGGGAACACTTCCACAGGAACTGATTCTGAAAGGGGAAAACTTCCACAGGCCCTGACTCTCACTGCGCGGCACTTCCACAGGCACTGACTCTGAATGGGGCAAACTTCCACAGGCACTGACTCTCACTGGGGTACACTTCCTCAGGCACTGAATCTGAATGGCGTAAACATCAACAGGTACTGATTCTGAATGGGGTAAACTTCCAGAGGCAATGACTCGAACTGGGGGACACTTCCACAGGCACTGACTCCCACTGGGGGACACTTCCACAGGTACTGACTCTGAATGGGGTAAACTTCCACAGGCACTGACTCTCACTGGGGCACACTTCCACAGGCACTGATTCTGAATGAGGTAAACTTCCACAGGCACTTACTCTGAATGGGGTAATCTTCCACAGGCACTGAAATAAAAGCAAAATACTGTGGATGCTGGAAATCTGAAACAAAAACAAGAAATGCTGGAATCACTCAGCAGGTCTGGCAGCATCTGTGGAAAGAGAAGCAGAATTAACATTTCGGGTCAGTGACCCTTCTTCGGAACTGACAAATATGAGAAAAGTCACAGATTATAAACAAGTGAGGTGGGGGTGGCGCAAGAGATAACAAAGGAGAAGGTGCAGATTGGACCAGGCCACATAGCTGACCAAAAGGTCAAGGAGAAAAGGCAAACAATATCGCTTTGCCTTTCAACACGCCGTTAACATATTGTTTGCCTTTTCTCCGTGAACTTTTGGTCAGCTATGTGGCCTGGTCCAATCTGCACCTTCTCCTTTGTTATCTCTTGCCCCACCCCCACCTCACTTGTTTATAATCTGTGACTTTTCTAATATTTGTCAGTTCCGAAGAAGGGTCACTGACCCGAACCGTTAACTCTGCTTCTCTTTCCACAGATGCTGCCAGACCTGCTGAGTGATTCCAGCATTTCGTGTTTTTGTTCCACAGGCACTGACCCTCACATGGGTGCACTTCCACAGGCACTGACTCTGAATGGGGTAAACTTCCACAGGCACTGACTCTCACTGGGGCACATTTCCACAGGCACTGACTCTGAATGGGGTAAACTTCCACAGGCACTGACTCTCACTGGGGTACACTTTCACAGGCACTGAATCTGAATGGGGTAAACTTCCACAGGCACTGATTCTCACTAGGGTACACTTCTTCAGGCACTGACTCTCACTGGGGTACACTTCCACAGGCACTGACTCTCACTGGGGTACATTTCCACAGGCACTGACTCTCACTTGGTTACATTTCCACAGGCACTGACTCTCACTGGTGTACATTTCCACATGCACTGACTCTCACTTGGGTACACTTCTGCAGGGACTGACTCTCACTTGGGTACACTTCTACAGGCACTGACTCTCACTTGGGTACACTTCTAGAGGCACTGAATCTCACTTGGGTACACTTCTGCAGGCACTGACTCTCACTGGGGTACATTTCCACAGGCACTGACTCTCACTTGGGTACACTTCTGCAGGCACTGACTCTCACTTGGGTACACCTCTGCAGGCACTGACTCTCACTTGGGTACACTTCTGCAGGCACTGACTCTCACTGGGGTACATTTCCACAGGCACTGACTCTGAATGGGATACACTTCTATAAACAGTGACGCCTAATGGAGAGCCACTCCCCAGCCACTGAATCTCACTCGGGTACACTTCTACAGGCACTGACTCTCGCCGGGGTACATTTCCACTGGCACTGACTCTCACCGTGGTACACTTCTACAGGCACTGAATCTGAATGGGGTTAACATCTACAGGTACTGAAGCTGAATGGGGTAAACATCCACAGGCACTGACTATCACTGGGGTAAACTTCCACAGGAACTGACTCTGAATGGGATAAACTTCCACAGGCACTGACTCTCACTTGGGTACACTTCGACAGGCACTGACTCTCACTGGGGTAAACTTCCAAAGGCACTGACTCTCACTGGGTTGCACTTCCACAGGCACTGACTCTGAATGGGGTAAACTTCCACAGGCACTGACTCTGAATGGGGTAAACTTCGACAGGCACTGAATCTGAATGTGGTAAACTTCTACAGATACTGAATCTGAATGGGGAAAACTTCCACAGGCACTGACTCACACTGGGGGACACTTCCACAGGCACTGACTCTGAATGGGGTAAACTTCCACAGGCACTGACTCTCACTGGGGTGCAGTTCCACAGGCACTGACTCTGAATGGGGTAAACTTCCACAGGCACTGACTCTGAATGGGGTACACTTCTACAGGCATTGACTCTCACTGGGGTACAGTTCCACAGTGACTGACTCTCACTGGTGTACATTTCCACAGGCACAGATTCTCAATAGTGTACACTTCTACAGGCACTGTCTCTCACTTGGGTACACTTCTACAGGCACTGACTCTCACTGGGCTACATTTCCACAGGCACTGACTCTCATTGGGGTACATTATCACATGCACTGACTCTCACTTGGGTACACTTCCACTGGCACTGACTCTCAATTGGGTACACTTTTACAGGCACTGACTCTCACTTGGATACACTTCTACAGGCCCTGACTCTCACTCGGGTACATTTCCACAGGCACTGACTCTCACTGGGGTACATTTCCACATGCACTGACTCTGAGTGGGGTACACTTTTATAGGCAGTGACTCCGAATGGAGAGCCGCTCCCCAGCCACTTAATCTCACTGGGGTACACTTCCACAGGCACTGACTCTCACTGGGGTACATTTCCACAGGCACTGACTCTCACTGGGGTACATTTCCACAGGCACTGACTCTCACTTGGGTACACTTCTGCAGGCATTTACTCTCACTTGGGTACACTTCTGCAGCCTCTGACTCTCACTGGAGTACATTTCCACAGGCACTGACTCTCACAGGGATACATTTCCACAGGCACTGTTCTCACTGGGGTACACTTCTACAGGCACTGAATCTGAATGGGGTAAACTTCTACAGGTACTGAATCTGAATGGGGAAAACTTCCACAAGCTCTGACTCTCACTGGGGTAAACTTCCACAGGCACTGACTCTGAATGGGGTAAACTTCCACAGGCACTGACACTCACTGGGGTGCACTTCCACAGGCACTGACTCTGAATGGGGTAAACTTCCACAGGCACTTATTCTGATTGGGGTACACTGCCACAGGCACTGAATCTGAATGGGGTAAACTTCCACAGGCACTGATTCTGAATGGCGTAAACTTCTAGAGGCAATGACTCTCACTGGGCTAAACGTCCACAGGCACTGACTCTGAATGGGGTAAACTTCCACAGGCACTGACTCTCACTGGGGTACACCTCCACAGGCACTGAATCTGAATGGGGTAAACTTCCACAGGCACCGACTCTCACTTGGGATCACTTCTTCAGGCACTGACTCTCACTTGGGTACACTTCTACAGGCACTGACTCTCACTTGGGTACACTTCTGCAGCAACTGACTCTCACTGGTGTACCTTTCCACATGCACTGACTCTCACTGGGTACACTTCTACAGGCACTGAATCTGAATGGTGTAAACTTCTACAGGGACTGAAACTGAATGGGGTAAACTTCCACAGGCACTGACTCTCACTGGGGTAAACTTCCACAGGCACTGACTCAAAATGGGGTAAACTTCCACAGGCACTGACTCTTACTGGGGTACACTTCCACAGGCACTGACTCTGAATGGGGTACACTTACACAGGCACTGACTCTGAATGGGGTAAACTTCTCCAGGCACTGAATATGAATGGGGAAAACGTCTGCAGTTTCTGAATCTGAATGGGGTAAACCTCCACAGGCACTGACTCTGACTGGGGTACACTTCCACAGGCACTGACTCTGTTTGGGGTAAACGTCCAAAGGCACTGTCTCTCACTGGGGTACACTTCCACAGGTACTGACTCTGAATGGGGTACACTTCCACAGGCACTGACTCTGAATGGGGAAAACTTCTACAGGCACTGCATCTGAATGGGGTAAACTTCTACAGGTACTGAATCTGAATGGGGTAAACTTCCACAGGCACTGACTCTCACTGGGGGACACATCCACAGGCACTGAATCTGAATGGGGTAAACTTCCACAGGCACTGACTCTCACTTGGGTACACTTCTACAGGCACTGACTCTCACTGGGGTACTTTTCCACAGGCACTGACTCTCACTGGGGTACATTTCCACAGGCACTGACTCTCACTTGGGTACACTTCTGCAGCCATTGTCTCTCACTTGGGTACACTTCTACCGCCTCTGACTCTCACTGGAGTACATTTCCACAGGCACTGACTCTCACAGGGATACATTTCCACTGGCACTGAATCTCACTGGGGTACACTTCTACAGGCACAGAATCTGAATGGGGTAAACTTCTACAGGTACTGAATCTGAATGGGGTACACTTCCAAGGGCACTGACTCTGAATGGGGTAAACTTCCACAGGCACTGAGTCTGATTGGGGGACACTGCCAGAGGCACTGAATCTGAATGGGGTAAACTTCCACAGGCACTGATTCTGAATGGCGTAAACTTCTAGAGGCAATGACTCTCACTGGGCTAAACGTCCACAGGCACTGACTCTGAATGGGGTAAACTTCCACAGGCACTGAATCTTAATGGGGTAAACTTCCACAGGCACTGACTCTGAATGGGGTAAACTTCCACATGCACTGTCTCTCACTGGAGTGCACTTCCACAGGCAATGACTCTCACTGGGGTACACTTCCACAGGCACTGTCTCTGAATGGGTTAAACTTCCACAGGCACTGACTCTGAATGGGTTAAACCTCCACAGGCACTGACACTCACTGGGGTAAACTTCCACAGGCACTGACTCTCGCTGGGGTACTCTTCCACAGGTACTGACACTGAATGGGGTAAACGTCCACAGGCAGTGACTCTGAAAGAGGTAATCTTCTACAGACACTGAATCTGATTGGGGTAAACTTCTACAGGTACTGAATCTGCATGGGGGAAAATTCCACAGGCACTGACTCACACTGGGGGACACTTCCACAGGCACTGACTCTGAATGGGGCAAACTTCCATTGGCACTGACTCTCACTGGGGTACACTTACACAGGCACTGAATCTGAATGGCGTAAACATGCACAGGTACTGACTCTGAATGGGGTAAATTTCCAGAGGCAATGACTCTCACTGGGGTACATTTCCACAGCCACTGACTCTCACTGGGGTACATTACCACATGCACTGACTCTCACTTGGATGCACTTCTACTGGCACTGACTCTCAATTGGGTACACTTATACAGGCACTGACGCTCACTGGGTGACACTTCCACAGGCACTGAATCTGAATGGGCTAAACCTCTACAGGTACTGAATCTGAATGTGGTAAAATTCCACAGGCACTGACTCTCACTGGGGTGCAATTCCACAGGCACTGACTCTGAATGGGGTAAACTTCCACAGGCACTGACTCTGAATGGGGTACACTTCTACAGGCACTGACTCTCACTGGGGTACAGTTCCACAGTGACTGACTCTCACTGGTGTACATTTCCACAGGCACAGATTCTCAATAGGGTACACTTCTACAGGCACTGTCTCTCACTTGGGTACACTTCTACAGGCACTGACTCTCACTGGGCTACATTTCCACAGGCACTGACTCTCACTGGGGTACATTACCACATGCACTGACTCTCACTTGGGTACACTTCTACTGGCACTGACTCTCAATTGGGTACACTTTTACAGGCACTGACTCTCACTTGGGTACAATTCTACAGGCCCTGACTCTCACTCGGGTACATTTCCACAGGCACTGACTCTCACTGGGGAACATTTCCACATGCACTGAAGCTGAGTGGGGTACACTTTTATAGGCAGTGACTCCGAATGGAGAGCCGCTCCCCAGCCACTGAATCTCACTGGAGTACACTTCCACAGGCACTGACTCTCACTGGGGTACATTTCCACAGGCACTGACTCTCACTGGGGTACATTTCCACAGGCACTGACTCTCACTTGGGTACACTTCTGCAGGCATTTACTCTCACTTGGGTACACTTCTGCAGCCTCTGACTCTCACTGGAGTACATTTCCACAGGCACTGACTCTCACAGGGATACATTTCCACTGGCACTGATCTCACTGGGGTACACTTCTACAGGCACTGAATCTGAATGGGGTAAACTTCTAAAGGTACTGAATCTGAATGGGGAAAACTTCCACAAGCTCTGACTCTCACTGGGGTAAACTTCCACAGGCACTGACTCTGAATGGGGTAAACTTCCACAGGCACTGACTCTCACTGGGGTGCACTTCCACAGGCACTGACTCTGAATGGGGTAAACTTCCACAGGCACTTATTATGATTGGGGTACACTGCCACAGGCACTGAATCTGAATGGGGTAAACTTCCACAGGCACTGATTCTGAATGGCGTAAACTTCTAGAGGCAATGACTCTCACTGGGCTAAACGTCCACAGGCACTGACTCTGAATGGGGACAACTTCCACAGGCACTGACTCTCACTGGGGTACACCTCCACAGGCACTGAATCTGAATGGGGTAAACTTCCACAGGCACCGACTCTCACTTGGGATCACTTCTTCAGGCACTGACTCTCACTTGGGTACACTTCTGCAGGAACTGACTCTCACTGGTGTACCTTTCCACATGCACTGACTCTGAATGGGGTACACTTCTTTAGGCAGTGTCTCCTAATGGAGAGCCGCTCCACAGCCACTGAATCTCACTGGGGTACACTTCCACAGGCACTGACTCTCACAGGGGTACATTTCCACTGGCACTGACTCTCACTGGGTACACTTCTACAGGCACTGAATCTGAATGGTGTAAACTTCTACAGGGACTGAAGCTGAATGGGGTAAACTTCCACAGGCACTGACTCTCACTGGGGTAAACTTCCACAGGCACTGACTCTCACTGGGGTAAACTTCCACAGGCACTGACTCAAAATGGGGTAAACTTCCACAGGCACTGACTCTTACTGGGGTACACTTCCACAGGCACTGACTCTGAATGGGGTACACTTACACAGGCACTGACTCTCACAGGGGTACATTTCCACTGGCACTGACTCTCACTGGGTACACTTCCACAGGCACTGAATCTGAATGGTGTAAACTTCTACAGGGACTGAAGCTGAATGGGGTAAACTTCCACAGGCACTGACTCTCACTGGGGTAAACTTCCACAGGCACTGACTCAAAATGGGGTAAACTTCCACAGGCACTGACTCTTACTGGGGTACACTTCCACAGGCACTGACTCTGAATAGGGTACACTTACACAGGCACTGACTCTGAATGGGGTAAACTTCTCCAGGCACTGAATATGAATGGGGAAAATGTCTGCAGTTTCTGAATCTGAATGGGGTAAACCTCCACAGGCACTGACTCTGACTGGGGTAAACTTCCACAGGCACTGACTCTGTTTGGGGTACACTTCCACCGGCACTGACTCTGAATGGGGAAAACTTCTGCAGGCACTGCATCTGAATTGGGTAAACTTCTACAGGTACTGAATCTGAATGGGGTAAACTTCCACAGGCACTGACTCTCACTGGGGGACACATCCACAGGCACTGAATCTGAATGGGGTAAACTTCCACAGGCACTGACTCTCACTTGGGTACACTTCTACAGGCACTGACTCTGAATGGGGTAAACTTCCACAGGCACTGAATCCGAATGTGGTAAACTTCTACAGGTACTGAATCTGAATGAGGTACACTTCCAAGGGCACTGACTCTGAATGGGGTAAACTTCCACAGGCACTGATTCTGAATGGCGTAAACTTCTAGAGGCAATGACTCTCACTGGGCTAAACGTCCACAGGCACTGACTCTGAATGGGGTAAACTTCCACAGGCACTGAATCTTAATGGGGTAAACTTCCACAGGCACTGACTCTGAATGGGGTAAACTTCCACATGCACTGTCTCTCACTGGAGTGCACTTCCACAGGCAATGACTCTCACTGGGGTACACTTCCACAGGCACTGACTCTGAATGGGCTAAACTTCCACAGGCACTGACTCTGAATGGGTTAAACCTCCACAGGCACTGACACTCACTGGGGTAAACTTCCACAGGCACTGACTCTCGCTGGGGTACTCTTCCACAGGTACTGACACTGAATGGGGTAAACGTCCACAGGCAGTGACTCTGAAAGAGGTAATCTTCTACAGACACTGAATCTGATTGGGGTAAACTTCTACAGGTACTGAATCTGCATGGGGGAAAATTCCACAGGCACTGACTCACACTGGGGGACACTTCCACAGGCACTGACTCTGAAAGGGGCAAACTTCCATTGGCATTGACTCTCACTGGGGTACACTTCCACAGGCACTGAATCTGAATGGCGTAAACATGCACAGGTACTGACTCTGAATGGGGTAAATTTCCAGAGGCAATGACTCTCACTGGGGTACATTTCCACAGCCACTGACTCTCACTGGGGTACATTACCACATGCACTGACTCTCACTTGGATGCACTTCTACTGGCACTGACTCTCAATTGGGTACACTTATACAGGCACTGACGCTCACTGGGTGACAGTTCCACAGGCACTGAATCTGAATGGGGTAAACCTCTACAGGTACTGAATCTGAATGTGGTAAAATTCCACAGGCACTGACTCACACTGGGGGACACTTCCACAGGCACTGACTCTGAATGGGATAAACTTCCACAGGCACTGACTCTCACTGGGGTGCAATTCCACAGGCACTGACTCTGAATGGGGTAAACTTCCACAGGCACTGACTCTGAATGGGGTACACTTCTACAGGCATTGACTCTCACTGGGGTACAGTTCCACAGTGACTGACTCTCACTGGTGTACATTTCCACAGGCACAGATTCTCAATAGGGTACACTTCTGCAGGCACTGTCTCTCACTTGGGTACACTTCTACAGGCACTGACTCTCACTGGGCTACATTTCCACAGGCACTGACTCTCACTGGGGTACATTACCACATGCACTGACTCTCACTTGGGTACACTTCTACTGGCACTGACTCTCAATTGGGTACACTTTTACAGGCACTGACTCTCACTTGGGTACAATTCTACAGGCCCTGACTCTCACTCGGGTACATTTCCACAGGCACTGACTCTCACTGGGGAACATTTCCACATGCACTGACTCTGAGTGGGGTACACTTTTATAGGCAGTGACTCCGAATGGAGAGCCGCTCCCCAGCCACTGAATCTCACTGGAGTACACTTCCACAGGCACTGACTCTCACTGGGGTACATTTCCACAGGCACTGACTCTCACTGGGGTACATTTCCACAGGCACTGACTCTCACTTGGGTACACTTCTGCAGGCATTTACTCTCACTTGGGTACACTTCTGCAGCCTCTGACTCTCACTGGAGTACATTTCCACAGGCACTGACTCTCACAGGGAAACATTTCCACTGGCACTGATCTCACTGGGGTACACTTCTACAGGCACTGAATCTGAATGGGGTAAACTTCTAAAGGTACTGAATCTGAATGGGGAAAACTTCCACAAGCTCTGACTCTCACTGGGGTAAACTTCCACAGGCACTGACTCTGAATGGGGTAAACTTCCACAGGCACTGACTCTCACTGGGGTGCACTTCCACAGGCACTGACTCTGAATGGGGTAAACTTCCACAGGCACTTATTATGATTGGGGTACACTGCCACAGGCACTGAATCTGAATGGGGTAAACTTCCACAGGCACTGATTCTGAATGGCGTAAACTTCTAGAGGCAATGACTCTCACTGGGCTAAACGTCCACAGGCACTGACTCTGAATGGGGACAACTTCCACAGGCACTGACTCTCACTTGGGTACACCTCCACAGGCACTGAATCTGAATGGGGTAAACTTCCACAGGCACCGACTCTCACTTGGGATCACTTCTTCAGGCACTGACTCTCACTTGGGTACACTTCTACAGGCACTGACTCTCACTTGGGTACACTTCTGCAGGAACTGACTCTTACTGGTGTACCTTTCCACATGCACTGACTCTGAATGGGGTACACTTCTTTAGGCAGTGTCTCCTAATGGAGAGCCGCTCCCCAGCCACTGAATCTCACTGGGGTACACTTCCACAGGCACTGACTCTCACAGGGGTACATTTCCACTGGCACTGACTCTCACTGGGTACACTTCTACAGGCACTGAATCTGAATGGTGTAAACTTCTACAGGGACTGAAGCTGAATGGGGTAAACTTCCACTGGCACTGACTCTCACTGGGGCAAACTTCCACAGGCACTGACTCTCACTGGGGTAAACTTCCACAGGCCCTGACTCAAAATGGGGTAAACTTCCACAGGCACTGACTCTTACTGGGGTACACTTCCACAGGCACTGACTCTGAATGGGGTACACTTACACAGGCACTGACTCTCACAGGGGTACATTTCCACTGGCACTGACTCTCACTGGGTACACTTCCACAGGCACTGAATCTGAATGGTGTAAACTTCTACAGGGACTGAAGCTGAATGGGGTAAACTTCCACAGGCACTGACTCTCACTGGGGTAAACTTCCACAGGCACTGACTCAAAATGGGGTAAACTTCCGCAGGCACTGACTCTTACTGGGGTACACTTCCACAGGCACTGACTCTGAATGGGGTACACTTACACAGGCACTGACTCTGAATGGGGTAAACTTCTCCAGGCACTGAATATGAATGGGGAAAACGTCTGCAGTTTCTGAATCTGAATGGGGTAAACCTCCACAGGCACTGACTCTGACTGGGGTAAACTTCCACAGGCACTGACTCTGTTTGGGGTACACTTCCACAGGCACTGACTCTGAATGGGGAAAACTTCTGCAGGCACTGCATCTGAATTGGGTAAACTTCTACAGGTACTGAATCTGAATGGGGTAAACTTCCACAGGCACTGACTCTCACTGGGGGACACATCCACAGGCACTGAATCTGAATGGGGTAAACTTCCACAGGCACTGACTCTCACTTGGGTACACTTCTACAGGCACTGACTCTGAATGGGGTAAACTTCCACAGGCACTGAATCCGAATGTGGTAAACTTCTACAGGTACTGAATCTGAATAGGGAAAACTTCCACAGGCACTGACTCTCACTGGGGTACACTTCCACAGGCACTGACTCCGAATGGGGAAAACTTCCAAAGGCACAGACTCTCACTGGGGTACACTTCCACAGGCACTGACTCTGAATGGGATAATCTTCCACAGGCACTGAGTCTGAATGGGGTAAACTTCGACAGGCACTGAATCTGAATGTCGTAATCTTCTACAGGTACTGAATCTGAATGGGGTAAACTTCCACAGGCACTGACTCTAACTGGTGTACACTTACAGAGGCAATGACTCTCACTGGGGTACTTTTCCACAGGCACTGACTCTCACTGGGGGACACTTCCACAGGCACTGACTCTGAATGGGGTAAACTTCCACAGGCACTGACTCTGAATGGGGTACACTTCCACAGGCACTGTCTCTGAATGGGTTAAACATCCACAGGCACTGAGTCTCACTGGGGGACACTTCCACAGTCACTGACTCTCACTGGGGTACACTTACACAGGCACTGACTCTGATTGGGGTAAACTTCCAAAGGCACTGACTCTCACTGGGGCACACTTCCACAGGCACTGACTCTGAGTGTGGTAAACTTCCACAGGCACTGATTCTGAATGGGGTTAACTTCTACTGGCTCTGAATCTGAATGGGGTACATTTCCACAGGCACTGAATCTGAATGGGGTAAACTTCTACAGGTACTGAATCTGAATGGTGTAAACTTCTACAGGTACTGAATCTGAATGGGGTAAACTTCCATAGGCACTGACTCTGAATGGGGTGCACTTCCACAGGCACTGACTCTGAATGGGGTAAACTTCCACAGGCACTTATTATGATTGGGGTACACTTCCACAGGCACTGAATCTGAATGGTGTAAACTTCTACAGGGACTGAAGCTGAATGGGGTAAACTTCCACAGGCACTGACTCTCACTGGGGTAAACTTCCACAGGCACTGACTCAAAATGGGGTAAACTTCCACAGGCACTGACTTTTACTGGGGTACACTTCCACAGGCACTGACTCTGAATGGGGTACACTTACACAGGCACTGACTCTGAATGGGATAAACTTCTCCTGGCACTGAATATGAATGGGGAAAACATCTGCAGTTTCTGAATCTGAATGGGGTAAACTTCCACAGGCACTGACTCTCACTGGGGGACACATCCACAGGCACTGAATCTGAATGGGGTAAACTTCCACAGGCACTGACTCTCACTTGGGTACACTTCTACAGGCACTGACTCTCACTGGGGTACTTTTCCACAGGCACTGACTCTCACTGGGGTACATTTCCACAGGCACTGACTCTCACTTGGGTACACTTCTGCAGCCATTGTCTCTCACTTGGGTACACTTCTGCAGCCTCTGACTCTCACTGGAGTACATTTCCACAGGCACTGACTCTCACAGGGATACATTTCCACTGGCACTGAATCTCACTGGGGTACACTTCTACAGGCACAGAATCTGAATGGGGTAAACTTCTACAGGTACTGAATCTGAATGGGGTACACTTCCAAGGGCACTGACTCTGAATGTGGAAAACTTCCACAGGCACTGAGTCTGATTGGCGGACACTGCCAGAGGCACTGAATCTGAATGGGGTAAACTTCCACAGGCACTGATTCTGAATGGCGTAAACTTCTAGAGGCAATGACTCTGACTGGGCTAAACATCCACAGGCACTGACTCTGAATGGGGTAAACTTCCACAGGCACTGACTCTCACTGGGGTACACTTCCACAGGCACTGAATCTGAATGGGGTAAACTTCCACAGGCACCGAATCTCACTTGGGATCACTTCTTCAGGCACTGACTCTCACTTGGGTACACTTCTATAGGCAGTGACTCCTAATGGAGAGCCACTCCCCAGCCACTGAATCTCACTGGGGTACACTTCTCCAGGCACTGACTCTCACAGGGGTACTTTTCCACTGGCACTGAGTCTCACTGGGTACACTTCTACAGGCACTGAATCTGAATGGTGTAAACTTCTACAGGGACTGAAGCTGAATGGGGTAAACTTCCACAGGCACTGACCCTCACTGGGGTAAACTTCCACAGGCACTGACTCTCACTGGGGTACACTTCCACAGGCACTGAATCTGAATGGGGTAAACTTGCACAGGTACTGAATCTGAATGGGGTAAACTTCCACAGGCACTGACTCTCACTGGGGTACACTTCCACAGGCACTGACTCTGAATGGGGTAAACTTCCACAGGCACTGACTCTCACTGGGGTACACTTCCACAGGCACTGTCTCTGAATGGGGTGAACTTCCACAGGCACTGACTCTGAATGGGGTTAACTTCTACTGGCTCTGAATCTGAATGGGGTACATTTCCACAGGCACTGAATCTGAATGGGGTAAACTTCTACAGGTACTTAATCTTAATGGTGTAAACTTCTACAGGTACTGAATCTGAATGGGGTAAACTTCTACAGGCACTGAATCTGAATGGTGTAAACTTCGACAGGTACTGAATCTGAATGGGGTAAACTTCTACAGGCACTGAATCTGAATGGTGTAAACTTCGACAGGTACTGAATCTGAATGGGGTAAACTTCCACAGGCACTGACTCTGAATGGGGTAAACTTACACAGGCACTGTCTCTCACCGGAGTGCACTTCCACATGCAATGACTCTCACTGGGGTACACTTCCACAGGCACTGACTCTGAATGGGTTAAACTTCCACCGGCACTGACTCTCACTGGGGTAAACTTCCACAGGCACTGACTCTGAATGGGTTAAACTTCCACAGGCACTGACTCTCACTGGGGTACACTTCCACAGGCACTGACTCTCACTGGGGTACATTTCCACATGTACTGACACTGAATGGGGTAAACTTCCACAGGCAGTGACTCTGAAAGGGGTAATCTTCTACAGACACTGAATCTGAATGGGGTAAACTTCTACAGGTACTGAATCTGCATGGGGTAAACTTCCACAGGCACTGACTCACACTGGGGGACACTTCCACAGGCACTGATTCTGAAAGCGGTAAACTTCCACAGGCCCTGACTCCCACTGGGGGGCACTTCCACAGGCACTGACTCTGAATGGGGCAAACTTCCACAGGCACTGACTTACACTGGGGTACACTTCCACAGGCACTGAATCTGAATGGCGTAAACATCCACAGGTACTGACTCTGAATGGGGTAAACTTCCACAGGCACTGAAATAAAAGCAAAATACTGCGGATGCTGGAAATCTGAAACAAAAACAAGAAATGCTGGAATCACTCAGCAGGTCTGGCAGCATCTGTGGAAAGAGAAGCAGAGTTAACGTTTCGGGTCAGTGACCCTTCTTCAGAACTGACAAATGTTAGAAAAGTCACAGATTATAAACAAGTGAGGTGGGGGTGGGGCAAGAGATAACAAAGGAGAAGGTGCAGGTTGGACCAGGCCTCATAGCTGACCAAAAGGTCAAGGAGAAAAGGCAAACAGTATTGCTTTGTCTTTCAACACACCATTAACATCGTGTTTGCCTTTTCTCCGTGAACTTTTGGTCAGCGATGTGGCCTGGTCCAATCTGCACCTTCTCCTTTGTTATCTCTTGCCCCACCCCAACCTCACTTGTTTATAATCTGTGACTTTTCTAATATTTGTCAGTTCCGAAGAAGGGTCACTGACCCGAAACTTTAACTCTGCTTCTCTTTCCACAGATGCTGCCAGACCTGCTGAGTGATTCCAGCATTTCTTGTTTTTGTTCCATAGGGACTGACCCTCACATGGGTGCACTTCCACAGGCACTGACTCTGAATGGGGTAAACTTCCACAGGCACTGACTCTCACTGGGGTACACTTCCACAGGCACTGAATCTGAATGGGGTAAACTTCCACAGGCACTGACTCTCACTGGGGTACACTTCCACAGGCACTGAATCTGAATGGGGTAAACTTCCACAGGCACTGAGTCGCAATTGTGTACACTTCTTCAGACACTGACTCTCACAGGGGTACATTTCCACAGGCACTGACTCTCACTGGGGTACATTTCCACAGGCACTGACTCTCACTTGGGTGCACTTCTACAGGCACTGACTCTCACTTGGGTACACTTCTGCAGGCACTGACGCTCACTGGGGTACATTTCCACAGGCACTGACTCTCATTGGTGTACATTTCCACATGCACTGACTCTGAGTGGGGTACACTTCTATCGGCACTGAATCTGAATGGTGTAAACTTCTCGAGGCATTGACTCTGAATGGGGTAAACTTCCACAGGCACTGACTCTCACTGGGGTACACTTCCACAGGCACTGACTCTCTCTGGGGTACAATTACACTTGCACGGACTCTGAATGGGGTAAACTTCCACAGGCACTGACTCTAACTGGGGTACACTTCGACATGCACTGAATATGAATGGGGTTAACTTCCACAGGCACTGACTCTGAATGGGGAAATCATCCACAGGCACTGACTCTCACTTGGGTACACTTCTACAGGCCCTGACTCTCACTGGGGTACATTTCCACAGGCACTGACTCTCACTGAGGTACATTTCCACATGCACTGACTCTGAGTGGGGTACACCTCTATAGGCAGAGACTCCTAACGGAGAGCCGCTCCCCAGCCACTGAATCTCACTGGGGTACACTTCTGCAGGCACTGACTGTCACTGGGGTACACTTCCACAGGCACTGACTCTGAATGGGGTAAACTTCCACAGGCACTGACTCTCACTGTGTTACACTTCCACAGGCACTGACTCTGAATGGGGTACACTTACACAGGCACTGACTCTGAATGCGGTAAACTTCTCCAGGCACTGAATATGAATGGAGAAAACGTCTACAGTTTCTGAATCTGAATGGGGTAAACTTCCACAGGCACTGACTCTCACTGGGGTACACTTACACAGGCACTGACTCTGTATGGGGTAAACTTCCAAAGGCACTGACTCTCACTGGGGTACACTTCCACAGGTACTGACTCTGAATGGGGTAACTTCCACAGGCACTGACACTGAATGGGGTAAACTTCTACAGGTACTGAATCTGAATGGGATAAACTTCCACAGGCACTGACTCTCACTGGGGGACACATCCACAGGCACTGACTCTGAATGGGGCAAACTTCCACAGGCACTGACTCTCACTGGGGTACACTTCCACAGGCACTGAATCTGAATGGCGTAAACATCCACAGGTACTGACTCTGAATGGGGTAAACTTCCAGAGGCAATGACTCTCACTGGGGTACACTTCCACAGGCACTGAATCCCACGGGGGACACTTCCACAGGCACTGACTCTGAATGGGGTAAACTTCCACAGGCACTGAAATTAAAGCAAAATACTGCGGATGCTGGAAATCTGAAACAAAAACAAGAAATGCTGGAATCACTCAGCAGGTCTGGCAGCATCTGTGGAAAGAGAAGCAGAGTTAACGTTTCGGTCAGTGACCCTTCTTCGGAACTGACAAATATGAGAAAAGTCACAGATTATAAACAAGTGAGGTGGGGGTGGGGCAAGAGATAACAAAGGAGCAGTTGCAGATTGGACCAGGCCTCATAGCAGATCAAAAGGTCACGGAGAAAAGGTAAACAATATTGCTTTGTCTTTCAACACACCATTAACATATTGTTTGCCTTTTCTCCGTGAACTTTTGGTCAGCTATGAGGCCTGGCCCAATCTGCACCTGCTCCTTTGTTATCTCTTGCCCCACCCCAACCTCACTTGTTTATAATCTGTGACTTTTCTAATATTTGTCAGTTCCGAAGAAGGGTCACTGACCCGAAACGTAAACTCTGCTCCTCTTTCCAAAGATGCTGCCTGACCTGCTGAGTGATTCCAGCATTTCTTGTTTTTGTTCCACAGGCACTGACCCTCACTTGGGTTCACTTCCACAGGCAATGACTCTGAATGCGGTAAACTTCCACAGGCACTGACTCTCACTGGGGCACACTTCCACAGGCACTGACTGTGAATGGGGTAAACTTCCACAGGCACTGACTCTCACTGGGGTACACTTCTTCAGGCACTGACTCTCACTGGGGTACATTTCCACAGGCACTGACTCTCACTTGGGTACACTTCTACAGGCACTGACTCTCACTTGGGGACACTTCTGCAGGCACTGACTCTCACTGGGGTACATTTCCACAGGCACTGACTCTCACTGGTGTACATTTCCACATGCACTGACTCAGGGTGGGGTACACTTCTATAGGCACTGAATCTGAATGGTGTAAACTTCTAGAGGTACTGAATCTGAATGGGGTAAACTTGCACAGTCACTGACTCTGAATGGGGTAAACTGCCACAGGCACTGACTCTCACTGGGGTACACTTCCATAGGCACTGACTCTCACTGGGGTACATTTACACATGCACTGACTATGAATGGGGTAAACTTCCACAGGCACTTACTCTAACTGGGGTACACTTCCACAGGCACTGACTCTCACTGGGGTACACTTACACAGGCACTAACTCGGAATGGGGAAAACTTCCAAAGGCACTGAGTCTCACTGGGTACACTTCCATCGGCACTGACTCTCACTGGGGTACATTTACACATGCACTGACTATGAATGGGGTAAACTTCCACAGGCACTTACTCTAACTGGGGTAAACTTCGACAGGCACTGAATCTGAATGTGGTAAACTTCCACAGGCACTGACTCTCACTGGGGTACACTTCCACAGGCACTGACTCTCACTGGGGTACACTTACACAGGCACTAACTCAGAATGGGGAAAACTTCCAAAGTCACTGAGTCTCACTGGGGTACACTTCCACAGGCACTGACTCTGAATGGGGTAAATCTCCACAGGCACTGACTCTGAATGGGGTTAACTTCTACAGGCTCTGAATCTGAAAGGGGTAAACTTCTGCAGGTACTGAATCTGAATGGGGTAAACTTCCACAGGCACTGAATCTCACTGGTGTACACTTACACAGGCACTGTCTCTGAATTGGGTAAACTTCCACAGGCACTGACTCTCACTGGGGTAAACTTCCACAGGCACTGAATCTGAATGGGGTAAACTTCCACAGGCACTGACTATGAATGGGGTAAACATCCACAGGTACTGACTCTGAATGGGGAAATCTTCCAGAGGCAATGACTCTAACTGGGGTACACTCCCACAGGCACTGACTCTCACAGGGGGACACTTCCACAGCCACTGACTCTGAATGGGGTACACTTCCACAGGCATTGACACTCACTTGGGTGCACTTCCACAGGCACTGACTCTCACTGGGGTACACTTCCAGAGGCACTGACTCTGAATGGGGTAAACTTCCACAGGCACTGACTATGAATGGGGTGAACATCCACAGGTACTGACTCTGAATGGGGAAATCTTCCAGAGGCAATGACTCTAACTGGGGTACACTCCCACAGGCACTGACTCTCACAGGGGGACACTTCCACAGCCACTGACTCTCACTGGGGTGCATTTCCACAGGCACTGACTCTCACTTGGGTACTCTTCTAAAGGCACTAACTCTCACTGTGGTACATTTCCACAGGCACTGACTCTCACTGGGGTACACTTCTACAGACACTGACTCTCACAGGGGTACATTTCCACAGGCACTGACTCTGAATGTGGTAAACTTCCACAGGCACTGACTCTCAGAGGAGTACACTTCCAAAGGCACTGAATCTGAATGGCGTAAACTTCCACAGGCACTGAGTCTCACTGAGGTACACTTCCACAGGCACTGAATCTGAATGGGGTAAACTTCCACAGGCACTGACTCTCACAGCAGTACACTTCCACAGGCACTGACTCTGAATTGGTTACAGTTCCACAGGCAATGACTCTCACTGGGGTACACTTCCACAGGCACTGACTCTGAATGGGGTAAACTTCCACAGGCACTGACTCTCACTGGAGTACCCTTCCACAGGCACTGACTCTGAATGGGGCAAATTTCTACTGGCACTGACACTATCTGATGAACAGTTCCACAGGCACTGACTCTCACTTGGGTAAATTTCCACAGGCACTGACTCTCACCTGGGTACACTTCTACAGGCACTGACTCTCACTTGGGTACACTTCTACAGGCACTGACTCTGAATTGGTTACAGTTCCACAGGCAATGACTCTCACTGGGGTACACTTCCAAAGGCACTGAATCTGAATGGCGTAAACTTCCACAGGCACTGACTCTCACTGAGGTACACTTCCACAGGCACTGAATCTGAATGGGGTAAACTTCCACAGGCACTGACTCTCACAGCAGTACACTTCCACAGGCACTGACTCTGAATTGGTTACAGTTCCACAGGCAATGACTCTCACTGGGGTACACTTCCACAGGCACTGACTCTGAATGGGGTAAACTTCCACAGGCACTGACTCTCACTGGAGTACCCTTCCACAGGCACTGACTCTGAATGGGGCAAATTTCTACTGGCACTGACACTATCTGATGAACAGTTCCACAGGCACTGACTCTCACTTGGGTAAATTTCCACAGGCACTGACTCTCACCTGGGTACACTTCTACAGGCACTGACTCTCACTTGGGTACACTTCTACAGGCACTGACTCTCACTGGGGTACACTTCCACAGGCACTGACTCTCAATGGGGTAAACTTCCACAGGCACTGACTCTGAATGGGGTACACTTCCACAGGCACTGACTCGGAATGGGGTAATCATCTACAGGCACTGAATATGAATGGGGTAAACATCTACAGTTACTGAATCTGAATGGGGTAAACTTCCATAGGCACAGACTCTCACTGGGGTACACTTCCACAGGCACTGACTCTCACTGGGGTACAATTACACAGGCACTGACTCTGTATGGGGTAAACGTCCAAAGGCACTGACTCTCACTGGGGTACCCTTCCACAGGTACTGACTCTGAATGGGGTAAACTTCCAAAGGCACTGACTCTGAATGGGGTAAACTTCTGCAGGCACTGCATCTGAATGGGGTAAACTTCTACAGGTACTGAATGTGAATGGGGTAAACTTCCACAGGCACTGATTCTCACTGGGGGACACTTCCACAGGCACTGAATCTGAATGGTGTAAACTTCCACAGGCACTGATTCTGAATGGCGTAAACTTCTAGAGGCAATGACTCTCACTGGGGTAAACGTCCACAGGCACTGACTCTCACTGGGGTGCACTTCCACAGGCACTGAATCTGAATGGGGTAAACTTCCACAGGCACTGACTCTGAATGGCGTCAACGTACAGAGGCAATGACTCTCAGTGGGGTACTCTTCCACAGGCACTGAATCTCACTGGGGGACACTTCCACAGGCACTGACTCTGAATGGGGTAAACTTCCACAGGCACTGACCCTCAGTGGGATGCACTTCCACAGGCAATGACACTGAATGGGGTCAACTTCCACAGACAAAGACTCTCTTTGGTGCACACTTCCACGGGCACTGAATCCGAATGGGGTAAACTTCCACAGGCACTTACTCTCACTGCGGTACACTTCCACAGGCACTGAATTTGAATGGGGTAAACTTCCACAGGCACTGTCTCTCACTGGAGTGCACTTCCACAGGCAATGACTCTCACTGGGGTACACTTCCACAGGCACTGACTCTGAATGGGTTAAGCTTCCACAGGCACTGACTCTCACTGGGGTAAACCTCCACAGGCACTGACTCTGAATGGGTTAAACTTCCACAGGCACTGACTCTCACTGGGGTAAACTTCCAAAGGCACTGACTGTCACTGGGGTACACGTCAACAGGTACTGACGATGAATGGGGTAAACTTCCACAGGCAGTGACTCTGAAAGGGGTAATCTTCGACAGACACTGAATCTGAATGGGGCAAACATCCACAGGCACAGACTCACAGTGGGGGACACTCCCACATGCACTGATTCTGAAAGGGGTAAACTTCCACAGGCCCTGACTCTCACTGGGGGGCACTTCCACAGGCACTGACTCTGAATGGGGCAAACTTCCACAGGCACTGACTCTCACTGGTGTACTCTTCCACAAGCACTGAATCTGAATGGCGTAAACATCCACAGGTACTGACTCTGAATGGGGTAAACTTCCAGAGGCAATGACTCTCACTGGGGTACACTTCCACAGGCTCTGACTCCCACTGGGGGACACTTCCACAGACACTGACTCTGAATGGGGTACACTTCAACACGCACTGAATCTGAATGGCGTAAACTTCTACAGGTACGGTATCCGAATGGGGCAAACTTCCACAGGCACTGAATATCACTGGGTATCACATAGTGTGTTGAAAGACAAAGCAATATTGTTTGCCTTTTCTCCTTGACCTTTTGGTCAGCTATGTGGCCTAGTCCAATCTGCACCTGCTCCTTTGTTATCTCTTGCCCCACCCCCACCTCACTTGTTTATAATCTGTGACTTTTCTAATATTTGTCAGTTCCGAAGAAGGGTCACTGACCCGAAACGTTAACTCTGCTTCTCTTTCCACAGATGCTGCCAGACCTGCTGAGTGATTCCAGCATTTCTTGTTTTTGTTTCAGATTTCCAGCATCCACAGTATTTTGCTTTTATTTCAGTGCCTGTGGAAGTTTACCCCATTCAGAGTAAGTGCCTGTGGAAGTTTACCCCATTCAGAATCAGTGCCTGTGGAAGTGTCCCCCAGTGGGAGTCAGTGCCTGTGGAAGTGTACCCCAGTTCGAGTCATTGCCTCTGGAAGTTTACCCCATTCAGAGTCAGTACCTGTGGATGTTTACGCCATTCAGATTCAGTGCCTGTGGAAGTGTACCCCAGTGAGAGTCAGTGCCTGTGGAAGTTTGCCCCATTCAGAGTCAGTGCCTGGGGAAGTGCCCCCCAGTGAGAGTCAGTGCCTGTGGAAGTTTACCCCATGCAGATTCAGTACCTGTAGAAGTTTACCCCATTCAGATTCAGTGTCTGTAGAAGATTACCCCTTTCAGAGTCACTGCCTGTGGAAGTTTACCCCATTCAGTGTCAGTACCTGTGGAAGTGTACCCCAGTGAGAGTCAGTGCCTGTGGAAGTTTACCCCAGTGAGAGTCAGTGCCTGTGGAAGTTTAACCCATTCAGAGTCAGTGCCTGTGGAAGTTTACCCCAGTTAGAGTCAGTGCCTGTGGAAGTTTAACCCATTCAGAGTCAGTGCCTGTGGAAGTGTACCCCAGTGAGAGTCATTGCCTGTGGAAGTGCACTCCAGTGAGAGACAGTGCCTGTGGAAGTTTACCCCATTCAGAGTCAGTGCCTGTGGAAGTTTACCCCATTCAGATTCAGTACCTGTAGAAGGTTACACCATTCAGATTCAGTGCCTGTAGAAGTTTACCCCATTCAGATTCAGTACCTGTAGAAGTTTACCCCATTCAGATTCAGTGCCTGTGGAAATGTACCCCATTCAGATTCAGAGCCAGTAGAAGTTAACCCCATTCAGAGTCAGTGCCTGTGGAAGTGTTCCGCAGTGAGTGTCAGTGCCTGTGGATGTTTAACCCATTCAGAGACAGTGCCGGAGGAAATGTACCCCAGTGAGTGTCAGTGCCTGTGGATGTTTACCCCATTCAGAGTCAGTGCTTGTGGAAGTGCACCCCAGTGAGAGTCTGTGCCTGTGGAAGTTAACCCCATTCAGATTCAGTACCTGTAGAAGTTTACCCCATTCAGATTCAGTGCGTGTGGAACTGTACCCCATTCAGAGTCAGTGCCTGTGGAAGTTTACCCCATTCAGAGTCAGTGCCTGTGGAGGTGTACCCCAGTGAGACTCAGTGCCTGTGGAAGTTTACCCCATTTAGAGTCAGTGCCTGTGTAGTTTACCCCAGTGAGAGTCAGTGCCTGTGGAAGTTTACCCCGTTCAGCTTCAGTCCCTGTCGAAGTTTACACCATTCAGATTCAGTGCCTGTAGAAGTGTACCCAGTGAGAGTCAGTGCCAGTGGAAATGTACCCCTGTGAGAGTCAGTGCCTGTAGAAGTGTACCCCAGTGAGATTCAGTGGCTGGGGAGCGGCTCTCCATTAGGAGTCACTGCCTGTCGAAGTGTTCCCCATTCAGAGTCAGTGCATGTGGAAAGGTACACCAGTGAGAGTTAGTGCCTGCAGAAGTGTTCCCAAGTGAGAGTCAGTGCCTGTAGAAGTGTACCCAAGTGAGCGTCAGTGACTGTAGAAGTGTACCCCAGTGAGAGTCAGTGCCTGTGGAAGTTTACCCCATTCAGATTCAGTGCCTGTGGACGTTTAGCCCAGTGAGAGTCATTGCCTCTAGAAGTTTACACCATTCAGAATCAGTGCCTGTGGAAGTTTACCCCATTCAGATTCAGTGCCTGTGGCAGTGTACCCCAAACAGACTCAGTGCCTGCGGAAGTTTACCCCATTCAGAGTCAGTGCCTGTGGAAGTGTACCCCAGTGAGAGTCAGTGCCTGTGGATGTTTACCCCATTCAGAGCCAGTGCCTGTGGAAGTTTACCCCAGTGAGAGTCAGAGCTTGTGGAAGTTTTCCCCATTCAGATTCAGTACCTGTAGAAGTTTACCCCATTCAGATTCAGTGCCTCTAGAAGTGTACCCCAGTGAGATTCAGTGCCAGTGGAAATGTATCCCTGTGAGAGTCAGTGCCTGTGGAAATGTACTCCAGTGAGAGTCAGAGGCTGCAGAAGTGTATCCAAGTGAGAGTCAATGCCTGCAGAAGTGTACCCAAGTGAGAGTCAGTGCCTGTGGAAATGTACCCCAGTGAGAGTCAGTGCCTGTGGAAATGTACCCCAGTGAGCGTCAGTGCCTGTAGAAGTGTACCCAAGTGAGAGTCAGTGCCTGTGGAAGTTTACCCCATTCAGATTCAGTACCTGCAGAAGTTTACCCCATTCAGATGCAGTGCCTGTCGAAGTTTACCCCATTCAGAGTCTGTGCCTGTGGAAGTTTACCCCATTCAGAATCAGTACCTGTGGAAGTGTACACCAGTGAGAGTCAGTGCCTTTGGAAGTTTACCGCATACAGAGTCAGTGCCTGTGGAAGTGTCCCCCAGTGAGAGTTAGTGCCTGTGGAGGTTTACCCCATTCAGATTCGGAAACTGTAGACGTTTTCCCCATTCATATTCAGTGCCTGGAGAAGTTTACCCCATTCAGAGTCAGTGCCTGTGTAAGTGTACCCCATTCAGAGTCAGTGCCTGTGGAAGTGTACCCCAGTGAGAGTCAGTGCCTGTGGAAGTTTTCCCCATTTAGTGTCAGTGCCTGTGGAAGTTTACCCCAGTGAGAGTCAGTGCCTGTGGAAGTTTACCCCATTCAGCTTCAGTCCCTGTAGAATCGAACACCATTCGGATTCAGTGCCTGTAGAAGTGTACCCAGTGAAAGTCAGTGCCAGTGGAAATATACCGCTGTGAGAGTCAGTGCCTGTAGCAGTGTACCACAGTGAGATTCAGTGGCTGGGGAGAGGCTCTCCATCAGGATTCACTGCCTATACAAGTGTACTCCATTCAGAGTCAGTGCATGTGGTAAGGTACATCAGTGAGAGTCACTGCCTGCAGAAGTGTACCCAAGTGAGAGTCAGTGCCTGTAGAAGTGTACCCAAGTGAGAGTCAGTGCCTGAAGAAGTGATCCCAAGTGAGAGTCGTTGCCTGTGGAAGTTTACCACATTCAGATTCAGTGCCTGTGGATGTTTACCCCATTCAGATTCAGTACCTGTAGAAGTTTACCCCATTCAGATTCAGTGCCTGCAGAAGTTTACACCATTCAGAGTCACTGCCTGTGGAAGTTTACCCCATTCAGAGTCAGTACCTGTGGAAGTGTACACCAGTGAGCGTCAGTGCCTGTATAAGTGTACCCAAGTGAGAGTCAGTGCCTGTAGAAGTGTACCCCAGTTCGAGTCAGTGACTAGGGAACGGTACCCAAGTGACAGTTAGAGCCTGTGGGACTGAAACATGTGCGAGACATTGTGGGTTGAATTGTAACCCAGACAGAGTCAGTGCCGATAGAAGTGTACCCCAGTGAGAGTCTGTACCTGTGGAAGTGTACCCCAGTGAGAGTCAGTCCCTGTAGAAGTGTACCCCTGTGAGAGTCAGTCCCTGTTGAACTGGACCCGAGAGAGTGTCAGTGCCTGTGGAGGTTTACCCCATTCAGAGTCAGTGCCTGTGGAAATGTACCCCAGTGAGAGACAGTGCCTGAGGAAGTGTACCCCAGTCAGAGTCAGTGCCTGTCGAAGTGTACCCCACTGAGAGTCATTGCCTGTGGAACTGTAACCTATTCAGAGTCAGTGTCTGTGGAAGTTTACCCATTCAGTGTCAGTGCCTGGGGAGGTTTAACACATTCAGATTCAGTGCCTGTGGAAGTGTACCTCAGTGAGAGTCAATGCCTGTGGATGTTTACCCCATTCAGAGTCAGTGCATGTGGAAGTGTACAGCAAAGAGAGTCTTTGCCTGTGGAAGTTGACCCCATTCAGTGTCATTGCCTGTGGAAGTGCATCCCAGTGAGGGTCAGTGCCTGTGGAAGTTTACCCCATTCAGAGTCAGTGCCTGTGGAAGTGTCCCCCAGTGAGATTCAGTGCCTGCGGAAGAGCACCCCAGTGTGAGTCATTGCCTCTGGAAGTTTACGCCATTCAGAATCAGTGCCTGTGGAAGTTTACCCCATTCAGATTCAGTGCCTGTGGAAGTGTACCCCAGAGAGAGCCAGTGCCTGCGGGCATTTACCCTAGTGAGAGTCATTGCCTCTAGATGTTTACACCATTCAGAATCAGTGCCTGTGGAAGTTTACCCCATTCAGATTCAGTGCCTGTTGCAGTGTACCTCATTCAGAAAAAGTGCCTGTGGAAGTTTACCCCATTCAGAGTCAGTGCCTGTGGAAGTGTACCCAGGTGAGAGTCAGTGCCTGTGGCAGTTTACCCCATTCAGAGTCAGTGGCTGGGTAAGTGTACCCCATTCTGAGTCAGTGCCTGTGGAAGTGTACCCCAGTGAGAGTCAGTGCCTGTGGAAGTTTACCCCATTTAGAGTCAGTGCCTGTACAAGTTTACCCCAGTGAGAGTCAGTTCTTGTGGAAGTTTACCCCATTCAGCTTCAGTCCCTGCAGAAGTTTCCACCATTCAGATTCAGTGCCTGTAGAACTGTACCCAGTGAGAGTCAGTGCCAGTGGAAATGTACCCCTGTGAGAGTCAGTGCCTGTAGAAGTGTACCCCAGTGAGATTCAGTGGCTGGGGAGCGGCTCTGCATTCGGAGTCACTGCCTATAGAAGTGTACCCCATTCAGAGTCAGTGCATGTTGAAAGGTACACCAGTGAGAGTCAGTGCCTGCAGAAGTATACCCAAGTGAGAGTCAGTGCCTGTATAAGTGTACCCAAGTGAGAGTCAGTGCCTGAAGAAGTGATCCCAAGTGAGAGTCGGTGCCTGTGGAAGTTTACCCCATTCAGATTCAGTGCCTGTGGAAGTGTATCCCAGTGAAGGTCAGTGCCTGTGTAAGTTTACCCCATTCAGAGTCAGTGCCTTTGGACGTTTAGCCCAGTGAGAGTCATTGCCTCTAGAAGTTTACGCCATTCAGAATCAGTGCCTGTGGAAGTTTACCCCCTTCAGATTCAGTGCCTGTGGCAGTGTACCCCAATCAGACTCAGTGCCTGTGGAAGTTTACCCCATTCAGAGTCAGTGCCTGTGGAAGTGCACCCCAGTCAGAGTCAGTGCCTGTGGAAGTTTACCCCAGTGAGAGTCAGAGCTTGTGCAATTTTTCCCCATTCAGATTCAGTACCTGTAGAAGTTTACCCCATTCAGATTCAGTGCCTGTAGAAGTGTACCCCAGTGAGATTCAGTGCCAGTGGAAATGTATCCCTGTGAGAGTCAGTGCCTGTGGAAATGTACTCCAGTGAGAGTCAGAGGCTGCAGAAGTGTACCCAAGTGAGAGTCAATGCCTGCAGAAGTGTACCCAAGTGAGAGTCAGTGGCTGTGGAAATGTACCCCATTGAGAGTCAGTGCCTGTGGAAATGTACCCCAGTGAGATTCAGTGCCTGTAGAAGTGTACCCAAGTGAGGGTCAGTGCCTGTGGAAGTTTACCCCATTCAGATTCAGTACCTGTAGAAGTTTACCACATTCAGATGCAGTGCCTGTGGAAGTTTACGCCATTCAGAGTCAGTGCGTGTGGAAGTTTACCCCATTCAGAGTCAGGACCTGTGGAAGTGTACCCCAGTGAGAGTCAGTGCCTTTGGAAGTTTAGCCCATACAGAGTCAGTGCCTGTGGAAATGTACCCCAGTGAGAGTCAGTGCCTGTGGAAGTTTACCCCATTCAGATTCAGTGCCTGTGGAAGTTTACCCCATTCAGAGTCAGTACCTGTAATAGTTTACCCCATTCAGATTCAATGTCTGTAGAAGATTACCCCTTTCAGAGTCACTGCCTGTGGAAGTTTACCCCATTCAGTGTCAGTACCTGTGGAAGTGTACCCCAGTGAGAATCCGTGCCCGTGGAAGTTTACCCGAGTGAGAGTCAGTGCCTGTGGATGTTTAACCCATTCAGAGTCAGTGCCTGTGGATGTGTACCCCAGTTAGAGTCAGTGCCTGTGGAAGTTTAACCCATTCAGAGTCAGTGCCTGTGGAAGTGTACCCCAGTGCGAGTCATTGCCTGTGGAAGTGCACTCCAGTGAGAGACAGTGCCTGTGGAAGTTTACCCCATTCAGAGTCATTGCCTGTGGAAGTTTACCCCATTCAGATTCAGTACCTGTAGAGGTTTACACCATTCAGATTCAGTGCCTGTAGAAGTTTACCCCATTCAGATTCAGTACCTGTAGAAGTTTACCCCATTCAGAGTCAATGCCTGTGGAAGTGTACACCAGTGAGAGTCTGTGCCTGTGGATGTTTAACCCATTCAGAGACAGTGCCTGTGGAAGTGTACCCCATTCGGTGTCAGTGCCTGTGGAAGTGTCCCCCAGTGAGAGTCATTGCCTCTGGAAGTGTACCCCAGTGAGAGTCAGTGCCTGTGGAAATGTACCCCAGTGAGAGTCAGTGCCTGTGGAAATGTACCCCAGTGAGAGTCAATGTCTGTAGAATTGTACCCAAGTGAGAGTCAGTGCCTGTGGAAGTTTACCCCATTCAGATTCAGTGCCTGTGGATGTGTCCCCCAGTGAGAGTCAGTGCCTGTGGAAGTTTACCCCATTCAGATTCAGTACCTGTAGAAGTTTACCCCATTCAGATGCAGTGCCTTTAGAAGTTTACCCCATTCAGAGTCAGTGCCTGTGGAAGTTTACCCCATTCAGAGTCAGTGCCTGTGGAAGTGTACCCCAGTGAGAGTCAGTGCCTGTGGAAGTTTACCCCATTCAGATTCAGAAACTGTAGACGTTTTCCCCATTCATATTCAGTGCCTGGAGAAGTTTACCCCATTCAGAGTCAGTGGCTGTGTAAGTGTACCCCATTCAGAGTCAGTGCCTGTGGAAGTGTACCCCAGTGAGAGTCAGTGCCTGTGGAAGTTTACCCCATTTAGAGTCAGTGCCTGTGCAAGTTTACCCCAGTGAGAGTCAGTTCTTGTGGAAGTTTACCCCATTCAGCTTCAGTCCCTGCAGAAGTTTACACCATTCAGAATCAAGGCCTGTAGAAGTGCACCCAGTGAGAGTCAGTGCCAGTGGAAATGTACCCCTGTGAGAGTCAGTGCCTGTAGAAGTGTACCCCAGTGAGATTCAGTGGCTGGGGAGCGCCTCTGCATTAGGAGTCACTGCCTATAGAAGTGTACCCCATTCAGAGTCAGTGCATGTTGAAAGGTACACCAGTGAGAGTCAGTGCCTGCAGAAGTATACCCAAGTGAGAGTCAGTGCCTGTATAAGTGTACCCAAGTGAGAGTCAGTGCCTGAAGAAGTGGTCCCAAGTGAGAGTCGGTGCCTGTGGAAGTTTACCCCATTCAGATTCAGTGCCTGTGGAAGTGTATCCCAGTGAGAGTCAGTGCCTGTGTAAGTTTACCCCATTCAGAGTCAGTGCCTGTGGACGTTTAGCCCAGTGAGAGTCATTGCCTCTAGAAGTTTACGCCATTCAGAATCAGTGCCTGTGGAAGTTTACCCCCTTCAGATTCAGTGCCTGTGGACGTTTACCCCAATCAGACTCAGTGCCTGTGGAAGTTTACCCCATTCAGAGTCAGTGCCTGTGGAAGTGCACCCCAGTCAGAGTCAGTGCCTGTGGAAGTTTACCCCAGTGAGAGTCAGAGCTTGTGGAAGTTTTCCCCATTCAGATTCAGTACCTGTAGAAGTTTACCCCATTCAGATTCAGTGCCTGTAGAAGTGTACCCCAGTGAGATTCAGTGCCAGTGGAAATGTATCCCTGTGAGAGTCAGTGCCTGTGGAAATGTACTCCAGTGAGAGTCAGAGGCTGCAGAAGTGTACCCAAGTGAGAGTCAATGCCTGCAGAAGTGTACCCAAGTGAGAGTCAGTGCCTGTGGAAATGTACCCCATTGAGAGTCAGTGCCTGTGGAAGTTTACCCCATTCAGATTCAGTGCCTGTGGATGTGTCCCCCAGTGAGAGTCAGTGCCTGTGGAAGTTAACCGCATTCAGATTCAGTACCTGTAGAAGTTTACCACATTCAGATGCAGTGCCTGTGGAAGTTTACCCCATTCAGAGTCAGTGCCTGTGGAAGTTTACCCCATTCAGAGTCAGTACCCGTGGAAGTGTCCCCCAGTGAGAGTCAGTGCCTTTGGAAGTTTAGCCCATACAGAGTCAGTGCCTGTGGAAATGTACCCCAGTGAGAGTCAGTGCCTGTGGAAGTTTACCCCATTCAGATTCAGAAACTGTAGACGTTTTCCCCATTCATATTCAGTGCCAGGAAAAGTTTACCCCATTCAGATTCAGTGCCTGTGAAAGTGTACCCCATTCAGAGTCAGTGCCTGTGGAAGTGTACCCCAGTGAGATTCAGTGGCTGGGGAGCGGCTCTCCATTTGTAGTCACTGCCTATAGAAGTGTACCCCACTCAGAGTCAGTGCATGTGGAATTGTACCCCAGTGAGAGTCAGTGCCTGTGGAAATGTACCCGAGTGAGAGTCAGGGCCTGTAGAAGTGTACCCAAGTGAGAGTCAGTGCATGTGGTAATGTACCCCAGTGAGAGTCAGTGCATGTGGAAATGTACCCCAGTGAGAGTCAGTGCCTGTAGAAGTGTACCCAAGTGTGAGACAGTGCCTGTAGAAGTGTACCCAATTGAGAATCTGTGCCTGTGGAAATGTACACCAGTGAGAGTCATTCGCTGTGGAAATGTACCCCAGTGAGAGTCAATGCCTGCAGAAGTTTACCCCATTCAGAGTCAGTGCCTGTGGAATTGCACCCCAGTGAGAGTCAGTGCCTGTGGAAGTTTACCCCATTCAGATTCAGCACCTGTCGAAGTTTACCCCTTTCAGATTCAGTGCCTGCAGAAGTTTACACCATTCAGAGTCACTGCCTGTGGAAGTTTACCCCATTCAGAGTCAGTACCTGTGGAAGTGTACCCCAGTGAGCGTCAGTGCCTGTATAAGTGTACCCAAGTGAGAGTCAGTGCCTGTAGAAGTGTACCCCAGTTCGAGTCAGTGCCTAGGGAACGGTACCCAAGTGACAGTTCGAGCCTGTGGGACTGCACCCCAGTGCCAGTCAGTGTGGGTTGAATTGTAACCCAGAGAGAGTCAGTGCCGATAGAAGTGTACCCCAGTGAGAGTCTGTACCTGTGGAAGTGTAGCCCAGTGAGTGTCAGTCCCTGTAGAAGTGTACCCCTGTGAGAGTCAGTCCCTGTTGAACTGGACCCGAGTGAGTGTCACTGCCTGTGGAGGTTTACCCCATTCAGAGTCAGTGCCTGTGCAAGAGTACTCCAGTGAGATTCAGTGCCTGTGGAAGTTTACCCCATTCAGAGTCAGTGCCTGTGGAAATGTACCCCAGTGAGAGACAGTGCCTGAGGAAGTGTACCCCAGTCAGAGTCAGTGCCTGTCGAAGTGTACCCCACTGAGAGTCATTGCCTGTGGAACTGCAACCAATTCAGAGTCAGTGCCTGTGGAAGTTTACCCATTCAGAGTCAGTGCCTGGGGAAGTTTAACACAATCAGATTCAGTGCCTGTGGAAGTGTACCCCAGTGAGAGTAAGTGCCTGTGGAAGTTTACCCCATTCGGATTCAGTGCCTGTGGAACTGTACCCCAGTGAGAGACAGTGCCTGAGGAAGTGTACCCCAGTCAGAGTCAGTGCCTGTCGAAGTGTACCCCACTGAGAGTCATTGCCTGTGGAACTGCAACCAATTCAGAGTCAGTGCCTGTGGAAGTTTACCCATTCAGAGTCAGTGCCTGGGGAAGTTTAACACAATCAGATTCAGTGCCTGTGGAAGTGTACCCCAGTGAGAGTAAGTGCCTGTGGAAGTTTACCCCATTCAGAGTCAGTGCATGTGGAAGTGTACACCAAAGCGGGTCTTTGCCTGTGGAAGTTGACCCCATTCAGTGTCATTGCCTGTGGAAGTGCATCCCAGTGAGGGTCAGTGCCTGTGGAAGTTTACCCCATTCAGAGTCAGTGCCTGTGGAAGTGTCCCCCAGTGAGATTCAGTGCCTGTGGAAGAGTACCCCAGTGTGAGTCATTGCCTCTGGAAGTTTACGCCATTCAGAGTCAGTGCCTGTGGAGGTTTACCCCATTCAGATTCAGTGCCTGTGGAAGTGTACCCCAGTGAGAGCCAGTGCCTGTGGATGTTTACCCCAGTGAGAGTCATTGCCTCTAGAAGTTTTCGCCATTCAGAATAAGTGCCTGTGGAAGTTTACCCCATTCAGAGTCAGTGCCTGTGGAAGTGTACCCCAGTGAGAGTCAGTGCCTGTGGAAGTTTACCCCATTCAGGTTCAGTGCCTGTGGAAGTGTACCCCAGTGAGAGTCAGTGCCTGTGCAAGTTTACCCCATTCAGAGTCAGTGCCTGTGGAAGTGTACCCCATTGAGAGTCAGTGCCTGTGGAAGTTTACCCCATTCAGATTCAGTGCCTGTGGATGTGTCCCCCAGTGAGTGTCAGTGCCTGTGGAAGTTTACCGCATTCAGATTCAGTACCTGTAGAAGTTTACCACATTCAGATGCAGTGCCTGTGGAAGATTACCCCATTCAGAGTCAGTGCCTGTGGAAGTTTACCCCATTCAGAGTCAGTACCTGTGGAAGTGTACCCCAGTGAGAGTCAGTGCCTTTGGAAGTTTAGCCCATACAGAGTCAGTGCCTGTGGAAATGTACCCCAGTGAGAGTCAGTGCCTGTGGAAGTTTACCCCATTCAGATTCAGAAACTGTAGACGTTTTCCCCATTCATATTCAGTGCCAGGAAAAGTTTACCCCATTCAGATTCAGTGCCTGTGAAAGTGTACCCCATTCAGAGTCAGTGCCTGTGGAAGTGTACCCCAGTGAGATTCAGTGGCTGGGGAGCGGCTCTCCATTTGTAGTCACTGCCTATAGAAGTGTACCCCACTCAGAGTCAGTGCATGTGGAATTGTACCCCAGTGAGAGTCAGTGCCTGTGGAAATGTACCCGAGTGAGAGTCAGGGCCTGTAGAAGTGTACCCAAGTGAGAGTCAGTGCATGTGGTAATGTACCCCAGTGAGAGTCAGTGCATGTGGAAATGTACCCCAGTGAGAGTCAGTGCCTGTAGAAGTGTACCCAAGTGTGAGACAGTGCCTGTAGAAGTGTACCCAATTGAGAATCTGTGCCTGTGGAAATGTACACCAGTGAGAGTCATTCGCTGTGGAAATGTACCCCAGTGAGAGTCAATGCCTGCAGAAGTTTACCCCATTCAGAGTCAGTGCCTGTGGAATTGCACCCCAGTGAGAGTCAGTGCCTGTGGAAGTTTACCCCATTCAGATTCAGCACCTGTCGAAGTTTACCCCTTTCAGATTCAGTGCCTGCAGAAGTTTACACCATTCAGAGTCACTGCCTGTGGAAGTTTACCCCATTCAGAGTCAGTACCTGTGGAAGTGCACCCCAGTGAGCGTCAGTGCCTGTATAAGTGTACCCAAGTGAGAGTCAGTGCCTGTAGAAGTGTACCCCAGTTCGAGTCAGTGCCTAGGGAACGGTACCCAAGTGACAGTTCGAGCCTGTGGGACTGCACCCCAGTGCCAGTCAGTGTGGGTTGAATTGTAACCCAGAGAGAGTCAGTGCCGATAGAAGTGTACCCCAGTGAGAGTCTGTACCTGTGGAAGTGTAGCCCAGTGAGTGTCAGTCCCTGTTGAACTGGACCCGAGTGAGTGTCACTGCCTGTGGAGGTTTACCCCATTCAGAGTCAGTGCCTGTGCAAGAGTACTCCAGTGAGATTCAGTGCCTGTGGAAGTTTACCCCATTCAGAGTCAGTGCCTGTGGAAATGTACCCCAGTGAGAGACAGTGCCTGAGGAAGTGTACCCCAGTCAGAGTCAGTGCCTGTCGAAGTGTACCCCACTGAGAGTCATTGCCTGTGGAACTGCAACCAATTCAGAGTCAGTGCCTGTGGAAGTTTACCCATTCAGAGTCAGTGCCTGGGGAAGTTTAACACAATCAGATTCAGTGCCTGTGGAAGTGTACCCCAGTGAGAGTAAGTGCCTGTGGAAGTTTACCCCATTCGGATTCAGTGCCTGTGGAACTGTACCCCAGTGAGAGACAGTGCCTGAGGAAGTGTACCCCAGTCAGAGTCAGTGCCTGTCGAAGTGTACCCCACTGAGAGTCATTGCCTGTGGAACTGCAACCAATTCAGAGTCAGTGCCTGTGGAAGTTTACCCATTCAGAGTCAGTGCCTGGGGAAGTTTAACACAATCAGATTCAGTGCCTGTGGAAGTGTACCCCAGTGAGAGTAAGTGCCTGTGGAAGTTTACCCCATTCAGAGTCAGTGCATGTGGAAGTGTACACCAAAGCGGGTCTTTGCCTGTGGAAGTTGACCCCATTCAGTGTCATTGCCTGTGGAAGTGCATCCCAGTGAGGGTCAGTGCCTGTGGAAGTTTACCCCATTCAGAGTCAGTGCCTGTGGAAGTGTCCCCCAGTGAGATTCAGTGCCTGTGGAAGAGTACCCCAGTGTGAGTCATTGCCTCTGGAAGTTTACGCCATTCAGAGTCAGTGCCTGTGGAAGTTTACCCCATTCAGATTCAGTGCCTGTGGAAGTGTACCCCAGTGAGAGCCAGTGCCTGTGGATGTTTACCCCAGTGAGAGTCATTGCCTCTAGAAGTTTTCGCCATTCAGAATAAGTGCCTGTGGAAGTTTACCCCATTCAGAGTCAGTGCCTGTGGAAGTGTACCCCAGTGAGAGTCAGTGCCTGTGGAAGTTTACCCCATTCAGGTTCAGTGCCTGTGGAAGTGTACCCCAGTGAGAGTCAGTGCCTGTGCAAGTTTACCCCATTCAGAGTCAGTGCCTGTGGAAGTGTGCCCCAGTGAGAGTCAGTGCCTGTGGAAGTTTCCCCCATTCAGAGTCAGTGCCTGTGGAAGTGCACCCAAGTGAGGGTCAGTGCCTGTGGAACAAAAACAAGAAATGCTGGAATCACTCAGCAGGTCTGGCAGCATCTGTGGAAAGAGAAGCAGAGTTTACGTTTCGGTTCAGTGACCCTTCTTCGGAACTGACAAATATTAGAAAAGTCACAGATTATAAGCAAGTGAGGTGGGGGTGGGGCAAGAGATAACAAAGGAGCAGGTGCAGATTGGACCAGGCCACATAGCTGACCAAAAGTTCACGGAGAAAAGGCAGACAATATGTTAGTGGTGTGTTGAAAGACAAAGCAATATTGTTTGCCTTTTCTCCGTGACCTTTTGGTCTGCTATGTGGCCTGGTCCATTCTGCACCTTCTCCTTTGTTATCTCTTGCCCCACCCCCACCTCACTTGTTTATAATCTGTGACTTTTCTAATATTTGTCAGTTCCGAAGAAGGGCCACTGACCCGAAACGTTAACTCTGCTTCTCTTTCCACAGATGCTGCCAGACCTGCTGAGTGATTCCAGCATTTCTTGTTTTTGTTTCAGACTTCCAGCATCCACAGTATTTTGCTTTTATTTCAGTGCCAGTGGAAGTTTACCCCATTCAGAGTCAGTGCCTGTGGAAGTGTCCCCCAGTGGGAGTCAGTGCCTGTGGAAGTGTACCCCAGTGAGAGTCATTGCCTCTGGAAGATTACCCCATTCAGAGTCAGTACCTGTGGATGCTTACGCCATTCAGATTCAGTGCCTGTGGAAGTGTACCCCAGTGAGAGTCAGTGCCTGTGGAAGTTTGCCCCATTCAGAGTCAGTGCCTGTGGAAGTGCACCCCAGTGAGAGTCAGGGCCTGTGGAAGTTTACCCCTTTCAGAGTCAGTGCCTGTGGAAGTGTCCCCCAGTGTGAGTAGGTGCCTGTGGAACTACCCCATGCAGATTCAGTACCTGTAGAAGTTTACCCCATTCAGATTCAATGTCTGTAGAAGATTACCCCTTTCAGAGTCACTGCCTGTGGACGTTTACCCCATTCAGTGTCAGTAACTGTGGAAGTGTACCCCAGTGAGAGTCAGTGCCTGTGGAAGTTTACCCCAGTGAGAGTCAGTGCCTGTGGAAGTTTAACCCATTCAGAGTCAGTGCCTGTGGAAGTTTACCCCAGTGAGAGTCAGTGCCTGTGGAAGTTTAACCCATTCAGAGTCAGTGCCTGTGGAAGTGCACTCCAGTGAGAGACAGTGCCTGTGGAAGTTTACCCCATTCAGAGTCATTGCCTGTGGAGGTTTACCCCATTGAAATTCAGTACCTGTAGAGGTTTACACCATTCAGATTCAGTGCCTGTAGAAGTTTACCCCATTCAGATTCAGTACCTGTAGAAGTTTACACCATTCAGATTCAGTACCTGTAGAAGTTTACCCCATTCAGATTGAGTGCCAGTGGAAATGTACCCCATTCAGATTCAGAGCCAGCAGAAGTTAACCCCATTCAGAGTCAGTGCCTGTGGAAGCATACCCCATTCAGTGTCAGTGCCTGTGGAAGTGTCCCCAAGTGAGCGACAGTGCCTGTGGAAGTGTACCCTAGTGAGAGTCATTGCCTCTGGAAGTGTACCCCAGTGAGAGTCAGTGCCTGTGGCAATGGACCCCAGTGAGAGTCAGTGCCTTTGGAAATGTACCCCACTGAGAGTCAATGCCTGTAGAAGTGTACCCAAGTGAGAGTCAGTACCTGTGGAAGTTTACCCCATTCAGATTCAGTGCCTGTGGATGTGTCCCCCAGTGAGAGTCAGTGCCTGTGGAAGTTTGCCCCATTCAGATTCAGTACCTGTAGAAGTTTACCCCATTCAGATGCAGTGCCTGTGGAAGTTTACCCCATTCAGAGTCAGTACCTGTGGAAGTGTACCCCAGTGAGAGTCAGTGCCTTTGGAAGTTTACCCCATACAGAGTCAGTGCCTGTGGAAGTGTACCCCAGTGAGAGTCAGTGCCTGTGGAAGTGTCCCCCAGTGAGAGTCAGTGCCTGTGGAAGTTTACCCCATTCAGATTCAGAAACTGTAGACGTTTTCCCCATTCGTATTCAGTGCCTGGATAAGTTTACCCCATTCAGAGTCAGTGCCTGTGGAAGTGTACCCCAGTGAGAGTCAGTGCCTGTGGAAGTTTACCCCATTTAGAGTCTGTGCCTGTGGAAGTTTACCCCAGTGAGAGTCAGTGCCTGTGGAAGTTTACCCCATTCAGCTTCAGTCCCTGTAGAAGTTTGCCCCATTCAGAGTCAGTGCCTGTGGAAGTGCACCCCAGTGAGAGTCAGGGCCTGTAGAGGTTTACCCCTTTCAGAGTCAGTGCCTGTGGAAGTGTCCCCCAGTGTGAGTAGGTGCCTGTGGAACTACCCCATGCAGATTCAGTACCTGTAGAAGTGTACCCAGTGAGAGTCAGTGCCAGTGGAAATGTACCCCTGTGAGAGTCAGTGCCTGTAGAAGTGTACCCCAGTGAGATTCAGTGGCTGGGGAGCGGCTCTCCATTAGGAGTCACTGCCTATAGAAGTGTACCCCATTCAGAGTCAGTGCATGTGGAAAGGTACGCCAGTGAGAGTCAGTGCCTGCAGAAGTGTACCCAAGTGAGAGTCAGTGCCTGTAGAAGTGTACCCAAGTGAGAGGCAGTGCCTGAAGGAGTGATCCCAAGTGAGAGTCGGTGCCTGTGGAAGTTTACCCCATTAAGATTCAGTGCCTGTGGAAGTGAACCTCAGTGAGAGTCATTGCCTCTAGAAGTTTACGCCATTCAGAATCAGTGCCTGTTGAAGTTTACCCCCTTCAGATTCTGTGTCTGTGGCAGTGTAACCCAATCAGACTCAGTGCCTGTTGAAGTTTACCCCATTCAGAGTCAGTGCCTGTGGAAGTGCACCCCAGTGAGAGTCAGTGCCAGTGGAAGTTTACCCCATTCAGAGTCAGTGCCTGTGGAAGTTTACCCCAGTGAGAGTCAGAGCTTGTGGAAGTTTTCCCCATTCAGATTCAGTACCTGTAGAAGTTTACCCCATTCAGATACAGTGCCTGTAGAAGTTTGTACCACATCCCCAGATAACTGATCACCGTGTTTCCGGGGTAACTGATCACCCTGTTTCCGGGGTAACTGACTAACCTGTTTCCAGGGTGACTGACTGCCTTGTTTCCAGAGTAACTGACTGCCCTGTTTCCGGGGTAACTGACTGCCCTATTTCCAGGATAACTGACTGCCCAGTTTCCAGGGTAACTGATCTCCCTGTTTCCAGGGTAACTGACTGCCCTGTTTCCGGGGTAACTGACTGCCCTGTTTCCAGGATAACTGATCACCCTGTTTCCGGAGTAACTGACCACCCTGTTTCCAGGGTAACTGACCACCCTGTTTCCAGGATAACTGACTGCCCTGTTTCCGGGGTAACTGACTGCCCTTTTTCCAGGATAAATGATCACCCTGTTTCCGTGGTAACTGACCACCCTGTTTCCAGGGTCACTGACCACCCTGTTTCCAGGATAACTGACTGCCCTGTTTCCAGGGTAACTGACTGCCCAGTTTCCAGGGTAACAGATCACCCTGTTTTCGGGATAACTGACTGCCCTCTTTCCGGGGTAACTGACTGCCCTGTTTCCAGGGTAACTTACTGCCCTGTTTCCAGGGTAACTGATCTCCTTCTTTCTGCGGTAACTGACAAACCTTTTTCCAGGGTAACTGACCGCCCTGTTTCCGGGGTAACTGATCTCCCTGTTTCCAGGATAACTGACCGCCCTATTTCCGGGGTAACTGACCGCCCTGTTTCCAGGATAACTGACTGCCCTGTTTCCAGGATAACTGATCACCCTATTTCCAGGGTAACTGACTGCCCTGTTTCCGGGGTAACTGATCTCCCTGTTTCCGGGGTAACTGACCGCCCTGTTTCCAGGATAACTGAGCGCCCTATTTCCGGCGTAACTGACCGCCCTGTTTCCAGGATAACTGACTGCCCTGTTTCCAGGTTAACTGACTGCCCTGTTTCCAGGTTAACAGACCGCCCTGTTTCCGGGGTAACTGATCTTCCTGTTTCCGGGGTAACTGACCGCCCTGTTTCCAGGATAACCGACCGCCCTATTTCCGGTGCAACTGACCGCACTGTTTCCAGAATAACTGACTGCCCTGTTTCCAGGATAACTGACCACCCTGTTTCCGGGGTTACTGACCACCCTGTTTCCAGGATAACTGACTGCCCTGTTTCCAGGGTAACTGACTGCCCTGTTTCCAAGGTAACTGACTGCCCTCTTTCCGGGGTAACTGACTGCCCTGTTTCTAGGGTAACTGACTGCCCTGTTTCAAGGATAACAGATCACCCTGTTTCCAGGGTAACTGACTGCCCTGTTTCCGGGGTAACTGACCGCCCTGTTTCCAGGATAACTGATCACCCTGTTTCCGGGGTAACTGACCACCCTGTTTCCGGGGTAACTGATCTCCCTGTTTCCGGAGTAACTGACCGCCCTGTTCCCAGGATAACTGACTGCCCTGTTTCCGGGGTAACTGATCTCCCTGTCTCCGGGGTAACTGACCGCCCAGTTTACAGGATAACTGACCGCCCTGTTTCCTGGATAACTGACCGCCCTGTTTCCAGTTTAACTTACTGCCCTGTTTCCAGGGAAACTGGTTGCCCCGTTTCCAGGAGAACTGACTGCCCTGTTTCCAGGATAACTGACTGCCCTGTTTCCAGGGTAACTGACTCCCCACTTTCCAGGGTAACTGATCACCCTGTTTCCAGGAGAACTGACTGCCCTGTTTCCAGGGTAACTGACCGCCCTGTTTCCAGGACAACTGACCGCCCTTTTTCCGGGGTAACTGACCGCCCTATTTCCAGGATAACTGTCTGCCCTGTTTCCAGGATAACTGAATGCCCTGTTTCCGGGATAACTGACTGCCCTGTTTCCAGGGTAACTGACTGCCCTGTTTCCAGGGGAAGTGACTGCCCTGTTTCCGGGGTAACTGATCACCCTGTTTCCGGGTTAACTGACAAACCTGTTTCCAGGGTGACTGACTGCCCTGTTTCCAGGGTAACTGACTGCCCTGTTTCCGGGGTAACTGAACGCCCTGTTTCCAGGGTAACTGACTGCCCTGCTTCCGGGGTAACTGACTGCCCTGATTCCAGGGGTAACTGATCACCCTTTTTCCGGGATAACTGACTGCACTGTTTCCGGGATTACTAACTGCCCTGTTTCCAGGGTAACTGATCACCCTGTTTCCGGGATAACTGACTGCCCTGTTTCCAGGGTAAATGACTGCCCAGTCTCCAGGGTAACTGACTGCCCTGTTTCCGGGGTAACTGACTGCCCTGTTTCCAGGATAACTGACTGCCCTGTTTCCAGGGTAACTGATCACCCTGTTTCCGGGATAACTGACTGCCCTGTTTCCGGGATTACTGACTGCCCTGTTTCCAGGGTAACTTACTGCCCGGTTTCCGGGGTAACTGACTGCCCTGTTTCCAGGCTAACTGACTGCCCTGTTTCCAGGATAACTGATCACCCTGTGTCCGGGATAACTGACCGCCCTGTTTGAAGGATAACTGATCACCCTGTTTCCGGGGTAACTGACCACCCTGTTTCCAGGGTTACTGACCACCCTGTTTCCAGGATAACTGACTGCCCTGTTTCCAGGATAACTAACTGCCCTGTTTCCAGGATAACTGATCACCCTGTTTCCGGGGTAACAGACCACCCTGTTTCCAGGGTTACTGACCACCCTGTTTCCAGGATAACTGACTGCCCTGTTTCCAGGGTAACTGACTGCCCTGTTTCCGGGGTAACTGATCTCCCTGTTTCCGAGGTAACTGACCGCCCTGTTTCCAGGGTAATTGACTGCCCAGTTTCCAGGGTAACTGACTGCCCTGTTTCCAGGGTAACTGATCACCCTGTTTCTGGGGTAACTGACTGCCATGTTTCCAGGGTAACTGACTGCCCAGTTTCCAGGGTAACTGTTCACCCTGTTTCCGGGATAACTGACTCCCCTGTTTCCAGGGTAACTGACTGCCCAGTTTCCAGGGTAACTGACTGCCCTGTTTCCGGGGTAACTGACAGCCCAGTTTCCAGGGTAACTGATCACCCTGTTTCCGGGATAACAGACTGCCCTGTTTCCAAGGTAACTGACTGCCCTCTTTCCGGGGTAACTGACTGCCCTGTTTCCAGGGTAACTGACTGCCCTGTTTCAAGGATAACAGATCACCCTGTTTCCGGGGTAACTGACTGCCCTGTTTCCGGGGTAACTGACCGCCCTGTTTCCAGGATAACTGATCACCCTGTTTCCGGGGTAACTGACCACCCTGTTTCCAGGGTTACTGACCACCCTGTTTCCAGGATAACTGACTGCCCTGTTTCCAGGGTAACTGACTGCCCTGTTTCCAGGGTAACTGACTCCCCACTTTCCAGGGTAACTGATCACACTGCTTCCAGGAGACCTGACTGCCCTGTTTCCAGGGTAACTGACCGCCCTGTTTCCAGGACAACTGACCGCCCTTTTTCCGGGGTAACTGACCGCCCTATTTCCAGGATAACTGTCTGCCCTGTTTCCAGGATAACTGAATGCCCTGTTTCCGGGATAACTGACTGCCCTGTTTCCAGGGTAACTGACTGCCCTGTTTCCAGGGGAAGTGACTGCCCTGTTTCCGGGGTAACTGATCACCCTGTTTCCGGGTTAACTGACTAACCTGTTTCCAGGGTGACTGACTGCCCTGTTTCCAGGGTAACTGACTGCCCTGTTTCCGGGGTAACTGAACGCCCTGTTTCCAGGGTAACTGACTGCCCTGCTTCCGGGGTAACTGACTGCCCTGATTCCAGGGGTAACTGATCACCCTTTTTCCAGGATAACTGACTGCACTGTTTCTGGGATTACTAACTGCCCTGTTTCCAGGGTAACTGATCACCCTGTTTCCGGGATAACTGACTGCCCTGTTTCCAGGGTAAATGACTGCCCAGTCTCCAGGGTAACTGACTGCCCTGTTTCCGGGGTAACTGACTGCCCTGTTTCCAGGATAACTGACTGCCCTGTTTCCAGGGTAACTGATCACCCTGTTTCCGGGATAGCTGACTGCCCTGTTTCCGGGATTACTGACTGCCCTGTTTCCAGGGTAACTTACTGCCCGGTTTCCGGGGTAACTGACTGCCCTGTTTCCAGGCTAACTGACTGCCCTGTTTCCAGGATAACTGATCACCCTGTGTCCGGGATAACTGACCGCCCTGTTTGCAGGATAACTGATCACCCTGTTTCCGGGGTAACTGACCACCCTGTTTCCAGGGTTACTGACCAGCCTGTTTCCAGGATAACTGACTGCCCTGTTTCCAGGATAACTAACTGCCCTGTTTCCAGGATAACTGATCACCCTGTTTCCGGGGTAACTGACCACCCTGTTTCCAGGGTTACTGACCACCCTGTTTCCAGGATAACTGACTGCCCTGTTTCCAGGGTAACTGACTGCCCTGTTTCCGGGGTAACTGATCTCCCTGTTTCCGAGGTAACTGACCGCCCTGTTTCCAGGGTAATTGACTGCCCAGTTTCCAGGGTAACTGACTGCCCTGTTTCCAGGGTAACTGATCACCCTGTTTCTGGGGTAACTGACTGCCATGTTTCCAGGGTAACTGACTGCCCAGTTTCCAGGGTAACTGTTCACCCTGTTTCTGGGATAACTGACTCCCCTGTTTCCAGGGTAACTGACTGCCCAGTTTCCAGGGTAACTGACTGCCCTGTTTCCGGGGTAACTGACAGCCCAGTTTCCAGGGCAACTGATCACCCTGTTTCCGGGATAACAGACTGCCCTGTTTCCAAGGTAACTGTCTGCCCTCTTTCCGGGGTAACTGACTGCCCTGTTTCCAGGGTAACTGACTGCCCTGTTTCAAGGATAACAGATCACCCTGTTTCCGGGGTAACTGACTGCCCTGTTTCCGGGGTAACTGACCGCCCTGTTTCCAGGATAACTGATCACCCTGTTTCCGGGGTAACTGACCACCCTGTTTCCAGGGTTACTGACCACCCTGTTTCCAGGATAACTGACTGCCCTGTTTCCAGGGTAACTGACTGCCCTGTTTCCAGGATAACTGATCTCCCTGTTTCCGGGGTAACTGACCGCCGTGTTCCCAGGATAACTAACTGCCCTGTTTCCGGGGTAACTGATCTCCCTGTTTCCGGGGTAACTGACCGCCCTGTTTACAGGATAACTGACCGCCCTGTTTCCTGGATAACTGACCGCCCTGTTTCCAGGTTAACTTAGCCCTGTTTCCAGGGAAACTGGTTGCCCTGTTTCCAGGAGAACTGACTGCCCTGTTTCCAGGATAACTGACTGCCCTGTTTCCAGGGTAACTGACTCCCCACTTTCCAGGGTAACTGATCACACTGTTTCCAGGAGAACTGACTGCCCTGTTTCCAGGGTAACTGACCGCCCTGTTTCCAGGACAACTGACCGCCCTTTTTCCGGGGTAACTGACCGCCCTATTTCCAGTACAACTGTCTGCCCTGTTTCCAGGATAACTGAATGCCCTGTTTCGGGGATAACTGACTGCCCTGTTTCCAGGGTAACTGACTGCCCTGTTTCCAGGGGAAGTGACTGCCCTGTTTCCGGGGTAACTGATCACCCTGTTTCCGGGGTAACTGACTAACCTGTTTCTAGGGTGACTGACTGCCCTGTTTCCAGGGTAACTGACTGCCCTGTTTCCGGGGTAACTGACCGCCCTGTTTCCAGGGTAACTGACTGCCCTGCTTCCGGGGTAACTGACTGCCCTGATTCCAGGGTAACTGACTGCCGAGTTTCCAGGGTAACTGATCACCCTGTTTCCGGGGTAACTGACCGCCCTATTTCCAGTACAACTGTCTGCCCTGTTTCCAGGATAACTGAATGCCCTGTTTCGGGGATAACTGACTGCCCTGTTTCCAGGGTAACTGACTGCCCTGTTTCCAGGGGAAGTGACTGCCCTGTTTCCGGGGTAACTGATCACCCTGTTTCCGGGGTAACTGACTAACCTGTTTCTAGGGTGACTGACTGCCCTGTTTCCAGGGTAACTGACTGCCCTGTTTCCGGGGTAACTGACCGCCCTGTTTCCAGGGTAACTGACTGCCCTGCTTCCGGGGTAACTGACTGCCCTGATTCCAGGGTAACTGACTGCCGAGTTTCCAGGGTAACTGATCACCCTGTTTCCGGGATAACTGACTGCCCTGTTTCCAGGGTAAATGACAGCCCAGTCTCCAGGGTAACTGACTGCCCTGTTTCCGGGGTAACTGACTGCCCTGTTTCCAGGATAACTGACTGCCCTGTTTCCAGGGTAACTGATCACCCTGTTTCCAGGACAACTGACTGCCCTGTTTCCGGGATTACTGACTGCCCTGTTTCCAGGGTAACTTACTGCCCGGTTTCCGGGGTAACTGACTGCCCTGTTTCCAGGCTAACTGACTGCCCTGTTTCCAGGATAACTGATCACCCTGTGTCCGGGATAACTGACCGCCCTGTTTGCAGGATAACTGATCACCCTGTTTCCGGGGTAACTGACCACCCTGTTTCCAGAGTTACTGACCACCCTGTTTCCAGGATAACTGACTGCCCTGTTTCCAGGATAACTGACCGCCCTATTTCCGGCGTAACTGACCGCCCTGTTTCCAGGATAACTGACTGCCCTGTTTCCAGGTGAACTGACTGCCCTGATTCCAGGGTAACAGACCGCCCTGCTTCCGGGGTAACTGATCTCCCTGTTTCCGGGGTAACTGACCGCCCTTTTTCCAGGATAACCGACCGCCCTGATTCCGGGATAACTGACTGCCCTGTTTCCAGGATAACTGATCACCCTGTTTCCGGGGTAACTGACTGCCCTGTTTCCGGGGTAACTGACCGCCCTGTTTCCAGGATAACTGATCACCCTGTTTCCGGGGTAACTGACCACCCTGTTTCCAGGGTTACTGACCACCCTGTTTCCAGGATAACTGACTGCCCTGTTTCCAGGGTAACTGACTGCCCTGTTTCCGGGATAACTGATCTCCCTGTTTCCGGAGTAACTGACCGCCCTGTTCCCAGGATAACTGACTGCCCTGTTTCCGGGGTAACTGATCTCCCTGTTTCCGGGGTAACTGACCGCCCTGTTTACAGGATAACTGACCGCCCTGTTTCCTGGATAACTGACCGCCCTGTTTCCAGGTTAACTTACTGCCCTGTTTCCAGGGAAACTGGTTGCCCTTTTTCCAGGAGAACTGACTGCCCTGTTTCCAGGATAACTGACTGCCCTGTTTCCAGGGTAACTGACTCCCCACTTTCCAGGGTAACTGATCACACTGTTTCCAGGAGAACTGACTGCCCTGTTTCCAGGGTAACTGACCGCCCTGTTTCCAGGACAACTGACCGCCCTTTTTCCGGGGTAACTGACCGCCCTATTTCCAGGATAACTGTATGCCCTGTTTCCAGGATAACTGAATGCCCTGTTTCGGGGATAACTGACTGCCCTGTTTCCAGGGTAACTGACTGCCCTGTTTCCAAGGGAAGTGACTGCCCTGTTTCCGGGATAAATGATCACCCTGTTTCCGGGGTAACTGACTAACCTGTTTCCAGGGTGACTGACTGCCCTGTTTCCAGGGTAACTGACTGCCCTGTTTCCAGGGTAAATGACTGCCCAGTCTCCAGGATAACTGAATGCCCTGTTTCGGGGATAACTGACTGCCCTGTTTCCAGGGTAACTGACTGCCCTGTTTCCAGGGGAAGTGACTGCCCTGTTTCCGGGGTAACTGATCACCCTGTTTCCGGGGTAACTGACTAACCTGTTTCCAGGGTGACTGACTGCCCTGTTTCCAGGGTAACTGACTGCCCAGTTTCCGGGGTAACTGACCGCCCTGTTTCCAGGGTAACTGAATGCCCTGCTTCCGGGGTAACTGACTGCCCTGATTCCAGGGTAACTGACTGCCGAGTTTCCAGGGTAACTGATCACCCTGTTTCCGGGATAACTGACCGCCCTGTTTCCAGGGTAAATGACAGCCCAGTCTCCAGGGTAACTGACTGCCCTGTTTCCGGGGTAACTGACTGCCCTGTTTCCAGGATAACTGACTGCCCTGTTTCCAGGGTAACTGATCACCCTGTTTCCAGGACAACTGACTGCCCTGTTTCCGGGATTACTGACTGCCCTGTTTCCAGGGTAACTTACTGCCCGGTTTCCGGGGTAACTGACTGCCCTGTTTCCAGGCTAACTGACTGCCCTGTTTCCAGGATAACTGATCACCCTGTGTCCGGGATAACTGACCGCCCTGTTTGCAGGATAACTGATCACCCTGTTTCCGGGGTAACTGACCACCCTGTTTCCAGAGTTACTGACCACCCTGTTTCCAGGATAACTGACTGCCCTGTTTCCAGGATAACTGACCGCCCTATTTCCGGCGTAACTGACCGCCCTGTTTCCAGGATAACTGACTGCCCTGTTTCCAGGTGAACTGACTGCCCTGATTCCAGGGTAACAGACCGCCCTGCTTCCGGGGTAACTGATCTCCCTGTTTCCGGGGTAACTGACCGCCCTTTTTCCAGGATAACCGACCGCCCTGTTTCCGGGATAACTGACTGCCCTGTTTCCAGGATAACTGATCACCCTGTTTCCGGGGTAACTGACTGCCCTGTTTCCGGGGTAACTGACCGCCCTGTTTCCAGGATAACTGATCACCCTGTTTCCGGGGTAACTGACCACCCTGTTTCCAGGGTTACTGACCACCCTGTTTCCAGGATAACTGACTGCCCTGTTTCCAGGGTAACTGACTGCCCTGTTTCCGGGATAACTGATCTCCCTGTTTCCGGAGTAACTGACCGCCCTGTTCCCAGGATAACTGACTGCCCTGTTTCCGGGGTAACTGATCTCCCTGTTTCCGGGGTAACTGACCGCCCTGTTTACAGGATAACTGACCGCCCTGTTTCCTGGATAACTGACCGCCCTGTTTCCAGGTTAACTTACTGCCCTGTTTCCAGGGAAACTGGTTGCCCTTTTTCCAGGAGAACTGACTGCCCTGTTTCCAGGATAACTGACTGCCCTGTTTCCAGGGTAACTGACTCCCCACTTTCCAGGGTAACTGATCACACTGTTTCCAGGAGAACTGACTGCCCTGTTTCCAGGGTAACTGACCGCCCTGTTTCCAGGACAACTGACTGCCCTTTTTCCGGGGTAACTGACCGCCCTATTTCCAGGATAACTGTATGCCCTGTTTCCAGGATAACTGAATGCCCTGTTTCGGGGATAACTGACTGCCCTGTTTCCAGGGTAACTGACTGCCCTGTTTCCAAGGGAAGTGACTGCCCTGTTTCCGGGATAAATGATCACCCTGTTTCCGGGGTAACTGACTAACCTGTTTCCAGGGTGACTGACTGCCCTGTTTCCAGGGTAACTGACTGCCCTGTTTCCAGGGTAAATGACTGCCCAGTCTCCAGGGTAACTGACTGCCCTGTTTCCGGGGTAACTGACTGCCCTGTTTCCAGGATAACTGACTGCCCTGTTTCCAGGGTAACTGATCACCCTGTTTCCGGGATACCTGACTGCCCTGTTTCCGGGATTACTGACTGCCCTGTTTCCAGGGTAACTTACTGCCCGGTTTCTGGGGTAACTGACTGCCCTGTTTCCAGGCTAACTGACTGCCCTGTTTCCAGGATAACTGATCACCCTGTGTCCGGGATAACTGACCGCCCTGTTTGCAGGATAACTGATCACCCTGTTTCCGGGGTAACAGACCGCCCTGTTTCCGGGGTAACTGATCTCCCTGTTTCCGGGGTAACTGACCGCCCTTTTTCCAGGATAACCGACCGCCCTGTTTCCGGGGTAACTGACTGCCCTGTTTCCAGGATAACTGATTACCCTGTTTCCGGGGTAACTGAGTAGTCTGTTTCCAGGCTTACTGACCGCACTGTTTCCGGGGTAACTGACTGTCCAGTTTCCAGGGTAACTGACTGCCCTGTTTCCAGGGTAACTGATCACACTGTTTCCAGGGTAACTGACTGCCATGCTTCCAGGGTAATTGACTGCCCAGTTTCCAGGGTAACTGATCACCCTGTTTCCGGGATAACTGACTCCCCTGTTTCAAGGGTAACTGACTGCCCAGTTTCCAGGGTAACTGACTGCCCTGTTTCCGGGGTAACTGACTGCCCAGTTTCCAGGGTAACTGATCACCCTGATACCGGGATAACTGACTGCCCTGTTTCCGGGATAACAGACTGCCCTGTTTCCAAGGTAACTGACTGCCCTGTTTCCGGGGTAACTGACTGCCCTCTTTCTAGGGTAACTGTCTGCCCTGTTTCAAGGATAACAGATCACACTGTTTCCGGGGTACCTGACAGCCCTGTTTCCAGGGTTACTGACCGCCCTGTTTCTGGGGTAACTGACTGCCCTGTTTCCGGGGTAACAGACCGCCCTGTTTCCAGGATAACTGATCACCCTGTTTCCGGGGTAACTGACCACCCTGTTTCCAGGGTTACTGACCACCCTGTTTCCTGGATAACTGTCTGCCCTGTTTCCAGCGTAACTGACTGCCCTGTTTCCGGGGTAACTGATCTCCCTGTTTCCGGGGTAACTGACCGCCCTGTTTCCAGGATAACTGACCGCCCTGTTTCCGGGGTAACTGCTCTCCCAATTTCCGGGGTAACTGACCGCCCTGTTTCCAGGATAACTGACCGCCCTGTTTCCTGGATAACTGACCGCCCTGTTTCCAGGTTAACTGACTGCCCTGTTTCCAGGCAAACTGACTGCCCTGTTTCCAGGGTAACTGACCGCCCTGTTTCCGGGGTAACTGATCTCCCTGTTCCCGGGATAACTGACCGCCCTGTTTCCAGGACAACTGACCGCCCTATTTCCGGGGTAACTGTCAGCCCTATTCCCAGGATAACTGTCTGCCATGTTTCCAGGATAACTGACAACCCTGTTTCAAGGGTAACTGACTCCCCACTTTCCAGGGGAACTGATCACCCTTTTTCCAGGAGTACTGATTGCCCTGTTTCCAGGGTAACTGACCGCCCTGTTTCCAGGACAACTGACCGCCCTATTTCCGGGGTAACTGACCGCCCTATTTCCAGGATAACTGTCTGCCCTGTTTCCAGGATAACTGACTGCCCTGTTTCCGGGATAACTGACTGCCCTGTTTCCAGGGTAACTGACTGCCCTGTTTCCAAGGGAAATGTCTGCCCTGTTTCCGGGGTAACTGATTAACCTGTTTCCAGGGTGACTGACTGCCCTGTCTCCAGGGTAACTGACTGACCTGTTTCCGGGGTAACTGACCGCCCTGTTTCCGGGATTACTGACTGCCCTGTTTCCAGGGTAACTGATCACCCTGTTTCCGGGATAACTGACTACCCTGTTTCCAGGGTAAATGACCGCCCAGTTTCCAGGGTAACAGACTGCCCGGTTTCCGGGGTAACTGACTGCCCTGTTTCCAGGCTAACTGACTGCCCTGTTTCCAGGATAACTGATCACCCTGTGTCCGGGATAACTGACCGCCCTGTTTCCAGGATAACTGATCACCCTGTTTCCAGGGTAAATGACCACCCTGTTTCCAGGGTTACTGACCACCCTGTTTCCAGGATAACTGACTGCCCTGTTTCCAGGGTAACTGTCTGCCCTGTTTCAAGGATAACAGATCACCCTGTTTCCGGGGTACCTGACAGCCCTGTTTCCAGGGTTACTGACCGCCCTGTTTCTGGGGAAACTGACTGCCCTGTTTCCGGGGTAACTGACTGCCCTGTTTCCAGGATAACTGATCACCCTGTTTCTGGGGTAACTGACCGCCCTGTTTCCAGGACAACTGACCACCCTATTTCCGGGGTAACTGACCGCCCTATTTCCAGGATAACTGTCTGCCCTGTTTCCAGGATAACTGACTGCCCTGTTTCCAGGGTAACTGACTCCCCACTTTCCAGGGTAACTGATCACACTGTTTCCAGGAGAATTGACTGCCCTGTTTCCAGGGTAACTGACCGCCCAGTTTCCAGGACAACTGACCGCCCTATTTCCGGGGTAACTGACCGCCGTAAGTCCAGGCTAACTGACTGCCCTGTTTCCGGGATAACTGATCACCCTGTGTCCGGGATAACTGACCGCCCTGTTTCCAGGATAACTGATCAAACTGTTTCCAGGGTAAATGACCACCCTGTTTCCAGCGTTACTGACCACCCTGTTTCCAGGATAACTGACTGCCCTGTTTCCAGGGTAACTGACTGCCCTGTTCCGGGGTAACTGATCTCCCAATTTCCAGGGTAACTGACCTCCCTGTTTCCATGATAACTGACCGCCCTGTTTCCTGGATAACTGACCGCCCTGTTTCCAGGTTAACTGACTGCCCTGTTTCCAGTGAAACTGACTGCCCTGTTTCCAGGGTAACTGACCGCCCTGTTTCCGGGGTAACTGATCTCCCTGTTTACAGGGTAACTGACCGCCCTGTTTCCAGGACAACTGACCACCCTATTTCCGGGGTAACTGACCGCCCTATTTCCAGGATAACTGTCTGCCCTGTTTCCAGGATAACTGACTGCCCTGTTTCCAGGGTAACTGACTCCCCACTTTCCAGGGTAACTGATCACACTGTTTCCAGGACAACTGACCGCCCTATTTCCGGGGTAACTGACCGCCCTAATTCCAGGATAACGGTCTGCCCTGTTTCCAGGATAACTGACTGCCCTGTTTCCGGGATAACTGATTGCCCTGTTTCCAGGGTAACTGACTGCCCTGTTTCCTGGGTAACTGATCACCCTGTTTCCGGGGTAACTGACTAACCTGTTTCCAGGGTGACTGACTGCCCTGTCTCCAGGGTAACTGACTGCCCTGTTTCCGGGGTAACTGACCGCCCTGTTTCCAGGGTAACTGACTGCCCTGCTTGCGGGGTAACTGACTGCCCTGTTTCCAGGGTAACTGACTGCCCAGTTTCCAGGGTAAATGATCACCCTTTTTCCGGATAACTGACTGCACTGTTTCCGGGATTACTGACTGCCCTGTTTCCAGGGTAACTGATCACCCTGTTTCCGGGATAAATGACTGCCCTGTTTCCAGGGTAAATGACTGCCCAGTTTCCAGGGTAACTGACTGCACTGTTTCCGGGATAACTGACTGCCCTGTTTCCAGGATAACTGACTGCCCTGTTTCCAGGGTAACTGATCACCCTGTTTCCGGGATCAATGACTGCCCTGTTTCTGGGGTAACTGACTGCCCTGTTTCCAGGCTAACTGACTGCCCTGTTTCCAGGATAACTGATCACCCTGTGTCCGGGATAACTGACTGCCCTGTTTCCAGGGTAACTGAATGCCCAGTTTCCAGGGTAACTGATCAGCCTGTTTCCAGGGTAACTGATCGCCCTGTTTCTGGGGTAATTAACCGCCCTGTTTCCGGGGTAACTGAACGTCCTGTTTCCGGGGTAATTGACTGCCCTGCTTCCAGGGTAACTGACCGCCCTGTTTCCAGGACAACTGACCGCCCTATTTCTGGGGTAACTGACCGCCCTATTTCCAGGATAACTGTCTGCCCTGTTTCCAGGATAAATGACTGCCCTGTTTCCGGGATAACTAACTGCCCTGTTTCCAGGGTAACTGACTGCCCTGTTTCCAGGGGAACTGACTGCCCTTTTTCCGGGGTAACTGATCACCCTGTTTCCGGGGTAACTGACTAACCTGTTTCCAGGGTGACTGACTGCCCTGTTTCCAGGGTAACTGACTGCCCAGTTTCCGGGGTAACTGACTGCCCTGTTTCCAGGGTAACTGACTGCCCTGCTTCCGGGGTAACTGACTGCCCTGTTTCCAGGGTTGCTGACTGCCCAGTTTCCAGGGTAACTGATTACCCTTTTTCCGGGATAACTGACTGCACTGTTTCCGTGATTAATGACTGCCCTGTTTCCAGGGGAACTGACTCCCCACTTTCCAGGGTAACTGATCACACTGTTTCCAGGAGAATTGACTGCCCTGTTTCCAGGGTAACTGACCGCCCAGTTTCCAGGACAACTGACCGCCCTATTTCCGGGGTAACTGACCGCCGTAAGTCCAGGATAACGGTCTGCCCTGTTTCCAGGATAACTGACTGCCCTGTTTCTGGGATAACTGACTGCCCTGTTTCCAGGGTAACTGACTGCCCTGTTTCCAGGGGAACTGACTGCCCTGTTTCCGGGGTAACTGATCACCCTGTTTCCGGGGTAACTGACTAACCTGTTTCCAGGGTGACTGACTGCCCTGTTTCCAGGGTAACTGACTGCCCTGTTTCCGGGGTAACTGGCCGCCCTGTTTCCAAGGTAACTGACTGCCCTGCTTGCGGGGTAACTGACTGCCCTGTTTCCAGGGTAACTGACTGCCCAGTTTCCAGGGTAACTGATCACCCTTTTTCCGGATAACTGACTGCACTGTTTCCGGGATTACTGACTGCCCTGTTTCCAGGGTAACTGATCACCCTGTTTCCGGGATAAATGACTGCCCTGTTTCCAGGATAGCTGACTGCCCTGTTTCCAGGGTAACTGATCACCCTGTTTCCGGGATAACTGACTGCCCTGTTTCCAGGATAGCTGACTGCCCTGTTTCCAGGGTAACTGATCACCCTGTTTCCGGGATAACTGACTGCCCTGTTTCCAGGGTATATGACTGCCCAGTTTCCAGGGTAACTGACTGCCCTGTTTCCAGGCTAACTGACTGCCCTGTTTCCAGGATAACTGATCACCCTGTGTCCGGGATAACTGACTGCCCTGTTTCCAGGGTAACTGAATGCCCAGTTTCCAGGGTAACTGATCAGCCTGTTTCCAGGGTAACTGATCGCCCTGTTTCTGGGGTAAATAACCGTCCTGTTTCCGGGGTAACTGAACGTCCTGTTTCCGGGGTAACTGACTGCCCTGCTTCCAGGGTAACTGACTGCCCTGTTTCCAGGACAACTGACCGCCCTATTTCTGGGGTAACTGACCGCCCTATTTCCAGGATAACTGTCTTCCCTGTTTCCAGGATAAATGAATGCCCTGTTTCTGGGATAACTGACTGCCCTGTTTCCAGGGTAACTGACAGCCCTGTTTCCAGGGGAACTGACTGCCCTATTTCAGGGGTACCTGATCACCCTGTTTCCGGGGTAACTGACTAACCTGTTTCCAGGGTGACTGACTGCCCTGTTTCCAGGGTAACTGACTGCCCAGTTTCCGGGGTAACTGACTGCCCTGTTTCCAGGGTAACTGACTGCCCTGCTTCCGGGGTAACTGACTGCCCTGTTTCCAGGGTTGCTGACTGCCCAGTTTCCAGGGTAACTGATTACCCTTTTTCCGGGATAACTGACTGCACTGTTTCCGTGATTAATGACTGCCCTGTTTCCAGGGGAACTGACTGCCAAGTTTCCAGGGTAACTGATCACCCTGTTTCCGGGATAACTGATCACCCTGTTTCCGGGGTAGCTGAGTAATCTTTGTCCAGGGGGACTGACCGCCCTATTTCCGGGATAACTGACTGCCCTGTTTCCAGGGGAACTGACTGCCCAATTTCCAGGGCAACTGATAACCCTGTTTCCGGGATAACTGACTCCCCTGTTTCCAGGGTAACTGACTACCCAGTTTCCAGGGTAACTGACTGCCCTGTTTCCGGGGTAACTGACTGCCCTGTTTCCAGGGTACCTGACTGCCCAGTTTCCAGGGTAACTGACCACCCTGTTTCCGTGGTAACTGACTGCTCAGTTTCCAGGGTAATTGATCACCCTGTTTCCGGGATAACTGACTGCCCTGTTTCCAGGGTAACTGACTTCCCTGTTTCCAGGGTAACTGACTGCCCAGTTTCCAGGGTAACTGATCACCCTGTTTCCAGGGTAACTGATCGCCCTGTTTCCAGGGTAATTAACCGCCATGTTTCCGGGGTAACTGAACGTCCTGTTTCTGGTGTAACTGACTGCCCTGTTTACAGGGTAACTGACTGCCCTGTTTCCGGGAAAACGGATCGCCCTGTTTCCGGGTAACAGATTACCCTGTTTCCGGGGAAACTAATCGCCCTGTTTCCGGGGTAAATGATCACCCTGTTTCCGGGATAACTGACTGCCCTGTTTCCATGATAACTGATCACCCTGTTTCCGGGATAACTGACTGCCCAGTTTGCAGGGTAACTGAACGCCCTGTTTCCGGGATAACTGACTGCCCTGTTTCCAGGGTAATTGATCAACCTGTTTCCGGGATAACTGACTGCCCTGTTTCCAGGTTAACTAAACGCCCTGTTTCCAGGGTAACTGACTACCCTGTTTCCAGGATAACTGACTGCCCTGTTTCCAGGGTAACTGATCACCATGTTTCCGGGATAACTGACTGCCCTTTTTCTGGGATAACTGATTGCCCTGTATCCAGGGTAACTTACAGTCCGGTTTCCGGGGTAACAGACTGCCCTGTTACCAGGATAACTGATCACCCTGTTTCCGGGATAAATAACTGCCCTGTTTCCAGGGTGACTGACTGCCCTGTTTCCAGGGTAACTGATTGCCATGTTTCCGGGGTAACTGACTGCCCTGTTTACAGGGTAACTGACTGCCCTGCTTCCAGGGTAACTGACTGCCCTGTTTCCAGGGTAACTGACTGCCCAGTTTCCAGGGTAACTGATCACCCTTTTTACGGGGTAACTGACTGCCCTGTTTCCAGGATAACTGACTGCCCTGTTTCCAGGGTAACTGATCACCCTGTTTCCGGGATAACTGACTGCCCTGTTTCTGGGATAACTGATTGCCCTGTATCCAGGGTAACTTACTGCCCGGTTTCCGGGGTAACTGACTGCCCTGTTTCCAGGGGAAATGACTGCCCTATTTCCGGAGTACCTGATCACCCTGTTTCCGGGGTAACTGACTAACCTGTTTCCAGGGTGACTGACTGCCCTGTTTCCAGGGTAACTGACTGCCCAGTTTCCGGGGTAACTGACTGCCCTGTTTCCAGGGTAACTGACTGCCCTGCTTCCGGGGTAACTGACTGCCCTGTTTCCAGGGTTGCTGACTGCCCAGTTTCCAGGGTAACTGATTACCCTTTTTCCGGGATAACTGACTGCACTGTTTCCGTGATTAATGACTGCCCTGTTTCCAGGGGAACTGACTGCCAAGTTTCCAGGGTAACTGATCACCCTGTTTCCGGGATAACTGATCACCCTGTTTCCGGGGTAGATGAGTAATCTTTGACCAGGGGTACTGACCGCCCTATTTCCGGGATAACTGACTGCCCTGTTTCCAGGGTAACTGACTGCCCAGATTCCAGGGAAACTGATCACCCTGTTTCTGGGGTAACTGACTGCCCTGTTTCCAGGGGAACTGACTGCCCAATTTCCAGGGCAACTGATAACCCTGTTTCCGGGATAACTGACTCCCCTGTTTCCAGGGTAACTGACTGCCCAGTTTCCAGGGTAACTGACTGCCCTGTTTCCAGGGTAACTGACTACCCAGTTTCCAGGGTAACTGACTGCCCTGTTTCCGGGGTAACTGACTGCCCTGTTTCCAGGGTACCTGACTGCCCAGTTTCCAGGGTAACTGACCACCCTGTTTCCGTGGTAACTGACTGCTCAGTTTCCAGGGTAATTGATCCCCCTGTTTCCGGGATAACTGACTGCCCTGTTTCCAGGGTAACTGACCTCCCTGTTTCCAGGGTAACTGACTGCCCAGTTTCCAGGGTAACTGATCACCCTGTTTCCAGGGTAACTGATCGCCCTGTTTCTGGGGTAATTAACCGCCATGTTTCCGGGGTAACTGAACGTCCTGTTTCCGGGGTAACTGACTGCCCTGTTTACAGGGTAACTGACTGCCCTGTTTCCGGGAAAACGGATCGCCCTGTTTCCGGGTAACAGATTACCCTGTTTCCGGGGAAACTAATCGCCCTGTTTCCGGGGTAAATGATCACCCTGTTTCCGGGGTAACTGACTGCCCTGTTTCCATGATAACTGATCACCCTGTTTCCGGGATAACTGACTGCCCAGTTTGCAGGGTAACTAAACGCCCTGTTTCCGGGATAACTGACTGCCCTGTTTCCAGGGTAATTGATCAACCTGTTTCCGGGATAACTGACTGCCCTGTTTCCAGGTTAACTAAACGCCCTGTTTCCAGGGTAACTGACTACCCTGTTTCCAGGATAACTGACTGCCCTGTTTCCAGGGTAACTGATCACCCTGTTTCCGGGATAACTGACTGCCCTGTTTCTGGGATAACTGATTGCCCTGTATCCAGGGTAACTTACTGCCCGGTTTCCGGGGTAACTGACTGCCCTGTTTCCAGGCTGACTGACTGCCCTGTTACCAGGGTAACTGATCACCCTGTTTCCGCGATAACTAACTGCCCTGTTTCCAGGGTGACTGACTGCCCTGTTTCCAGGGTAACTGATTGCCAAGTTTCCGGGGTAACTGACTGCCCTGTTTACAGGGTAACTGACTGCCCTGCTTCCAGGGTAACTGACTGCCCAGTTTCCAGGCTAACTGATCACCCTTTTTACGGGGTAACTGACTGCCCTGTTTCCAGGATAACTGACTGCCCTGTTTCCAGGGTAACTGATCACCCTGATTCCGGGATAACTGACTGCCCTGTTTCTGGGATAACTGATTGCCCTGTATCCAGGGTAACTTACTGCCCGGTTTCCGGGGTAACTGACTGCCCTGTTTCCAGGCTAACTGACTGCCCTGTTACCAGGATAACTGATCACCCTGTTTCCGGGATAACTAACTGCCCTGTTTCCAGGGTGACTGACTGCCCTGTTTCCAGGGTAACTGATTGCCAAGTTTCCGGGGTAACTGACTGCCCTGTTTACAGGGTAACTGACTGCCCTGCTTCCAAGGTAACTGACTGCCCTGTTTCCGGGGTAACTGACTGCCCTCTTTCTAGGGTAACTGTCTGCCCTGTTTCAAGGATAACAGATCACCCTGTTTCTGGGGTACCTGACAGCCCTGTTTACAGGGTTACTGACCGCCCTGTTTCTGGGGTAACTGACTGCCCTGTTTCCGGGGTAACTGACCGCCCTGTTTCCAGGATAACTGACTGCCCTGTTTCCAGGGTAACTGACTGCCCTGTTTCCGGGGTAACTGATCTCCCTGTTTCCGGGGTAACTGACCGCCCTGTTTCCAGGATAACTGACCGCCCTGTTTCCGGGGTAACTGCTCTCCCAATTTCCGGGGTAACTGACCGCCCTGTTTCCAGGATAACTGACCGCCCTGTTTCCTGGATAACTGACCGCCCTGTTTCCAGGTTAACTGACTGCCCTGTTTCCAGGCAAACTGACTGCCCTGTTTCCAGGGTAACTGACCGCCCTGTTTCCGGGGTAACTGATCTCCCTGTTCCCGGGATAACTGACCGCCCTGTTTCCAGGATAACTGACTGCCCTGTTTCCAGGGTAACTGACTCCCCACTTTCCAGGGTAACTGATCACCCTGTTTCCAGGAGAACTGATTGCCCTGTTTCCAGGGTAACTGACCGCCCTGTTTCCAGGACAACTGACCGCCCTATTTCCGGGGTAACTGACCTCCCTATTTCCAGGATAACTGTCTGCCCTGTTTCCAGGATAACTGACTGCCCTGTTTCCGGGATAACTGACTGCCCTGTTTCCAGGGTAACTGACTGCCCTGTTTCCAAGGGAAATGACTGCCCTGTTTCCGGGGTAACTGATCACCCTGTTTCCGGGGTAACTGACTAACCTGTTTCCAGGGTGACTGACTGCCCTGTTTCCAGGGTAACTGACTGCCCTGTTTCCGGGGTAACTGACCGCCCTGTTTCCAGGGTAACTGACCGCCCTGCTTCCGGGGTAACTGACTGCCCTGTTTCCAGGGTAACTGACTGCCCAGTTTCCAGGGTAACTGATTACCGTTTTTCCGGGATAACTGACTGCACTGTTTCCGGGATTACTGACTGCCCTGTTTCCAGGGTAACTGATCACCCTGTTTCCGGGATAACTGACTACCCTGTTTCCAGGGTAAATGACTGCACAGTTTCCAGGGTAACAGACTGCCCGGTTTCCGGGGTAACTGACTGCACTGTTTCCAGGCTAACTGACTGCCCTTTTTCCAGGATAACTGATCACCCTCTTTCCAGGGTAAATGACCACCCTGTTTCCAGGGTTACTGACCACCCTGTTTCCAGGATAACTGACTGCCCTGTTTCCAGGGTAACTGACTGCCCTGTTCCGGGGTAACTGATCTCCCAATTTCCGGGGTAACTGACCGCCCTGTTTCTGGGATAACTGATTGCCCTGTATCCAGGGTAACTTACAGTCCGGTTTCCGGGGTAACAGACTGCCCTGTTACCAGGATAACTGATCACCCTGTTTCCGGGATAAATAACTGCCCTGTTTCCAGGGTGACTGACTGCCCTGTTTCCAGGGTAACTGATTGCCATGTTTCCGGTGTAACTGACTGCCCTGTTTACAGGGTAACTGACTGCCCTGCTTCCAGGGTAACTGACTGCCCTGTTTCCAGGGTAACTGACTGCCCAGTTTCCAGGGTAACTGATCACCCTTTTTACGGGGTAACTGACTGCCCTGTTTCCAGGATAACTGACTGCCCTGTTTCCAGGGTAACTGATCACCCTGTTTCCGGGATAACTGACTGCCCTGTTTCTGGGATAACTGATTGCCCTGTATCCAGGGTAACTTACTGCCCGGTTTCCGGGGTAACTGACTGCCCTGTTTCCAGGCTAACTGACTGCCCTGTTACCAGGATAACTGATCACCCTGTTTCCGGGATAACTAACTGCCCTGTTTCCAGGGTGACTGACTGCCCTGTTTCCAGGGTAACTGATTGCCAAGTTTCCGGGGTAACTGACTGCCCTGTTTACAGGGTAACTGACTGCCCTGCTTCCAAGGTAACTGACTGCCCTGTTTCCGGGGTAACTGACTGCCCTCTTTCTAGGGTAACTGTCTGCCCTGTTTCAAGGATAACAGATCACCCTGTTTCCGGGGTACCTGACAGCCCTGTTTCCAGTGTTACTGACCGCCCTGTTTCTGGGGAAACTGACTGCCCTGTTTCCGGGGTAACTGACTGCCCTGTTTCCAGGATAACTGATCACCCTGTTTCTGGGGTAACTGACCGCCCTGTTTCCAGGACAACTGACCACCCTATTTCCGGGGTAACTGACCGCCCTATTTCCAGGATAACTGTCTGCCCTGTTTCCAGGATAACTGACTGCCCTGTTTCCAGGGTAACTGACTCCCCACTTTCCAGGGTAACTGATCACACTGTTTCCAGGAGAATTGACTGCCCTGTTTCCAGGGTAACTGACCGCCGAGTTTCCAGGACAACTGACCGCCCTATTTCCGGGGTAACTGACCGCCGTAAGTCCAGGATAACAGTCTGCCCTGTTTCCAGGATAACTGACTGCCCTGTTTCTGGGATAACTGACTGCCCTGTTTCCAGGGTAACTGACTGCCCTGTTTCCAGGGGAACTGACTGCCCTGTTTCCGGGGTAACTGATCACCCTGTTTCCGGGGTAACTGACTAACCTGTTTCCAGGGTGACTGACTGCCCTGTTTCCAGGGTAACTGACTGCCCTGTTTCCGGGGTAACTGACCGCCCTGTTTCCAGGGTAACTGACTGCCCTGCTTGCGGGGTAACTGACTGCCCTGTTTCCAGGGTAACTGACTGCCCAGTTTCCAGGGTAACTGATCACCCTTTTTCCGGGATAACTGACTGCACTGTTTCCGGGATTACTGACTGCCCTGTTTCCAGGGTAACTGATCACCCTGTTTCCGGGATAAATGACTGCCCTGTTTCCAGGATAGCTGACTGCCCTGTTTCCAGGGTAACTGATCACCCTGTTTCCAGGATAACTGACTGCCCTGTTTCCAGGATAGCTGACTGCCCTGTTTCCAGGGTAACTGATCACCCTGTTTCCGGGATAACTGACTGCCCTGTTTCCAGGGTAAATGACTGCGCAGTTTCCAAGGTAACTGACTGCCCTGTTTCCAGCCTAACTGACTGCCCTGTTTCCAGGATAACTGATCACCCTGTGTCCGGGATAACTGACTGCCCTGTTTCCAGGGTAACTGAATGCCCAGTTTCCAGGGTAACTGATCAGCCTGTTTCCAGGGTAACTGATCGCCCTGTTTCTGGGGTAATTAACCGCCCTGTTTCCGGGGAAACTGAACGTCCTGTTTCCGGGGTAACTGACTGCCCTGCTTCCAGGGTAACTGACCGCCCTGTTTCCAGGACAACTGACCGCCCTATTTCTGGGGTAACTGACCGCCCTATTTCCAGGATAACTGTCTGCCCTGTTTCCAGGATAAATGAATGCCCTGTTTCCGGGATAACTGACTGCCCTGTTTCCAGGGTAACTGACTGCCCTGTTTCCAGGGGAAATGACTGCCCTATTTCCGGGGTACCTGATCACCCTGTTTCCGGGGTAACTGACTAACCTGTTTCCAGGGTGACTGACTGCCCTGTTTCCAGGGTAACTGACTGCCCAGTTTCCGGGGTAACTGACTGCCCTGTTTCCAGGGTAACTGACTGCCCTGCTTCCGGGGTAACTGACTGCCCTGTTTCCAGGGTTGCTGACTGCCCAGTTTCCAGGGTAACTGATTACCCTTTTTCCGGGATAACTGACTGCACTGTTTCCGTGATTAATGACTGCCCTGTTTCCAGGGGAACTGACTGCCAAGTTTCCAGGGTAACTGATCACCCTGTTTCCGGGATAACTGATCACCCTGTTTCCGGGGTAGCTGAGTAATCTTTGTCCAGGGGTACTGACCGCCCTATTTCCGGGATAACTGACTGCCCTGTTTCCAGGGTAACTGACTGCCCAGATTCCAGGGAAACTGATCACCCTGTTTCTGGGGTAACTGACTGCCCTGTTTCCAGGGGAACTGACTGCCCAATTTCCAGGGCAACTGATAACCCTGTTTCCGGGATAACTGACTCCCCTGTTTCCAGGGTAACTGACTGCCCAGTTTCCAGGGTAACTGACTGCCCTGTTTCCAGGGTAACTGACTACCCAGTTTCCAGGGTAACTGACTGCCCTGTTTCCGGGGTAACTGACCGCCCTGTTTCCAGGGTACCTGACTGCCCAGTTTCCAGGGTAACTGACCACCCTGTTTCCGTGGTAACTGACTGCTCAGTTTCCAGGGTAATTGATCCCCCTGTTTCCGGGATAACTGACTGCCCTGTTTCCAGGGTAACTGACCTCCCTGTTTCCAGGGTAACTGACTGCCCAGTTTCCAGGGTAACTGATCACCCTGTTTCCAGGGTAACTGATCGCCCTGTTTCTGGGGTAATTAACCGCCATGTTTCCGGGGTAACTGAACGTTCTGTTTCCGGGGTAACTGACTGCCCTGTTTACAGGGTAACTGACTGCCCTGTTTCCGGGAAAACGGATCGCCCTGTTTCCGGGTAACAGATTACCCTGTTTCCGGGGAAACTAATCGCCCTGTTTCCGGGGTAAATGATCACCCTGTTTCCGGGGTAACTGACTGCCCTGTTTCCATGATAACTGATCACCCTGTTTCCGGGATAACTGACTGCCCAGTTTGCAGGGTAACTAAACGCCCTGTTTCCGGGATAACTGACTGCCCTGTTTCCAGGGTAATTGATCAACCTGTTTCCGGGATAACTGACTGCCCTGTTTCCAGGTTAACTAAACGCCCTGTTTCCAGGGTAACTGACTACCCTGTTTCCAGGATAACTGACTGCCCTGTTTCCAGGGTAACTGATCACCCTGTTTCCGGGATAACTGACTGCCCTGTTTCTGGGATAACTGATTGCCCTGTATCCAGGGTAACTTACTGCCCGGTTTCCGGGGTAACTGACTGCCCTGTTTCCAGGCTGACTGACTGCCCTGTTACCAGGATAACTGATCACCCTGTTTCCGCGATAACTAACTGCCCTGTTTCCAGGGTGACTGACTGCCCTGTTTCCAGGGTAACTGATTGCCAAGTTTCCGGGGTAACTGACTGCCCTGTTTACAGGGTAACTGACTGCCCTGCTTCCAGGGTAACTGACTGCCCAGTTTCCAGGGTAACTGATCACCCTTTTTACGGGGTAACTGACTGCCCTGTTTCCAGGATAACTGACTGCCCTGTTTCCAGGGTAACTGATCACCCTGTTTCCGGGATAACTGACTGCCCTGTTTCTGGGATAACTGATTGCCCTGTATCCAGGGTAACTTACTGCCCGGTTTCCGGGGTAACTGACTGCCCTGTTTCCAGGCTAACTGACTGCCCTGTTACCAGGATAACTGATCACCCTGTTTCCGGGATAACTAACTGCCCTGTTTCCAGGGTGACTGACTGCCCTGTTTCCAGGGTAACTGATTGCCAAGTTTCCGGGGTAACTGACTGCCCTGTTTACAGGGTAACTGACTGCCCTGCTTCCAAGGTAACTGACTGCCCTGTTTCCGGGGTAACTGACTGCCCTCTTTCTAGGGTAACTGTCTGCCCTGTTTCAAGGATAACAGATCACCCTGTTTCTGGGGTACCTGACAGCCCTGTTTACAGGGTTACTGACCGCCCTGTTTCTGGGGTAACTGACTGCCCTGTTTCCGGGGTAACTGACCGCCCTGTTTCCAGGATAACTGACTGCCCTGTTTCCAGGGTAACTGACTGCCCTGTTTCCGGGGTAACTGATCTCCCTGTTTCCGGGGTAACTGACCGCCCTGTTTCCAGGATAACTGACCGCCCTGTTTCCGGGGTAACTGCTCTCCCAATTTCCGGGGTAACTGACCGCCCTGTTTCCAGGATAACTGACCGCCCTGTTTCCTGGATAACTGACCGCCCTGTTTCCAGGTTAACTGACTGCCCTGTTTCCAGGCAAACTGACTGCCCTGTTTCCAGGGTAACTGACCGCCCTGTTTCCGGGGTAACTGATCTCCCTGTTTCCGGGATAACTGACCGCCCTGTTTCCAGGATAACTGACTGCCCTGTTTCCAGGGTAACTGACTCCCCACTTTCCAGCTAACTGATCACCCTGTTTCCAGGAGAACTGATTGCCCTGTTTCCAGGGTAACTGACCGCCCTGTTTCCAGGACAACTGACCGCCCTATTTCCGGGGTAACTGACCTCCCTATTTCCAGGATAACTGTCTGCCCTGTTTCCAGGATAACTGACTGCCCTGTTTCCGGGATAACTGACTGCCCTGTTTCCAGGGTAACTGTCTGCCCTGTTTCCAAGGGAAATGACTGCCCTGTTTCCGGGGTAACTGATCACCCTGTTTCCGGGGTAACTGACTAACCTGTTTCCAGGGTGACTGACTGCCCTGTTTCCAGGGTAACTGACTGCCCTGTTTCCGGGGTAACTGACCGCCCTGTTTCCAGGGTAACTGACCGCCCTGCTTCCGGGGTAACTGACTGCCCTGTTTCCAGGGTAACTGACTGCCCAGTTTCCAGGGTAACTGATTACCGTTTTTCCGGGATAACTGACTGCACTGTTTCCGGGATTACTGACTGCCCTGTTTCCAGGGTAACTGATCACCCTGTTTCCGGGATAACTGACTACCCTGTTTCCAGGGTAAATGACTGCCCAGTTTCCAGGGTAACAGACTGCCCGGTTTCCGGGGTAACTGACTGCACTGTTTCCAGGCTAACTGACTGCCCTTTTTCCAGGATAACTGATCACCCTGTGTCCGGGATAACTGACCGCCCTGTTTCCAGGATAACTGATCACCCTCTTTCCAGGGTAAATGACCACCCTGTTTCCAGGGTTACTGACCACCCTGTTTCCAGGATAACTGACTGCCCTGTTTCCAGGGTAACTGACTGCCCTGTTCCGGGGTAACTGATCTCCCAATTTCCGGGGTAACTGACCGCCCTGTTTCCATGATAACTGACCGCCCTGTTTCCTGGATAACTGACCGCCCTGTTTCCAGGTTAACTGACTGCCCTGATTCCAGGGAAACTGACTGCCCTGTTTCCAGGGTAACTGACCGCCCTGTTTCCGGGGTAACTGATCTCCCTGTTTCCAGGGTAACTGACCGCCCTGTTTCCAGGACAACTGACCACCCTATTTCCGGGGTAACTGACCGCCATATTTCCAGGATAACTGTCTGCCCTGTTTCCAGGATAACTGACTGCCCTGTTTCCAGGGTAACTGACTCCCCACTTTCCAGGGTAACTGATCACACTGTTTCCAGGAGAACTGACTGCCCTGTTTCCAGGGTAACTGTCCGCCCAGTTTCCAGGACAACTGACCGCCCTATTTCCGGGGTAACTGACCGCCCTAGTTCCAGGGTGACTGACTGCCCTGTTTCCAGGGTAACTGACTGCCCTGTTTCCGGGGTAACTGACCGCCCTGTTTCCAGGGTAACTGACTGCCCTGCTTGCGGGGTAACTGACTGCCCTGTTTCCAGGGTAACTGACTGCCCAGTTTCCAGGGTAACTGATCACCCTTTTTCCGGATAACTGACTGCACTGTTTCCGGGATTACTGACTGCCCTGTTTTCAGGGTAACTGATCACCCTGTTTCCGGGATAACTGACTGCCCTGTTTCCAGGGTAAATGACTGCCCAGTTTCCAGGGTAACTGACTGCACTGTTTCCGGGATAACTGACTGCCCTGTTTCCAGGGTAACTGATCACCCTGTTTCCGGGATAACTGACTACCCTGTTTCCAGGGTAAATGACTGCCCAGTTTCCAGGGTAACAGACTGCCCGGTTTCCGGGGTAACTGACTGCACTGTTTCCAGGCTAACTGACTGCCCTTTTTCCAGGATAACTGATCACCCTGTGTCCGGGATAACTGACCGCCCTGTTTCCAGGATAACTGATCACCCTCTTTCCAGGGTAAATGACCACCCTGTTTCCAGGGTTACTGACCACCCTGTTTCCAGGATAACTGACTGCCCTGTTTCCAGGGTAACTGACTGCCCTGTTCCGGGGTAACTGATCTCCCAATTTCCGGGGTAACTGACCGCCCTGTTTCCATGATAACTGACCGCCCTGTTTCCTGGATAACTGACCGCCCTGTTTCCAGGTTAACTGACTGCCCTGATTCCAGGGAAACTGACTGCCCTGTTTCCAGGGTAACTGACCGCCCTGTTTCCGGGGTAACTGATCTCCCTGTTTCCAGGGTAACTGACCGCCCTGTTTCCAGGACAACTGACCACCCTATTTCCGGGGTAACTGACCGCCATATTTCCAGGATAACTGTCTGCCCTGTTTCCAGGATAACTGACTGCCCTGTTTCCAGGGTAACTGACTCCCCACTTTCCAGGGTAACTGATCACACTGTTTCCAGGAGAACTGACTGCCCTGTTTCCAGGGTAACTGTCCGCCCAGTTTCCAGGACAACTGACCGCCCTATTTCCGGGGTAACTGACCGCCCTAGTTCCAGGGTGACTGACTGCCCTGTTTCCAGGGTAACTGACTGCCCTGTTTCCGGGGTAACTGACCGCCCTGTTTCCAGGGTAACTGACTGCCCTGCTTGCGGGGTAACTGACTGCCCTGTTTCCAGGGTAACTGACTGCCCAGTTTCCAGGGTAACTGATCACCCTTTTTCCGGATAACTGACTGCACTGTTTCCGGGATTACTGACTGCCCTGTTTTCAGGGTAACTGATCACCCTGTTTCCGGGATAACTGACTGCCCTGTTTCCAGGGTAAATGACTGCCCAGTTTCCAGGGTAACTGACTGCACTGTTTCCGGGATAACTGACTGCCCTGTTTCCAGGGTAACTGATCACCCTGTTTCCGGGTTAAATGACTGCCCTGTTTCTGGGGTAACTGACTGGCCTGTTTCAAGGCTAACTGACTGCCCTGTTTCCAGGATAACTGATCACCCTGTGTCCGGGATTACTGACTGCCCTGTTTCCAGGGTAACTGAATGCCCAGTTCCAGGGTAACTCATCAGCCTGTTTCCAGGATAACTGATCGCCCTGTTTCTGGGGTAATTAACCGCCCTGTTTCCGGGTTAACTGAACGTCCTGTTTCCGGGGTAACTGACTGCCCTGCTTCCAGGGTAACTGACCGCCCTGTTTCCAGGACAACTGACCGCCCTATTTCTGGGGTAACTGACCGCCCTATTTCCAGGATAACTGTCTGCCCTGTTTCCAGGATAAATGACTGCCCTGTTTCCGGGATAACTGACTGCCCTGTTTCCAGGGTAACTGACTGCCCTGTTTCCAGGGGAACTGACTGCCCTTTTTCCGGGGTAACTGATCACCCTGTTTCCGGGGTAACTGACTAACCTGTTTCCAGGGTGACTGACTGCCCTGTTTCCAGGGTAACTGACTGCCCAGTTTCCGGGGTAACTGACTGCCCTGTTTCCAGGGTAACTGACTGCCCTGCATCCGGGGTAACTGACTGCCCTGTTTCCAGGGTTGCTGATTGCCCAGTTTCCAGGGTAACTGATTACCCTTTTTCCGGGATAACTGACTGCACTGTTTCCGTGATTAATGACAGCCCTGTTTCCAGGGGAACTGACTGCCAAGTTTCCAGGGTAACTGATCACCCTGTTTCCGGGATAACTGATCACCCTGTTTCCGTGGTAGCTGAGTAATCTTTTTCCAGGGGTACTGACCGCCCTATTTCCGGGATAACTGACTGCCCTGTTTCCTGGGTAACTGACTGCCCAGATTCCAGGGAAACTGATCACCCTGTTTCTGGGGTAACTGACTGCCCTGTTTCCAGGGGAACTGACTGCCCAATTTCCAGGGTAACTGATAACCCTGTTTCCGGGATAACTGACTCCCCTGTTTCCAGGGTAACTGACTGCCCAGTTTCCAGGGTAACTGACTGCCCTGTTTCCAGGGTAACTGACTACCCAGTTTCCAGGGTAACTGACTGCCCTGTTTCCGGGGTAACTGACTGCCCTGTTTCCAGGGTACCTGACTGCCCAGTTTCCAGGGTAACTGACCACCCTGTTTCCGTGGTAACTGACTGCTCAGTTTCCAGGGTAATTGATCACCCTGTTTCTGGGATAACTGACTGCCCTGTTTCCAGGGTAACTGACTTCCCTGTTTCCAGGGTAACTGACTGCCTAGTTTCCAGGGTAACTGATCACCCTGTTTCCAGGGTAACTGATCGCCCTGTTTCTGGGGTAATTAACCGCCATGTTTCCGGGGTAACTGACTGCCCTGTTTACAGGGTAACTGACTGCCTTGTTTCCGGGAAAACGGATCGCCCTGTTTGCGGGTAACAGATTACCCTGTTTCCGGGGAAACTAATGGCCCTGTTTCCGGGGTAAATGATCACCCTGTTTCCGGGGTAACTGACTGCCCTGTTTCCATGATAATTGATCACCCTGTTTCTGGGATAACTGACTGCCCTGTTTCCAGGGTAACTGACTTCCCTGTTTCCAGGGTAACTGACTGCCCAGTTTCCAGGGTAACTGATCACCCTGTTTCCAGGGTAACTGATCGCCCTGTTTCTGGGGTAATTAACCGCCATGTTTCCGGGGTAACTGACTGCCCTGTTTACAGGGTAACTGACTGCCCTGTTTCCGGGAAAACGGATCGCCCTGTTTCCGGGTAACAGATTACCCTGTTTCCGGGGAAACTAATCGCCCTGTTTCCGGGGTAAATGATCACCCTGTTTCCGGGGTAACTGACTGCCCTGTTTCCATGATAACTGATCACCCTGTTTCCGGGATAACTGACTGCCCAGTTTGCAGGGTAACTGAACGCCCTGTTTCCGGGATAACTGACTGCCCTGTTTCCAGGGTAATTGATCAACCTGTTTCCGGGATAACTGACTGCCCTGTTTCCAGGTTAACTAAACGCCCTGTTTCCAGGGTAACTGACTACCCTGTTTCCAGGATAACTGACTGCCCTGTTTCCAGGGTAACTGATCACCCTGTTTCCGGGATAACTGACTGCCCTGTTTCTGGGATAACTGATTGCCCTGTATCCAGGGTAACTTACTGCCCGGTTTCCGGGGTAACTGACTGCCCTGTTTCCAGGCTAACTGACTGCCCTGTTACCAGGATAACTGATCACCCTGTTTCCGCGATAACTAACTGCCCTGTTTCCAGGGTGACTGACTGCCCCGTTTCCAGGGTAACTGATTGCCATGTTTCCGGGGTAACTGACTGCCCTGTTTACAGGGTAACTGACTGCCCTGCTTCCAGGGTAACTGACTGCCCTGTTTCCAGGGTAACTGACTGCCCAGTTTCCAGGGTAACTGATCACCCTTTTTACGGGGTAACTGACTGCCCTGTTTCCAGGGTAACTGACTGCCCAGTATCCGGGATAACTGACTGCCCAGTTTCCAGGGTAACTGATCACCCTGTTTCTGGGGTAACTTACTGCCCTGTTTCCAGGGTAACTGACTGCCCAGTTTCCAGGGTATCTGACTGCCCTGTTTCCAGGGTAACTGACTGCCCAGTTTCCAGGGTAACTGACTGCCCTGTTTCCGGGGTAACTGACTGCCCTGTTTCCAGGGTAACTGACTGCCCAGTTTCCAGGGTAACTGATCACACTGTTTCCAGGATATCTGACTGACCTGTTTCCAGGGTAAATGACAGCCCTGTTTCCAGTGTAACTGACCACCCTGTTTCCGTGGTAACTGACTGCTCAGTTTCCAGGGTAACTGATCACCCTATTTCCGGGATAACTGAATGCCCTGTTTCCAGGGTAACTGACTGGCTGTTTCCAGGGTATCCTACTGCCCAGTTTCCAGGGTAACTGATCACCCTGTTTCCGGGATAACTGACTTCCCTGTTTCCAGGGTAACTGACTGCCCTGTTTCCAGGGTAACTGACTGCCCAGTTTCCAGCGTAACTGATCGCCCTGTTTCTGGGGTAATTAACCGCAATGTTTCAGGGGTAACTGAACGTCCTGTTTCCGGGGTAACTGACTGCCCTGTTTCCAGGGTAACTGACTGCCCTGTTTCCGGGAAAACGGATCGCCCTGTTTCTGGGTAACTGATCACCCTGTTTCCGGGGATACTAATCGCCCTGTTTCCGGGGTAACTAATCACCCTGTTTCCGGGGTAACTGACTGCCCTGTTTCCACGGTAACTGATCACCCTGTTTCCGGGATAACTGTCTTCCCTGTTTCCAGGGTAACTGACCGCCCTGTTTCCAGGGTAACTGACTGCCCTGTTTCCAGGGTAACTGATCAACCTGTTTCCGGGATAACAGACTGCCCTGTTTCCAGGTTAACTAACCGCCCTGTTTCCAGGGTAACTGACTGCCCTGTTTTCAGGATAACTGACTGCCCTGTTTCCAGGGTAACTGATCACCCTGTTTCCGTGATAACTGACTGCCCTGTTTCCAGGGTAACTGATCACCCTGTTTCCGGGATAACTGACTGCCCTGTTTCCGGGATAACTGACTGCCCTGTTTCCAGGGTAACTTACTGCCCGGTTTCTGGGGTAACTGACTGCCCTGTTTCCAGGCTAACTGACTGCCCTGTTTCCAGGATAACTGATCACCCTGTTTCCAGGATAATTGACTGCCCTGTTTCCAGGGTAAATGACTGCCCAGTTTCCAGGGTAACTGATCTCCCTGTTTCCAGGGTAAATGATCGCCCTGTTTCTGGGGTAATTAACCGCCCTGTTTCCGGGGTAACTGAACGTCCTGTTTCCGGGGTAACTGACTGCCCTATTTCCAGGGTAACTGACTGCCCTGTTCCCAGGACAACTGACCGCCCTATTTCCGGGGTAACTGACCGCCCTATTTCCAGGATAACTGACTGCCCTGTTTCCGGGATAACTGATTGCCCTGTTTCCGGGATAACTTACTGCCCTGTTTCCAGGGTAACTGACTGCCCTGTTTCCAGGGGAACTGACTGCCCTGTTTCCGGGGTAACTGATCACCCTGTTTCCGGGGTAACTGACTAACCTGTTTCCAGGGTGACTGACTGCCCTGTTTCCAGGGTAACTGACTGCCCAGTTTCCAGGGTAACTGATCACCCTTTTTCCGGGGTAACTGACTGCCCTGTTTCCAGGGTAACTGATCACCCTGTTTCTGGGGTAACTGACTGCCCTGTATCCAGGGTAACTGACTGCCCAGTTTCCAGGGTAACTGACTGACCTGTTTCCAGGGTAACTGACTGCCCAGTTTCCAGGGTAACTGACTGCCCTGTTACCGGGGTAACTGACTACTCTGTTTCCAGGGTAACTGACTGCCCAGCTTCCAGGGTAACTGATCACCCTGTTTCCGGGATAACTGACTGCCCTGTTTCCAGGGTAACTGACTGCCCTGTTTCCAGTGTAACTGACCACCCTGTTTCCATGGTAACTGACTGCTCAGTTTCCAGGGTAACTGATCACCCTGTTTCCGGGATAACTGAATGCCCTGTTTCCAGGGTAACTGACTGGCTGTTTCCAGGGTAACAAACTGCCCAGTTTCCAGGGTAACTGATCACCCTGTTTCCGGAATAACTGACTTCCCTGTTTCCAGGGTAACTGACTTCCCTGTTTCCGGGGTAACTGACTGCCCAGTTTCCAGGGTAACTGATCACCCTGTTTCCAGGGTAACTGAACGCCCTGTTTCTGGGGTAATTAACTGCAATATTTCAGGGGTAACTGAACGTCCTGTTTCCGGGGTAACTGACTGCCCTTTTTCCAGGACAACTGACCGCCCTATTTCTGGGGTAACTGACCGCCCTATTTCCAGGATAACTGTCTGCCCTGTTTCCAGGATAAATGACTGCCCTGTTTCCGGGATAACTGACTGCCCTGTTTCCAGGGTAACTGACTGCCCTGTTTCCAGGGGAACTGACTGCCCTTTTTCCGGGGTAACTGATCACCCTGTTTCCGGGGTAACTGACTAACCTGTTTCCAGGGTGACTGACTGCCCTGTTTCCAGGGTAACTGACTGCCCAGTTTCCGGGGTAACTGACTGCCCTGTTTCCAGGGTAACTGACTGCCCTGCATCCGGGGTAACTGACTGCCCTGTTTCCAGGGTTGCTGATTGCCCAGTTTCCAGGGTAACTGATTACCCTTTTTCCGGGATAACTGACTGCACTGTTTCCGTGATTAATGACAGCCCTGTTTCCAGGGGAACTGACTGCCAAGTTTCCAGGGTAACTGATCACCCTGTTTCCGGGATAACTGATCACCCTGTTTCCGGGGTAGATGAGTAATCTTTTTCCAGGGGTACTGACCGCCCTATTTCCGGGATAACTGACTGCCCTGTTTCCAGGGTAACTGACTGCCCAGATTCCAGGGAAACTGATCACCCTGTTTCTGGGGTAACTGACAGCCCTGTTTCCAGGGGAACTGACTGCCCAATTTCCAGGGTAACTGATAACCCTGTTTCCGGGATAACTGACTCCCCTGTTTCCAGGGTAACTGACTGCCCAGTTTCCAGGGTAACTGACTGCCCTGTTTCCAGGGTAACTGACTACCCAGTTTCCAGGGTAACTGACTGCCCTGTTTCCGGGGTAACTGACTGCCCTGTTTCCAGGGTACCTGACTGCCCAGTTTCCAGGGTAACTGACCACCCTGTTTCCGTGGTAACTGACTGCTCAGTTTCCAGGGTAATTGATCACCCTGTTTCTGGGATAACTGACTGCCCTGTTTCCAGGGTAACTGACTTCCCTGTTTCCAGGGTAACTGACTGCCCAGTTTCCAGGGTAACTGATCACCCTGTTTCCAGGGTAACTGATCGCCCTGTTTCTGGGGTAATTAACCGCCATGTTTCCGGGGTAACTGACTGCCCTGTTTACAGGGTAACTGACTGCCCTGTTTCCGGGAAAACGGATCGCCCTGTTTCCGGGTAACAGATTACCCTGTTTCCGGGGAAACTAATCGCCCTGTTTCCGGGGTAAATGATCACCCTGTTTCCGGGGTAACTGACTGCCCTGTTTCCATGATAACTGATCACCCTGTTTCCGGGATAACTGACTGCCCAGTTTGCAGGGTAACTGAACGCCCTGTTTCCGGGATAACTGACTGCCCTGTTTCCAGGGTAATTGATCAGCCTGTTTCCGGGATAACTGACTGCCCTGTTTCCAGGTTAACTAAACGCCCTGTTTCCAGGGTAACTGACTACCCTGTTTCCAGGATAACTGACTGCCCTGTTTCCAGGGTAACTGATCACCCTGTTTCCGGGATAACTGACTGCCCTGTTTCTGGGATAACTGATTGCCCTGTATCCAGGGTAACTTACTGCCCGGTTTCCGGGGTAACTGACTGCCCTGTTTCCAGGCTAACTGACTGCCCTGTTACCAGGATAACTGATCACCCTGTTTCCGCGATAACTAACTGCCCTGTTTCCAGGGTGACTGACTGCCCTGTTTCCAGGTTAACTGATTGCCAAGTTTCCGGGGTAACTGACTGCCCTGTTTACAGGGTAACTGACTGCCCTGCTTCCAGGGTAACTGACTGCCCTGTTTCCAGGGTAACTGACGGCCCAGTTTCCAGGGTAACAGATCACCCTTTTTACGGGGTAACTGACTGCCCTGTTTCCAGGGTAACTGACTGCCCAGTGTCCGGGATAACTGACTGCCCAGTTTCCAGGGTAACTGATCACCCTGTTTCTGGGGTAACTTACTGCCCTGTTTCCAGGGTAACTGACTGCCCAGTTTCCAGGGTATCTGACTGCCCTGTTTCCAGGGTAACTGACTGCCCAGTTTCCAGGGTAACTGACTGCCCTGTTTCCGGGGTAACTGACTGCCCTGTTTCCAGGGTAACTGACTGCCCAGTTTCCAGGGTAGCTGATCACACTGTTTCCAGGATAACTGACTGACCTGTTTCCAGGGTAACTGACAGCCCTGTTTCCAGTGTAACTGACCACCCTGTTTCCGTGGTAACTGACTGCTCAGTTTCCAGGGTAACTGATCACCCTCTTTCCGGGATAACTGAATGCCCTGTTTCCAGGGTAACTGACTGGCTGTTTCCAGGTTATCCGACTGCCCAGTTTCCAGGGTAACTGATTACCCTTTTTCCGGGATAACTGACTGCACTGTTTCCGTGATTAATGACAGCCCTGTTTCCAGGGGAACTGACTGCCAAGTTTCCAGGGTAACTGATCACCCTGTTTCCGGGATAACTGATCACCCTGTTTCCGGGGTAGCTGAGTAATCTTTTTCCAGGGGTACTGACCGCCCTATTTCCGGGATAATTGACTGCCCTGTTTCCAGGGTAACTGACTGCCCAGATTCCAGGGAAACTGATCACCCTGTTTCTGGGGTAACTGACTGCCCTGTTTCCAGGGGAACTGACTGCCCAATTTCCAGGGTAACTGATAACCCTGTTTCCGGGATAACTGACTCCCCTGTTTCCAGGGTAACTGACTGCCCAGTTTCCAGGGTAACTGACTGCCCTGTTTCCAGGGTAACTGACTACCCAGTTTCCAGGGTAACTGACTGCCCTGTTTCCGGGGTAACTGACTGCCCTGTTTCCAGGGTACCTGACTGCCCAGTTTCCAGGGTAACTGACCACCCTGTTTCCGTGGTAACTGACTGCTCAGTTTCCAGGGTAATTGATCGCCCTGTTTCTGGGATAACTGACTGCCCAGTTTCCGGGGTAACTGACTGCCCTGTTTACAGGGTAACTGACTGCCCTCTTTCCGGGAAAACGGATCGCCCTGTTTCCGGGTAACAGATTACCCTGTTTCCGGGGAAACTAATCGCCCTGTTTCCGGGGTAAATGATCACCCTGTTTCCGGGGTAACTGACTGCCCTGTTTCCATGATAACTGATCACCCTGTTTCCGGGATAACTGACTGCCCAGTTTGCAGGGTAACTGAACGCCCTGTTTCCGGGATAACTGACTGCCCTGTTTCCAGGGTAATTGATCAACCTGTTTCCGGGATAACTGACTTCCCTGTTTACAGGTTAACAAAACGCCCTGTTTCCAGGGTAACTGACTACCCTGTTTCCAGGATAACTGACTGCCCTGTTTCCAGGGTAACTGATCACCCTGTTTCCGGGATAACTGACTGCCCTGTTTCTGGGATAACTGATTGCCCTGTATCCAGGGTAACTGACTGCCCTGTTTCCAGGCTAACTGACTGCCCTGTTACCAGGATAACTGATCACCCTGTTTCCGCGATAACTAACTGCCCTGTTTCCAGGGTGACTGACTGCCCTGTTTCCAGGGTAACTGATTGCCAAGTTTCCGGGGTAACTGACTGCCCTGTTTACAGGGTAACTGACTGCCCTGCTTCCAGGGTAACTGACTGCCCTGTTTCCAGGGTAACTGACTGCCCAGTTTCCAGGGTAACTGATCACCCTTTTTACGGGGTAACTGACTGCCCTGTTTCCAGGGTAACTGACTGCCCAGTATCCGGGATAACTGACTGCCCAGTTTCCAGGGTAACTGATCACCCTGTTTCTGGGGTAACTTACTGCCCTGTTTCCAGGGTAACTGACTGCCCAGTTTCCAGGGTATCTGACTGCCCTGTTTCCAGGGTAACTGACTGCCCAGTTTCCAGGGTAACTGACTGCCCTGTTTCCGGGGTAACTGACTGCCCTGTTTCCAGGGTAACTGACTAACCAGTTTCCAGGGTAACTGATCACACTGTTTCCAGGATAACTGACTGACCTGTTTCCAGGGTAACTGACAGCCCTGTTTCCAGTGTAACTGACCACCCTGTTTCCATGGTAACTGACTGCTCAGTTTCCAGGGTAACTGATCACCCTATTTCCGGGATAACTGACTTCCCTGTTTCCAGGGTAACTGACTGGCTGTTTCCAGGGTGTCCGACTGCCCAGTTTCCAGGGTAACTGATCACCCTGTTTCCGGAATAACTGACTTCCCTGTTTCCAGGGTAACTGACTGCCCTGTTTCCAGGGTAACTGACTGCCCAGTTTCCAGCGTAACTGATCACCCTGTTTCCAGGGTAACTGAACGTCCTGTTTCCAGGGTAACTGACTGCCCAGTTTCAGGGAAAACGGACTTCCCTGTTTCCAGGGTAACTGACCGCCCTGTTTCCAGGGTAACTGACTGCCCTGTTTCCAGGGTAACTGATCAACCTGTTTCCGGGATAACAGACTGCCCTGTTTCCAGGTTAACTAACCGCCCTGTTTCCAGGGTAACTGACTGCCCTGTTTTCAGGATAACTGACTGCCCTGTTTCCAGGGTAACTGATCACCCTGTTTCCGTGATAACTGACTGCCCTGTTTCCAGGGTAACTGATCACCCTGTTTCCGGGATAACTGACTGCCCTGTTTCCGGGATAACTGACTGCCCTGTTTCCAGGGTAACTTACTGCCCGGTTTCTGGGGCAACTGACTGCCCTGTTTCCAGGCTAACTGACTGCCCTGTTTCCAGGATAACTGATCACCCTGTTTCCGGGATAATTGACTGCCCTGTTTACAGGGTAAATGACTGCCCAGTTTCCAGGGTAACTGATCTCCCTGTTTCCAGGGTAAATGATCGCCCTGTTTCTGGGGTAATTAACCGCCCTGTTTCCGGGGTAACTGAACGTCCTGTTTCCGGGGTAACTGACTGCCCTATTTCCAGGGTAACTGACTGCCCTGTTCCCAGGACAACTGACCGCCCTATTTCCGGGTTAACTGACCGCCCTATTTCCAGGATAACTGACTGCCCTGTTTCCGGGATAACTGACTGCCCTGCTTCCGGGATATCTTACTGCCCTGTTTCCAGGGTAACTGACTGCCCTGTTTCCAGGGGAACTGACTGCCCTGTTTCCGGGGTAACTGATCACCCTGTTTCCGGGGTAACTGACTAACCTGTTTCCAGGGTGACTGACTGCCCTGTTTCCAGGGTAACTGACTGCCCAGTTTCCAGGGTAACTGATCACCCTTTTTCCGGGGTAACTGACTGCCCTGTTTCCAGGGTAACTGACTGCCCAGTTTCAGGGGTAACTGACTGCCCAGTTTCCAGGGTAACTGATCACCCTGTTTCTGGGGTAACTGACTGCCCTGTATCCAGGGTAACTGACTGCCCAGTTTCCAGGGTAACTGACTGCCCTGTTACCGTGGTAACTGACTACTCTGTTTCCAGGGTAACTGACTGCCCAGCTTCCAGGGTAACTGATCACCCTGTTTCCGGGATAACTGACTGCCCTGTTTCCATAGTAACTGACTGCCCTGTTTCCAGTGTAACTGACCACCCTGTTTCCATGGTAACTGACTGCTCAGTTTCCAGGGTAACTGATCACCCTGTTTCCGGGATAACTGAATGCCCTGTTTCCAGGGTAACTGACTGGCTGTTTCCAGGGTAACAAACTGCCCAGTTTCCAGGGTAACTGATCACCCTGTTTCCGGAATAACTGACTTCCCTGTTTCCAGGGTAACTGACTGCCCTGTTTCCGGGGTAACTGACTGCCCAGTTTCCAGGGTAACTGATCACCCTGTTTCCAGGGTTACTGAACGCCCTGTTTCTGGGGTAATTAACTGCAATATTTCAGGGGTAACTGAACGTCCTGTTTCCGGGGTAACTGACTGCCCTTTTTCCAGGACAACTGACCGCCCTATTTCTGGGGTAACTGACCGCCCTATTTCCAGGATAACTGTCTGCCCTGTTTCCAGGATAAATGACTGCCCTGTTTCCGGGATAACTGACTGCCCTGTTTCCAGGGTAACTGACTGCCCTTTTTCCAGGGTAACTGACTGCCCTGTTTCCGGGAAAATGGATCGCACTGTTTCCGGGTAACTGATCACCCTGTTTCCGGGGAAACAAATCGCCCTGTTTCCGGGGTAACTAATCACCCTGTTTCCGGGGTAACTGACTGCCCTGTTTCCACGGTAACTGATCACCCTGTTTCCGGGATAACTGACTGCCCTGTTTCCAGGGTAACTGACCGCCCTGTTTCCAGGGTAACTGACTGCCCTGTTTCCAGGGTAACTGATCAACCGGTTTCCGGGATAACTGACTGCCCTGTTTCCGGGATAACTGACTGCCCTGTTTCCAGGGTAATTTACCGCCCGGTTTCTGGGGTAACTGACTGCCCTGTTTCCAGGCTAACTGACTGCCCTGTTTCCAGGATAACTGATCACCCTGTTTACGGGATAATTGACTGCCCTGTTTCCAGGGTAAATGACTGCCCAGTTTCCAGGGTAACTGATCACCCTGTTTCCATGGTAAATGATCGCCCTGTTTCTGGGGTAATTAACCGCCCTGTTTCCGGGGTAACTGAACGACCTGTTTCCGGGGTAACTGACTGCCCTATTTCCAGGGTAACTGACTGCCCTGTTCCCAGGACAACTGACCGCCCTATTTCCGGGGTAACTGACCGCCCTATTTCCAGGATAACTGACTGCCCTGTTTCCGGGATAGCTGACTGCCCTGTTTCCGGGATAACTTACTGCCCTGCTTCCAGGGTAACTGACTGCCCTGTTTCCAGGGGAACTGACTGCCCTGTTTCCGGGGTAACTGATCACCCTGTTTCCGGGGTAACTGACTAACCTGTTTCCAGGGTTACTGACTGCCCTGTTTCCAGGGTAACTGACTGCCCAGTTTCCAGGGTAACTGATCACCCTTTTTCCGGGGTAACTGACTGCCCTGTTTCCAGGGTAACTGACTGCCCAGTTTCAGGGGTAACTGACTGCCCAGTTTCCAGGGTAACTGATCACCCTGTTTCTGGGGTAACTGTCTGCCCTGTATCCAGGGTAACTGACTGCCCAGTTTCCAGGGTAACTGACTGCCCTGTTTCCAGGGTAACTGACTGCCCAGTTTCCAGGGTAACTGACTGCCCTGTTACCGGGGTAACTGACTACTCTTTTTCCAGGGTAACTGACTGCCCAGCTTCCAGGGTAACTGATCACCCTGTTTCCGGGATAACTGACTGCCCTGTTTCCAGGGTAACTGACTGCCCTGTTTCCAGTGTAACTGACCACCCTGTTTCCATGGTAACTGACTGCTCAGTTTCCAGGGTAACTGATCACCCTGTTTCCGGGATAACTGAATGCCCTGTTTCCAGGGTAACTGACTGGCTGTTTCCAGGGTAACAAACTGCCCAGTTTCCAGGGTAACTGATCACCCTGTTTCCGGAATAACTGACTTCCCTGTTTCCAGGGTAACTGACTGCCCTGTTTCCAGGGTAACTGACTGCCCAGTTTCCAGGATAACTGATTACCCAGTTTCCAGGGTAACTGAACGCCCTGTTTCTGGGGTAATTAACTGCAATATTTCAGGGGTAACTGAACGTCCTGTTTCCGGGGTAACTGACTGCCCTTTTTCCAGGGTAACTGACTGCCCTGTTTCCGTGAAAACGGATCGCACTGTTTCCGGGTAACTGATTACCCTGTTTCCGGGGAAACAAATCGCCCTGTTTCCGGGGTAACTAATCACCCTGTTTCCGGGGTAACTGACTGCCCTGTTTCCACGGTAACTGATCACCCTGTTTCCGGGATAACTGACTGCCCTGTTTCCAGGGTAACTGACCGCCCTGTTTCCAGGGTAACTGACTGCCCTGTTTCCAGGGTAACTGATCAACCTGTTTCCGGGATAACTGACTGCCCTGTTTCCAGGTTAACTAACCGTCCTGTTTCCAGGGTAACTGACTGCCCTGTTTACAGGATAACTGACTGCCCTGTTTCCAGGGTAACTGATCACCCTGTTTCCGGGATAACTGACTGCACTGTTTCCAGGGAAACTGATCACCCTGTTTCCGGGATAACTGACTGCCCTGTTTCCGGGATAACTGACTGCCCTGTTTCCAGGGTAACTTACTGCCCGGTTTCCGGGGTAACTGACTGCCCTGTTTCCAGGCTAACTGACTGCCCTGTTTCCAGGATAACTGATCACCCTGTTTCCGGGATAACTGACTGCCCTGTTTCCAGGGTAACTGACTGCCCAGTCTCCAGGGTAACTGATCACCTTGTTTCCAGGGTAACTGATCGCCCTGTTTCTGGGGTAATTAACCGCCCTGTTTCCGGGGTAACTGAACGTCCTGTTTCCGGGGTAACTGACTGCCCTGTTTCCAGGGTAACTGACCGCCCTGTTTCCAGGACAACTGACTGCCCTATTTCCAGGATAACTGACTGCCCTGTTTCCGGGATAACTGACTGCCCTGTTTCCGGGATAACTTACTGCCCTTTTTCCAGGGTAACTGACTGCCCTGTTTCCAGGGGAACTGACTGCCCTGCTTCCGGGGTAACTGATCACCCTGTTTCCGGGGTAACTGACTAACCTGTTTCCAGGGTGACTGACTGCCCTGTTTCCAGGGTAACTGACTGACCAGTTTCCGGGGTAACTGACTGCCCTGTTTGCAGGGTAACTGACTCCCCTGCTTCCGGGGTAACTGACTGCGCTGTTTCCAGGGTAACTGACTGCCCTGTTTCCAGGGTAACTGATCACCCTTTTTCCGGGATAACTGACTGCCCTGTTTCCAGGGTAACTGATCACCCTGTTTCCGGGATCACTGACTGCCCTGTTTCCAGGGTAACTGACTGCCCAGTTTCCGGGGTAACTGACTGCCCTGTTTCCGGGGTAACTGACTGCCCTGTTTCCAGGATAACTGACTGCCCTGTTTCCAGGGTAAATGATCACCCTGTTTCCGGGATAACTGTGTCGGCTGTTTCCAGGGTAAAAAACTGCACTGTTTCCAGGGTAACTGATCACCCTGTTTCCGGGATAACTGACTGCCCTGTTTCCAGGGTAACTGACTGCCCAGTTTCCAGGGTAACTGACTGCCCTGTTTCTGGGGTAACTGACCGCCCTGTTTCCAGGAAAACTGATCACCCTGTTTCCGGGGTAGCTGAGTAATCTGTTTCCAGGGTTACTGACCGCCCTATTTCCGGGGTAACTGACTGCCCTTTTTCCAGGGTAACTGACTGCCCTGTTTCCAGGGTAACTGATCACCCTGTTTCAGGGATAACTGACTGCCCAGTTTCCGGGATAACTGACTGCCCTGTTTTCAGGGTAACTTACTGCCCGGTGTCTGGGGTAACTGACTGCCCTGTTTCCAGGCGAAGAATCTGCCCTGTTTCCAGGATAACTGATCACCCTGTTTCTGGGGTAACTGACTGCCCTGTTTCCAGGGTAACTGACTGCCCTGTTTCCAGGGTAACTGATCACCCTGTTTCAGGGATAACTGACTGCCCAGTTTCCGGGATAACTGACTGCCCTGTTTTCAGGGTAACTTACTGCCCGGTGTCTGGGGTAACTGACTGCCCTGTTTCCAGGCGAAGAATCTGCCCTGTTTCCAGGATAACTGATCACCCTGTTTCCGGGATAACTGACTGCCCTGTTTCCAGGGTAACTGACTGCCCAGTTTCAAGGGTAACTGATCACCCTGTTTCCAGGGTAACTGTTTCTGGGGTAATTAACCGCCCTGTTTCCGGGGTAACTGATTGCCCTGTTCCCAGGGTAACTGACTGCCCTGTTTCCAGGAAAACGGATCGCCCTGTTTCCGGGTAACTGATCACCCAGTTTCGGGGGAAACTAATCGCCCTGTTTCCGGGGTAACTGATCACCCTGTTTCCGGGATAACTGACTGCCCTGTTTCCAGGGTAACTGACTGCCCTGTTTCCAGGGTAACTGATCAACCTGTTTCCGAGATAACTGACTGCCCTGTTTCCAGGTTAAATAACCGCCCTGTTTCCAGGGTAACTGACTGCCCTGTTTCCTGGATAACTGACTGCCCTGTTTCCAGGGTAACTGATCACACTGTTTCCGTGATAACTGACTGCCCTGTTTCCGGGGTAACTGACTGCCCTGTTTCCAGGGTAACTTACTGCCCTGTTTCGGGGGTAACTGACTGCCCTGTTTCCAGGCTAAATGACTGCCCTGTTTCCAGGATAACTGATCACCCTGTTTCCGGGGTAACTGACTGCCCTGTTTCCGGGGTAACTGATCACCCTGTTTCCGGGGTAACTGACTGCCATGTTTCCAGGGTTACTGACCGCCCTGTTTCCGGGGTAACTGAATGCCCTGTTTCCAGGGTAACTGATCACCCTGTTTCCAGGGTAACTGATTGCCCTGTTTCTGGGGTAATTAATCGCCCTGTTTCCGGGGTAACTGAACGTCCTGTTTCCGGGGTAACTGACAAATCTGTTTCCAGGGTTACTGACCGCCCTGTTTCCGGGGTAACTGAATGCCCTGTTTCCGGGGTAACTAACCGCCCTGTTTCCAGGATAACTGATCGCCCTGTTTCTGGGGTAATTAACTGCCCTGTTTCCGGGGTAACTGAACGTCCTGTTTCCAGGATAACTGACTGCCCTGTTTCCAGGGTAACTGACTGCCCAGTTTCCAGGGTAACTGACTGCCCTGTTTCCGGGAAAACGGATCGCCCTGTTTCCGGGTAACTGATCACCCTGTTTCCGGGGAAACTAATCGCCCTGTTTCCGCGGTAATTGATCATCCTGTTTCCGGGGTAACTGACCGCCCTGTTTCCACAGTAACTGACTGCCCTGTTTCCGGGATAACTGACTGCCCTGTTTCCAGGGTAACTGACCTCCCTGTTTCCAGGGTAACTGACTGCCCTGTTTCCAGGGTAACTGATCAACCTGTTTCCAGGATAACTGACTGCCCTGTTTCCAGGGTAACTGATCACCCTGTTTCAGGGATAACTGACTGCCCAGTTTCCGGGATAACTGACTGCCCTGTTTTCAGGGTAACTTACTGCCCGGTGTCTGGGGTAACTGACTGCCCTGTTTCCAGGCGAAGAATCTGCCCTGTTTCCAGGATAACTGATCACCCTGTTTCCGGGATAACTGACTGCCCTGTTTCCAGGGTAACTGACTGCCCAGTTTCAAGGGTAACTGATCACCCTGTTTCCAGGGTAACTGTTTCTGGGGTAATTAACCGCCCTGTTTCCGGGGTAACTGATTGCCCTGTTTCCAGGGTAACTGACTGCCCTGTTTCCAGGAAAACGGATCGCCCTGTTTCCGGGTAACTGATCACCCAGTTTCGGAGGAAACTAATCGCCCTGTTTCCGGGGTAACTGATCACCCTGTTTCCGGGATAACTGACTGCCCTGTTTCCAGGGTAACTGACTGCCCTGTTTCCAGGGTAACTGATCAACCTGTTTCCGAGATAACTGACTGCCCTGTTTCCAGGTTAAATAACCGCCCTGTTTCCAGGGTAACTGACTGCCCTGTTTCCTGGATAACTGACTGCCCTGTTTCCAGGGTAACTGATCACACTGTTTCCGTGATAACTGACTGCCCTGTTTCCAGGCTAAATGACTGCCCTGTTTCCAGGATAACTGATCACCCTGTTTCCGGGGTAACTGACTGCCCTGTTTCCGGGGTAACTGATCACCCTGTTTCCGGGGTAACTGACTGCCATGTTTCCAGGGTTACTGACCGCCCTGTTTCCGGGGTAACTGAATGCCCTGTTTCCAGGGTAACTGATCACCCTGTTTCCAGGGTAACTGATTGCCCTGTTTCTGGGGTAATTAATCGCCCTGTTTCCGGGGTAACTGAACGTCCTGTTTCCGGGGTAACTGACTGCCCTGTTTCCAGGGTAACTGACTGCCCTGTTTCCGGGAAAACGGATCGCCCTGTTTCCGGGTAACTGATCACCCTGTTTCCGGGGAAACTAATCGACCTTTTTCCGGTGTAACTGATCACCCTGTTTCCGGGGTAACTGACTGCCCTGTTTCCATGGTAACTGATCACCCTGTTTCCGGGATAACTGACTGCCCTGTTTCCAGGGTAACTGACCGCCCTGTTTCCAGGGTAACTGACTGCCCTGTATCCAGGGTAACTGATCAACCTGTTTCCGGGATAACTGACTGCCCTGTTTCCAGGTTAACTCACCGCCCTGTTTCCAGGGTAACTGACTGCCCTATTTCCAGGATAACTGACTCCCCTGTTTCCAGGGTAACTGATCACCCTGTTTCCGGGATAACTGACTGCCCTGTTTCCAGGGTAACTGATCACCCTGTTTCCGGGATAACTGACTGCCCTGTTTCCGGGATAACTGACTGTTCTGTTTCCAGGGTAACTTACTGCCCGGTTTCTGGGGTAACTGACTCTCCTGTTTCCAGGCTAACTGACTGCCCTGTTTCCAGGATAACTGATCACCCTGTTTCCGGGATAACTGACTGCCCTGTTTCCAGGGTAACTGACTGCCCAGTTTCCAGGGTACTGATCACCCTATTTCCAGGGTAACTGATCGCCCTGTTTCTGGAGTAATTAACAGCCCTGTTTCCGGGGTAACTGAACGTCCTGTTTCCGGGGTAACTGACTGCCCTGTTTACAGGTAACTGACCGCCCTGTTTCCGGGAAAACGGATCACCCTGTTTCCGGGTAACTGATCACCCTGTTTCCGGGGAAACTTATCGCCTGTTTCCGGGGTAACTGATCACCCTGTTTCCGGGGTAACTGACTGCCCTGTTTCCACGGTAACTGATCACCCTGTTTCTGGGCTAACTGACAGCACTGTTTCCAGGGTAACTGACCGCCCTGTTTCCAGGGAAACTGATCAACCTGTTTCCGGGATAACTGACTGCCCTGTTTCCAGGTTAACAAGCCGCCCTGTTTCCAGGGTAACTGACTGCCCTGTTTCCAGGATAACTGTCTGCCCTGTTTCCAGGGTAACTGATCACCCTGGTTCCGGGATAACTGACTGCCCTGTTTCCAGGGTAACTGATCACTCTGTTTCCGGGATAACTGAATGCCCAGTTTCCAGGATAACTGACTGCCCTGTTTCCAGGGTAACTGATCACCCTGTTTCCGGGATAACTGACTGCACTGTTTCCAGGGTAACTGATCACCCTGTTACCGGGATAACTGAATGCCCAGTTTCCAGGGTAACTTACTGCCCTGGTTCCGGGGTAACTGATCACCCTGTTTCCGGGGTAACTGACAAATCTGTTTCCAGGGTTACTGACCGCCCTGTTTCCGGGGTAACTGAATGCCCTGTTTCCGGGGTAACTAACCGCCCTGTTTCCAGGATAACTGATCGCCCTGTTTCTGGGGTAATTAACTGCCCTGTTTCCGGGGTAACTGAACGTCCTGTTTCCAGGATAACTGACTGCCCTGTTTCCAGGGTAACTGACTGCCCAGTTTCCAGGGTAACTGACTGCCCTGTTTCTGGGGTAACTGACCGCCCTGTTTCCAGGATAACTGATCACCCTGTTTCCAGGGTAGCTGAGTAATCTGTTTCCAGGGTTACTGACCGCCCTATTTCCGGGGTAACTGACTGCCCTGTTTCCAGGGTAACTGACTGCCCAGTTTCCAGGGTAACTGATCACCCTGTTTCTGGGGTAACTGACTGCCCTCTTTTGCGGGTAACTGACTGCCCAGTTTCCAGGGTAACTGATCACCCTGTTTCCGGGTTAACTGACTCCCCTGTTTCCAGGGTAACTGACTGCCAAGTTTCCAGGGTAACTGACTGCCCAGTTTCCAGGGTAACAGACTGCCCTGTTTCCGGGGTAACTGACTGCCCTGTTTCCGGGGTAACTGACTGCTCAGTTTCCAGGGTAACTGATCACCCGGTTTCCGGGATAACTGACTGCCCTGTTTCCAGGGTAACTGACTGCCTGTTTCCAGAGTAACTGACTGCCCAGTTTCCAGGGTAACTGATCACCCTGTTTCCAGGGTAACTGACTGCCCTGTTTCCACGGTAACTGATCAACCTGTTTCCAGGATAACTGACTGCCCTGTTTCCAGGGTAACTGACCACCCTGTTTCCGGGATAACTCACTGCCCAGTTTCCGGGATAAATGACTGCCCTGTTTCCAGGGTAACTTACTGCCCGGTGTCTGGGGTAACTGACTGCCCTGTTTCCAGGCTAACAGTCTGCCCTGTTTCCAGGATAACTGATCACCCTGTTTCCGGGGTAACTGACTGCCCTGTTTCCAGGGTTACTGATCAACCTGTTTCCGGGATAACTGACTGCCCTGTTTCCAGGTTAACAAACCGCCCTGTTTCCAGGGTAACTGACTGCCCTGTTTCCAGGATAACTGACTGCCCTGTTTCCAGGGTAACTGATCACCCTGCTTCCGGGATAACTGACTGCCCTGTTTCCAGGGTAACTGATCACCCAGTTTCCGGGATAACTGACTGCCCTGTTTCCGGGATAACTGACTGCCCTGTTTCCAGGATAACTGATCACCCTGTTTCCGGGGTAACTGACTGCCCTGTTTCCAGGCTAACTGACTGCCCTGATTCCAGGATAACTGATCACCCTGTTTCTGGGGTAACTGACTAATCTGTTTCCAGGGTTACTGACCACCCTGTTTCCGGGGTAACTGACTGCCCTGTTTCCGGGGTAGCTGACCGCCCTGTTTCCAGGATAACTGATCACCCTTTTTCCGGGGTAACTGACCACCCTGTTTCCAGGGTAACTGACCACCCTGTTTCCAGGATAACTGACTGCCCTGTTTCCAGGGTAACTGACTGCCCTGTTTCTGGGGTAACTGATCTCCCTGTTTCCGGGGTAACTGACCGCCCTGTTTCCAGGATAACTGACTGCCCTATTTCCTGGGTAACTGACTGCCCTGTTTCCAGGATAACTGACTGCCCTGTTTCCAGGTTAACTGACTGCCCTGTTTCCAGGGTAACTGACTGCCCTGTTTCAGGGTAACTTAGCGCCCTGTTTCCGAGGTAACTGATCTCCCTGTTTCCGGGGTAACTGACCGCCCTGTTTCCAGGGTAACAGACTGCCCAGTTTCCAGGGTAAATGATCACCATGTTTCAGGGATAACTGACTGCCCTGTTTCGGGGATAACTGACTGCCCTGTTTCCAGGGTAACTGACTGCCCTGTTTCCAGTGGAACTGACTGCCCTGTTCCGGGGTAACTGATCACCCTGTTTCTGGGGTAACTGACTAACCTGTTTCCAGGGTGACTGACTGCCCTGTTTCCAGGGTAACTGACTGCCCAGTATCCGGGGAAACTGACCGCCCTGCTCCAGGGTAACTGACTGCCCTGTTTCCGGGGTAACTGATTGCCCTGTTTCCAGGGTAACTGACCGCCCAATTTCCAGGGTAACTGATCACCCTTTTTTCCAGGATAACTGACTGCCCTATTTCCGGGATAACTGACTGCCCTGTTTCCAGGGTAACTGATCACCCTGTTTCCGGGATAAATGACTGCCCTGCTTCCAGGTTAACTGACTGCCCAGTTTCCAGGGTAACTCACTGCCCAGTTTCCGGTGCAACTGACTGCCCTAAATCCAGGGTAACTGACTGCCCAGTTTCCAGGGTAACTGATCACCCTGTTTCCGGGATAACTGACTGCCCCGTTTCCGGGATAACTGACTGCCCTGTTTCCAGGGTAACTGACTTTCCTGTTTCCGGGGTAACTGACTGCCCTGTTTCCACGGTATCTGATCACCCTGTTTCGGGGATAACTGACTGCCCTGTTTCCGGGATAACTGACTGCCCTGTTTCCAGGGAGCTTACTGCCCTGTTTCCGGGGTAACTGACTGCCCTGTTTCCAGGCTAACTGACTGCCCTGTTTCCAGGATAACTGATCACCCTGTTTCCGGGGTAACTGACAAATCTGTTTCCAGGGTTACTGACCGCCCTGTTTCCGGGAAAACTGACTGCCCTGTTTTCAGGATAACTTATCACCCTGTTCCCGGAGTAACTGACCACCCTGTTTCCAGGGTAACTGACCACCCTGTATCCAGGATAACTGACTGCCCTGTTTCCAGGGTAACTGACAGCCCAGTTTCCAGTGTAACTGATCACCATGTTTCCGGGATAACTGACTGCCCTGTTTCGTGGATAACTGACTGCCCTGTTTCCAGGGTAACTGACTGCCCTGTTTACAGGGTAACTCACTGCCCTGTTTCCGGGGTAACTGACTGCCCTGTTTCCAGGGTAACTGACAGCCGTGTTTCCGGGGTAACTGATCTCACTGTTTCCGGGGTAACTGACCGCCCGGTTTCCGGATAACTGACCGCCCTATTTCCAGGGTAACTGTGCACCCTGTTTCCGGGACAACTGACTGCCCTGTTTCTGGGGTAATTAATCGCCCTGTTTCCAGGGTAACTGAACGTCCTGTTTCCGGGGTAACTGACTGCCCTGTTTCCAGGGTAACTTACTGCCCTGTTTCCGGGGTAACTGACTGCTCTGTTTCCAGGATAACTGATCACCCTGTTTCCGGGGTAACTGATTGCCCTGTTTCCAGGGTAACTGACCATCCTGTTTCCGGGGTAACTGACTGCCCTGTTTCCAGGGAAACTGACCACCCTGTTTCCTGGGTAACTCACTGCCCTGTTTCCGGGGTAACTGACTGCCCTGTTTCCAGGGTAACTGTCTGCCCAGTTTCCAGGGTAACTGATCACACTGTTTCCGGGATAACTGACTGCCCCCTTTCCGGGATAACTGACTGCCCTGTTTCCAGGGTAACTGACTTTCCTGTTTCCAGGGTAACTGACTGCCCTGTTTCCAGGGTATCTGATCACACTGTTTCCGGGATAACTGACTGCCCTGTTTCCGGGATAACTGACTGCCCTTTTTCCAGGGAGCTTACTGCCCTGTTTCCGGGGTAACTGACTGCCCTGTTTCCAGGCTAACTGAATGCCCTGTTTCCAGGATAACTGATCACCCTGTTTCCGGGGTAACTGACTAATTTGTTTCCAGGGTTACTGAACGCCCTGTTTCCGGGAAAACTGACTGCCCTGTTTCCAGGATAACTGATCACCCTGTTTCCGGGGTAACTGACCACCCTGTTTCCAGGGTAACTGACCACCCTGTATCCAGGATAACTGACTGCCCTGTTTCCAGGGTAACTGACAGCCGTGTTTCCGGGGTAACTGATCTCACTTTTTTCGGGGTAACTGACCGCCCGGTTTCCTGGATAACTGACCGCCCTATTTCCGGGGTAACTGACCGCCCTCTTTCCGGGACAACAGACTGCCCTGTTTCCAGGGTAACTGATCACCCTGTTTCCGGGGTAACTGATTGCCCTGTTTCCAGGGTAACTGACCACCCTGTTTCCGGGGTAACTGAATGCCCTGTTTCCAGGGAAACTGACCACCCTGTTTCCTGGGTAACTGACTGCCCTGTTTCCAGGGTAACTGCTCAGTTTCCAGGGTAACTGATCACCCTGTTTCCGGGATAACTGACAGCCCTGTTTCCAGGGTAACTGACCGCCCTGTTTCCAGGGTAACTGACTGCCCTGTTTCAAGGGTAACTGATCAACCTGTTTCCGGGATAGCTGACTGCCCTGTTTCCAGGTTAACTAACCGCCCTGTTTCCAGGGTAACTGACTGCCCTGTTTCCAGGATAATTGACTGCACTGTTTCCAGGGTAACTGATCACCCTGTTTCCGGGATAACTGACTGCCCTGTTTCCAGGGTAACTGATCACCCTGTTTACGGGATAACTGACTGCCCTGTTTCCGGGATAACTGACTGCCCTGTTTCCAGGGTAACTTACTGCCCGGTTTCCGGGATAACTGACTGCCCTGTTTCCAGGGCAACTGACTGCCCAGTTTCCAGTGTAACTGATCACCCTGTTTCCAGGGTAACTGAGCGCCCTGTTTCTGGGGTAATTAACCGCCCTGTTTCCGGGAAAACGGATCGCCCTGTTTCCGGGTAACTGATCACCCTGTTTCTGGGGAAACTAATCGCCCTGTTTCGGGGGAAACAGATCAACCTGTTTCTGGGATAACTGACTGCCCAGTTTCCAGGTTAACTAACCGCCCTGTTTCCAGGGTAACTGACTGCCCTGTTTCCAGGAGAACTGACTGCCCTGTTTCCAGGGTAACTGATCACACTGTTTCCGCGATAACTGATTGCCCTGTTTCCAGGGTAACTGATCACCCTGTTTCCGGGATAACTGACTGCCCTGTTTCCGGGATAACTGACTGCCCTGTTTCCAGGGTAACTTACTGTCCTGTTTCCGGGGTAACTGATCACCCTGCTTCCGGGGTAACTGACAAATCTGTTTCCAGGGTTACTGACCGCCCAGTTTCCGGGGTAACTGACCGCCCTTTTTCCAGGATAACAGATCGCCCTATTTCTGGGGTAATTAACCGCCCTATTTCCTGGGTAACAGAACGTCCTGTTTCCGGGGTAACGGACTGCCCTGTTTCCAGGGTAACTGACCGCCCTGTTTCCGGGAAAACGGATCGCCCTGTTTCCGGGTAACTGATCACCCTGTTTGGGGGAAACTGACAGCCCTGTTTCCACGGTAACTGATCACCCTGTTTCCGGGATAACTGACTGCCCTGTTTCCAGGGTAACTGACCGCCCTGTATCCAGGGTAACTGACTGCCCTGTTTCCAGGGAAACTGATCAACCTGTTTCTGGGATAACTGACTGCCCTGTTTCCAGGGTAACTGACTGCCCTGTTTCCAGGATAACTGACTGCCCTGTTTCCAGGGTAACTGATCACCCTGTTTCCGGGATAAATGACTGCCCTGTTTCCAGGGTAACTGATCACTCTGTTTCCGGGATAACTGACTGCCCTGTTTCCGGGATAACTGATTCCAGGCTAACTTACTGCCCTGTTTCCGGGGTAACTGATCACCCTGCTTCCGGGGTAACTGACAAATCTGTTTCCAGGGTCACTGACCACTCTGTTTCCAGGGTAACCGAATGCCCTGTTTCCGGGGTAACTGACCGCCCTGTTTCCAGGATATCTGATCGCTCTGTTTCTGGGGTAATTAACCGCCCTGTTTCCGGGGTAACTGAACGTCCTGTTTCCAGGGTAACTGACCGCCCTGTTTCCGGCAAAAGGGATCACCCTGTTTCCGGGTAACTGATCACACTGCTTCCGGGGAAACTAATCGCCCTGTTTCCGGGGTAACTGATCACCCTGTTTCCGGGGTAACTGACTGCCCTGTTTCCACGGTAACTGATCACCCTGTTTCCGGGATAACTGACTGACCTGTTTCCGGGGTAACTGATCACCCTGTTTCCGGGGTAACTGACTGCCCTGTTTCCACGGTAACTGATCACCCTGTTTCCGGGATAACTGATCAACCTGTTTCCGGGATAACTGACTGCCCTGTTTCCAGGTTAACTAACCGCCCTGTTTCCAGAGTAACTGACTGCCCTGTTTCCGGGATAACTGAGTGCCCTGTTTCCAGGGTAACTGATCACCCTGTTTCTGGGATAACTGACTGCCCTGTTTCCGGGATAACTGACTGCCCTGTTTCCAGGGTAACTTCCAGCCCTGTTTCCGGGGTAACTGATCTCCCTGTTTCCGGGGTAACTGACCATCCTGTTTCCAGGATAACTGACTGCCCTATTTCCGGGGTAACTGACCGCCCTGTTTCCAGGATAACTGAATGCCCTGTTTCCAGGATAACTGACTGCCCTGTTTCCAGGTTAACTGACTGCCCTGTTTCCAGGGTAACTGACTGCCCTGTTTCAGGGTAACTAACCGCCCTGTTTGCGGGGTAACTGATCTCCCTGTTTCTGGGGTAACTGACTAATCTGTTTCCAGGGTGACTGACCGCCCTGTTTCCGGGGTAACTGACTGCCCTGTTTCCGGGGTAACTGACCGCCCTGTTTCCAGGATAACTGATCACCCTGTTTCCGGGGTAACTGACCACACTGTTTCCAGGATAACTGACTGCCCTGTTTCCAGGGTAACTGACTGCCCTGTTTCTGGGGTAACTGATCTCCCTGTTTCCGGGGTAACTGACCATCCTGTTTCCAGGATAACTGACTGCCCTATTTCCGGGGTAACTGACCGCCCTGTTTCCAGGATAACTGAATGCCCTGTTTCCAGGATAACTGACTGCCCTGTTTCCAGGTTAACTGACTGCCCTGTTTCCAGGGTAACTGACTGCCCTGTTTCAGGGTAACTAACCGCCCTGTTTGCGGGGTAACTGATCTCCCTGTTTCTGGGGTAACTGACCGCCCTGTTTCCAGGGTAACAGACTGCCCAGTTTCCAGGGTAACTGATCACCATGTTTCCGGGATAACTGACTGCCCTGTTTCGGGGATAACTGACTGCCCTGTTTCCAGGGTAACTGACTGCCCTATTTCCAGGGGAACTCACTGCCCTGTTTCCGGGGTAACTGATCACCCTGTTTCTGGGGTAACTGACTAACCTGTTTCCAGGGTAACTGACCGCCCTGTGTCCGGGTTAACTGACCGCCCTGTTTCCAGGATAACTGACTGCCCTGTTTCCAGGGTAACCGATCACCCTGTTTCCGGGATAACTCACTGCCCAGTTTCCGGAGTAACTGAATGCCCTGTTTCCAGGGTAACTGACTGCCCTGCTTCCGGGGTAACTGACTGCCCTGTTTCCATGGTAACTGACTGCCCACTTTCCAGGGTAACTGATCACCCTTTTTCCGGGATAACTGACTGCCCAGTTTCCGGGATAACTGACTGCCCTGTTTCCAGGGTAACTGATCACACTGTTTCCGGGACAACTGACTGCCCAGTTTCCAGGGTAAATGACTGCCCTGTTTCCGGGGTAACTGACTGCCCTGTTTCCAGGGTTATTAACTGCCCAGTTTCCAGGGTAACTGATCACCCTGTTTCCGGGATAACTGACTGCCCTGTTTCCGGGATAACTGACTGCCCTGTTTCCAGGGTAACTGACTGCCCTGTTTCCGGGGTAACTGTCTGACCTGTTTCCAGGGTAACTGACTGCCCTGTTTCCGGGATAACTGACTGCCCTGTTTCCAGGCTAACCGACTGCCCTGTTTCCAGTATAACTGATCACGCTGTTTCCGGGGTAAATGACAGCCCTGTTTCCGGGGTAACTCACTGCCCTGTTTCCGGGCTGACTGACCGCCCTGTTTCCAGGATAACTGATCGCCCTGTTTCCGGGGCAACTGACCACCCAGTTTCCAGGGTCACTGACGACCCTGTTTCCAGGATAAATGACTGCCCTGTTTCCAGGGTAACTGACTGCCCTGTTTCCGGCGTAACTGATCTCCCTGTTTCCGGGTTAACTGAACGCCCTGTTTCCAGGATAACGGACCTCCCTATTTCCGGGGTAACTGACTGCCCTGTTTCCAGGATAACTGACTGCCCTGTTTCCAGGTTAACTGACTGCCCTGTTTCCAGGGTAACTGATCACCCTGTTTCCAGGGTAACTGACTAACCTATTTCCAGGGACTCTGACTGCCCTGTTTCCAGGGTGACTGACTGCCCAGTTTCCGGGGTAACTGAATGCTCTGTTTCCAGGGTAACTGACTGCCATGCTTCCGGGGTAACTGACTGCCCTGTTTCCAGGGTAACTGACTGCCCAGTTTCCAGGGTAACTGATCACCCTTTTTCCGGGATAACTGACAGCCTTGTTTCCGTGGTAACTGACTGCCCTGTTTCCTGGGTAACTGATCACCCTGTTTCCGGGATAACTGACTGCCCTGTTTCCAGGGTAACTGACTGCCCAATTTCCAGGGTAACTGACTGCCCTGTTTCCGGGGTAACTGCTCACCCTGTTTCCAGGGTAACTGACTGCCCAATTTCCAGGGTAACTGATCACCCTGTTTCCGGGATAACTGACTGCCTTGTTTCCGGGATAGCTGACTGCCCTGTTTCCAGGGTAACTGACTGCCCTGTTTCCAGGGTAACTGATCACCCTGTTTCCGGGATAACTGACTGCCCTGTTTCCGGGATAACTGACTGCCCTGTTTCCAGGCTAACTGACTGCCCTGTTTCCGGGGTAACTGTCTGCCCTTTTTCCAGGCTAACTGACTGCCCTGTTTCCAGGATAACTGATCACCCTGTTTCCGTGGTAACTGACCGCCCTGTTTCCGGGGTAACTGACCGCCCTGTTTCAAGGATAACTGATCACCCTGTTTCCGGGGTAACTGACCACCCTGTTTCCAGGGTCACTGACCGCCTTGTTTCCAGGAAAACTGACTGCCCTGTTTCCAGGGTAACTGACTGCCCAGTTTCCGGAGTAACTGAATGCCCTGTTTCCAGGGTAACTGACTGCCCTGCTTCCGGGGTAACTGACTGCCCTGTTTCCATGGTAACTGACTGCCCACTTTCCAGGGTAACTGATCACCCTTTTTCCGGGATAACTGACTGCCCAGTTTCCGGGATAACTGACTGCCCTGTTTCCAGGGTAACTGATCACACTGTTTCCGGGACAACTGACTGCCCAGTTTCCAGGGTAAATGACTGCCCTGTTTCCGGGGTAACTGACTGCCCTGTTTCCAGGGTTATTAACTGCCCAGTTTCCAGGGTAACTGATCACCCTGTTTCCGGGATAACTGACTGCCCTGTTTCCGGGATAACTGACTGCCCTGTTTCCAGGGTAACTGACTGCCCTGTTTCCGGGGTAACAGTCTGACCTGTTTCCAGGGTAACTGATCACCCTGTTTCCGGGATAACTAACTGCCCTGTTTCCGGGATAACTGACTGCCCTGTTTCCAGGGTAACTGACTGCCCTGTTTCCGGGGTAACTGACTGCCCTGTTTCCAGGCTAAGCGACTGCCCTGTTTCCAGTATAACTGATCACGCTGTTTCCGGGGTAAATGACAGCCCTGTTTCCGGGGTAACTCACTGCCCTGTTTCCGGGGTGACTGACCGCCCTGTTTCCAGGATAACTGATCGCCCTGTTTCCGGGGCAACTGACCACCCAGTTTCCAGGGTCACTGACGACCCTGTTTCCAGGATAAATGACTGCCCTGTTTCCAGGGTAACTGACTGCCCTGTTTCCGGCGTAACTGATCTCCCTGTTTCCGGGGTAACTGAACGCCCTGTTTCCAGGATAACGGACCTCCCTATTTCCGGGGTAACTGACTGCCCTGTTTCCAGGATAACTGACTGCCCTGTTTCCAGGTTAACTGACTGCCCTGTTTCCAGGGTAACTGATCACCCTGTTTCCAGGGTAACTGACTAACCTATTTCCAGGGAGTCTGACTGCCCTGTTTCCAGGGTGACTGACTGCCCAGTTTCCGGGGTAACTGAATGCTCTGTTTCCAGGGTAACTGACTGCCATGCTTCCGGGGTAACTGACTGCCCTGTTTCCATGGTAACTGACTGCCCAGTTTCCAGGGTAACTGATCACCCTTTTTCCGGGATAACTGACAGCCTTGTTTCCGTGGTAACTGACTGCCCTGTTTCCAGGGTAACTGATCACCCTGTTTCCGGGATAACTGACTGCCCTGTTTCCAGGGTAACTGACTGCCCAATTTCCAGGGTAACTGACTGCCCTGTTTCCGGGGTAACTGCTCACCCTGTTTCCAGGGTAACTGACTGCCCAATTTCCAGGGTAACTGATCACCCTGTTTCCGGGATAACTGACTGCCTTGTTTCCGGGATAGCTGACTGCCCTGTTTCCAGGGTAACTGACGGCCCTGTTTCCAGGGTAACTGATCACCCTGTTTCCGGGATAACTGACTGCCCTGTTTCCGGGATAACTGACTGCCCTGTTTCCAGGTTAACTGACTTCCCTGTTTCCGGGGTAACTGTCTGCCCTGTTTCCAGGCTAACTGACTGCCCTGTTTCCAGGATAACTGATCACCCTGTTTCCGTGGTAACTGACCGCCCTGTTTCCGGGGTAACTGACCGCCCTGTTTCAAGGATAACTGATCACCCTGTTTCCGGGGTAACTGACCACCCTGTTTCCAGGGTCACTGACCGCCTTGTTTCCAGGAAAACTGACTGCCCTGTTTCCAGGGTAACTGACTGCCCTGTTTCCAGGGTAACTGATCACCCTGTTTCCGGGATAACTGACTGCCCAGTTTCCGGGATAACTGACTGCCCTGTTTCCAGGGTAACTGACTGCCCTGTTTCCAGGGTAACTGATCACCCTGTTTCCGGGATAACTGACTGCCCTGTTTCCAGGGTAACTGACTGCCCAATTCCCAGGGTAACTGACTGCCCTGTTTCCGGGGTAACTGCTCACCCTGTTTCCAGGGTAACTGACTGCCCAATTTCCAGGGTAACTGATCACCTTGTTTCTGGGATAACTGACTGCCTTGTTTCCGGGATAGCTGACTGCCCTGTTTCCAGGGTAACTGACTGCCCTGTTTCCAGGGTAACTGATCACCCTGTTTCCGGGATAACTGACTGCCCTGTTTCCGGGATAACTGACTGCCCTGTTTCCAGGTTAACTGACTGCCCTGTTTCCGGGGTAACTGTCTGCCCTGTTTCCAGGCTAAATGACTGCCCTGTTTCCAGGAAAACTGATCACCCTGTTTCCGTGGTAACTGACCGCCCTGTTTCCGGGGTAACTGACCGCCCTGTTTCAAGGATAACTGTTCACCCTGTTTCCGGGGTAACTGACTGCCTTGTTTCCGGGATAGCTGACTGCCCTGTTTCCGGGGTAACTGACTGCCCTGTTTCCAGGGTAATTGATCACCCTGTTTCCGGGATAACTGACTGCCCTGTTTCCGGGATAACTGACTGCCCTGTTTCCAGGTTAACTGACTGCCCTGTTTCCGGGGTAACTGTCTGCCCTGTTTCCAGGCTAACTGACTGCCCTGTTTCCAGGATAACTGATCACCCTGTTTCCGTGGTAACTGATCACCCTGTTTCCGGGGTAACTGACCACCCTGTTTCCAGGGTCACTGACCGCCTTGTTTCCAGGAAAACTGACTGCCCTGTTTCCAGGGTAACTGATCACCCTGTTTCCGTGGTAACTGACCGCCCTGTTTCCGGGGTAACTGACTGCCCTGTTTCAAGGATAACTGATCACCCTGTTTCCGGGGTAACTGACTGCCCTGTTTCCATGGTAACTGACTGCCCACTTTCCAGGGTAACTGATCACACTGTTTCCGGGACAACTGACTGCCCAGTTTCCAGGGTAAATGACTGCCCTGTTTCCGGGGTAACTGACTGCCCTGTTTCCAGGGTTATTAACTGCCCAGTTTCCAGGGTAACTGATCACCCTGTTTCCGGGATAACTGACTGCCCTGTTTCCGGGATAACTGACTGCCCTGTTTCCAGGGTAACTGACTGCCCTGTTTCCGGGGTAACTGTCTGACCTGTTTCCAGGGTAACTGATCACCCTGTTTCCGGGATAACTAACTGCCCTGTTTCCGGGATAACTGACTGCCCTGTTTCCAGGGTAACTGACTGCCCTGTTTCCGGGGTAACTGACTGCCCTGTTTCCAGGCTAACCGACTGCCCTGTTTCCAGTATAACTGATCACGCTGTTTCCGGGGTAAATGACAGCCCTGTTTCCGGGGTAACTCACTGCCCTGTTTCCGGGGTGACTGACCGCCCTGTTTCCAGGATAACTGATCGCCCTGTTTCCGGGGCAACTGACCACCCAGTTTCCAGGGTCACTGACGACCCTGTTTCCAGGATAAATGACTGCCCTGTTTCCAGGGTAACTGACTGCCCTGTTTCCGGCGTAACTGATCTCCCTGTTTCCAGGGTAACTGAACGCCCTGTTTCCAGGATAACGGACCTCCCTATGTCCGGGGTAACTGACTGCCCTGTTTCCAGGATAACTGACTGCCCTGTTTCCAGGTTAACTGACTGCCCTGTTTCCAGGGTAACTGATCACCCTGTTTCCAGGGTAACTGACTAACCTATTTCCAGGGAGTCTGACTGCCCTGTTTCCAGGGTGACTGACTGCCCAGTTTCCGGGGTAACTGAATGCCCTGTTTCCAGGGTAACTGACTGCCATGCTTCCGGGGTAACTGACTGCCCTGTTTCCAGGGTAACTGACTGCCCAGTTTCCAGGGTAACTGATCACCCTTTTTCCGGGATAACTGACAGCCTTGTTTCCGTGGTAACTGACTGCCCTGTTTCCAGGGTAACTGATCACCCTGTTTCCGGGATAACTGACTGCTCTGTTTCCAGGGTAATTGATCACCCTGTTTCCGGGATAACTGACTGCCCTGTTTCCGGGATAACTGACTGCCCTGTTTCCAGGTTAACTGACTGCCCTGTTTTCGGGGTAACTGTCTGCCCTGTTTCCAGGCTAACTGACTGCCCTGTTTCCAGGATAACTGATCACCCTGTTTCCGTGGTAACTGATCACCCTGTTTCCGGGGTAACTGACCACCCTGTTTTCAGGGTCACTGACCGCCTTGTTTCCAGGAAAACTGACTGCCCTGTTTCCAGGGTAACTGATCACCCTGTTTCCGTGGTAACTGACCGCCCTGTTTCCGGGGTAACCGACCGCCCTGTTTCAAGGATAACTGATCACCCTGTTTCCGGGGTAACTGACCACCCTGTTTCCAGGGTCACTGACCGCCTTGTTTCCAGGAAAACTGACTGCCCAGTTTCCGGAGTAACTGAATGCCCTGTTTCCAGGGTAACTGACTGCCCTGCTTCCGGGGTAACTGACTGCCCTGTTTCCATGGTAACTGACTGCCCACTTTCCAGGGTAACTGATCACCCTTTTTCCGGGATAACTGACTGCCCAGTTTCCGGGATAACTGACTGCCCTGTTTCCAGGGTAACTGATCACACTGTTTCCGGGACAACTGACTGCCCAGTATCAAGGGTAAATGACTGCCCTGTTTCCGGGGTAACTGACTGCCCTGTTTCCAGGGTTATTAACTGCCCAGTTTCCAGGGTAACTGATCACCCTGTTTCCGGGATAACTGACTGCCCTGTTTCCGGGATAACTGACTGCCCTGTTTCCAGGGTAACTGACTGCCCTGTTTCCGGGGTAACTGTCTGACCTGTTTCCAGGGTAACTGATCACCCTGTTTCCGGGATAACTAACTGCCCTGTTTCCGGGATAACTGACTGCCCTGTTTCCAGGGTAACTGACTGCCCTGTTTCCGGGGTAACTGACTGCCCTGTTTCCAGGCTAACCGACTGCCCTGTTTCCAGTATAACTGATCACGCTGTTTCCGGGGTAAATGACAGCCCTGTTTCCGGGGTAACTCACTGCCCTGTTTCCGGGGTGACTGACCGCCCTGTTTCCAGGATAACTGATCGCCCTGTTTCCAGGGCAACTGACCACCCAGTTTCCAGGGTCACTGACGACCCTGTTTCCAGGATAAATGACTGCCCTGTTTCCAGGGTAACTGACTGCCCTGTTTCCGGCGTAACTGATCTCCCTGTTTCCGGGGTAACTGAACGCCCTGTTTCCAGGATAACGGACCTCCCTATTTCCGGGGTAACTGACTGCCCTGTTTCCAGGATAACTGACTGCCCTGTTTCCAGGTTAACTGACTGCCCTGTTTCCAGGGTAACTGATCACCCTGTTTCCAGGGTAACTGACTAACCTATTTCCAGGGAGTCTGACTGCCCTGTTTCCAGGGTGACTGACTGCCCAGTTTCCGGGGTAACTGAATGCCCTGTTTCCAGGGTAACTGACTGCCATGCTTCCGGGGTAACTGACTGCCCTGTTTCCAGGGTAACTGACTGCCCAGTTTCCAGGGTAACTGATCACCCTTTTTCCGGGATAACTGACAGCCTTGTTTCCGTGGTAACTGACTGCCCTGTTTCCAGGGTAACTGATCACCCTGTTTCCGGGATAACTGACTGCCCTGTTTCCAGGGTAACTGACTGCCCAATTTCCAGGGTAACTGACTGCCCTGTTTCCGGGGTAACTGCTCACCCTGTTTCCAGGGTAACTGACTGCCCAATTTCCAGGGTAACTGATCACCCTGTTTCCGGGATAACTGACTGCCTTGTTTCCGGGATAGCTGACTGCCCTGTTTCCAGGGTAACTGACTGCCCTGTTTCCAGGGTAACTGATCACCCTGTTTCCGGGATAACTGACTGCCCTGTTTCCGGGATAACTGACTGCCCTGTTTCCAGGTTAACTGACTGCCCTGTTTCCGGGGTAACTGTCTGCCCTGTTTCCAGGCTAACTGACTGCCCTGTTTCCAGGATAACTGATCACCCTGTTTCCGTGGTAACTGACCGCCCTGTATCCGGGGTAACTGACCGCCCTGTTTCAAGGATAACTGATCACCCTGTTTCCGGGGTAACTGACCACCCTGTTTCCAGGGTCACTGACCGCCTTGTTTCCAGGAAAACTGACTGCCCTGTTTCCAGGGTAACTGACTGCCCTGTTTCCAGGGTAACTGATCACCCTGTTTCCGGGATAACTGACTGCCCAGTTTCCGGGATAACTGACTGCCCTTTTTCCAGGGTAACTGACTGCCCTGTTTCCGGGGTAACTGACTGCCCTGTTTCCAGGGTAACTGACTGCCCTGTTTCCAGGGTAACTGATCACCCTGTTTCCGGGATAACTGACTGCCCTGTTTCCAGGGTAACTGACTGCCCAATTCCCAGGGTAACTGACTGCCCTGTTTCCGGGGTAACTGCTCACCCTGTTTCCAGGGTAACTGACTGCCCAATTTCCAGGGTAACTGATCACCCTGTTTCCGGGATAAATGACTGCCTTGTTTCCGGGATAGCTGACTGCCCTGTTTCCAGGGTAACTGACTGCCCTGTTTCCAGGGTAACTGATCACCCTGTTTCCGGGATAACTGACTGCCCTGTTTCCGGGATAACTGACTGCCCTGTTTCCAGGAAAACTGATCACCCTGTTTCCGTGGTAACTGACCGCCCTGTTTCCGGGGTAACTGACCGCCCTGTTTCAAGGATAACTGTTCACCCTGTTTCCGGGGTAACTGACTGCCTTGTTTCCAGGATAGCTGACTGCCCTGTTTCCGGGGTAACTGACTGCCCTGTTTCCAGGGTAACTGATCACCCTGTTTCCGGGATAACTGACTGCCCTGTTTCCGGGATAACTGACTGCCCTGTTTCCAGGTTAACTGACTGCCCTGTTTCCGGGGTAACTGTCTGCCCTGTTTCCAGGCTAACTGACTGCCCTGTTTCCAGGATAACTGATCACCCTGTTTCCGTGGTAACTGATCACCCTGTTTCCGGGGTAACTGACCACCCTGTTTCCAGGGTCACTGACCGCCTTGTTTCCAGGAAAACTGACTGCCCTGTTTCCAGGGTAACTGATCACCCTGTTTCCGGGATAACTGACTGCCCAGTTTCCGGGATAACTGACTGCCCTTTTTCCAGGGTAACTGACTGCCCTGTTTCCGGGGTAACTGACTGCCCTGTTTCCAGGGTAACTGACTGCCCAGTTTCCAGGGTAACTGTTCACCCTGTTTCCCGGATAACTGACTGCCCTGTTTCCGGGGTAACTGACTGCCCTGTTTCCAGGGTAACTGATCACCCTGTTTCCGGGATAACTGACTGCCCTGTTTCCGGGATAACTGACTGCCCTGTCTCCGGGGTAACTGACTGCCCTGTTTCCAGGCTAACTGACTGCCCTGTTTCCAGGATAACTGATCACCCTGTTTCCGGGGTAACTGACCGCCCTGTTTCCAAGATAACTGATCACCCTGTTTCCGGGATAACTGACCACCATGTTTCCGGGATAACTGACTGCCCTGTCTCCGGGGTAACTGACTGCCCTGTTTCCAGGCTAACTAACTGCCCTGTTTCCAGGATAACTGATCACCCTGTTTCCGGGGTAACTAACCGCCCTGTTTCCAGAATAACTGACTGCCCTGTTTCCAGGATAAATGACTGCCCTGTTTCCAGGGTAACTGATCTCCAAGTTTCCGGGGTATCTGATCACCCTGTTTCCGGGTAACTGACTGCCCTGTTTCCGGGGTAACTGACTGCCCTGTTTCCAGGGTAACTGACCGCCCTGTTTCCAAGATAACTGATCACCCTGTTTCCGGGATAACTGACCACCCTGTTTCCAGGGTAACTGACTGCCCTGTTTCCGGGGTAAATGATCTCCCTGTTTCCGGGGTAACTGACCGCCCTGTTTCCAGGATAACTGACTGCCCTGTTTCCAGGATAAATGACTGCCCTGTTTCCAGGGTAACTGATCTCCCTGTTTCCGGGGTATCTGATCACCCTGTTTCCGGGTAACTGACTGCCCTGTTTCCGGGGTAACTGACTGCCCTGTTTCCAGGGTAAATGTTCACCCTGTTTCCGGGGTAACGGACTGCCCTGTTTCCAGGGCAACTGACTGCCCTGTTTCCGGGGTAACTGACTGCGCTGTTTCCAGGGTAACTGAATGCCCTGTTTCCTGGGTAACTGTTCACCCTGTTTGCGGGGTAACTGATCAACCTGTTTCCGGGATAACTGACTGCCTAGTTTCCAGGGTAACTGACTGCCCTGATTCCAGGGTAACTGATCTCCCTGTTTCCAGGGTAACTGACAGCCCTGTTTCCAGGATAACTGACTGCCCTGTTTCCAGGTTAACTGACTGCCCTGTTTCCAGGATAACTGACTGCCCTGTTTCCAGGTTAACTGACTGCCCTGTTTCCAGGGTAACTGACTGCCCTGTTTCCGGGGTAACTGATCACCCTGTTTCCGGGGTAACTGACTAACCTATTTCCAGGGTGTCTGACTGCCCTGTTTCCAGGGTGACTGAATGCTCTGTTTCCAGGGTAACTGACTGCCATGGTTCCGGGTTAACTGACAGCCCTGTTGCCAGGGTAACTGACTGCACAGTTTCCAGGGTAACTGATTACCCTTTTTCCGGGATAACTGACTGCCCTGTTTCCGGGATAACTGACTGCCCTGTTTCCAGGGTAACTGATCACCCTGTTTCCGGGATAACTGACTGCCCTGTTTCCAGGGTAACTGACTGCCCAATTTCCAGGGTAACTGACTGCCCTGTTTCCGGGGTAACTGCTCACCCTGTTTCCAGGGTAACTGACTGCCCAATTTCCAGGGTAACTGATCACCCTGTTTCCGGGATAACTGACTACCCTGTTTCCGGGATAGCTGACTGCCCTGTTTCCAGGGTAACTGACTGCCCTGTTTCCAGGGTAACTGATCACCCTGTTTCCGGGATAACTGACTGCCCTGTTTCCAGGATAACTGACTGCCCTGTTTCCAGGTTAACTGACTGCCCTGTTTCCGGGGTAACTGTCTGCCCTGTTTCCAGGCTAACTGACCACCCTGTTTCCAGGATAACTGACTGCCCATTTTCCAGGGTAACCACCCTGTTTCCGGCATAAATGTCTGCCCTGTTTCCGTGATAACTGACTGCCCTGTTTCCAGGGTAACTGACTGCCCTGTTTCCGGCGAAACTGACAGCCCTGTTTCCAGGGTAACAGATCACCCTGTTTCCGGGTTAACTGACCGCCCTTTTTGCAGGATGACTGTCTGCCCTGTTTACGGGATTACTGACTGCCCTGTTTCCAGGGTAACTGATCACCCTGTTTCCGTGATAAGTGACTGCCCTGCTTCCAGGGTAACTGACTGCGCAGTTTCCAGGGTAAATGACTGCCCTGTTTCTGGGGTAACTCACTGCCCTGTTTCCAGGGTAACTGACTGCCCAATTTCCAGGGTAACTGATCACCCTGTTTCCGGCATAAATGACTGCCCTGTTTCCGGGATAACTGACTGCCCTGTTTCCAGGGTAACTGACTGCGCTGTTTCTGGGGTAACTGACTGCCCAGTTTCCAGGGTAACTGTTCACCCTGTTACCCGGATAACTGACTGCCCTGTTTCCGGGATAACTGAATGCCCTGTTTCCAGGGTAACTGACTGCCCTGTTTCCAGGCTAACTGATCACCCTGTTTCCAGGATAACTGATCACCCTGTTTCCAGGGTAACTGACTGCCCTGTTTCCGGGGTAACTGACTGCCCTGTTTCCAGGGTAACTGATCACCCTGTTTCCGGCATAACAGACTGCCCTGTTTCCGGGATAACTGACTGCCCTGTTTCCAGGGTAACTGACTGCCCTGTTTCCAGGGGAACTGACTGCCCTGTTTCTGGGGTAACTGATCACCCTGTTTCCGGGATAACTGACTAACCTGTTTCCTGGGTGACAGACTGTCCTGTTTCCAGGGTAACAGACTGCCCAGTTTCCGGAGTAACTGAATGCCCTGTTTCCAGGGTAACTGACTGCCCTGCTTCCGGGGTAACTGACTGCCCTGTTTCCAGGGTAACTGACTGCCCAGTTTCCAGGATAACTGATCACCCTTTTTCCGGGATAACTGACAGCCCTGTTTCCGGGATAACTGACTGCCCTGTTTCCAGGGTAACTGATCACACTGTTTCCGGGGTAACTGACTGCCCTGTTTCCAGGGTAACTGACTGCCCAGTTTCCAGGGTAACTGATCACCCTGTTTCCGGGATAACTGACTTCCCTGTTTCCAGGGTAACTGATCACACTGTTTCCGGGACAACTGACTGCCCTGTTTCCAGGGTAACTGATCACCCTGTTTCCGGCATAACAGTGTGCCCTGTTTCCAGGGTAAAAAAACGCCCTGTTTCCGGTGTAACAGACCGCCCTGTTTCCAGGATAACAGATCACCCTGTTTCCGGGGTAACTGAGTAATCTGTTTCCAGGGATACTGACTGCCCTGTTTCCATGGTAATTGATCACCCTGTTTCTGGGGTAACTGACTGCCCTGTTTCCAGCGTAACTGACCGCCCTGTTTCCAGGATAACTGATCACCCTTTTTCCGGGGTAACTGAGTAATCTGTTTCCAGGGATACTGACTGCCCAGTTTCCATGGTAATTGATCACCCTGTTTCTGGGGTAACTGACTGCCCTGTTTCCAGGGTAACTGACTGCCCTGTTTCCAGGGTAACTGTTCACACTGTTTCCCGGATAACTGACTGCCCTGTTTCCGGGATAACTGACTGCCCTGTTTCCAGGGTAACTGACTGCCCTGTTTCCAGGGTAACTGACTGCCCTGTTTCCAGGGTAACTGATCACCCTGTTTCCGGGATAACTGACTGCCCTGTTTCCGGGATAACTGACTGCCCTGTTTCCAGGTTAACTGACTGCCCTGTTTCTGGGGTAACTGACTGCCCTGTTTCCATGCTAACTGACTGCCCTGTTTCCAGGATAACTGATCATCCTGTTTCCGGGGTAACTGACTGCCCTGTTTCCGAAGTAACTGACTGCCCTGTTTCCAGGGGAACAGAACCCCCTATTTCCGAGATAACTGACTGCCCTGTTTCCAGGGGAACTGACTGCCCTGTTTCCGGGGTAACTGATCACCCTGTTTCCGGGATAACTGACTAACCTGTTTCCAAGGTGACAGACTGTCCTGTTTCCAGGGTAACTCACTGCCCAGTTTCCGGAGTAACTGAATGCCCTTTTTCCAGGGTAACTGACTGCCCAGCTTCCGGGGTAACTGACTGCCCTGTTTCCAGGGTAACTGACTGCCCAGTTTCCAGGGTAACTGATCACCCTTTTTCCGGGATAACTGACTGCCCAGTTTCCGGGATAACTGACTGCCCTGTTTCCAGGGTAACTGATCACACTGTTTCCGGGACAACTGACTGCCCTGTTTCCAGGGTAACTGACTGCCCAGTTTCCAAGGTAAATGACTGCCCTGTTTCCGGGGTAACTGACTGCCCTGTTTCCAGGGTTATTAACTGCCCAGTTTCCAGGGTAACTGATCACCCTGTTTCCGGGATAACTGACTGCACTGTTTCCGGGATAACTGACTGCCCTGTTTCCAGGGTGACTGACTGCCCTGTTTCCGGGGTAACTGTCTGACCTGTTTCCAGGGTAACTGATCACCCTGTTTCCGGGATAACTAACTGCCCTGTTTCCGGGATAACTGACTGCCCTGTTTCCAGGGTAACTGACTGCCCTGTTTCCGGGGTAACTGACTGCCCTGTTTCAAGGCTAACCGACTGCCCTGTTTCCAGGATAACTGATCACCCTGTTTCCGGGGTAAATGACAGCCCTGTTTCCGGGGTAAATCACTGCCCTGTTTCCGGGGTAAATGACCGCCCTGTTTCCAGGATAACTGATCGCCCTGTTTCCGGGATAACTGACTGCCCTGTTTCCAGGTTAACTGACTGCCCTGTTTCCGGGGTAACTGATCTCCCTGTTTCCAGGCTAACTGACAGCCCTGTTTCCAGGATAACTGATCACCCTGTTTCCGTGGTAACTGACCGCCCTGTTTCCGGGATAACTGTCCGCCCTGTTTCAATGATAACTGATCACCCTGTTTCCGGGGTAACTGACCACCCTGTTTCCAGGGTCACTGACCGCCCTGTTTCCAGGAAAACTGACTGCCCTGTTTCCAGGGTAACTGACTGCCCTGTTTCCAGGGTAACTGATCACCCTGTTTCCAGGATAACTGACTGCCCTGTTTCCGGGATAACTGACTGCCCTTTTTCCAGGGTAACTGACTGCCCTGTTTCCGGGGTAACTGACTGCCCTGTTTGCAGGGTAACTGACTGCCCTGTTTCCAGTGTAACTGTTCACCCTGTTTCCGGATAACTGACTGCCCTGTTTCCGGGATAACTGACTGCCCTGTTTCCAGGGTAACTGACTGCCCTGTTTCCGGGGTAACTGACTGCCCTGTTTCCAGGGTAACTGACTGCCCTGTTTCCGGGATAACTGACTGCCCTGTTTCCGGGGTAGCTGTCTGCCCTGTTTCCAGGGTAACTGACTGCCCTGTTTCCAGGTTAACTGACTGCCCTGTTTCCAGGATAACTGATCACCCTGTTTTCGGGGTAACTGACTGCCATGTTTCCGGGGTAACTGACCGCCCTGTTTCCAGGATAACTGATCAACCTGTTTCCAGGATAACTGACTGCCCTGTTTCCAGGGTAACTGATCTCCCTGTTTCCGGGGTAACTGATCACCCTGTTTCCGGGTAAGTGACTGCCCTGTTTCCAGGGTAACTGACTGCCCTGTTTCCAGGGTAACTGATCTCCCTGTTTCCAGGGTAACTGATCACCCTGTTTCCGGGGTAACTGACGGCCCTGTTTCCAGGGTAACTGATCTCCCTGTTTCCAGTGTAACTGATCACCCTGTTTCTGGGGTACCTGACTGCCCTGTTTCCGGGGTAACTGACTGCCCTGTTTCCAGGATAACTGACTGCCCTGTTTCCAGGATAACTGATCACCCTGTTTCCGGGGTAACTGGCTGCCCTGTTTCCGGGGTAACTGACCGCCCTGTTTCCAGGATAACTGACCACCCTGTTTCCAGGATAACTGACTGCCCTGCTTCCAGGGTAACTGATCTCCCTGTTTCCGGGGAAACTGATCACCCTGTTTCCGGATAAGTGACTGCCCTGTTTCCAGGGTAACTGACTGCCCTGTTTCCAGGGTAACTGATCTCCCTGTTTCCAGGGTAACTGATCACCCTGTTTCCGGGGTAACTGACGGCCCTGTTTCCAGGGTAACTGATCTCCCTGTTTCCTATGTAACTGATCACCCTGTATCTGGAGTAACTGACTGCCCTGTTTCCAGGGCAAGTGACCGCCCTGTTTCCGGGGTAACTGACTGTCCAGTTTCCAGGGTAACTGTTCACCCTGTTTCCGGGGTAACTGATCACCCTGTTTCCGGGGCAACTGACCGCCCTGCTTCCAGGGTAAGGGGACGCCCTGTTTCCGGGGTAACTGACTGCCCTGTTTCCAGGGTAACTGACCGCCCTGTTTTCGGGGTAACTGACCGCCCTGTTTCCAGGATAACTGACTGCCCTGTTTCCAGGGTAACTGATCACCCTTTTTCCGGGATAACTGACTGCCCTGTTTACGGGATTACTGACTGCCCTGTTTCCAGGGTAACTGATCACCCTGTTTGCGGGATAACTGACTGCCCTGTTTCCAGGGTAACTGACTGCCCAGTTTCCAGTGTAACTGACTGCCCTGTTTCCAGGGGAACTGACTGCCCTGTTTCCAGGGTAACTGACTGCCCAGTTTCCAGGGTAACTGATCACCCTGTTTCCGGGATAACTGACTGCCCTGTTTCCGGGATAACTGATCACCCTTTTTCCGGGATAACTGACTGCCCTGTTTCCAGGTTAACTGATCACCCTGTTTGCGGGATAACTGACTGCCCTGTTTCCAGGGTAACTGACTGCCCAGTTTCCAGGGTAACTGACTGCCCTGTTTCCAGGGAAACTGACTGCCCAGTTTCCAGGGTAACTGACTGCCCTGTTTCCAGGGTAACTGACTGCCCAGTTTCCAGGGTAACTGATCACCCTGTTTCCGGGATAACTGACTGCCCTGTTTCCGGGATAACTGACCGCCCTTTTTCCAGGGTAACTGACTGCCCTGTTTCCGGGGTAACTGACTGCCCTGTTTCCATGGTAACTGACAGCCCAGTTTCCAGGATAACTGATCACCCTGTTTCCGGGATAACTGACTGCCCTGTTTCCGGGATAACTGACTGCCCTGTTTCCGGGGTAACTGACTGCCCTGTTTCCAGGGTAAATGACTGCCCTGTTTCCAGGGTAACTGATCACCCTGTTTCCGGGATAACTGACTGCCCTGTTTCCGGGATAACTGATCACCCTTTTTCCGGGATTACTGACTGCCCTGTTTCCAGGTTAACTGATCACCCTGTTTGCGGGATAACTGACTGCCCAGTTTCCAGGGTAACTGATCACCCTGTTTCCGGGATAACTGACTGCCCTGTTTCCGGGATAACTGACCGCCCTTTTTCCAGGGTAACTGACTGCCCTTTTTCCGGGGTAACTGACTGCCCTGTTTCCATGGTAACTGACAGCCCAGTTTCCAGGATAACTGATCACCCTGTTTCCGGGATAACTGACTGCCCTGTTTCCGGGATAACTGACTGCCCTGTTTCCGGGGTAACTGACTGCCCTGTTTCCAGGGTAACTGACTGCCCAGTTTCCAGGGTAACTGATCACCCTGTTTCCGGGATAACTGACTGCCCTGTTTCCGGGATAACTGATCACCCTTTTTCCGGGATTACTGACTGCCCTGTTTCCAGGTTAACTGATCACCCTGTTTGCGGGATAACTGACTGCCCTGTTTCCAGGGTAACTGACTGCCCAGTTTCCAGGGTAACTGACTGCCCTGTTTCCAGGGAAACTGACTGCCCAGTTTCCAGGGTAACTGACTGCCCTGTTTCCAGGGTAACTGACTGCCCAGTTTCCAGGGTAACTGATCACCCTGTTTCCGGGATAACTGACTGCCCTGTTTCCGGGATAACTGACCGCCCTTTTTCCAGGGTAACTGACTGCCCTGTTTCCGGGGTAACTGACTGCCCTGTTTCCATGGTAACTGACAGCCCAGTTTCCAGGATAACTGATCACCCTGTTTCCGGGATAACTGACTGCCCTGTTTCCGGGATAACTGACTGCCCTGTTTCCGGGGTAACTGACTGCCCTGTTTCCAGGGTAAATGACTGCCCTGTTTCCAGGATAACTGATCACCCTGTTTCCGGGGTAACTGACTGCCCTGTTTCCAGGGTTATGGACCGCCCTGTTTCTTGCGTAACCGAATGCCCTATTTCCGGGATAACTGACCGCCCTGTTTCCAGGATAACTGATCACCCTGTTTCCGGGGTAACTGACCACCATGCTTCCAGGGTAACTGACCACCCTGTTTCCAGGGTAACTGACTGCCCTATTTCCGGGGTAACTGATCTCCCTGTTTCTGGGGTAACTGTCCGCCCTGTTTCCAGGATAACTGACCGCTCCATTTCCGGGGTAACTGACCGCCCTGTTTCCAGGATAACTGACTGCCCTGTTTCCAGGATAACTGACTGCCCTGTTTCCTGGATAAGTGACCGCCCTGTTTCCAGGTGAACTAACTGCCCTGTTTCCAGGGAAACTGACTGCCCTGTTTCCAGGGTAACTGACCGCCCTGTTTCCGGGGTAACTGATCTCCCTGTTTCCGTGGTAACTGACCGCCCTGTTTCCAGGACATCTGACCGCCCTATTTCCGGGGTAACTGACCGCCCTATTTCCAGGATAACTGTCTGCCCTGTTTCCAGGATAACTGACTGCCCTGTTTCCAGGGTAACTGACTGCCCACTTTCCAGGGTAACTGATCACCCTGTTTCCAGGATAAGTGACTGCCCTGTTTCCAGGGTAACTGACCGCCCTGTTTCCAGGGTATCTGACTGCCCAGTTTCCAGGGTAACTGATCACCCTGTTTCCGGGGTAACTGACTGCCCTGTTTCCAGGATAACTGATCACCCTGTTTCCGGGGTAACTGACTGCCCTGATTCCGGGGTAACTGATCTCCCTGTTTCCTATGTAACTGATCACCCTGTTTCTGGGGTAACTGACTGCCCTGTTTCCAGGGCAAGTGACCGCCCTGTTTCCGGGGTAACTGACTGTCCAGTTTCCAGTGTAACTGTTCACCCTGTTTCCGGGGTAACTGATCACCCTGTTTCCGGGGCAACTGACCGCCCTGTTTCCAGGGTAACAGTTCACCCTGTTTCCGGGGTAAATGACTGCCCTGTTTCCAGGGTAAGGGGCCGCCCTGTTTCCGGGGTAACTGACTGCCCTGTTTCCAGGGTAACTGACCGCCCTGTTTTTGGGGTAACTGACCGCCCTGTTTCCAGGATAACTGACTGCCCAGTTTCCAGGGTAACTGATCACGCTTTTTCCGGGATAACTGACTGCCCTGTTTACGGGATTACTGACTGCCCTGTTTCCAGGGTAACTGATCACCCTGTTTCCGGGATAACTGACTGCCCTGTTTCCAGGGTAACTGACTGCCCTGTTTCCAGGGGAACTGACTGCCCAGTTTCCAGGGTAACTGACTGCCCTGTTTCCAGGGTAACTGACTGCCCAGTTTCCAGGGTAACTGATCACCCTGTTTCCGGGATAACTGACTGCCCTGTTTCCGGGATAACTGACCGCCCTTTTTCCAGGGTAACTGACTGCCCTGTTTCCGGGGTAACTGACTGCCCAGTTTCCAGGGTAACTGACAGCCCAGTTTCCAGGGTAACTGATCACCCTGTTTCCGGGATAACTGACTGCCCTGTTTCCGGGATAACTGACTGCCCTGTTTCCGGGGTAACTGACTGCCCTGTTTCCAGGGAAAATGACTGCCCTGTTTCCAGGATAACTGATCACCCTGTTTCCGGGGTAACTGACTGCCCTGTTTCCAGGGTTATTGACCGCCCTGTTTCTTGCATAACCGAATGCCCTGTTTCCGGGGTAACTGACCGCCCTGTTTCCAGGATAACTGACCACCCTGTTTCCAGGATAACTGACTGCCCTGTTTCCAGGGTAACTGACTGCCCTATTTCCGGGGTAACTGATCTCCCTGTTTCTGGGGTAACTGACCGCCCTGTTTCCAGGATAACTGACCGCTCCATTTCCGGGGTAACTGACCGCCCTGTTTCCAGGATAACTGACTGCCCTGTTTCCAGGATAACTGACTGCCCTGTTTCCTGGATAACTGACCGCCCTGTTTCCAGGTGAACTAACTGCCCTGTTTCCAGGGAAACTGACTGCCCTGTTTCCGGGATAACTGACTGCCCTGTTTCCGGGGTAACTGACTGCCCTGTTTCCAGGGTAAATGACTGCCCTGTTTCCAGGATAACTGATCACCCTGTTTCCGGGGTAACTGACTGCCCTGTTTCCAGGGTTATGGACCGCCCTGTTTCTTGCGTAACCGAATGCCCTGTTTCCGGGATAACTGACCGCCCTGTTTCCAGGATAACTGATCACCCTGTTTCCGGGGTAACTGACCACCATGCTTCCAGGGTAACTGACCACCCTGTTTCCAGGGTAACTGACTGCCCTATTTCCGGGGTAACTGATCTCCCTGTTTCTGGGGTAACTGTCCGCCCTGTTTCCAGGATAACTGACCGCTCCATTTCCGGGGTAACTGACCGCCCTGTTTCCAGGATAACTGACTGCCCTGTTTCCAGGATAACTGACTGCCCTGTTTCCTGGATAAGTGACCGCCCTGTTTCCAGGTGAACTAACTGCCCTGTTTCCAGGGTAACTGACTGCCCTGTTTCCAGGGTAACTGACCGCCCTGTTTCCGGGGTAACTGATCTCCCTGTTTCCGTGGTAACTGACCGCCCTGTTTCCAGGACATCTGACCGCCCTATTTCCGGGGTAACTGACCGCCCTATTTCCAGGATAACTGTCTGCCCTGTTTCCAGGATAACTTACTGCCCTGTTTCCAGGGTAACTGACTGCCCACTTTCCAGGGTAACTGATCACCCTGTTTCCAGGATAAGTGACTGCCCTGTTTCCAGGGTAACTGACCGCCCTGTTTCCAGGGTATCTGACCGCCCAGTTTCCAGGGTAACTGATCACCCTGTTTCCGGGGTAACTGACTGCCCTGTTTCCAGGTTAACTGACTGCCCTGTTTCCAGGATAACTGATCACCCTGTTTCCGGGGTAACTGACTGCCCTGATTCCGGGGTAACTGATCTCCCTGTTTCCTATGTAACTGATCACCCTGTATCTGGAGTAACTGACTGCCCTGTTTCCAGGGCAAGTGACCGCCCTGTTTCCGGGGTAACTGACTGTCCAGTTTCCAGGGTAACTGTTCACCCTGTTTCCGGGGTAACTGATCACCCTGTTTCCGGGGCAACTGACCGCCCTGTTTCCAGGGTAACAGTTCACCCTGTTTCCGGGGTAAATGACTGCCCTGTTTCCAGGGTAAGGGGCCGCCCTGTTTCCGGGGTAACTGACTGCCCTGTTTCCAGGGTAACTGACCGCCCTGTTTTCGGGGTAACTGACCGCCCTGTTTCCAGGATAACTGACTGCCCTGTTTCCAGGGTAACTGATCACCCTTTTTCCGGGATAACTGACTGCCCTGTTTACGGGATTACTGACTGCCCTGTTTCCAGGGTAACTGATCACCCTGTTTGCGGGATAACTGACTGCCCTGTTTCCAGGGTAACTGACTGCCCAGTTTCCAGTGTAACTGACTGCCCTGTTTCCAGGGGAACTGACTGCCCTGTTTCCAGGGTAACTGACTGCCCAGTTTCCAGGGTAACTGATCACCCTGTTTCCGGGATAACTGACTGCGCTGTTTCCGGGATAACTGATCACCCTTTTTCCGGGATAACTGACTGCCCTGTTTACGGGATTACTGACTGCCCTATTTCCAGGTTAACTGATCACCCTGTTTGCGGGATAACTGACTGCCCTGTTTCCAGGGTAACTGACTGCCCAGTTTCCAGGGTAACTGACTGCCCTGTTTCCAGGGGAACTGACTGCCCAGTTTCCAGGGTAACTGACTGCCCTGTTTCCAGGGTAACTGACTGCCCAGTTTCCAGGGTAACTGATCACCCTGTTTCCGGGATAACTGACTGCCCTGTTTCCGGGATAACTGACCGCCCTTTTTCCAGGGTAACTGACTGCCCTGTTTCCGGGGTAACTGACTGCCCTGTTTCCATGGTAACTGACAGCCCAGTTTCCAGGGTAACTGATCACCCTGTTTCCGGGATAACTGACTGCCCTGTTTCCGGGATAACTGACTGCCCTGTTTCCGGGGTAACTGACTGCCCTGTTTCCAGGGTAAATGACTGCCCTGTTTCCAGGATAACTGATCACCCTGTTTCCGGGGTAACTGACTGCCCTGTTTCCAGGGTTATGGACCGCCCTGTTTCTTGCGTAACCAAATGCCCTGTTTCCGGGATAACTGACCGCCCTGTTTCCAGGATAACTGATCACCCTGTTTCCGGGGTAACTGACCACCATGCTTCCAGGGTAACTGACCACCCTGTTTCCAGGGTAACTGACTGCCCTATTTCCGGGGTAACTGATCTCCCTGTTTCTGGGGTAACTGTCCGCCCTGTTTCCAGGATAACTGACCGCTCCATTTCCGGGGTAACTGACCGCCCTGTTTCCAGGATAACTGACTGCCCTGTTTCCAGGATAACTGACTGCCCTGTTTCCTGGATAAGTGACCGCCCTGTTTCCAGGTGAACTAACTGCCCTGTTTCCAGGGAAACTGACTGCCCTGTTTCCAGGGTAACTGACCGCCCTGTTTCCGGGGTAACTGATCTCCCTGTTTCCGTGGTAACTGACCGCCCTGTTTCCAGGACATCTGACCGCCCTATTTCCGGGGTAACTGACCGCCCTATTTCCAGGATAACTGTCTGCCCTGTTTCCAGGATAACTGACTGCCCTGTTTCCAGGGTAACTGACTGCCCACTTTCCAGGGTAACTGATCACCCTGTTTCCAGGATAAGTGACTGCCGTGTTTCCAGGGTAACTGACCGCCCTGTTTCCAGGGTATCTGACTGCCCAGTTTCCAGGGTAACTGATCACCCTGTTTCCGAGGTAACTGACTGACCTGTTTCCAGGTTAACTGACTGCCCTGTTTCCAGGATAACTGATCACCCTGTTTCCGGGGTAACTGACTGCCCTGATTCCGGGGTAACTGATCTCCCTGTTTCCTATGTAACTGATCACCCTGTTTCTGGGGTAACTGACTGCCCTGTTTCCAGGGCAAGTGACCGCCCTGTTTCCGGGGTAACTGACTGTCCAGTTTCCAGTGTAACTGTTCACCCTGTTTCCGGGGTAACTGATCACCCTGTTTCCGGGGCAACTGACCGCCCTGTTTCCAGGGTAACAGTTCACCCTGTTTCCGGGGTAAATGACTGCCCTGTTTCCAGGGTAAGGGGCCGCCCTGTTTCCGGGGTAACTGACTGCCCTGTTTCCAGGGTAACTGACCGCCTTGTTTTTGGGGTAACTGACCGCCCTGTTTCCAGGATAACTGACTGCCCTGTTTCCAGGGTAACTGATCACGCTTTTTCCGGGATAACTGACTGCCCTGTTTACGGGATTACTGACTGCCCTGTTTCCAGGGTAACTGATCACCCTGTTTCCGGGATAACTGACTGCCCTGTTTCCAGGGTAACTGACTGCCCTGTTTCCAGGGGAACTGACTGCCCAGTTTCCAGGGTAACTGACTGCCCTGTTTCCAGGGTAACTGACTGCCCAGTTTCCAGGGTAACTGATCACCCTGTTTCCGGGATAACTGACTGCCCTGTTTCCGGGATAACTGACCGCCCTTTTTCCAGGGTAACTGACTGCCCTGTTTCCGGGGTAACTGACTGCCCTGTGTCCAGGGTAACTGACAGCCCAGTTTCCAGGGTAACTGATCACCCTGTTTCCGGGATAACTGACTGCCCTGTTTCCGGGATAACTGACTGCCCTGTTTCCGGGGTAACTGACTGCCCTGTTTCCAGGGAAAATGACTGCCCTGTTTCCAGGATAACTGATCACCCTGTTTCCAGGGTAACTGACTGCCCTGTTTCCAGGGTTATTGACCGCCCTGTTTCTTGCATAACCGAATGCCCTGTTTCCGGGGTAACTGACCGCCCTGTTTCCAGGATAACTGACCACCCTGTTTCCAGGATAACTGACTGCCCTGTTTCCAGGGTAACTGACTGCCCTATTTCCGGGGTAACTGATCTCCCTGTTTCTGGGGTAACTGACCGCCCTGTTTCCAGGATAACTGACCGCTCCATTTCCGGGGTAACTGACCGCCCTGTTTCCAGGATAACTGACTGCCCTGTTTCCAGGATAACTGACTGCCCTGTTTCCTGGATAACTGACCGCCCTGTTTCCAGGTGAACTAACTGCCCTGTTTCCAGGGAAACTGACTGCCCTGTTTCCGGGATAACTGACTGCCCTGTTTCCGGGGTAACTGACTGCCCTGTTTCCAGGGTAAATGACTGCCCTGTTTCCAGGATATCTGATCACCCTGTTTCCGGGGTAACTGACTGCCCTGTTTCCAGGGTTATGGACCGCCCTGTTTCTTGCGTAACCGAATGCCCTGTTTCCGGGATAACTGACCGCCCTGTTTCCAGGATAACTGATCACCCTGTTTCCGGGGTAACTGACCACCATGCTTCCAGGGTAACTGACCACCCTGTTTCCAGGGTAACTGACTGCCCTATTTCCGGGGTAACTGATCTCCCTGTTTCTGGGGTAACTGTCCGCCCTGTTTCCAGGATAACTGACCGCTCCATTTCCGGGGTAACTGACCGCCCTGTTTCCAGGATAACTGACTGCCCTGTTTCCAGTATAACTGACTGCCCTGTTTCCTGGATAAGTGACCGCCCTGTTTCAAGGTGAACTAACTGCCCTGTTTCCAGGGAAACTGACTGCCCTGTTTCCAGGGTAACTGACCGCCCTGTTTCCGGGGTAACTGATCTCCCTGTTTCCGTGGTAACTGACCGCCCTATTTCCGGGGTAACTGATCTCCCTGTTTCTGGGGTAACTGTCCGCCCTGTTTCCAGGATAACTGACCGCTCCATTTCCGGGGTAACTGACCGCCCTGTTTCCAGGATAACTGACTGCCCTGTTTCCAGGATAACTGACTGCCCTGTTTCCTGGATAAGTGACCGCCCTGTTTCCAGGTGAACTAACTGCCCTGTTTCCAGGGAAACTGACTGCCCTGTTTCCAGGGTAACTGACCGCCCTGTTTCCGGGGTAACTGATCTCCCTGTTTCCGTGGTAACTGACCGCCCTGTTTCCAGGACATCTGACCGCCCTATTTCCGGGGTAACTGACCGCCCTATTTCCAGGTAACTGTCTGCCCTGTTTCCAGGATAACTGACTGCCCTGTTTCCAGGGTAACTGACTGCCCACTTTCCAGGGTAACTGATCACCCTGTTTCCAGGATAAGTGACTGCCCTGTTTCCAGGGTAACTGACCGCCCTGTTTCCAGGGTATCTGACTGCCCAGTTTCCAGGGTAACTGATCACCCTGTTTCCGGGGTAACTGACTGCCCTGTTTCCAGGTTAACTGACTGCCCTGTTTCCAGGATAACTGATCACCCTGTTTCCGGGGTAACTGACTGCCCTGATTCCGGGGTAACTGATCTCCCTGTTTCCTATGTAACTGATCACCCTGTTTCTGGGGTAACTGACTGCCCTGTTTCCAGGGCAAGTGACCGCCCTGTTTCCGGGGTAACTGACTGTCCAGTTTCCAGCGTAACTGTTCACCCTGTTTCCAGGGTAACTGATCACCCTGTTTCCGGGGCAACTGACCGCCCTGTTTCCAGGGTAACAGTTCACCCTGTTTCCGGGGTAAATAACTGCCCTGTTTCCAGGGTAAGGGGCCGCCCTGTTTCCGGGGTAACTGACTGCCCTGTTTCCAGGGTAACTGACCGCCCTGTTTTTGGGGTAACTGACCGCCCTGTTTCCAGGATAACTGACTGCCCTGTTTCCAGGGTAACTGATCACGCTTTTTCCGGGATAACTGACTGCCCTGTTTACGGGATTACTGACTGCCCTGTTTCCAGGGTAACTGATCACCCTGTTTCCGGGATAACTGACTGCCCTGTTTCCAGGGTAACTGACTGCCCTGTTTCCAGGGGAACTGACTGCCAAGTTTCCAGGGTAACTGACTGCCCTGTTTCCAGTGTAACTGACTGCCCAGTTTCCAGGGTAACTGATCACCCTGTTTCCGGGATAACTGACTGCCCTGTTTCCGGGATAACTGACCGCCCTTTTTCCAGGGTAACTGACTGCCCTGTTTCCGGGGTAACTGACTGCCCTGTGTCCAGGGTAACTGACAGCCCAGTTTCCAGGGTAACTGATCACCCTGTTTCCGGGATAACTGACTGCCCTGTTTCCGGGATAACTGACTGCCCTGTTTCCGGGGTAACTGACTGCCCTGTTTCCAGGGAAAATGACTGCCCTGTTTCCAGGATAACTGACCACCCTGTTTCCAGGATAACTGACTGCCCTGTTTCCAGGGTAACTGACTGCCCTATTTCCGGGGTAACTGATCTCCCTGTTTCTGGGGTAACTGACCGCCCTGTTTCCAGGATAACTGACCGCTCCATTTCCGGGGTAACTGACCGCCCTGTTTCCAGGATAACTGACTGCCCTGTTTCCAGGATAACTGACTGCCCTGTTTCCTGGATAACTGACCGCCCTGTTTCCAGGTGAACTAACTGCCCTGTTTCCAGGGAAACTGACTGCCCTGTTTCCAGGGTAACTGACCGGCCTGTTTCCGGGGTAACTGATCTCCCTGTTTCCGTGGTAACTGACCGCGCTGCTTCCAGGACATCTGACCGCCCTATTTCCGGGGCAACTGACCGCCCTGTTTCCAGGATAACTGTCTGCCCTGTTTCCAGGATAACTGACTGCCCTGTTTCCAGGGTAACTGACTGCCCACTTTCCAGGGTAACTGATCACCCTGTTTCCAGGATAAGTGACTGCCCTGTTTCCAGGGTAACTGTCCGCCCTGTTTCCAGGGTATCTGACTGCCCAGTTTCCAGGGTAACTGATCACCCTGTTTCCGGGATAACTGACTGCCCTGTTTCCAGGGTAACTGACTGCCCTGTTTCCAGGGGAACTGACTGCCCTGTTTCCGGGGTAACTGTTCACCCTGTTTCCAGGGTAACTGACTGCCCAGTTTCTGGGGTAACTGATTGCGCTTTTTCCAGGGTAACTGACTGCCCTGCTTCTGGGGTAACTGACTGCCCTGTTTACAGGGTAACTGACTGCCCCGTTTCCAGAGTAACTGATCACCCTTTTTCTGGGATAACTGACTGCCCTTTTTCCGGGATTACTTACTGCCCTGTATCCAGGGTAACTGCTCACCCTGTATCCGGCATAACTGACTAAGCTGTTTCCAGGGTGACTGACTGCCCAGTTTCCAGGGTAACTGACTGCCCTGATTCCGGGGTAACTGACTGCCCTGCTTCCAGGGTAACTGACTGCACATTTTCCAGGGTAACTGATCACCCTGTTTCCAGGGTCACTGACGCGCCTGTTTCCAGGAAAACTGATCACCCTGTTTCCGGGGTAACTGATTGCCCTGTTTCCAGGGTAACTGACCATCCTGTTTCCGGGGTAACTGACTGCCCTGTTTCCAGGGAAACTGACCACCCTGTTTCCTGGGTAACTCACTGCCCTGTTTCCGGGGTAACTGACTGCCCTGTTTCCAGGCTAACTGTCTGCCCAGTTTCCAGGGTAACTGATCACACTGTTTCCGGGATAACTGACTGCCCCCTTTCCGGGATAACTGACTGCCCTGTTTCCAGGGTAACTGACTTTCCTGTTTCCGGGATAACTGACTGCCCTGTTTCCGGGATAACTGATTGCCCTTTTTCCAGGGAGCTTACTGCCCTGTTTCCGGGGTAACTGACTGCCCTGTTTCCAGGCTAACTGAATGCCCTGTTTCCAGGATAACTGATCACCCTGTTTCCGGGGTAACTGACTAATTTGTTTCCAGGGTTACTGAACGCCCTGTTTCCGGGAAAACTGACTGCCCTGTTTCCAGGATAACTGATCACCCTGTTTCCGGGGTAACTGACCACCCTGTTTCCAGGGTAACTGACCACCCTGTATCCAGGATAACTGACTGCCCTGTTTCCAGGGTAACTGACAGCCGTGTTTCCGGGGTAACTGATCTCACTTTTTTCGGGGTAACTGACCGCCCGGTTTCCTGGATAACTGACCGCCCTATTTCCGGGGTAACTGACCGCCCTCTTTCCGGGACAACTGACTGCCCCGTTTCCAGGGTAACTGATCACCCTGTTTCCGGGGTAACTGATTGCCCTGTTTCCAGGGTAACTGACCACCCTGTTTCCGGGGTAACTGAATGCCCTGTTTCCAGGGAAACTGACCACCCTGTTTCCTGGGTAACTGACTGCCCTGTTTCCAGGGTAACTGCTCAGTTTCCTGGGTAACTGATCACCCTGCTTCCGGGATAACTGACAGCCCTGTTTCCAGGGTAACTGACCGCCCTGTTTCCAGGGTAACTGACTGCCCTGTTTCAAGGGTAACTGATCAACCTGTTTCCGGGATAGCTGACTGCCCTGTTTCCAGGTTAACTAACCGCCCTGTTTCCAGGGTAACTGACTGCCCTGTTTCCAGGATAATTGACTGCACTGTTTCCAGGGTAACTGATCACCCTGTTTCCGGGATAACTGACTGCCCTGTTTCCAGGGTAACTGATCACCCTGTTTACGGGATAACTGACTGCCCTGTTTCCGGGATAACTGACTGCCCTGTTTCCAGTGTAACTTACTGCCCGGTTTCCGGGGTAACTGACTGCCCTGTTTCCAGGCTAATTGACTGCCCTGTTTCCAGGATAACTGATCACCCTTTATACGGGATAACTGACTGCCCTGTTTCCAGGGTAACTGACTGCCCAGTTTCCAGTGTAACTGATCACCCTGTTTCCAGGGTAACTGAGCGCCCTGTTTCTGGGGTAATTACCCGCCCTGTTTCCGGGAAAACGGATCGCCCTGTTTCCGGGTAACTGATCACCCTGTTTCCGGGGAAACGAATCGCCCTGTTTCCGGGGAAACTGATCAACCTGTTTCCGGGATAACTGAATGCCCAGTTTCCAGGTTAACGAACCGCCCTGTTTCCAGGGTAACTGACTGCCCTGTTTCCAGGAGAACTAACTGCCCTGTTTCCAGGGTAACTGATCACACTGTTTCCGCGATAACTGATTGCCCTGTTTCCAGGGTAACTGATCACCCTGTTTCCGGGATAACTGACTGCCCTGTTTCCGGGATAACTGACTGCCCTGTTTCCAGGGTAACTTACTGCCCTGTTTCCGGGGTAACTGATCACCCTGCTTCCGGGGTAACTGACAAATCTGTTTCCAGGGTTACTGACCGCCCTGTTTCCGGGGTAACTGACCGTCCTTTTTCCAGGATAACAGATCGCCCTATTTCTGGGGTAATTAACCGCCCTATTTCCTGGGTAACAGAACGTCCTGTTTCCGGGGTAACTGACTGCCCTGTTTCCAGGGTAACTGACCGCCCTGTTTCCGGGAAAACGGATCGCCCTGTTTCCGGGTAACTGATCACCCTGTTTGGGGGAAGCTAATCGCCCTGTTTCCGGGGAAACTGATCACCCTGTTTCCGGGGTAACTGACAGCCCTGTTTCCACGGTAACTGATCACCCTGTTTCCCGGATAACTGACTGCCCTGTTTCCAGGGTAACTGACCGCCCTGTTTCCAGGGTAACTGACTGCCCTGTTTCCAGGGAAACTGATCAACCTGTTTCTGGGATAACTGACTGCCCTGTTTCCAGGGTAACTGACTGCCCTGTTTCCAGGATAACTGACTGCCCTGTTTCCAGGGTAACTGATCACCCTGTTTCCGGGATAACTGCCTGCCCTGTTTCCAGGGTAACTGATCACTCTGTTTCCGGGATAACTGACTGCCCTGTTTCCGGGATAACTGATTCCAGGCTAACTTACTGCCCTGTTTCCGGGGTAACTGATCACCCTGCTTCCGGGGTAACTGACAAATCTGTTTCCAGGGTTACTGACCGCTCTGTTTCCGGGGTAACCGAATGCCCTGTTTCCGGGGTAACTGACCGCCCTGTTTCCAGGATATCTGATCGCTCTGTTTCTGGGGTAATTAACCGCCCTGTTTCCGGGGTAACTGAACGTCCTGTTTCCAGGGTAACTGACCGCCCTGTTTCCGGCAAAAGGGATCACCCTGTTTCCGGGTAACTGATCACACTGCTTCCGGGGAAACTAATCGCCCTGTTTCCGGGGTAACTGATCACCCTGTTTCCGGGGTAACTGACTGCCCTGTTTCCACGGTAACTGATCACCCTGTTTCCGGGATAACAGACTGACCTGTTTCCGGGGTAACTGATCACCCTGTTTCCGGGGGAACTGACTGCCCTGTTTCCACGGTAACTGATCACCCTGTTTCCGGGATAACTGATCAACCTGTTTCCGGGATAACTGACTGCCCTGTTTCCAGGTTAACTAACCGCCCTGTTTCCAGAGTAACTGACTGCCCTGTTTCCGGGATAACTGAGTGCCCTGTTTCCAGGGTAACTGATCACCCTGTTTCTGGGATAACTGACTGCCCTGTTTCCGGGATAACTGACTGCCCTGTTTCCAGGGTAACTTCCAGCCCTGTTTCCGGGGTAACTGACTGCCCTGCTTCCAGGCAAACTGACTGCCCTGTTTCCAGGATAACTGATCACCCTGTTTCCGGGGTAACTGACTAATCTGTTTCCAGGGTGACTGACCGCCCTGTTTCCGGGGTAACTGACTGCCCTGTTTCCGGGGTAACTGACCACCCTGTTTCCAGGATAACTGATCACCCTGTTTCCGGGGTAACTGACCACACTGTTTCCAGGATAACTGACTGCCCTGTTTCCAGGGTAACTGACTGCCCTGTTTCTGGGGTAACTGATCTCCCTGTTTCCGGGGTAACTGACCGCCCTGTTTCCAGGATAACTGACTGCCCTATTTCCGGGGTAACTGACCGCCCTGTTTCCAGGATCACTGAATGCCCTGTTTCCAGGATAACTGACTGCCCTGTTTCCAGGTTAACTGACTGCCCTGTTTCCAGGGTAACTGACTGCCCTGTTTCAGGGTAACTAACCGCCCTGTTTGCGGGGTAACTGATCTCCCTGTTTCTGGGGTAACTGACCGCCCTGTTTCCAGGGTAACAGACTGCCCAGTTTCCAGGGTAACTGATCACCATGTTTCCGGGATAACTGACTGCCCTGTTTCGGGGATAACTGACTGCCCTATTTCCAGGGGAACTCACTGCCCTGTTTCCGGGGTAACTGATCACCCTGTTTCTGGGGTAACTGACTAACCTGTTTCCAGGGTAACTGACCGCCCTGTGTCCAGGTTAACTGACCGCCCTGTTTCCAGGATAACTGACTGCCCTGTTTCCAGGGTAACCGATCACCCTGTTTCCGGGATAACTCACTGCCCAGTTTCCGGAGTAACTGAATGCCCTGTTTCCAGGGTAACTGACTGCCCTGCTTCCGGGGTAACTGACTGCCCTGTTTCCATGGTAACTGACTGCCCACTTTCCAGGGTAACTGATCACCCTTTTTCCGGGATAACTGACTGCCCAGTTTCTGGGATAACTGACTGCCCTGTTTCCAGGGTAACTGATCACACTGTTTCCGGGACAACTGACTGCCCAGTTTCCAGGGTAAATGACTGCCCAGTTTCCGGGTTAACTGACTGCCCTGTTTCCAGGGTTATTAACTGCCCAGTTTCCAGGGTAACTGATCACCCTGTTTCCGGGATAACTGACTGCCCTGTTTCCGGGATAACTGACTGCCCTGTTTCCAGGGTAACTGACTGCCCTGTTTCCGGGGTAACTGTCTGACCTGTTTCCAGGGTAACTGATCACCCTGTTTCCGGGATAACTAACTGCCCTGTTTCTGGGATAACTGACTGCCCTGTTTCCAGGGTAACTGACTGCCCTGTTTCTGGGGTAACTGACTGCCCTGTTTCCAGGCTAACCGACTGCCCTGTTTCCAGTATAACTGATCACGCTGTTTCCGGGGTAAATGACAGCCCTGTTTCCGGGGTAACTCACTGCCCTGTTTCCGGGGTGACTGACCGCCCTGTTTCCAGGATAACTGATCGCCCTGTTTCCGGGGCAACTGACCACCCAGTTTCCAGGGTCACTGACGACCCTGTTTCCAGGATAAATGACTGCCCTGTTTCCAGGGTAACTGACTGCCCTGTTTCCGGCGTAACTGATCTCCCTGTTTCCGGGGTAACTGAACGCCCTGTTTCCAGGATAACGGACCTCCCTATTTCCGGGGTAACTGACTGCCCTGTTTCCAGGATAACTGACTGCCCTGTTTCCAGGTTAACTGACTGCCCTGTTTCCAGGGTAACTGATCACCCTGTTTCCAGGGTAACTGACTAACCTATTTCCAGGGAGTCTGACTGCCCTGTTTCCAGGGTTACTGACTGCCCAGTTTCCGGGGTAACTGAATGCTCTGTTTCCAGGGTAACTGACTGCCATGCTTCCGGGGTAACTGACTGCCCTGTTTCCAGGGTAACTGACTGCCCAGTTTCCAGGGTAACTGATCACCCTTTTTCCGGGATAACTGACAGCCTTGTTTCCGTGGTAACTGACTGCCCTGTTTCCAGGGTAACTGATCACCCTGTTTCCGGGATAACTGACTGCCCTGTTTCCAGGGTAACTGACTGCCCAATTTCCAGGGTAACTGACTGCCCTGTTTCCGGGGTAACTGCTCACCCTGTTTCCAGGGTAACTGACTGCCCAATTCCAAGGGTAACTGATCACCCTGTTTCCGGGATAACTGACTGCCTTGTTTCCGGGATAGCTGACTGCCCTGTTTCCAGGGTAACTGACTGCCCTGTTTCCAGGGTAACTGATCACCCTGTTTCCGGGATAACTGACTGCCCTGTTTCCGGGATAACTGACTGCCCTGTTTCCAGGTTAACTGACTGCCCTGTTTCCGGGGTAACTGACCGCCCTGTTTCAAGGATAACTGATCACCCTGTTTCCGGGGTAACTGACCACCCTGTTTCCAGGGTCACTGACCGCCTTGTTTCCAGGAAAACTGACTGCCCTGTTTCCAGGGTAACTGACTGCCCTGATTCCAGGGTAACTGATCACCCTGTTTCCGGGATAACTGACTGCCCAGTTTCCGGGATAACTGACTGCCCTTTTTCCAGGGTAACTGACTGCCCTGTTTCCGGGGTAACTGACTGCCCTGTTTCCAGGGTAACTGAATGCCCTGTTTCCAGGGTAACTGATCACCCTGTTTCCGGGATAACTGACTGCCCTGTTTCCAGGGTAACTGACTGCCCAATTCCCAGGGTAACTGACTGCCCTGTTTCCGGGGTAACTGCTCACCCTGTTTCCAGGGTAACTGACTGCCCAATTTCCAGGGTAACTGATCACCCTGTTTCCGGGATAACTGACTGCCTTGTTTCCGGGATAGCTGACTGCCCTGTTTCCAGGGTAACTGACTGCCCTGTTTCCAGGGTAACTGATCACCCTGTTTCCGGGATAACTGACTGCCCTGTTTCCGGGATAACTGACTGCCCTGTTTCCAGGTTAACTGACTGCCCTGTTTCCGGGGTAACTGTCTGCCCTGTTTCCAGGCTAAATAACTGCCCTGTTTCCAGGAAAACTGATCACCCTGTTTCCGTGGTAACTGACCGCCCTGTTTCCGGGGTAACTGACCGCCCTGTTTCAAGGATAACTGTTCACCCTGTTTCCGGGGTAACTGACTGCCTTGTTTCTGGGATAGCTGACTGCCCTGTTTCCAGGGTAACTGACTGCCCTGTTTCCAGGGTAACTGATCACCCTGTTTCCAGGGTAACTTCCAGCCCTGTTTCCGGGGTAACTGACTGCCCTGCTTCCAGGCAAACTGACTGCCCTGTTTCCAGGATAACTGATCAGCCTGTTTCCGGGGTAACTGACTAATCTGTTTCCAGGGTGACTGACCGCCCTGTTTCCGGGGTAACTGACTGCCCTGTTTCCGGGGTAACTGACCGCCCTGTTTCCAGGATAACTGATCACCCTGTTTCCGGGGTAACTGACCACACTGTTTCCAGGATAACTGACTGCCCTGTTTCCAGGGTAACTGACTGCCCTGTTTCCAGGGTAACTGATCACCCTGTTTCCGGGATAACTGACTGCCCTGTTTCCGGGATAACTGACTGCCCTGTTTCCAGGTTAACTGACTGCCCTGTTTCCGGGGTAACTGTCTGCCCTGTTTCCAGGCTAAATAACTGCCCTGTTTCCAGGAAAACTGATCACCCTGTTTCCGTGGTAACTGACCGCCCTGTTTCCGGGGTAACTGACCGCCCTGTTTCAAGGATAACTGTTCACCCTGTTTCCGGGGTAACTGACTGCCTTGTTTCTGGGATAGCTGACTGCCCTGTTTCCAGGGTAACTGACTGCCCTGTTTCCAGGGTAACTGATCACCCTGTTTCCAGGGTAACTTCCAGCCCTGTTTCCGGGGTAACTGACTGCCCTGCTTCCAGGCAAACTGACTGCCCTGTTTCCAGGATAACTGATCAGCCTGTTTCCGGGGTAACTGACTAATCTGTTTCCAGGGTGACTGACCGCCCTGTTTCCGGGGTAACTGACTGCCCTGTTTCCGGGGTAACTGACCGCCCTGTTTCCAGGATAACTGATCACCCTGTTTCCGGGGTAACTGACCACACTGTTTCCAGGATAACTGACTGCCCTGTTTCCAGGGTAACTGACTGCCCTGTTTCCAGGGTAACTGATCACCCTGTTTCCGGGATAACTGACTGCCCTGTTTCCGGGATAACTGACTGCCCTGTTTCCAGGTTAACTGACTGCCCTGTTTCCGGGGTAACTGTCTGCCCTGTTTCCAGGCTAAATAACTGCCCTGTTTCCAGGAAAACTGATCACCCTGTTTCCGTGGTAACTGACCGCCCTGTTTCCGGGGTAACTGACCGCCCTGTTTCAAGGATAACTGTTCACCCTGTTTCCGGGGTAACTGACTGCCTTGTTTCTGGGATAGCTGACTGCCCTGTTTCCAGGGTAACTGACTGCCCTGTTTCCAGGGTAACTGATCACCCTGTTTCCAGGGTAACTTCCAGCCCTGTTTCCGGGGTAACTGACTGCCCTGCTTCCAGGCAAACTGACTGCCCTGTTTCCAGGATAACTGATCAGCCTGTTTCCGGGGTAACTGACAAATCTGTTTCCAGGGTGACTGACCGCCCTGTTTCCGGGGTAACTGACTGCCCTGTTTCCGGGGTAACTGACCGCCCTGTTTCCAGGATAACTGATCACCCTGTTTCCGGGGTAACTGACCACACTGTTTCCAGGATAACTGACTGCCCTGTTTCCAGGGTAACTGACTGCCCTGTTTATGGGGTAACTGATCTCCCTGTTTCCGGGGTAACTGACCGCCCTGTTTCCAGGATAACTGACTGCCCTATTTCCGGGGTAACTGACCGCCCTGTTTCCAGGATAACTGAATGCCCTGTTTCCTGGATAACTGACTGCCCTGTTTCCAGGTTAACTGACTGCCCTGTTTCCAGGGTAACTGACTGCCCTGTTTCAGGGTAACTAACCGCCCTGTTTGCGGGGTAACTGATCTCCCTGTTTCTGGGGTAACTGACCGCCCTGTTTCCAGGGTAACAGACTGCCCAGTTTCCAGGGTAACTGATCACCATGTTTCCGGGATAACTGACTGCCCTGTTTCGGGGATAACTGACTGCCCTATTTCCAGGGGAACTCACTGCCCTGTTTCCGGGGTAACTGATCACCCTGTTTCTGGGGTAACTGACTAACCTGTTTCCAGGGTAACTGACCGCCCTGTGTCCGGGTTAACTGACCGCCCTGTTTCCAGGATAACTGACTGCCCTGTTTCCAGGGTAACCGATCACCCTGTTTCCGGGATAACTCACTGCCCAGTTTCCGGAGTAACTGAATGCCCTGTTTCCAGGGTAACTGACTGCCCTGCTTCCGGGGTAACTGACTGCCCTGTTTCCATGGTAACTGACTGCCCACTTTCCAGGGTAACTGATCACCCTTTTTCCGGGATAACTGACTGCCCAGTTTCCGGGATAACTGACTGCCCTGTTTCCAGGGTAACTGATCACACTGTTTCCGGGACAACTGACTGCCCAGTTTCCAGGGTAAATGACTGCCCTGTTTCCGGGTTAACTGACTGCCCTGTTTCCAGGGTTATTAACTGCCCAGTTTCCAGGGTAACTGATCACCCTGTTTCCGGGATAACTGACTGCCCTGTTTCCGGGATAACTGACTGCCCTGTTTCCAGGGTAACTGACTGCCCTGTTTCCGGGGTAACTGTCTGACCTGTTTCCAGGGTAACTGATCACCCTGTTTCCGGGATAACTAACTGCCCTGTTTCCGGGATAACTGACTGCCCTGTTTCCAGGGTAACTGACTGCCCTGTTTCCGGGGTAACTGACTGCCCTGTTTCCAGGCTAACCGACTGCCCTGTTTCCAGTATAACTGATCACGCTGTTTCCGGGGTAAATGACAGCCCTGTTTCCGGGGTAACTCACTGCCCTGTTTCCGGGGTGACTGACCGCCCTGTTTCCAGGATAACTGATCGCCCTGTTTCCGGGGCAACTGACCACCCAGTTTCCAGGGTCACTGACGACCCTGTTTCCAGGATAAATGACTGCCCTGTTTCCAGGGTAACTGACTGCCCTGTTTCCGGCGTAACTGATCTCCCTGTTTCCGGGGTAACTGAACGCCCTGTTTCCAGGATAACGGACCTCCCTATTTCCGGGGTAACTGACTGCCCTGTTTCCAGGATAACTGACTGCCCTGTTTCCAGGTTAACTGACTGCCCTGTTTCCAGGGTAACTGATCACCCTGTTTCCAGGGTAACTGACTAACCTATTTCCAGGGAGTCTGACTGCCCTGTTTCCAGGGTGACTGACTGCCCAGTTTCCGGGGTAACTGAATGCTCTGTTTCCAGGGTAACTGACTGCCATGCTTCCGGGGTAACTGACTGCCCTGTTTCCAGGGTAACTGACTGCCCAGTTTCCAGGGTAACTGATCACCCTTTTTCCGGGATAACTGACAGCCTTGTTTCCGTGGTAACTGACTGCCCTGTTTCCAGGGTAACTGATCACCCTGTTTCCGGGATAACTGACTGCCCTGTTTCCAGGGTAACTGAATGCCCTGTTTCCTGGGTAACTGTTCACCCTGTTTGCGGGGTAACTGATCAACCTGTTTCCGGGATAACTGACTGCCTAGTTTCCAGGGTAACTGACTGCCCTGTTTCCAGGGTAACTGATCTCCCTGTTTCCAGGGTAACTGACAGCCCTGTTTCCAGGATAACTGACTGCCCTGTTTCCAGGTTAACTGACTGCCCTGTTTCCAGGATAACTTACTGCCCTGTTTCCAGGTTAACTGACTGCCCTGTTTCCAGGGTAACTGACTGCCCTGTTTCCGGGGTAACTGATCACCCTGTTTCCGGGGTAACTGACTAACCTATTTCCAGGGTGTCTGACTGCCCTGTTTCCAGGGTGACTGAATGCTCTGTTTCCAGGGTAACTGACTGCCATGCTTCCGGGTTAACTGACAGCCCTGTTGCCAGGGTAACTGACTGCACAGTTTCCAGGCTAACTGATCACCCTTTTTCCGGGATAACTGACTGCCCTGTTTCCGGGATAACTGACTGCCCTGTTTCCAGGGTAACTGATCACCCTGTTTCCGGGATAACTGACTGCCCTGTTTCCAGGGTAACTGACTGCCCAATTTCCAGGGTAACTGACTGCCCTGTTTCCGGGGTAACTGCTCACCCTGTTTCCAGGGTAACTGACTGCCCAATTTCCAGGGTAACTGATCACCCTGTTTCCGGGATAACTGACTACCCTGTTTCCGGGATAGCTGACTGCCCTGTTTCCAGGGTAACTGACTGCCCTGTTTCCAGGGTAACTGATCACCCTGTTTCCGGGATAACTGACTGCCCTGTTTCCAGGATAACTGACTGCCCTGTTTCCAGGTTAACTGACTGCCCTGTTTCCGAGGTAACTGTCTGCCCTGTTTCCAGGCTAACTGACTGCCCTGTTTCCAGGATAACTGACTGCCCATTTTCCAGGGTAACCACCCTGTTTCCGGCATAAATGACTGCTCTGTTTCCGGGATAACTGACTGCCCTGTTTCCAGGGTAACTGACTGCCCTGTTTCCGGCGAAACTGACAGCCCTGTTTCCAGGGTAACAGATCACCCTGTTTCCGGGTTAACTGACCGCCCTTTTTGCAGGATGACTGTCTGCCCTGTTTACGGGATTACTGACTGCCCTGTTTCCAGGGTAACTGATCACCCTGTTTCCGTGAGAAGTGACTGCCCTGCTTCCAGGGTAACTGACTGCCCTGTTTCCAGGGTAACTGACTGCCCTGTTTCCGGGGTAACTCACTGCCCTGTTTCCAGGGTAACTGACTGCCCAATTTCCAGGGTAACTGATCACCCTGTTTCCGGCATAAATGACTGCCCTGTTTCCGGGATAACTGACTGCCCTGTTTCCAGGGTAACTGACTGCGCTGTTTCTGGGGTAAGTGACTGCCCAGTTTCCAGGGTAACTGTTCACCCTGTTACCCGGATAACTGACTGCCCTGTTTCCGGGATAACTGAATGCCCTGTTTCCAGGGTAACTGACTGCCCTGTTTCCAGGCTAACTGATCACCCTGTTTCCAGGATAACTGATCACCCTGTTTCCTGGGTAACTGACTGCCCTGTTTCCGGGGTAACTGACTGCCCTGTTTCCAGGGTAACTGAGCACCCTGTTTCCGGCATAACAGACTGCCCTGTTTCCGGGATAACTGACTGCCCTGTTTCCAGGGTAACTGACTGCCCTGTTTCCAGGCTAACTGATCACCCTGTTTCCAGGATAACTGATCACCCTGTTTCCTGGGTAACTGACTGCCCTGTTTCCGGGGTAACTGACTGCCCTGTTTCCAGGGTAACTGAGCACCCTGTTTCCGGCATAACAGACTGCCCTGTTTCCGGGATAACTGACTGCCCTGTTTCCAGGGTAACTGACTGCCCTGTTTCCAGGGGAACTGACTGCCCTGTTTCCGGGGTAACTGATCACCCTGTTTCCGGGATAACTGACTAACCTGTTTCCTGGGTGACAGACTGTCCTGTTTCCAGGGTAACAGACTGCCCAGTTTCCGGAGTAACTGAATGCCCTGCTTCCAGGGTAACTGACTGCCCTGCTTCCGGGGTAACTGACTGCCCTGTTTCCAGGGTAACTGACTGCCCAGTTTCCAGGGTAACTGATCACCCTTTTTCCGGGATAACTGACAGCCCTGTTTCCGGGATAACTGACTGCCCTGTTTCCAGGGTAACTGATCACACTGTTTCCGGGGTAACTGACTGCCCTGTTTCCAGGGTAACTGACTGCCCAGTTTCCAGGGTAACTGATCACCCTGTTTCCGGGATAACTGACTTCCCTGTTTCCAGGGTAACTGATCACACTGTTTCCGGGACAACTGACTGCCCTGTTTCCAGGGTAACTGATCACCCTGTTTCCGGCATAACAGTGTGCCCTGTTTCCAGGGTAAAAAACCGCCCTGTTTCCGGTGTAACTGACCGCCCTGTTTCCAGGATAACAGATCACCCTGTTTCCGGGGTAACTGAGTAATCTGTTTCCAGGGATACTGACTGCCCTGTTTCCATGGTAATTGATCACCCTGTTTCTGCGGTAACTGACTGCCCTGTTTCCAGCGTAACTGACCGCCATGTTTCCAGGATAACTGATCACCCTGTTTCCGGGGTAACTGAGTAATCTGTTTCCAGGGATACTGACTGCCCAGCTTCCATGGTAATTGATCACCCTGTTTCTGGGGTAACTGACTGCCCTGTTTCCAGGGTAACTGACTGCCCTGTTTCCAGGGTAACTGTTCACACTGTTTTCCGGATAACTGACTGCCCTGTTTCCGGGATAACTGACTGCCCTGTTTCTGGGGTAACTGACTGCCCTGTTTCCAGGCTAACTGACTGCCCTGTTTCCAGGATAACTGATCATCCTGTTTCCGGGGTAACTGACTGCCCTGTTTCCGGGGTAACTGACTGCCCTGTTTCCAGGGGAACTGAACCCCCTATTTCCAAGATAACTGACTGCCCTGTTTCCAGGGGAACTGACTGCCCTGTTTCCGGGGTAACTGATCACCCTGTTTCCGGGATAACTGACTAACCTGTTTCCAAGGTGACAGACTGTCCTGTTTCCAGGGTAACTCACTGCCCAGTTTCCGGAGTAACTGAATGCCCTGTTTCCAGGGTAACTGACTGCCCAGCTTCCGGGGTAACTGACTGCCCTGTTTCCAGGGTAACTGACTGCCCAGTTTCCAGGGTAACTGATCACCCTTTTTCCGGGATAACTGACTGCCCAGTTTCCGGGATAACTGACTGCCCTGTTTCCAGGGTAACTGATCACACTGATTCCGGGACAACTGACTGCCCTGTTTCCAGGGTAACTGACTGCCCAGTTTCCAAGGTAAATGACTGCCCTGTTTCCGGGGTAACTGACTGCCCTGTTTCCAGGGTTATTAACTGCCCAGTTTCCAGGGTAACTGATCACCCTGTTTCCGGGATAACTGACTGCACTGTTTCCGGGATAACTGACTGCCCTGTTTCCAGGGTGACTGACTGCACTGTTTCCGGGGTAACTGTCTGACCTGTTTCCAGGGTAACTGATCACCCTGTTTCCGGGATAACTAACTGCCCTGTTTCCGGGATAACTGACTGCCCTGTTTCCAGGGTAACTGACTGCCCTGTTTCCGGGGTAACTGACTGCCCTGTTTCCAGGCTAACCGACTGCCCTGTTTCCAGGATAACTGATCACCCTGTTTCCGGGGTAAATGACAGCCCTATTTCCGGGGTAAATCACTGCCCTGTTTCCGGGGTAAATGACCGCCCTGTTTCCAGGATAACTGATCGCCCTGTTTCCGGGATAACTGACTGCCCTGTTTCCAGGTTAACTGACTGCCCTGTTTCCGGGGTAACTGTCTGCCCTGTTTCCAGGCTAACTGACAGCCCTGTTTCCAGGATAACTGATCACCCTGTTTCCGTGGTAACTGACCGCCCTGTTTCCGGGATAACTGTCCGCCCTGTTTCAATGATAACTGATCACCCTGTTTCCGGGGTAACTGACCACCCTGTTTCCAGGGTCACTGACCGCCCTGTTTCCAGGAAAACTGACTGCCCTGTTTCCAGGGTAACTGACTGCCCTGTTTCCAGGGTAACTGATCAAACTGTTTCCAGGATAACTGACTGCCCTGTTTCCGGGATAACTGACTGCCCTTTTTCCAGGGTAACTGACTGCCCTGCTTCCGGGGTAACTGACTGCCCTGTTTGCAGGGTAACTGACTGCCCTGTTTCCAGTGTAACTGTTCACCCTGTTTCCGGATAACTGACTGCCCTGTTTCCGGGATAACTGACTGCCCTGTTTCCAGGGTAACTGACTGCCCTGTTTCCGGGGTAACTGACTGCCCTGTTTCCAGGGTAACTGACTGCCCTGTTTCCGGGATAACTGACTGCCCTGTTTCCGGGGTAGCTGTCTGCCCTGTTTCCAGGGTAACTGACTGCCCTGTTTCCAGGTTAACTGACTGCCCTGTTTCCAGGATAACTGATCACCCTGTTTCCGGGGTAACTGACTGCCATGTTTCCGGGGTAACTGACCGCCCTGTTTCCAGGATAACTGACCAACCTGTTTCCCGGATAACTGACTGCCCTGTTTCCAGGGTAACTGATCTCCCTGTTTCCGGGGTAACTGATCACCCTGTTTCCGGGTAAGTGACTGCCCTGTTTCCAGGGTAACTGACTGCCCTGTTTCCAGGGTAACTGATCTCCCTGTTTCCAGGGTAACTGATCACCCTGTTTCCGGGATAACTGACTGCCCTGTTTCCAGGGTAACTGATCACCCTGTTTCCGGGATAACTGACTGCCCTGTTTCCAGGGTAACTGACTGCCCAATTTCCAGGGTAACTGACTGCCCTGTTTCCGGGGTAACTGCTCACCCTGTTTCCAGGGTAACTGACTGCCCAATTTCCAGGGTAACTGATCACCCTGTTTCCCGGATAACTGACTACCCTGTTTCCGGGATAGCTGACTGCCCTGTTTCCAGGGTAACTGACTGCCCTGTTTCCAGGGTAACTGATCACCCTGTTTCCGGGATAACTGACTGCCCTGTTTCCAGGATAACTGACTGCCCTCTTTCCAGGTTAACTGACTGCCCTGTTTCCGAGGTAACTGTCTGCCCTGTTTCCAGGCTAACTGACTGCCCTGTTTCCAGGATAACTGACTGCCCATTTTCCAGGGTAACCACCCTGTTTCCGGCATAAATGACTGCTCTGTTTCCGGGATAACTGACTGCCCTGTTTCCAGGGTAACTGACTGCCCTGTTTCCGGCGAAACTGACAGCCCTGTTTCCAGGGTAACAGATCACCCTGTTTCCGGGTTAACTGACCGCCCTTTTTGCAGGATGACTGTCTGCCCTGTTTACGGGATTACTGACTGCCCTGTTTCCAGGGTAACTGATCACCCTGTTTCCGTGAGAAGTGACTGCCCTGCTTCCAGGGTAACTGACTGCCCTGTTTCCAGGGTAACTGACTGCCCTGTTTCCGGGGTAACTCACTGCCCTGTTTCCAGGGTAACTGACTGCCCAATTTCCAGGGTAACTGATCACCCTGTTTCCGGCATAAATGACTGCCCTGTTTCCGGGATAACTGACTGCCCTGTTTCCAGGGTAACTGACTGCGCTGTTTCTGGGGTAACTGACTGCCCAGTTTCCAGGGTAACTGTTCACCCTGTTACCCGGATAACTGACTGCCCTGTTTCCGGGATAACTGAATGCCCTGTTTCCAGGGTAACTGACTGCCCTGTTTCCAGGCTAACTGATCACCCTGTTTCCAGGATAACTGATCACCCTGTTTCCGGGGTAACTGACTGCCCTGTTTCCGGGGTAACTGACTGCCCTGTTTCCAGGGTAACTGATCACCCTGTTTCCGGCATAACAGACTGCCCTGTTTCCGGGATAACTGACTGCCCTGTTTCCAGGGTAACTGACTGCCCTGTTTCCAGGGGAACTGACTGCCCTGTTTCCGGGGTAACTGATCACCCTGTTTCCGGGATAACTGACTAACCTGTTTCCTGGGTGACAGACTGTCCTGTTTCCAGGGTAACAGACTGCCCAGTTTCCGGAGTAACTGAATGCCCTGTTTCCAGGGTAACTGACTGCCCTGCTTCCGGGGTAACTGACTGCCCTGTTTCCAGGGTAACTGACTGCCCAGTTTCCAGGGTAACTGATCACCCTTTTTCCGGGATAACTGACAGCCCTGTTTCCGGGATAACTGACTGCCCTGTTTCCAGGGTAACTGATCACACTGTTTCCGGGGTAACTGACTGCCCTGTTTCCAGGGTAACTGACTGCCCAGTTTCCAGGGTAACTGATCACCCTGTTTCCGGGATAACTGACTTCCCTGTTTCCAGGGTAACTGATCACACTGTTTCCGGGACAACTGACTGCCCTGTTTCCAGGGTAACTGATCACCCTGTTTCCGGCATAACAGTGTGCCCTGTTTCCAGGGTAAAAAACCGCCCTGTTTCCGGTGTAACTGACCGCCCTGTTTCCAGGATAACAGATCACCCTGTTTCCGGGGTAACTGAGTAATCTGTTTCCAGGGATACTGATTGCCCTGTTTCCATGGTAATTGATCACCCTGTTTCTGGGGTAACTGACTGCCCTGTTTCCAGCGTAACTGACCGCCATGTTTCCAGGATAACTGATCACCCTGTTTCCGGGGTAACTGAGTAATCTGTTTCCAGGGATACTGACTGCCCAGCTTCCATGGTAATTGATCACCCTGTTTCTGGGGTAACTGACTGCCCTGTTTCCAGGGTAACTGACTGCCCTGTTTCCAGGGTAACTGTTCACACTGTTTCCCGGATAACTGACTGCCCTGTTTCCGGGATAACTGACTGCCCTGTTTCCAGGGTAACTGACTGCCCTGTTTCCAGGGTAACTGACTGCCCTGTTTCCAGGGTAACTGATCACCCTGTTTCCGGGATAACTGACTGCCCTGTTTCCGGGATAACTGACTGCCCTGTTTCCAGGTTAACTGACTGCCCTGTTTCTGGGGTAACTGACTGCCCTGTTTCCAGGCTAACTGACTGCCCTGTTTCCAGGATAACTGATCATCCTGTTTCCGGGGTAACTGACTGCCCTGTTTCCGGGGTAACTGACTGCCCTGTTTCCAGGGGAACTGAACCCCCTATTTCCAAGATAACTGACTGCCCTGTTTCCAGGGGAACTGACTGCCCTGTTTCCGGGGTAACTGATCACCCTGTTTCCGGGATAACTGACTAACCTGTTTCCAAGGTGACAGACTGTCCTGTTTCCAGGGTAACTCACTGCCCAGTTTCCGGAGTAACTGAATGCCCTGTCTCCAGGGTAACTGACTGCCCAGCTTCCGGGGTAACTGACTGCCCTGTTTCCAGGGTAACTGACCGCCCAGTTTCCAGGGTAACTGATCACCCTTTTTCCGGGATAACTGACTGCCCAGTTTCCGGGATAACTGACTGCCCTGTTTCCAGGGTAACTGATCACACTGTTTCCGGGACAACTGACTGCCCGGTTTCCAGGGTAACTGACTGCCCAGTTTCCAAGGTAAATGACTGCCCTGTTTCCGGGGTAACTGACTGCCCTGTTTCCAGGGTTATTAACTGCCCAGTTTCCAGGGTAACTGATCACCCTGTTTCCGGGATAACTGACTGCACTGTTTCCGGGATAACTGACTGCCCTGTTTCCAGGGTGACTGACTGCACTGTTTCCGGGGTAACTGTCTGACCTGTTTCCAGGGTAACTGATCACCCTGTTTCCGGGATAACTAACTGCCCTGTTTCCGGGATAACTGACTGCCCTGTTTCCAGGGTAACTGACTGCCCTGTTTCCGGGGTAACTGACTGCCCTGTTTCCAGGCTAACCGACTGCCCTGTTTCCAGGATAACTGATCACCCTGTTTCCGGGGTAAATGACAGCCCTATTTCCGGGGTAAATCACTGCCCTGTTTCCGGGGTAAATGACCGCCCTGTTTCCAGGATAACTGATCGCCCTGTTTCCGGGATAACTGACTGCCCTGTTTCCAGGTTAACTGACTGCCCTGTTTCCGGGGTAACTGTCTGCCCTGTTTCCAGGCTAACTGACAGCCCTGTTTCCAGGATAACTGATCACCCTGTTTCCGTGGTAACTGACCGCCCTGTTTCCGGGATAACTGTCCGCCCTGTTTCAATGATAACTGATCACCCTGTTTCCGGGGTAACTGACCACCCTGTTTCCAGGGTCACTAGCCGCCCTGTTTCCAGGAAAACTGACTGCCCTGTTTCCAGGGTAACTGACTGCCCTGTTTCCAGGGTAACTGATCAAACTGTTTCCAGGATAACTGACTGCCCTGTTTCCGGGATAACTGACTGCCCTTTTTCCAGGGTAACTGACTGCCCTGTTTCCGGGGTAACTGACTGCCCTGTTTGCAGGGTAACTGACTGCCCTGTTTCCAGTGTAACTGTTCACCCTGTTTCCGGATAACTGACTGCCCTGTTTCCGGGATAACTGACTGCCCTGTTTCCAGGGTAACTGACTGCCCTGTTTCCGGGGTAACTGACTGCCCTGTTTCCAGGGTAACTGACTGCCCTGTTTCCGGGATAACTGACTGCCCTGTTTCCGGGGTAGCTGTCTGCCCTGTTTCCAGGGTAACTGACTGCCCTGTTTCCAGGTTAACTGACTGCCCTGTTTCCAGGATAACTGATCACCCTGTTTCCGGGGTAACTGACTGCCATGTTTCCGGGGTAACTGACCGCCCTGTTTCCAGGATAACTGACCAACCTGTTTCCAGGATAACTGACTGCCCTGTTTCCAGGGTAACTGATCTCCCTGTTTCCGGGGTAACTGATCACCCTGTTTCCGGGTAAGTGACTGCCCTGTTTCCAGGGTAACTGACTGCCCTGTTTCCAGGGTAACTGATCTCCCTGTTTCCAGGGTAACTGATCACCCTGTTTCCGGGGTAACTGACGGCCCTGTTTCCAGGGTAACTGATCTCCCTGTTTCCAGTGTAACTGATCACCCTGTTTCTGGGGTAACTGACTGCCCTGTTTCCGGGGTAACTGACTGCCCTGTTTCCAGGATAAATGACTGCCCTGTTTCCAGGATAACTGATCACCCTGTTTCCGGGGTAACTGGCTGCCCTGTTTCCGGGGTAACTGACCGCCCTGTTTCCAGGATAACTGACCACCCTGTTTCCAGGATAACTGACTGCCCTGCTTCCAGGGTAACTGATCTCCCTGTTTCCGGGGAAACTGATCACCCTGTTTCCGGATAAGTGACTGCCCTGTTTCCAGGGTAACTGACTGCCCTGTTTCCAGGGTAACTGATCTCCCTGTTTCCAGGGTAACTGATCACCCTGTTTGCAGGGTAACTGACGGCCCTGTTTCCAGGGTAACTGATCTCCCTGTTTCCTATGTAACTGATCACCCTGTATCTGGAGTAACTGACTGCCCTGTTTCCAGGGCAAGTGACCGCCCTGTTTCCGGGGTAACTGACTGTCCAGTTTCCAGGGTAACTGTTCACCCTGTTTCCAGGGTAACTGATCACCCTGTTTCCGGGGCAACTGACCGCTTTTTTTCCAGGGTAACAGTTCACCCTGTTTCCGGGGTAAATGACTGCCCTGTTTCCAGGGTAAGGGGCCGCCCTGTTTCCGGGGTAACTGACTGCCCTGTTTCCAGGGTAACTGACCGCCCTGTTTTCGGGGTAACTGACCGCCCTGTTTCCAGGATAACTGACTGCCCTGTTTCCAGGGTAACTGATCACCCTTTTTCCGGGATAACTGACTGCCCTGTTTACGGGATTACTGACTGCCCTGTTTCCAGGGTAACTGATCACCCTGTTTGCGGGATAACTGACTGCCCTGTTTCCAGGGTAACTGACTGCCCAGTTTCCAGTGTAACTGACTGCCCTGTTTCCAGGGGAACTGACTGCCCTGTTTCCAGGGTAACTGACTGCCCTGTTTCCAGGGTAACTGACTGCCCAGTTTCCAGGGTAACTGATCACCCTGTTTCCGGGATAACTGACTGCCCTGTTTCCGGGATAACTGATCACCCTTTTTCCGGGATAACTGACTGCCCTGTTTACGGGATTACTGACTGCCCTGTTTCCAGGGTAACTGATCACCCTGTTTGCGGGATAACTGACTGCCCTGTTTCCAGGGTAACTGACTGCCCAGTTTCCAGGGTAACTGACTGCCCAGTTTTCAGGGTAACTGACTGCCCTGTTTCCAGGGTAACTGACTGCCCAGTTTCCAGGGTAACTGATCACCCTGTTTCCGAGATAACTGACTGCCCTGTTTCCGGGATAACTGACCGCCCTTTTTCCAGGGTAACTGACTGCCCTGTTTCCGGGGTAACTGACTGCCCTGTTTCCATGGTAGCTGACAGCCCAGTTTCCAGGGTAACTGATCACCCTGTTTCCGGGATAACTGACTGCCCTGTTTCCGGGATAACTGACTGCCCTGTTTCCGGGGTAACTGACTGCCCTGTTTCCAGGGTAAATGACTGCCCTGTTTCCAGGATAACTGATCACCCTGTTTCCGGGGTAACTGACCACCATGCTTCCATGGTAACTGACCACCCTGTTTCCAGGATAACTGACTGCCCTGTTTCCAGGGTAACTGACTGCCCTATTTCCGGGGTAACTGATCTCCCTGTTTCTGGGGTAACTGTCCGCCCTGTTTCCAGGATAACTGACCGCTCCATTTCCGGGGTAACTGACCGCCCTGTTTCCAGGATAACTGACTGCCCTGTTTCCAGGATAACTGACTGCCCTGTTTCCTGGATAAGTGACCGCCCTGTTTCCAGGTGAACTAACTGCCCTGTTTCCAGGGAAACTGACTGCCCTGTTTCCAGGGTAACTGACCGCCCTGTTTCCGGGGTAACTGATCTCCCTGTTTCCGTGGTAACTGACCGCCCTGCTTCCAGGACATCTGACCGCCCTATTTCCGGGGTAACTGACCGCCCTATTTCCAGGATAACTGTCTGCCCTGTTTCCAGGATAACTGACTGCCCTGTTTCCAGGGTAACTGACTGCCCACTTTCCAGGGTAACTGATCACCCTGTTTCCAGGATAAGTGACTGCCCTGTTTCCAGGGTAACTGACCGCCCTGTTTCCAGGGTATCTGACTGCCCAGTTTCCAGGGTAACTGATCACCCTGTTTCCGGGGTAACTGGCTGCCCTGTTTCCAGGTTAACTGACTGCCCTGTTTCCAGGATAACTGATCACCCTGTTTCCGGGGTAACTGACTGCCCTGATTCCGGGGTAACTGATCTCCCTGTTTCCTATGTAACTGATCACCCTGTTTCTGGGGTAACTGACTGCCCTGTTTCCAGGGCAAGTGACCGCCCTGTTTCCGGGGTAACTGACTGTCCAGTTTCCAGTGTAACTGTTCACCCTGTTTCCGGGGTAACTGATCACCCTGTTTCCGGGGCAACTGACCGCCCTGTTTCCAGGGTAACAGTTCACCCTGTTTCCGGGGTAAATGACTGCCCTGTATCCAGGGTAAGGGGCCGCCCTGTTTCCGGGGTAACTGACTGCCCTGTTTCCAGGGTAACTGACCGCCCTGTTTTTGGGGTAACTGACCGCCCTGTTTCCAGGATAACTGACTGCTCTGTTTCCAGGGTAACTGATCACGCTTTTTCCGGGATAACTCACTGCCCTGTTTACGGGATTACTGACTGCCCTGTTTCCAGGGTAACTGATCACCCTGTTTCCGGGATAACTGACTGCCCTGTTTCCAGGGTAACTGACTGCCCTGTTTCCAGGGGAACTGACTGCCCAGTTTCCAGGGTAACTGACTGCCCTGTTTCCAGGGTAACTGATCACCCTGTTTCCGGGATAACTGACTGCCCTGTTTCCGGGATAACTGACCGCCCTTTTTCCAGGGTAACTGACTGCCCTGTTTCAGGGGTAACTGACTGCCCTGTGTCCAGGGTAACTGACAGCCCAGTTTCCAGGGTGACTGATCACCCTGTTTCCGGGATAACTGACTGCCCTGTTTCCGGGATAACTGACTGCCCTGTTTCCGGGGTAACTGACTGCCCTGTTTCCAGGGAAAATGACTGCCCTGTTTCCAGGATAACTAATCACCCTGTTTCCGGGGTAACTGACTGCCCTGTTTCCAGGGTTATTGACCGCCCTGTTTCTTGCGTAACCGAATGCCCTGTTTCCGGGGTAACTGACCGCCCTGTTTCCAGGATAACTGACCACCCTGTTTCCAGGATAACTGACTGCCCTGTTTCCAGGGTAACTGACTGCCCTATTTCCGGGGTAACTGATCTCCCTGTTTCTGGGGTAACTGACCGCCCTGTTTCCAGGATAACTGACCGCTCCATTTCCGGGGTAACTGACCGCCCTGTTTCCAGGATAACTGACTGCCCTGTTTCCAGGATAACTGACTGCCCTGTTTCCTGGATAACTGACCGCCCTGTTTCCAGGTGAACTAACTGACCTGTTTCCAGGGAAACTGACTGCCCTGTTTCCAGGGTAACTGACCGCCCTGTTTCCGGGGTAACTGATCTCCCTGTTTCCGTGGTAACTGACCGCGCTGCTTCCAGGACATCTGACCGCCCTATTTCCGGGGTAACTGACCGCCCTGTTTCCAGGATAACTGTCTGCCCTGTTTCCAGGATAACTGACTGCCCTGTTTCCAGGGTAACTGACTGCCCACTTTCCAGGGTAACTGATCACCCTGTTTCCAGGATAAGTGACTGCCCTGTTTCCAGGGTAACTGACCGCCCTGTTTCCAGGGTATCTGACTGCCCAGTTTCCAGGGTAACTGATCACCCTGTTTCCAGGATAACTGACTGCCCTGTTTCCAGGGTAACTGACTGCCCTGTTTCCAGGGGAACTGACTGCCCTGTTTCCGGGGTAACTGTTCACCCTGTTTCTCAGGGTAACTGACTGCCCAGTTTCCGGGGTAACTGATTGCGCTTTTTCCAGGGTAACTGACTGCCCTGCTTCCGGGGTAACTGACTGCCCTGTTTACAGGGTAACTGACTGCCCCGTTTCCAGAGTAACTGATCACCCTTTTTCTGGGATAACTGAATGCCCTTTTTCCGGGATTACTTACTGCCCTGTATCCAGGGTAACTGCTCACCCTGTATCCGGCATAACTGACTAAGCTGTTTCCAGGGTGACTGACTGCCCAGTTTCCAGGGTAACTGACTGCCCTGATTCCGGGGTAACTGACTGCCCTGCTTCCAGGGTAACTGACTGCACATTTTCCAGGGTAACTGATCACCCTGTTTCCAGGGTCACTGACCGCCCTGTTTCCAGGAAAACTGACTGCCCTGTTTCCGGGGTAACTGACTGCCCTGTTTCCAGGGTAACTGATCACCCTGTTTCCGGGATAACTGACTGCCCTGTTTCCGGGATAACTGACTGCCCTGTTTCCGGGATAACTGACTGCCCTGTTTCCGGGGTAACTGACTGCCCTGTTTCCAGGGTAAATGACTGCCCTGTTTCCAGGATAACTGATCACCCTGTTTCCGGGGTAACTGACTGCCCTGTTTCCAGGGTTATTGACCGCCCTGTTTCTTGCGTAACCGAATGCCCTGTTTCCGGGATAACTGACCGCCCTGTTTCCAGGATAACTGATCACCCTGTTTCCGGGGTAACTGACCACCATGCTTCCAGGGTAACTGACCACCCTGTTTCCAGGATAACTGACTGCCCTGTTTCCAGGGTAACTGACTGCCCTATTTCCGGGGTAACTGATCTCCCTGTTTCTGGGGTAACTGTCCGCCCTGTTTCCAGGATAACTGACCGCTCCATTTCCGGGGTAACTGACCGCCCTGTTTCCAGGATAACTGACTGCCCTGTTTCCAGGATAACTGACTGCCCTGTTTCCTGGATAAGTGACCGCCCTGTTTCCAGGTGAACTAACTGCCCTGTTTCCGGGGTAAATGACTGCCCTGTTTCCAGGGTAAGGGGCCGCCCTGTTTCCGGGGTAACTGACTGCCCTGTTTCCAGGGTAACTGACCGCCCTGTTTTTGGGGTAACTGACCGCCCTGTTTCCAGGATAACTGACTGCTCTGTTTCCAGGGTAACTGATCACGCTTTTTCCGGGATAAATCACTGCCCTGTTTACGGGATTACTGACTGCCCTGTTTCCAGGGTAACTGATCACCCTGTTTCCGGGATAACTGACTGCCCTGTTTCCAGGGTAACTGACTGCCCTGTTTCCAGGGGAACTGACTGCCCAGTTTCCAGGGTAACTGACTGCCCTGTTTCCAGGGTAACTGATCACCCTGTTTCCGGGATAACTGACTGCCCTGTTTCCGGGATAACTGACCGCCCTTTTTCCAGGGTAACTGACTGCCCTGTTTCCGGGGTAACTGACTGCCCTGTGTCCAGGGTAACTGGCAGCCCAGTTTCCAGGGTGACTGATCACCCTGTTTCCGGGATAACTGACTGCCCTGTTTCCGGGATAACTGACTGCCCTGTTTCCGGGGTAACTGACTGCCCTGTTTCCAGGGAAAATGACTGCCCTGTTTCCAGGATAACTGATCACCCTGTTTCCGGGGTAACTGACTGCCCTGTTTCCAGGGTTATTGACCGCCCTGTTTCTTGCGTAACCGAATGCCCTGTTTCCGGGGTAACTGACCGCCCTGTTTCCAGGATAACTGACCACCCTGTTTCCAGGATAACTGACTGCCCTGTTTCCAGGGTAACTGACTGCCCTATTTCCGGGGTAACTGATCTCCCTGTTTCTGGGGTAACTGACCGCCCTGTTTCCAGGATAACTAACCGCTCCATTTCCGGGGTAACTGAACGCCCTGTTTCCAGGATAACTGACTGCCCTGTTTCCAGGATAACTGACTGCCCTGTTTCCTGGATAACTGACCGCCCTGTTTCCAGGTGAACTAACTGACCTGTTTCCAGGGAAACTGACTGCCCTGTTTCCAGGGTAACTGACCGCCCTGTTTCCGGGGTAACTGATCTCCCTGTTTCCGTGGTAACTGACCGCGCTGCTTCCAGGACATCTGACCGCCCTATTTCCGGGGTAACTGACCGCCCTGTTTCCAGCATAACTGTCTGCCCTGTTTCCAGGATAACTGACTGCCCTGTTTCCAGGGTAACTGACTGCCCACTTTCCAGGGTAACTGATCACCCTGTTTCCAGGATAAGTGACTGCCCTGTTTCCAGGGTAACTGACCGCCCTGTTTCCAGGGTATCTGACTGCCCAGTTTCCAGGGTAACTGATCACCCTGTTTCCAGGATAACTGACTGCCCTGTTTCCAGGGTAACTGACTGCCCTGTTTCCAGGGGAACTGACTGCCCTGTTTCCGGGGTAACTGTTCACCCTGTTTCTCAGGGTAACTGACTGCCCAGTTTCCGGGGTAACTGATTGCGCTTTTTCCAGGGTAACTGACTGCCCTGCTTCCGGGGTAACTGACTGCCCTGTTTACAGGGTAACTGACTGCCCCGTTTCCAGAGTAACTGATCACCCTTTTTCTGGGATAACTGACTGCCCTTTTTCCGGGATTACTTACTGCCCTGTATCCAGGGTAACTGCTCACCCTGTATCCGGCATAACTGACTAAGCTGTTTCCAGGGTGACTGACTGCCCAGTTTCCAGGGTAACTGACTGCCCTGATTCCGGGGTAACTGACTGCCCTGCTTCCAGGGTAACTGACTGCACATTTTCCAGGGTAACTGATCACCCTGTTTCCAGGGTCACTGATCGCCCTGTTTCCAGGAAAACTGACTGCCCTGTTTCCAGGGTAACTGACTGCCCTGTTTCCAGGGTAACTGATCACCCTGTTTCCGGGATAACTGACTGCCCTGTTTCCGGGATAACTGACTGCCCTGTTTCCGGGATAACTGACTGCCCTGTTTCCGGGGTAACTGACTGCCCTGTTTCCAGGGTAAATGACTGCCCTGTTTCCAGGATAACTGATCACCCTGTTTCCGGGGTAACTGACTGCCCTGTTTCCAGGGTTATTGACCGCCCTGTTTCTTGCGTAACCGAATGCCCTGTTTCCGGGATAACTGACCGCCCTGTTTCCAGGATAACTGATCACCCTGTTTCCGGGGTAACTGACCACCATGCTTCCAGGGTAACTGACCACCCTGTTTCCAGGATAACTGACTGCCCTGTTTCCAGGGTAACTGACTGCCCTATTTCCGGGGTAACTGATCTCCCTGTTTCTGGGGTAACTGTCCGCCCTGTTTCCAGGATAACTGACCGCTCCATTTCCGGGGTAACTGACCGCCCTGTTTCCAGGATAACTGACTGCCCTGTTTCCAGGATAACTGACTGCCCTGTTTCCTGGATAAGTGACCGCCCTGTTTCCAGGTGAACTAACTGCCCTGTTTCCAGGGAAACTGACTGCCCTGTTTCCAGGGTAACTGACCGCCCTGTTTCCGGGGTAACTGATCTCCCTGTTTCCGTGGTAACTGACCGCCCTGCTTCCAGGACATCTGACCACCCTATTTCCGGGGTAACTGACCGCCCTATTTCCAGGATAACTGTCTGCCCTGTTTCCAGGATAACTGACTGCCCTGTTTCCAGGGTAACTGACTGCCCACTTTCCAGGGTAACTGATCACCCTGTTTCCAGGATAAGTGACTGCCCTGTTTCCAGGGTAACTGACCGCCCTGTTTCCAGGGTATCTGACTGCCCAGTTTCCAGGGTAACTGATCACCCTGTTTCCGGGGTAACTGACTGCCCTGTTTCCAGGTTAACTGACTGCCCTGTTTCCAGGATAACTGATCACCCTGTTTCCGGGGTAACTGACTGCCCTGATTCCGGGGTAACTGATCTCCCTGTTTCCTATGTAACTGATCACCCTGTTTCTGGGGTAACTGACTGCCCTGTTTCCAGGGCAAGTGACCACCCTGTTTCCGGGGTAACTGACTGTCCAGTTTCCAGTGTAACTGTTCACCCTGTTTCCGGGGTAACTGATCACCCTGTTTCCGGGGCAACTGACCGCCCTGTTTCCAGGGTAACAGTTCACCCTGTTTCCGGGGTAAATGACTGCCCTGTTTCCAGGGTAAGGGGCCGCCCTGTTTCCGGGGTAACTGACTGCCCTGTTTCCAGGGTAACTGACCGCCCTGTTTTTGGGGTAACTGACCGCCCTGTTTCCAGGATAACTGACTGCCCTGTTTCCAGGGTAACTGATCACGCTTTTTCCGGGATAACCCACTGCCCTGTTTACGGGATTACTGACTGCCCTGTTTCCAGGGTAACTGATCACCCTGTTTCCGGGATAACTGACTGCCCTGTTTCCAGGGTAACTGACTGCCCTGTTTCCAGGGGAACTGACTGCCCAGTTTCCAGGGTAACTGACTGCCCTGTTTCCAGGGTAACTGACTGCCCAGTTTCCAGGGTAACTGATCTCCCTGTTTCCGGGATAACTGACTGCCTGGTTTCCGGGATAACTGACCGCCCTTTTTCCAGGGTAACTGACTGCCCTGTTTCCGGGGTAACTGACTGCCCTGTGTCCAGGGTAACTGACAGCCCAGTTTCCAGGGTAACTGATCACCCTGTTTCTGGGATAACTGACTGCCCTGTTTCCGGGATAACTGACTGCCCTGTTTCCGGGGTAACTGACTGCCCTGTTTCCAGGGAAAAGGACTGCCCTGTTTCCAGGATAACTGATCACCCTGTTTCCGGGGTAACTGACTGCCCTGTTTCCAGGGTTATTGACCGCCCTGTTTCTTGCGTAACCGAATGCCCTGTTTCCGGGGTAACTGACCGCCCTGTTTCCAGGATAACTGACCACCCTGTTTCCAGGATAACTGACTGCCCTGTTTCCAGGGTAACTGACTGCCCTATTTCCGGGGTAACTGATCTCCCTGTTTCTGGGGTAACTGACCGCCCTGTTTCCAGGATAACTGACCGCTCCATTTCCGGGGTAACTGACCGCCCTGTTTCCAGGATAACTGACTGCCCTGTTTCCAGGATAACTGACTGCCCTGTTTCCTGGATAACTGACCGCCCTGTTTCCAGGTGAACTAACTGCCCTGTTTCCAGGGAAACTGACTGCCCTGTTTCCAGGGTAACTGACCGCCCTGTTTCCGGGGTAACTGATCTCCCTGTTTCCGTGGTAACTGACCGCGCTGCTTCCAGGACATCTGACCGCCCTATTTCCGGGGTAACTGACCGCCCTGTTTCCAGGATAACTGTCTGCCCTGTTTCCAGGATAACTGACTGCCCTGTTTCCAGGGTAACTGACTGCCCACTTTCCAGGGTAACTGATCACCCTGTTTCCAGGATAAGTGACTGCCCCGTTTCCAGGGTAACTGACCGCCCTGTTTCCAGGGTATCTGACTGCCCAGTTTCCAGGGTAACTGATGACCCTGTTTACGGGATAACTGACTGCCCTGTTTCCAGGGTAACTGACTGCCCTGTTTCCAGGGGAACTGACTGCCCTGTTTCCGGGGTAACTGTTCACCCTGTTTCCAGGGTAACTGACTGCCCAGTTTCCGGGGTAACTGATTGCGCTTTTTCCAGGGTAACTGACTGCCCTGCTTCCGGGGTAACTGACTGCCCTGTTTACAGGGTAACTGACTGCCCCGTTTCCAGAGTAACTGATCACCCTTTTTCTGGGATAACTGACTGCCCTTTTTCCGGGATTACTTACTGCCCTGTATCCAGGGTAACTGCTCACCCTGTATCCGGCATAACTGACTAAGCTGTTTCCAGGGTGACTGACTGCCCAGTTTCCAGGGTAACTGACTGCCCTGATTCCGGGGTAACTGACTGCCCTGCTTCCAGGGTAACTGACTGCACATTTTCCAGGGTAACTGATCACCCTGTTTCCAGGGTAACTGATCTCCCTGTTTCCTATGTAACTGATCACCCTGTTTCTGGGGTAACTGACTGCCCAGTTTCCAGGGTAACTGACTGCCCTGCTTCCAGGGTAACTGACTGCCCTGTTTCCAGGGTAACTGACTGCCTTGTCTACGGGATTACTGACTGCCCTGTTTCCAGGGTAACTGATCACCCTGTTTCCGGGATAACTGACTGCCCTGTTTCCAGGGTAACTGACTGCCCAGTTTCCAGGGTAACTGACTGCCCTGTTTCCAGGGTAACTGACTGCCCAGTTTCCAGGGTAACTGACTGCCCTGTTTCCGGGGTAACTGACTGCCCTGTTTCCAGGGTAAATGACCGCCCAGCTTACAGGGTAACTGATCACCCTGTTTCCGGGGTAACTGACTAACCTGTTTCCAGTGTGACTGACTGCCCTGTTTCCAGGGTAACTGACTGCCCTGTTTACAGGGTAACTGACTGCCCAGTTTCCTGGGTAACTGATCACCCTTTTTCCAGGATAACTGACTGCCCTGTTTCCAGGATTACTGACTGCCCTCTTTCCAGGGGAACGAATCACCCTTTTTCCGGGATAACTGACTGCCCTGTTTCCAGGGTAACTGACTGCACATTTTCCAGGGTAACTGATCACCCTGTTTCCAGGGTAACTGATCTCCCTGTTTCCTATGTAACTGATCACCCTGTTTCTGGGGTAACTGACTGCCCAGTTTCCAGGGTAACTGTTCACCCTGTTTCCGGGGAAACTGATCACCCTGTTTCCGGGGCAACTGACCGCCCTGTTTCCAGGGTAACAGTTCACCCTGTTTCCGGGGTAAATGACTGCCCTGTTTCCAGGGTAAGTGGCCGCCCTGTTTCCGGAGTAACTGACTGCCCTGTTTCCAGCGTAACTGACTGCCCAGTTTCCGGGGTAACTGACTGCCCTGTTTCCAGGGTAACTGACTGCCCTGCTTCCAGGGTAACTGACTGCCCTGTTTCCAGGGTAACTGACTGCCTTGTCTACGGGATTACTGACTGCCCTGTTTCCAGGGTAACTGATCACCCTGTTTCCGGGATAACTGACTGCCCTGTTTCCAGGGTAACTGACTGCCCAGTTTCCAGGGTAACTGACTGCCCTGTTTCCAGGGTAACTGACTGCCCAGTTTCCAGGGTAACTGACTGCCCTGTTTCCGGGGTAACTGACTGCCCTGTTTCCAGGGTAAATGACTCCCCTGTTTCCTGGGTAACTGACTGCCTTGTCTACGGGATTACTGACTGCCCTGTTTCCAGGGTAACTGATCACCCTGTTTCCGGGATAACTGACTGCCCTGTTTCCAGGGTAACTGACTGCCCAGTTTCCTGGGTAACTGACTGCCCTGTTTCCAGGGTAACTGACTGCCCAGTTTCCAGGGTAACTGACTGCCCTGTTTCCGGGGTAACTGACTGCCCAGTGTCCGAGGTAACTGACTCCCCTGTTTCCTGGGTAACTGACTGCCCTGCTTCCAGGGTAACTGACTGCCCTGTTTACAGGGTAACTGAATGCCCAGTTTCCAGGGTAACTGATCACCCTTTTTCCAGGATAACTGACTGCCCTGTTTCCAGGATTACTGACTGCCCTCTTTCCAGGGGAACTAATCACCCTTTTTCCGGGATAACTGACTGCCCTGTTTCCAGGGTAACTGACTGCCCAGTTTCCAGGGTAACTGACTGCCCTGTTTCCGGGGTAACTGACTGCCCTGTTTCCAGGGTAAATGACTGCCCAGTTTCCAGGGTAACTGAACACCCTGTTTCCGGGGTAACTGAACGCCCTGTTTCCAGGATAACTGATCACCCTGTTTCTGGGGTAACTGACCACCATGCTTCCAGGGTAACTGACCACCCTGTTTCCAGGATAACTGACTGCCCTGTTTCCAGGGTAACTGACTGCCCTATTTCCGGGGGAACTGATCTCCCTGTTTCTGGGGTAACTGACCGCCCTGTTTCCAGGATAACTGACCGCTCCATTTCCGGGGTAACTGACCGCCTTGTTTCCAGGATAACTGACTGCCCTGTTTCCAGGATAACTGACTGCCCTGTTTCCTGGATAACTGAACGCCCTGTTTCCAGGTGAACTAACTGCCCTGTTTCCAGGGTAACTGATCTCCCTGTTTCCGTGGTAACTGACCGCCCTATTTCCAGGATAACTGTCTGCCCTGTTTCCAGGATAACTGACTGCCCTGTTTTCAGGGTAACTGACTGCCCACTTTCCAGGGTAACTGATCACCCTGTTTCCAGGATAAGTGACTGCCCTGTTTCCAGGGTAACTGACCGCCCTGTTTCCAGGGTATCTGACTGCCCAGTTTCCAGGGTAACTGATCACCCTGTTTCCGGGATAACTGAATGCCCTGTTTCCAGGGTAACTGACTGCCCTGTTTCCAGGGGAACTGACTGCCCTGTTTCCGGGGTAACTGATCACCCTGTTTCCAGGGTAACTGACTAACCTGTTTCCACGGTGACTGACTGCCCTGTTTCCAGGGTAACTGACTGCCCAGTTTCCGGGGTAACTGATTGCCCTTTTTCCAGGGTAACTGACTGCCCTGCTTCCGGGGTAACTGACTGCCCTGTTTACAGGGTAACTGACTGCCCCGTTTCCAGAGTAACTGATCACCCTTTTTCTGGGATAACTGACTGCCCTTTTTCCGGGATTACTTACTGCCCTGTATCCAGGGTAACTGATCACCCTGTATCCGGCATAACTGACTGCCCTGTTACCAGGGTAACTGACTGCCCAGTTTCCAGGGTAACTGACTGCCCTGATTCCGGGGTAACTGACTGCCCTGCTTCCAGGGTAACTGACTGCACATTTTCCAGGGTAACTGATCACCCTGTTTCCAGGGTAACTGATCTCCCTGTTTCCTATGTAACTGATCACCCTGTTTCTGGGGTAACTGACTGCCCTGTTTCCAGGGCAAGTGACCGCCCTGTTTTCGGGGTAACTGACTGCCCAGTTTCCAGGGTAACTGTTCACCCTGTTTCCGGGGTAACTGATCACCCTGTTTCTGGGGCAACTGACCGCCCTGTTTCCAGGGTAACAGTTCACCCTGTTTCCGGGGTAAATGACTGCCCTGTTTCCAGGGTAACTGGCCGCCCTGTTTCCGGGGTAACTGACTGCCCTGTTTCCAGCGTAACTGACTGCCCAGTTTCCGGGGTAACTGACTGCCCAGTTTCCAGGGTAACTGACCGCCCTGCTTCCAGGGTAACTGATCACCCTGTTTCCGGGATAACTGACTGCCCTGTTTCCAGGGTAAATGACTGCCCAGTTTCCAGGGTAACTGATCACCCTGTTTCCGGGGTAACTGACTAACCTGTTTCCAGGGTGACTGACTGCCCTGTTTCCAGGGTAACTGACTGCCCAGTGTCCGAGGTAACTGACTCCCCTTTTTCCGGGATAACTGACTGCCCTGTTTCCAGGGTAACTGACTGCCCAGTTTCCAGGGTAACTGACTGCCCTGTTTCCGGGGTAACTGACTGCCCTGTTTCCAGGGTAAATGACTGCCCAGTTTCCAGGGTCACTGAACACCCTGTTTCCGGGGTAACTGACCGCCCTGTTTCCAGGATAACTGATCACCCTGTTTCCGGGGTAACTGACCACCATGCTTCCAGGGTAACTGACCACCCTGTTTCCAGGATAACTGACTGCCCTGTTTCCAGGGTAACTGACTGCCCTATTTCCGGGGTAACTGATCTCCCTGTTTCTGGGGTAACTGACCGCCCTGTTTCCAGGATAACTGACCGCTCCATTTCCGGGGTAACTGACCGCCCTGTTTCCAGGATAACTGACTGCCCTGTTTCCAGGATAACTGACTGCCCTGTTTCCTGGATAACTGACCGCCCTGTTTCCAGGTAAACTAACTGCCCTGTTTCCAGGGAAACTGACTGCCCTGTTTCCGGGGTAACTGATCTCCCTGTTTCCGTGGTAACTGACCGCCCTGCTTCCAGGACATCTGACCGCCCTATTTCCAGGATAACTGTCTGCCCTGTTTCCAGGATAACTGACTGCCCTGTTTCCAGGGTAACTGACTGCCCACTTTCCAGGGTAACTGATCACCCTGTTTCCAGGATAAGTGACTGCCCTGTTTCCAGGGTAACTGACCGCCCTGTTTCCAGGGTATCTGACTGCCCAGTTTCCAGGGTAACTGATCACCCTGTTTCCGGGATAACTGACTGCCCTGTTTCCAGGGTAACTGACGGCCCTGTTTCCAGGGGAACTGACTGCACTGTTTCCGGGGTAACTGATCACCCTGTTTCCAGGGTCACTGACTAACCTGTTTCCACGGTGACTGACTGCCCTGTTTCCAGGGTAACTGACTGCCCAGTTTCCGGGGTAACTGATTGCCCTTTTTACAGGGTAACTGACTGCCCTGCTTCCGGGGTAACTGACTGCCCTGTTTACAGGGTAACTGACTGCCCCGTTTCCAGAGTAACTGATCACCCTTTTTCTGGGATAACTGACTGCCCTTTTTCCGGGATTACTTACTGCCCTGTATCCAGGGTAACTGATCACCCTGTATCCGGCATAACTGACTGCCCTGTTTCCAGGGTAACTGACTGCCCAGTTTCCAGGGTAACTGACTGCCCTGATTCCGGGGTAACAGATCACCCTGTTTCCGGGATAACTGACTGCCCTGTTTCCAGGGTAAATGACTGCCCAGTTTCCAGGGTAACTGTTCACCCTGTTTCCGGGGTAACTGATCACCCTGTTTCTGGGGCAACTGACCGCCCTGTTTCCAGGGTAACAGTTCACCCTGTTTCCGGGGTAAATGACTGCCCTGTTTCCAGGGTAAGTGGCCGCCCTGTTTCCGGGGTAACTGACTGCCCTGTTTCCAGCGTAACTGACTGCCCAGTTTCCGGGGTAACTGACTGCCCAGTTTCCAGGGTAACTGACCGCCCTGCTTCCAGGGTAACTGATCACCCTGTTTCCGGGATAACTGACTGCCCTGTTTCCAGGGTAAATGACTGCCCAGTTTCCAGGGTAACTGATCACCCTGTTTCCGGGGTAACTGACTAACCTGTTTCCAGGGTGACTGACTGCCCTGTTTCCAGGGTAACTGACTGCCCAGTGTCCGAGGTAACTGACTCCCCTTTTTCCGGGATAACTGACTGCCCTGTTTCCAGGGTAACTGACTGCCCAGTTTCCAGGGTAACTGACTGCCCTGTTTCCGGGGTAACTGACTGCCCTGTTTCCAGGGTAAATGACTGCCCAGTTTCCAGGGTCACTGAACACCCTGTTTCCGGGGTAACTGACCGCCCTGTTTCCAGGATAACTGATCACCCTGTTTCCGGGGTAACTGACCACCATGCTTCCAGGGTAACTGACCACCCTGTTTCCAGGATAACTGACTGCCCTGTTTCCAGGGTAACTGACTGCCCTATTTCCGGGGTAACTGATCTCCCTGTTTCTGGGGTAACTGACCGCCCTGTTTCCAGGATAACTGACCGCTCCATTTCCGGGGTAACTGACCGCCCTGTTTCCAGGATAACTGACTGCCCTGTTTCCAGGATAACTGACTGCCCTGTTTCCTGGATAACTGACCGCCCTGTTTCCAGGTAAACTAACTGCCCTGTTTCCAGGGAAACTGACTGCCCTGTTTCCGGGGTAACTGATCTCCCTGTTTCCGTGGTAACTGACCGCCCTGCTTCCAGGACATCTGACCGCCCTATTTCCAGGATAACTGTCTGCCCTGTTTCCAGGATAACTGACTGCCCTGTTTCCAGGGTAACTGACTGCCCACTTTCCAGGGTAACTGATCACCCTGTTTCCAGGATAAGTGACTGCCCTGTTTCCAGGGTAACTGACCGCCCTGTTTCCAGGGTATCTGACTGCCCAGTTTCCAGGGTAACTGATCACCCTGTTTCCGGGATAACTGACTGCCCTGTTTCCAGGGTAACTGACGGCCCTGTTTCCAGGGGAACTGACTGCCCTGTTTCCGGGGTAACTGATCACTCTGTTTCCAGGGTCACTGACTAACCTGTTTCCACGGTGACTGACTGCCCTGTTTCCAGGGTAACTGACTGCCCAGTTTCCGGGGTAACTGATTGCCCTTTTTCCAGGGTAACTGACTGCCCTGCTTCCGGGGTAACTGACTGCCCTGTTTACAGGGTAACTGACTGCCCCGTTTCCAGAGTAACTGATCACCCTTTTTCTGGGATAACTGACTGCCCTTTTTCCGGGATTACTTACTGCCCTGTATCCAGGGTAACTGATCACCCTGTATCCGGCATAACTGACTGCCCTGTTACCAGGGTAACTGACTGCCCAGTTTCCAGGGTAACTGACTGCCCTGATTCCGGGGTAACTGACTGCCCTGCTTCCAGGGTAACTGACTGCACATTTTCCAGGGTAACTGATCACCCTGTTTCCAGGGTAACTGATCTCCCTGTTTCCTATGTAACTGATCACCCTGTTTCTGGGGTAACTGACTGCCCTGTTTCCAGGGCAAGTGACCGCCCTGTTTTCGGGGTAACTGACTGCCCAGTTTCCAGGGTAACTGTTCACCCTGTTTCCGGGGTAACTGATCACCCTGTTTCTGGGGCAACTGACCGCCCTGTTTCCAGGGTAACAGTTCACCCTGTTTCCGGGGTAAATGACTGCCCTGTTTCCAGGGTAAGTGGCCGCCCTGTTTCCGGGGTAACTGACCGCCCTGTTTCCAGCGTAACTGACTGCCCAGTTTCCGGGGTAACTGACTGCCCAGTTTCCAGGGTAACTGACCGCCCTGCTTCCAGGGTAACTGATCACCCTGTTTCCGGGATAACTGACTGCCCTGTTTCCAGGGTAAATGACTGCCCAGTTTCCAGGGTAACTGATCACCCTGTTTCCGGGGTAACTGACTAACCTGTTTCCAGGGTGACTGACTGCCCTGTTTCCAGGGTAACTGACTGCCCAGTGTCCGAGGTAACTGACTCCCCTTTTTCCGGGATAACTGACTGCCCTGTTTCCAGGGTAACTGACTGCCCAGTTTCCAGGGTAACTGACTGCCCTGTTTCCGGGGTAACTGACTGCCCTGTTTCCAGGGTAAATGACTGCCCAGTTTCCAGGGTCACTGAACACCCTGTTTCCGGGGTAACTGACCGCCCTGTTTCCAGGATAACTGATCACCCTGTTTCCGGGGTAACTGACCACCATGCTTCCAGGGTAACTGACCACCCTGTTTCCAGGATAACTGACTGCCCTGTTTCCAGGGTAACTGACTGCCCTATTTCCGGGGTAACTGATCTCCCTGTTTCTGGGGTAACTGACCGCCCTGTTTCCAGGATAACTGACCGCTCCATTTCCGGGGTAACTGACCGCCCTGTTTCCAGGATAACTGACTGCCCTGTTTCCAGGATAACTGACTGCCCTGTTTCCTGGATAACTGACCGCCCTGTTTCCAGGTAAACTAACTGCCCTGTTTCCAGGGAAACTGACTGCCCTGTTTCCGGGGTAACTGATCTCCCTGTTTCCGTGGTAACTGACCGCCCTGCTTCCAGGACATCTGACCGCCCTATTTCCAGGATAACTGTCTGCCCTGTTTCCAGGATAACTGACTGCCCTGTTTCCAGGGTAACTGACTGCCCACTTTCCAGGGTAACTGATCACCCTGTTTCCAGGATAAGTGACTGCCCTGTTTCCAGGGTAACTGACCGCCCTGTTTCCAGGGTATCTGACTGCCCAGTTTCCAGGGTAACTGATCACCCTGTTTCCGGGATAACTGACTGCCCTGTTTCCAGGGTAACTGACGGCCCTGTTTCCAGGGGAACTGACTGCCCTGTTTCCGGGGTAACTGATCACCCTGTTTCCAGGGTCACTGACTAACCCGTTTCCACGGTGACTGACTGCCCTGTTTCCAGGGTAACTGACTGCCCAGTTTCCGGGGTAACTGATTGCCCTTTTTACAGGGTAACTGACTGCCCTGCTTCCGGGGTAACTGACTGCCCTGTTTACAGGGTAACTGACTGCCCCGTTTCCAGAGTAACTGATCACCCTTTTTCTGGGATAACTGACTGCCCTTTTTCCGGGATTACTTACTGCCCTGTATCCAGGGTAACTGATCACCCTGTATCCGGCATAACTGACTGCCCTGTTTCCAGGGTAACTGACTGCCCAGTTTCCAGGGTAACTGACTGCCCTGATTCCGGGGTAACAGATCACCCTGTTTCCAGGGTAACTGATCTCCCTGTTTCCTATGTAACTGATCACCCTGTTTCTGGGGTAACTGACTGCCCTGTTTCCAGGGTAACTGACCGCCCTGTTTCCAGGATAACTGACCACCCTGTTTCCAGGATAACTGACTGCCCTGTTTCCAGGGTAACTGATCTCCCTGTTTCCGGGGTAACTGATCACCCTGGTTCCGGGTAAGTGACTGCCCTGTTTCCAGGGTAACTGACTGCCCTGTTTCCAGGGTAACTGATCTCCCTGTTTCCAGGGTAACTGATCACCCTGTTTCCGGGGTAACTGACGGCCCTGTTTCCAGGGTAACTGATCTCCCTGTTTCCAGTGTAACTGATCACCCTGTTTCTGGGGTAACTGATTGCCCTGTTTCCGGGGTAACTGACTGCCCTGTTTCCAGGGTAACTGAATGCCCTGTTTCCAGGATAACTGACTGCCCTGTTTCCAGGATAACTGATCACCCTGTTTCCGGGGTAACTGGCTGCCCTGTTTCCGGGGTAACTGACCGCCCTGTTTCCAGGATAACTGACCACCCTGTTTCCAGGATAACTGACTGCCCTGCTTCCAGGGTAACTGATCTCCCTGTTTCCGGGGAAACTGATCACCCTGTTTCAGGATAAGTGACTGCCCTGTTTCCAGGGTAACTGATCACCCTGTTTCCGGGGCAACTGACCGCCCTGTTTCCAGGGTAACAGTTCACCTGTTTCCGGGGTAAATGACTGCCCTGTTTCCAGGGTAAGGGGCCGCCCTGTTTCCGGGGTAACTGACTGCCCTTTTTCCAGGGTAACTGACCGCCCTGTTTTCGGGGTAACTGACCGCCCTGTTTCCAGGATAACTGACTGCCCTGTTTCCAGGGTAACTGATCACCCTTTTTCCGGGATAACTGACTGCCCTGTTTACGGGATTACTGACTGCCCTGTTTCCAGGGTAACTGATCACCCTGTTTCCGGGATAACTGACTGCCCTGTTTCCAGGGTAACTGACTGCCCAGTTTCCAGGGTAACTGACTGCCCTGTTGCCAGGGGAACTGACTGCCCAGTTTCCAGGGTAACTGACTGCCCTGTTTCCAGGGTAACTGACTCCCCAGTGTCCAAGGTAACTGACTCCCCTGTTTCCTGGGTAACTGACTGCACTGCTTCCAGGGTAACTGACTGCCCTGTTTACAGGGTAACTGACTGCCCAGTTTCCAGGGTAACTGATCACCCTTTTTCCAGGATAACTGACTGCCCTGTTTCCAGGATTACTGATTGCCCTCTTTCCAGGGCAACTAATCACCCTTTTTCCGGGATAATTGACTGCCCTGTTTCCAGGGTAACTGACTGCCCTGTTTCCAGGGGAACTGACTGCCCTGTTTCCGGGGTAACTGACTGCCCTGTTTCCAGGGTAAATGACTGCCCAGTTTCCAGGGTAACTGAACACCCTGTTTCCGGGATAACTGACTGCCCTGTTTCCGGGATAACTGACTGCCCTTTTTCCAGGGTAACTGACTGCCCTGTTTCCGGGATAACTGACTGCCCTGTTTCCGGGGTAACTGACTGCCCTGTTTCCAGGTTAACTGACTGCCCTGTTTCCAGGTGAACTGACTGCCCTGTTTCCAGGATAACTGATCACCCTGTTTCCGGGGTAACTGACTGCCCTGTTTCCGGGGTAACTGACCGCCCTGTTTCCAGGATAACTGACCACCCTGTTTCCAGGATAACTGACTGCCCTGTTTCCAGGGTAACTGATCTCCCTGTTTCCGGGGTAACTGATCACCCTGGTTCCGGGTAAGTGACTGCCCTGTTTCCAGGGTAACTGACTGCCCTGTTTCCAGGGTAACTGATCTCCCTGTTTCCAGGGTAACTGATCACCCTGTTTCCGGGGTAACTGACGGCCCTGTTTCCAGGGTAACTGATCTCCCTGTTTCCAGTGTAACTGATCACCCTGTTTCTGGGGTAACTGATTGCCCTGTTTCCGGGGTAACTGACTGCCCTGTTTCCAGGGTAACTGAATGCCCTGTTTCCAGGATAACTGACTGCCCTGTTTCCAGGATAACTGATCACCCTGTTTCCGGGGTAACTGGCTGCCCTGTTTCCGGGGTAACTGACCGCCCTGTTTCCAGGATAACTGACCACCCTGTTTCCAGGATAACTGACTGCCCTGCTTCCAGGGTAACTGATCTCCCTGTTTCCGGGGAAACTGATCACCCTGTTTCCGGATAAGTGACTGCCCTGTTTCCAGGGTAACTGATCACCCTGTTTCCGGGGCAACTGACCGGCCTGTTTCCAGGGTAACAGTTCACCCTGTTTCCGGGGTAAATGACTGCCCTGTTCCAGGGTAAGGGGCCGCACTGTTTCCGGGGTAACTGACTGCCCTGTTTCCAGGGTAACTGACCGCCCTGTTTTCGGGGTAACTGACCGCCCTGTTTCCAGGATAACTGACTGCCCTGTTTCCAGGGTAACTGATCACCCTTTTTCCGGGATAACTGACTGCCCTGTTTACGGGATTACTGACTGCCCTGTTTCCAGGGTAACTGATCACCCTGTTTCCGGGGTAACTGACGGCCCTGTTTCCAGGGTAACTGATCTCCCTGTTTCCAGTGTAACTGATCACCCTGTTTCTGGGGTAACTGATTGCCCTGTTTCCGGGGTAACTGACTGCCCTGTTTCCAGGGTAACTGAATGCCCTGTTTCCAGGATAACTGACTGCCCTGTTTCCAGGATAACTGATCACCCTGTTTCCGGGGTAACTGGCTGCCCTGTTTCCGGGGTAACTGACCGCCCTGTTTCCAGGATAACTGACCACCCTGTTTCCAGGATAACTGACTGCCCTGCTTCCAGGGTAACTGATCTCCCTGTTTCCGGGGAAACTGATCACCCTGTTTCCGGATAAGTGACTGCCCTGTTTCCAGGGTAACTGATCACCCTGTTTCCGGGGCAACTGACCGCCCTGTTTCCAGGGAAACAGTTCACCCTGTTTCCGGGGTAAATGACTGCCCTGTTTCCAGGGTCAGGGGCCGCCCTGTTTCCGGGGAAACTGACTGCCCTGTTTCCAGGGTAACTGACCGCCCTGTTTCCGGGGTAACTGACCGCCCTATTTCCAGGATAACTGTCTGCCCTGTTTCCAGGATAACTGACTGCCCTGTTTCCAGGGTAACTGACTGCCCTGTTTCCAGGGTAACTGACCGCCCTGTTTTCGGGGTAACTGACCGCCCTGTTTCCAGGATAACTGACTGCCCTGTTTCCAGGGTAACTGATCACCCTTTTTCCGGGATAACTGACTGCCCTGTTTACGGGATTACTGACTGCCCTGTTTCCAGGGTAACTGATCACCCTGTTTCCGGGATAACTGACTGCCCTGTTTCCAGGGTAACTGACTGCCCAGTTTCCAGGGTAACTGACTGCACTGTTGCCAGGGGAACTGACTGCCCAGTTTCCAGGGTAACTGACTGCCCTGTTTCCAGGGTAACTGACTCCCCAGTGTCCAAGGTAACTGACTCCCCTGTTTCCTGGGTAACTGACTGCACTGCTTCCAGGGTAACTGACTGCCCTGTTTACAGGGTAACTGACTGCCCAGTTTCCAGGGTAACTGATCACCCTTTTTCCAGGATAACTGACTGCCCTGTTTCCAGGATTACTGATTGCCCTCTTTCCAGGGCAACTAATCACCCTTTTTCCGGGATAACTGACTGCCCTGTTTCCAGGGTAACTGACTGCCCTGTTTCCAGGGGACCTGACTGCCCTGTTTCCGGGGTAACTGACTGCCCTGTTTCCAGGGTAAATGACTGCCCAGTTTCCAGGGTAACTGAATACCCTGTTTCCAGGATAACTGACTGCCCTGTTTCCGGGATAACTGACTGCCCTTTTTCCAGGGTAACTGACTGCCCTGTTTCCGGGATAACTGACTGCCCTGTTTCCGGGGTAACTGACTGCCCTGTTTCCAGGGTAACTGACTGCCCTGTTTCCAGGTGAACTGACTGCCCTGTTTCCAGGATAACTGATCACCCTGTTTCCGGGGTAACTGCCTGCCCTGTTTCCGGGGTAACTGACCGCCCTGTTTCCAGGATAACTGACCACCCTGTTTCCAGGATAACTGACTGCCCTGTTTCCAGGGTAACTGATCTCCCTGTTTCCGGGGTAACTGATCACCCTGGTTCCGGGTAAGTGACTGCCCTGTTTCCAGGGTAACTGACTGCCCTGTTTCCAGGGTAACTGATCTCCCTGTTTCCAGGGTAACTGATCACCCTGTTTCCGGGGTAACTGACGGCCCTGTTTCCAGGGTAACTGATCTCCCTGTTTCCAGTGTAACTGATCACCCTTTTTCTGGGGTAACTGATTGCCCTGTTTCCGGGGTAACTGACTGCCCTGTTTCCAGGGTAACTGAATGCCCTGTTTCCAGGATAACTGACTGCCCTGTTTCCAGGATAACTGATCACCCTGTTTCCGGGGTAACTGGCTGCCCTGTTTCCGGGGTAACTGACCGCCCTGTTTCCAGGATAACTGACCACCCTGTTTCCAGGATAACTGACTGCCCTGCTTCCAGGGTAACTGATCTCCCTGTTTCCGGGGAAACTGATCACCCTGTTTCCGGATAAGTGACTGCCCTGTTTCCAGGGTAACTGATCACCCTGTTTCCGGGGCAACTGACCGCCCTGTTTCCAGGGTAACAGTTCACCCTGTTTCCGGGGTAAATGACTGCCCTGTTTCCAGGGTAAGGAGCCGCCCTGCTTCCGGGGTAACTGACTGCCCTGTTTCCAGGGTAACTGACCGCCCTGTTTTCGGGGTAACTGACCGCCCTGTTTCCAGGATAACTGACTGCCCTGTTTCCAGGGTAACTGATCACCCTTTTTCCGGGATAACTGACTGCCCTGTTTACGGGATTACTGACTGCCCTGTTTCCTGGGTAACTGACTGCACTGCTTCCAGGGTAACTGACTGCCCTGTTTACAGGGTAACTGACTGCCCAGTTTCCAGGGTAACTGATCACCCTTTTTCCAGGATAACTGACTGCCCTGTTTCCAGGATTACTGATTGCCCTCTTTCCAGGGCAACTAATCACCCTTTTTCCGGGATAACTGACTGCCCTGTTTCCAGGGTAACTGACTGCCCTGTTTCCAGGGGAACTGACTGCCCTGTTTCCGGGATAACTGACTGCGCTGTTTCCGGGATAACTGACTGCCCTTTTTCCAGGGTAACTGACTGCCCTGTTTCCGGGATAACTGACTGCCCTTTTTCCAGGATAACTGACTGCCCTGTTTCCAGGATTACTGATTGCCCTCTTTCCAGGGCAACTAATCACCCTTTTTCCGGGATAACTGACTGCCCTGTTTCCAGGGTAACTGACTGCCCTGTTTCCAGGGGAACTGACTGCCCTGTTTCCGGGGTAACTGACTGCCCTGTTTCCAGGGTAAATGACTGCCCAGTTTCCAGGGTAACTGAACACCCTGTTTCCGGGATAACTGACTGCGCTGTTTCCGGGATAACTGACTGCCCTTTTTCCAGGGTAACTGACTGCCCTGTTTCCGGGATAACTGACTGCCCTGTTTCCGGGGTAACTGACTGCCCTGTTTCCAGGGTAACTGACTGCCCTGTTTCCAGGTGAACTGACTGCCCTGTTTCCAGGATAACTGATCACCCTGTTTCCGGGGTAACTGACTGCCCTGTTTCCGGGGTAACTGACCGCCCTGTTTCCAGGATAACTGACCACCCTGTTTCCAGGATAACTGACTGCCCTGTTTCCAGGGTAACTGATCTCCCTGTTTCCGGGGTAACTGATCACCCTGGTTCCGGGTAAGTGACTGCCCTGTTTCCAGGGTAACTGACTGCCCTGTTTCCAGGGTAACTGATCTCCCTGTTTCCAGGGTAACTGATCACCCTGTTTCCGGGGTAACCGACGGCCCTGTTTCCAGGGTAACTGATCTCCCTGTTTCCAGTGTAACTGATCACCCTGTTTCTGGGGTAACTGATTGCCCTGTTTCCGGGGTAACTGACTGCCCTGTTTCCAGGGTAACTGAATGCCCTGTTTCCAGGATAACTGACTGCCCTGTTTCCAGGATAACTGATCACCCTGTTTCCGGGGTAACTGGCTGCCCTGTTTCCGGGGTAACTGACCGCCCTGTTTCCAGGATAACTGACCACCCTGTTTCCAGGATAACTGACTGCCCTGCTTCCAGGGTAACTGATCTCCCTGTTTCCGGGGAAACTGATCACCCTGTTTCCGGATAAGTGACTGCCCTGTTTCCAGGGTAACTGATCACCCTGTTTCCGGGGCAACTGACCGCCCTGTTTCCAGGGTAACAGTTCACCCTGTTTCCGGGGTAAATGACTGCCCTGTTTCCAGGGTAAGGGGCCGCCCTGTTTCCGGGGTAACTGACTGCCCTGTTTCCAGGGTAACTGACCGCCCTGTTTTCGGGGTAACTGACCGCCCTGTTTCCAGGATAACTGACTGCCCTGTTTCCAGGGTAACTGATCACCCTTTTTCCGGGATAACTGACTGCCCTGTTTACGGGATTACTGACTGCCCTGTTTCCAGGGTAACTGATCACCCTGTTTCCGGGGTAACTGACGGCCCTGTTTCCAGGGTAACTGATCTCCCTGTTTCCAGTGTAACTGATCACCCTGTTTCTGGGGTAACTGATTGCCCTGTTTCCGGGGTAACTGACTGCCCTGTTTCCAGGGTAACTGAATGCCCTGTTTCCAGGATAACTGACTGCCCTGTTTCCAGGATAACTGATCACCCTGTTTCCGGGCTAACTGGCTGCCCTGTTTCCGGGGTAACTGACCGCCCTGTTTCCAGGATAAATGACCACCCTGTTTCCAGGATAACTGACTGCCCTGCTTCCAGGGTAACTGATCTCCCTGTTTCCGGGGAAACTGATCACCCTGTTTCCGGATAAGTGACTGCCCTGTTTCCAGGGTAACTGATCACCCTGTTTCCGGGGCAACTGACCGCCCTGTTTCCAGGGAAACAGTTCACCCTGTTTCCGGGGTAAATGACTGCCCTGTTTCCAGGGTAAGGGGCCGCCCTGTTTCCGGGGTAACTGACTGCCCTGTTTCCAGGGTAACTGACCACCCTGTTTCCGGGGTAACTGACCGCCCTATTTCCAGGATAACTGTCTGCCCTGTTTCCAGGATAACTGACTGCCCTGTTTCCAGGGTAACTGACTGCCCTGTTTCCAGGGTAACTGACCGCCCTGTTTTCGGGGTAACTGACCGCCCTGTTTCCAGGATAACTAACTGCCCTGTTTCCAGGGTAACTGATCACCCGTTTTCCGGGATAACTGACTGCCCTGTTTACGGGATTACTGACTGCCCTGTTTCCAGGGTAACTGATCACCCTGTTTCCGGGATAACTGACTGCCCTGTTTCCAAGGTAACTGACTGCCCAGTTTCCAGGGTAACTGACTGCACTGTTGCCAGGGGAACTGACTGCCCAGTTTCCAGGGTAACTGACTGCCCTGTTTCCAGGGTAACTGACTCCCCAGTGTCCACGGTAACTGACTCCCCTGTTTCCTGGGTAACTGACTGCACTGCTTCCAGGGTAACTGACTGCCCTGTTTACAGGGTAACTGACTGCCCAGTTTCCAGGGTAACTGATCACCCTTTTTCCAGGATAACTGACTGCCCTGTTTCCAGGATTACTGATTGCCCTCTTTCCAGGGCAACTAATCACCCTTTTTCCGGGATAACTGACTGCCCTGTTTCCAGGGTAACTGACTGCCCTGTTTCCAGGGGAACTGACTGCCCTGTTTCCGGGGTAACTGACTGCCCTGTTTCCAGGGTAAATGACTGCCCAGTTTCCAGGGTAACTGAACACCCTGTTTCCGGGATAACTGACTGCCCTGTTTCCGGGATAACTGACTGCCCTTTTTCCAGGGTAACTGAGTGCCCTGTTTCCGGGATAACTGACTGCCCTGTTTCTGGGGTAACTGACTGCCCTGTTTCCAGGGTAACTGACTGCCCTGTTTCCAGGTGAACTGACTGCCCTGTTTCCAGGATAACTGATCACCCTGTTTCCGGGGTAACTGACTGCCCTGTTTCCGGGGTAACTGACCGCCCTGTTTCCAGGATAACTGACCACCCTGTTTCCAGGATAACTGACTGCCCTGTTTCCAGGGTAACTGATCTCCCTGTTTCCGGGGTAACTGATCACCCTGGTTCCGGGTAAGTGACTGCCCTGTTTCCAGGGTAACTGACTGCCCTGTTTCCAGAGTAACTGATCTCCCTGTTTCCAGGGTAACTGATCACCCTGTTTCCGGGGTAACTGACGGCCCTGTTTCCAGGGTAACTGATCTCCCTGTTTCCAGTGTAACTGATCACCCTGTTTCTGGGGTAACTGATTGCCCTGTTTCCGGGGTAACTGACTGCCCTGTTTCCAGGGTAACTGAATGCCCTGTTTCCAGGATAACTGACTGCCCTGTTTCCAGGATAACTGATCACCCTGTTTCCGGGGTAACTGGCTGCCCTGTTTCCGGGGTAACTGACCGCCCTGTTTCCAGGATAACTGACCACCCTGTTTCCAGGATAACTGACTGCCCTGCTTCCAGGGTAACTGATCTCCCTGTTTCCGGGGAAACTGATCACCCTGTTTCCGGATAAGTGACTGCCCTGTTTCCAGGGTAACTGATCACCCTGTTTCCGGGGCAACTGACCGCCCTATTTCCAGGGTAACAGTTCACCCTGTTTCCGGGGTAAATGACTGCCCTGTTTCCAGGGTAAGGGGCCGCCCTGTTTCGGGGGTAACTGACTGCCCTGTTTCCAGGGTAACTGACCGCCCTGTTTTCGGGGTAACTGTCTGCCCTGTTTCCAGGATAACTGACTGCCCTGTTTCCAGGGTAACTGATCACCCTTTTTCCGGGATAACTGACTGCCCTGTTTCCAGGGTAACTGATCACCCTGTTTCCGGGGTAACTGATGGCCCTGTTTCCAGGGTAACTGATCTCCCTGTTTCCAGTGTAACTGATCACCCTGTTTCTGGGGTAACTGATTGCCCTGTTTCCGGGGTAACTGACTGCCCTGTTTCCAGGGTAACTGAATGCCCTGTTTCCAGGATAACTGACTGCCCTGTTTCCAGGATAACTGATCACCCTGTTTCCGGGGTAACTGGCTGCCCTGTTTCCGGGGTAACTGACCGCCCTGTTTCCAGGATAACTGACCACCCTGTTTCCGGGGCAACTGACCGCCCTGTTTCCAGGGAAACAGTTCACCCTGTTTCCGGGGTAAATGACTGCCCTGTTTCCAGGGTAAGGGGCCGCCCTGTTTCCGGGGTAACTGACTGCCCTGTTTCCAGGGTAACTGACCGCCCTGTTTCCGGGGTAACTGACCGCCCTATTTCCAGGATAACTGTCTGCCCTGTTTCCAGGATAACTGACTGCCCTGTTTCCAGGGTAACTGACTGCCCAGTTTCCAGTGTAACTGACTGCCCTGATTCCGGGGTAACTGACTGCCCTGCTTCCAGGGTAACTGACTGCACATTTTCCAGGTGAACTGATCACCCTGTTTCCAGGGTAACTGATCTCCCTGTTTCCTATGTAACTGATCACCCAGTTTCTGGGGTAACTGACTGCCCAGTTTCCAGGGTAACTGACTGCCCTGCTTCCAGGGTAACTGACTGCCCTGTTTCCAGGGTAACTGACTGCCTGGTCTACGGGATTACTGACTGCCCTGTTTCCAGGGTAACTGATCACCCTGTTTCCGGGATAACTGACTGCCCTGTTTCCAGGGTAACTGACTGCCCAGTTTCCAGGGTAACTGACTCCCCTGTTTCCAGGGTAACTGACTGCCCAGTTTCCAGGGTAACTGACTGCCCTGTTTCCGGGGTAACTGACTGCCCTGTTTCCAGGGTAAATGACTGCCCAGCTTCCAGGGTAACTGATCACCCTGTTTCCGGGGTAACTGACTAACCTGTTTCCAGGGTGACTGACTGCCCTGTTTCCAGAGTAACTGACTGCCCAGTGTCCGAGGTAACTGACTCCCCTGTTTCCTGGGTAACTGACTGCCCTGCTTCCAGGGTAACTGACTGCCCTGTTTACAGGGTAACTGACTGCCCAGTTTCCAGGGTAACTGATCACCCTTTTTCCAGGATAACTGACTGCCCTGTTTCCAGGATTACTGACTGCCCTCTTTCCAGGGGAACTAATCACCCTTTTTCCGGGATAACTGACTGCCCTGTTTCCAGGGTAACTGACTGCCCAGTTTCCAGGGTAACTGACTGCCCTGTTTCCGTGGTAACTGACTGCCCTGTTTCCAGGGTAACTGACTGCACATTTTCCAGGGTAACTGATCACCCTGTTTCCAGGGTAACTGATCTCCCTGTTTCCTATGTAACTGATCACCCTGTTCCTGGGGTAACTGACTGCCCAGTTTCCAGGGTAACTGTTCACCCTGTTTCCGGGGTAACTGATCACCCTGTTTCCTGGGCATATGACCGCCCGGTTTCCAGGGTAACAGTTCACCCTGTTTCCGGGGTAAATGACTGCCCTGTTTCCAGGGTAAGTGGCCGCCCTGTTTCCGGAGTAACTGACTGCCCTGTTTCCAGCGTAACTGACTGCCCAGTTTCCGGGGCAACTGACTGCCCTGTTTCCAGGGTAACTGACTGCCCTGCTTCCAGGGTAACTGACTGCCCTGTTTCCAGGGTAACTGACTGCCTTGTCTACGGGATTACTGACTGCCCTGTTTCCAGGGTAACTGATCACCCTGTTTCCGGGATAACTGACTGCCCTGTTTCCAGGGTAACTGACTGCCCAGTTTCCAGGGTAACTGACTGCCCTGTTTCCAGGGTAACTGACTGCCCTGTTTCCGGGGTAACTGACTGCCCTGTTTCCAGGGTAAATGACTCCCCTGTTTCCTGGGTAACTGACTGCCTTGTCTACGGGATTACTGACTGCCCTGTTTCCAGGGTAACTGATCACCCTGTTTCCGGGATAACTGACTGCCCTGTTTCCAGGGTAACTGACTGCCCAGTTTCCAGGGTAACTGACTGCCCTGTTTCCAGGGTAACTGACTGCCCAGTTTCCAGGGTAACTGACTGCCCTGTTTCCGGGGTAACTGACTGCCCAGTGTCCGAGGTAACTGACTCCCCTGTTTCCTGGGTAACTGACTGCCCTGCTTCCAGGGTAACTGACTGCCCTGTTTACAGGGGAACTGAATGCCCAGTTTCCAGGGTAACTGATCAGCCTTTTTCCAGGATAACTGACTGCCCTGTTTCCAGGATTACTGACTGCCCTCTTTCCAGGGGAACTAATCACCCTTTTTCCGGGATAACTGACTGCCCAGTTTCCAGGGTAACTGACTGCCCTTTTTCCGGGGTAACTGACTGCCCTGTTTCCAGGGTAAATGACTGCCCAGTTTCCAGGGTAACTGAACACCCTGTTTCCGGGGCAACTGACCGCCCTGTTTCCAGGATAACTGATCACCCTGTTTCCGGGGTAACTGACCACCATGCTTCCAGGGTAACTGACCACCCTGTTTCCAGGATAACTGACTGCCCTGTTTCCAGGGTAACTGACTGCCCTATTTCCGGGGTAACTGATCTCCCTGTTTCTGGGGTAACTGACCGCCCTGTTTCCAGGGTAACTGACTGCCCAGTTTCCAGGGTAACTGACTCCCCTGTTTCCAGGGTAACTGACTGCCCAGTTTCCAGGGTAACTGACTGCCCTGTTTCCGGGGTAACTGACTGCCCTGTTTCCAGGGTAACTGACTGCCTGGTCTACGGGATTACTGACTGCCCTGTTTCCAGGGTAACTGATCACCCTGTTTCCGGGATAACTGACTGCCCTGTTTCCAGGGTAACTGACTGCCCAGTTTCCAGGGTAACTGACTCCCCTGTTTCCAGGGTAACTGACTGCCCAGTTTCCAGGGTAACTGACTGCCCTGTTTCCGGGGTAACTGACTGCCCTGTTTCCAGGGTAAATGACTGCCCAGCTTCCAGGGTAACTGATCACCCTGTTTCCGGGGTAACTGACTAACCTGTTTCCAGGGTGACTGACTGCCCTGTTTCCAGGGTAACTGACTGCCCAGTGTCCGAGGTAACTGACTCCCCTGTTTCCTGGGTAACTGACTGCCCTGCTTCCAGGGTAACTGACTGCCCTGTTTACAGGGTAACTGACTGCCCAGTTTCCAGGGTAACTGATCACCCTTTTTCCAGGATAACTGACTGCCCTGTTTCCAGGATTACTGACTGCCCTCTTTCCAGGGGAACTAATCACCCTTTTTCCGGGATAACTGACTGCCCTGTTTCCAGGGTAACTGACTGCCCAGTTTCCAGGGTAACTGACTGCCCTGTTTCCGTGGTAACTGACTGCCCTGTTTCCAGGGTAACTGACTGCACATTTTCCAGGGTAACTGATCACCCTGTTTCCAGGGTAACTGATCTCCCTGTTTCCTATGTAACTGATCACCCTGTTCCTGGGGTAACTGACTGCCCAGTTTCCAGGGTAACTGTTCACCCTGTTTCCGGGGTAACTGATCACCCTGTTTCCTGGGCAACTGACCGCCCTGTTTCCAGGGTAACAGTTCACCCTGTTTCCGGGGTAAATGACTGCCCTGTTTCCAGGGTAAGTGGCCGCCCTGTTTCCGGAGTAACTGACTGCCCTGTTTCCAGCGTAACTGACTGCCCAGTTTCCGGGGCAACTGACTGCCCTGTTTCCAGGGTAACTGACTGCCCTGCTTCCAGGGTAACTGACTGCCCTGTTTCCAGGGTAACTGACTGCCTTGTCTACGGGATTACTGACTGCCCTGTTTCCAGGGTAACTGATCACCCTGTTTCCGGGATAACTGACTGCCCTGTTTCCAGGGTAACTGACTGCCCAGTTTCCAGGGTAACTGACTGCCCTGTTTCCAGGGTAACTGACTGCCCTGTTTCCGGGGTAACTGACTGCCCTGTTTCCAGGGTAAATGACTCCCCTGTTTCCTGGGTAACTGACTGCCTTGTCTACGGGATTACTGACTGCCCTGTTTCCAGGGTAACTGATCACCCTGTTTCCGGGATAACTGACTGCCCTGTTTCCAGGGTAACTGACTGCCCAGTTTCCAGGGTAACTGACTGCCCTGTTTCCAGGGTAACTGACTGCCCAGTTTCCAGGGTAACTGACTGCCCTGTTTCCGGGGTAACTGACTGCCCAGTGTCCGAGGTAACTGACTCCCCTGTTTCCTGGGTAACTGACTGCCCTGCTTCCAGGGTAACTGACTGCCCTGTTTACAGGGGAACTGAATGCCCAGTTTCCAGGGTAACTGATCAGCCTTTTTCCAGGATAACTGACTGCCCTGTTTCCAGGATTACTGACTGCCCTCTTTCCAGGGGAACTAATCACCCTTTTTCCGGGATAACTGACTGCCCTGTTTCCAGGGTAACTGACTGCCCTTTTTCCGGGGTAACTGACTGCCCTGTTTCCAGGGTAAATGACTGCCCAGTTTCCAGGGTAACTGAACACCCTGTTTCCGGGGCAACTGACCGCCCTGTTTCCAGGATAACTGATCACCCTGTTTCCGGGGTAACTGACCACCATGCTTCCAGGGTAACTGACCACCCTGTTTCCAGGATAACTGACTGCCCTGTTTCCAGGGTAACTGACTGCCCTATTTCCGGGGTAACTGATCTCCCTGTTTCTGGGGTAACTGACCGCCCTGTTTCCAGGGTAACTGACTGCCCAGTTTCCAGGGTAACTGACTCCCCTGTTTCCAGGGTAACTGACTGCCCAGTTTCCAGGGTAACTGACTGCCCTGTTTCCGGGGTAACTGACTGCCCTGTTTCCAGGGTAAATGACTGCCCAGCTTCCAGGGTAACTGATCACCCTGTTTCCGGGGTAACTGACTAACCTGTTTCCAGGGTGACTGACTGCCCTGTTTCCAGGGTAACTGACTGCCCAGTGTCCGAGGTAACTGATTCCCCTGTTTCCTGGGTAACTGACTGCCCTGCTTCCAGGGTAACTGACTGCCCTGTTTACAGGGTAACTGACTGCCCAGTTTCCAGGGTAACTGATCACCCTTTTTCCAGGATAACTGACTGCCCTGTTTCCAGGATTACTGACTGCCCTCTTTCCAGGGGAACTAATCACCCTTTTTCCGGGATAACTGACTGCCCTGTTTCCAGGGTAACTGACTGCCCAGTTTCCAGGGTAACTGACTGCCCTGTTTCCGTGGTAACTGACTGCCCTGTTTCCAGGGTAACTGACTGCACATTTTCCAGGGTAACTGATCACCCTGTTTCCAGGGTAACTGATCTCCCTGTTTCCTATGTAACTGATCACCCTGTTTCTGGGGTAACTGACTGCCCAGTTTCCAGGGTAACTGTTCACCCTGTTTCCGGGGTAACTGATCACCCTGTTTCCTGGGCAACTGACCGCCCTGTTTCCAGGGTAACAGTTCACCCTGTTTCCGGGGTAAATGACTGCCCTGTTTCCAGGGTAAGTGGCCGCCCTGTTTCCGGAGTAACTGACTGCCCTGTTTCCAGCGTAACTGACTGCCCAGTTTCCGGGGCAACTGACTGCCCTGTTTCCAGGGTAACTGACTGCCCTGCTTCCAGGGTAACTGACTGCCCTGTTTCCAGGGTAACTGACTGCCTTGTCTACGGGATTACTGACTGCCCTGTTTCCAGGGTAACTGATCACCCTGTTTCCGGGATAACTGACTGCCCTGTTTCCAGGGTAACTGACTGCCCAGTTTCCAGGGTAACTGACTGCCCTGTTTCCAGGGTAACTGACTGCCCTGTTTCCGGGGTAACTGACTGCCCTGTTTCCAGGGTAAATGACTCCCCTGTTTCCTGGGTAACTGACTGCCTTGTCTACGGGATTACTGACTGCCCTGTTTCCAGGGTAACTGATCACCCTGTTTCCGGGATAACTGACTGCCCTGTTTCCAGGGTAACTGACTGCCCAGTTTCCAGGGTAACTGACTGCCCTGTTTCCAGGGTAACTGACTGCCCAGTTTCCAGGGTAACTGACTGCCCTGTTTCCGGGGTAACTGACTGCCCAGTGTCCGAGGTAACTGACTCCCCTGTTTCCTGGGTAACTGACTGCCCTGCTTCCAGGGTAACTGACTGCCCTGTTTACAGGGGAACTGAATGCCCAGTTTCCAGGGTAACTGATCAGCCTTTTTCCAGGATAACTGACTGCCCTGTTTCCAGGATTACTGACTGCCCTCTTTCCAGGGGAACTAATCACCCTTTTTCCGGGATAACTGACTGCCCTGTTTCCAGGGTAACTGACTGCCCTTTTTCCGGGGTAACTGACTGCCCTGTTTCCAGGGTAAATGACTGCCCAGTTTCCAGGGTAACTGAACACCCTGTTTCCGGGGCAACTGACCGCCCTGTTTCCAGGATAACTGATCACCCTGTTTCCGGGGTAACTGACCACCATGCTTCCAGGGTAACTGACCACCCTGTTTCCAGGATAACTGACTGCCCTGTTTCCAGGGTAACTGACTGCCCTATTTCCGGGGTAACTGATCTCCCTGTTTCTGGGGTAACTGACCGCCCTGTTTCCAGGGTAACTGACTGCCCAGTTTCCAGGTTAACTGACTCCCCTGTTTCCAGGGTAACTGACTGCCCAGTTTCCAGGGTAACTGACTGCCCTGTTTCCGGGGTAACTGACTGCCCTGTTTCCAGGGTAAATGACTGCCCACTTTCCAGGGTAACTGATCACCCTGTTTCCAGGATAAGTGACTGCCCTGTTTCCAGGGTAACTGACCGCCCTGTTTCCAGGGTATCTGACTGCCCAGTTTCCAGGGTAACTGATCACCCTGTTTCCGGGATAACTGACTGCCCTGTTTCCAGGGTAACTGACTGCCCTGTTTCCAGGGGAACTGACTGCCCTGTTTCCGGGGTAACTGATCACCCTGTTTCCAGGGTCACTGACTAACCTGTTTCCACGGTGACTGACTGCCCTGTTTCCAGGGTAACTGACTGCCCAGTTTCCAGGGTAACTGACTGCCCTGTTTCCGTGGTAACTGACTGCCCTGTTTCCAGGGTAACTGACTGCACATTTTCCAGGGTAACTGATCACCCTGTTTCCAGAGTAACTGATCTCCCTGTTTCCTATGTAACTGATCACCCTGTTTCTGGGGTAACTGACTGCCCAGTTTCCAGGGTAACTGTTCACCCTGTTTCCGGGGTAACTGATCACCCTGTTTCCTGGGCAACTGACCGCCCTGTTTCCAGGGTAACAGTTCACCCTGTTTCCGGGGTAAATGACTGCCCTGTTTCCAGGGTAAGTGGCCGCCCTGTTTCCGGAGTAACTGACTGCCCTGTTTCCAGCGTAACTGACTGCCCAGTTTCCGGGGCAACTGACTGCCCTGTTTCCAGGGTAACTGACTGCCCTGCTTCCAGGGTAACTGACTGCCCTGTTTCCAGGGTAACTGACTGCCTTGTCTACGGGATTACTGACTGCCCTGTTTCCAGGGTAACTGATCACCCTGTTTCCGGGATAACTGACTGCCCTGTTTCCAGGGTAACTGACTGCCCAGTTTCCAGGGTAACTGACTGCCCTGTTTCCAGGGTAACTGACTGCCCTGTTTCCGGGGTAACTGACTGCCCTGTTTCCAGGGTAAATGACTCCCCTGTTTCCTGGGTAACTGACTGCCTTGTCTACGGGATTACTGACTGCCCTGTTTCCAGGGTAACTGATCACCCTGTTTCCGGGATAACTGACTGCCCTGTTTCCAGGGTAACTGACTGCCCAGTTTCCAGGGTAACTGACTGCCCTGTTTCCAGGGTAACTGACTGCCCAGTTTCCAGGGTAACTGACTGCCCTGTTTCCGGGGTAACTGACTGCCCAGTGTCCGAGGTAACTGACTCCCCTGTTTCCTGGGTAACTGACTGCCCTGCTTCCAGGGTAACTGACTGCCCTGTTTACAGGGGAACTGAATGCCCAGTTTCCAGGGTAACTGATCAGCCTTTTTCCAGGATAACTGACTGCCCTGTTTCCAGGATTACTGACTGCCCTCTTTCCAGGGGAACTAATCACCCTTTTTCCGGGATAACTGACTGCCCTGTTTCCAGGGTAACTGACTGCCCTTTTTCCGGGGTAACTGACTGCCCTGTTTCCAGGGTAAATGACTGCCCAGTTTCCAGGGTAACTGAACACCCTGTTTCCGGGGCAACTGACCGCCCTGTTTCCAGGATAACTGATCACCCTGTTTCCGGGGTAACTGACCACCATGCTTCCAGGGTAACTGACCACCCTGTTTCCAGGATAACTGACTGCCCTGTTTCCAGGGTAACTGACTGCCCTATTTCCGGGGTAACTGATCTCCCTGTTTCTGGGGTAACTGACCGCCCTGTTTCCAGGGTAACTGACTGCCCAGTTTCCAGGGTAACTGACTCCCCTGTTTCCAGGGTAACTGACTGCCCAGTTTCCAGGGTAACTGACTGCCCTGTTTCCGGGGTAACTGACTGCCCTGTTTCCAGGGTAAATGACTGCCCACTTTCCAGGGTAACTGATCACCCTGTTTCCAGGATAAGTGACTGCCCTGTTTCCAGGGTAACTGACCGCCCTGTTTCCAGGGTATCTGACTGCCCAGTTTCCAGGGTAACTGATCACCCTGTTTCCGGGATAACTGACTGCCCTGTTTCCAGGGTAACTGACTGCCCTGTTTCCAGGGGAACTGACTGCCCTGTTTCCGGGGTAACTGATCACCCTGTTTCCAGGGTAACTGACTAACCTGTTTCCACGGTGACTGACTGCCCTGTTTCCAGGGTAACTGACTGCCCAGTTTCCGGGGTAACTGATTGCCCTTTTTCCAGGGTAACTGACTGCCCTGCTTCCGGGGTAACTGACTGCCCTGTTTACAGGGTAACTGACTGCCCCGTTTCCAGAGTAACTGATCACACTTATTCTAGGATAACTGACTGCCCTTTTTCCGGGATTACTTACTGCCCTGTATCCAGGGTAACTGATCAACCTGTATCCGGCATAACTGACTGCCCTGTTTCCAGGGTAACTGACTGCCCAGTTTCCAGGGTAACTCACTGCCCTGATTCCGGGGTAACTGACTGCCCTGCTTCCAGGGTAACTGACTGCACATTTTCCAGGGTAACTGATCACCCTGTTTCCAGGGTAACTGATCTCCCTGTTTCCTATGTAACTGATCACCCTGTTTCTGGGGTAACTGACTGCCCTGTTTCCAGGGCAAGTGACCGCCCTGTTTTCGGGGTAACTGACTGCCCAGTTTCCAGGGTAACTGTTCACCCTGTTTCCGGGGTAACTGATCACCCTGTTTCCGGGGCAACTGACCGCCCTGTTTCCAGGGTAACAGTTCACCCTATTTCCGGGGTAAATGACTGCCCTGTTTCCAGGGTAAGTGGCCGCCCTGTGTCCGGGGTAACTGACTGCCCTGTTTCCAGCGTAACTGACTGCCCAGTTTCCGGGGTAACTGACTGCCCTGTTTCCAGGGTAACTGACCGCCCTGCTTCCAGGGTAACTGACTGCCCTGTTTCCAGGGTAACTGACTGCCTTGTTTACGGGATTACTGACTGCCCTGTTTCCAGGGAAACTGATCACCCTGTTTCCGGGATAACTGACTGCCCTGTTTCCCGGGTAACTGAATGCCCAGTTTCCAGGGTAACTGACTGCCCTGTTTCCAGGGTAACTGACTGCCCAGTTTCCAGGGTAACTGACTGCCCTGTTTCCGGGGTAACTGACTGCCCTGTTTCCAGGGTAAATGACTGCCCAGTTTCCAGGGTAACTGATCACCCTGTTTCCGGGGTAACTGACTAACCTGTTTCCAGGGTGACTGACTGCCCTGTTTCCAGGGTAACTGACTGCCCAGTGTCCGAGGTAACTGACTCCCCTGTTTCCTGGGTAACTGACTGCCCTGCTTCCAGGGTAACTGACTGCCCTGTTTACAGGGTAACTGACTGCCCAGTTTCCAGGGTAACTGATCACCCTTTTTCCAGGATAACTAACTGCCCTGTTTCCAGGATTACTGACTGCCCTCTTTCCAGGGGAACTAATCACCCTTTTTCCGGGATAACTGACTGCCCTGTTTCCAGGGTAACTGACTGCCCAGTTTCCAGGGTAACTGACTGCCCTGTTTCCGGGGTAACTGACTGCCCTGTTTCCAGGGTAAAAGACTGCCCAGTTTCCAGGGTCACTGAACACCCTGTTTCCGAGGTAACTGACCGCCCTGTTTCCAGGATAACTGATCACCCTGTTTCCGGGGTCACTGACCACCATGCTTCCAGGGTAACTGACCACCCTGTTTCCAGGATAACTGACTGCCCTGTTTCCAGGGTAACTGACTGCCCTATTTCCGGGGTAACTGATCTCCCTGTTTCTGGGGTAACTGACCGCCCGTTTCCAGGATAACTGACCGCTCCATTTCCGGGGTAACTGACCGCCCTGTTTCCAGGATAACTGACTGCCCTGTTTCCAGGATAACTGACTGCCCTGTTTCCTGGATAACTGACCGCCCTGTTTCCAGGTAAACTAACTGCCCTGTTTCCAGGGAAACTGACTGCCCTGTTTCCGGGGTAACTGATCTCCCTGTTTCCGTGGTAACTGACCGCCCTGCTTCCAGGACATCTGACCGCCCTATTTCCAGGATAACTGTCTGCCCTGTTTCCAGGATAACTGACTGCCCAGTTTCCAGGGTATCTGACTGCCCAGTTTCCAGGGTAACTGATCACCCTGTTTCCGGGATAACTGACTGCCCTGTTTCCAGGGTAACTGACTGCCCTGTTTCCAGGGGAACTGACTGCCCTGTTTCCGGGGTAACTGATCACCCTGTTTCCAGGGTCACTGACTAACCTGTTTCCACGGTGACTGACTGCCCTGTTTCCAGGGTAACTGACTGCCCAGTTTCCGGGGTAACTGATTGCCCTTTTTACAGGGTAACTGACTGCCCTGCTTCCGGGGTAACTGACTGCCCTGTTTACAGGGTAACTGACTGCCCCGTTTCCAGAGTAACTGATCACCCTTTTTCTGGGATAACTGACTGCCCTTTTTCCGGGATTACTTACTGCCCTGTATCCAGGGTAACTGATCACCCTGTATCCGGCATAACTGACTGCCCTGTTTCCAGGGTAACTGACTGCCCAGTTTCCAGGGTAACTGACTGCCCTGATTCCGGGGTAACAGATCACCCTGTTTCCAGGGTAACTGATCTCCCTGTTTCCTATGTAACTGATCACCCTGTTTCTGGGGTAACTGACTGCCCTGTTTCCAGGGCAAGTGACCGCCCTGTTTTCGGGGTAACTGACTGCCCAGTTTCCAGGGTAACTGTTCACCCTGTTTCCGGGGTAACTGATCATCCTGTTTCCGGGGCAACTGACCGCCCTGTTTCCAGGGTAACAGTTCACCCTGTTTCCGGGGTAAATGACTGCCCTGTTTCCAGGGTAAGTGGCCGCCCTGTTTCCGGGGTAACTGACTGCCCTGTTTCCAGCGTAACTGACTGTCCAGTTTCCGGGGTAACTGACTGCCCTGTTTCCAGGGTAACTGACTGCCCTGCTTCCAGGGTAACTGACTGCCCTGTTTCCAGGGTAACTGACTGCCTTGTTTACGGGATTACTGACTGCCCTGTTTCCAGGGTAACTGATCACCCTGTTTCCGGGATAACTGACTGCCCTGTTTCCAGGGTGACTGACTGCCCTGTTTCCAGGGTAACTGACTCCCCAGTGTCCAAGGTAAATGACTCCCCTGTTTCCTGGGTAACTGACAGCCCTGCTTCCAGGGTAACTGACTGCCCTGTTTACAGGGTAACTGACTGCCCAGTTTCCAGGGTAACTGATCACCCTTTTTCCAGGATAACTGACCGCCCTGTTTCCAGGATTACTGACTGCCCTCTTTCCAGGGCAACTAATCACCCTTTTTCCGGGATAACTGACTGCCCTGTTTCCAGGGTAACTGACTGCCCTGTTTCCAGGGGAACTGACTGCCCTGTTTCCGGGGTAACTGACTGCCCTGTTTCCAGGGTAAATGACTGCCCAGTTTCCAGGGTAACTGAACACCCTGTTTCCGGGATAACTGACTGCCCTGTTTCCGGGATAACTGACTGCCCTTTTTCCAGGGTAACTGACTGCCCTGTTTCCGGGATAACTGACTGCCCTGTTTCCGGGGTAGCTGACTGCCCTGTTTCCAGGGTAACTGACTGCCCTGTTTCCAGGATAACTGATCACCCTGTTTCCGGGGTAACTGACTGCCCTGTTTCCGGGGTAACTGACCGCCCTGTTTCCAGGATAACTGACCATCCTGTTTCCAGGATAACTGACTGCCCTGTTTCCAGGGTAACTGATCTCCCTGTTTCCGGGGTAACTGATCACCCTGGTTCCGGGTAAGTGACTGCCCTGTTTCCAGGGTAACTGACTGCCCTGTTTCCAGGGTAACTGACTGCCCTGTTTCCAGGGTAACTGATCTCCCTGTTTCCAGGGTAACTGATCACCCTGTTTCCGGGGTAACTGACGGCCCTGTTTCCAGGGTAACTGATCTCCCTGTTTCCAGTGTAACTGATCACCCTGTTTCTGGGGTAACTGATTGCCCTGTTTCCGGGGTAACTGACTAACCCTGTTTCCAGGGTAACTGAATGCCCTGTTTCCAGGATAACTGACTGCCCTGTTTCCAGGATAACTGATCACCCTGTTTCCGGGGTAACTGGCTGCCCTGTTTCCGGGGTAACTGACCGCCCTGTTTCCAGGATAACTGACCACCCTGTTTCCAGGATAACTGACTGCCCTGCTTCCAGGGTAACTGATCTCCCTGTTTCCGGGGAAACTGATCACCCTGTTTCCGGATAAGTGACTGCCCTGTTTCCAGGGTAACTGATCACCCTGTTTCCGGGGCAACTGACCGCCCTGTTTCCAGGGTAACAGTTCACCCTGTTTCCGGGGTAAATGACTGCCCTGTTTCCAGGGTAAGGGGCCGCCCTGTTTCCGGGGTAACTGACTGCCCTGTTTCCAGGGTAACTGACCGCCCTGTTTTCGGGGTAACTGACCGCCCTGTTTCCAGGATAACTGACTGCCCTGTTTCCAGGGTAACTGATCACCCTCTTTCCGGGATAACTGACTGCCCTGTTTACGGGATTACTGACTGCCCTGTTTCCAGGGTAACTGATCACCCTGTTTCCGGGATAACTGACTGCCCTGTTTCCAGGGTAACTGACTGCCCAGTTTCCAGGGTAACTGACTGCCCTGTTGCCAGGGGAACTGACTGCCCAGTTTCCAGGGTAACTGACTGCCCTGTTTCCAGGGTAACTGACTGCCCAGTTTCCAGGTTAACTGATCACCCTGTTTCCGGGATAACTGACTGCCCTGTTTCCGGGATAACTGACCGCCCTTTTTCCAGGGTAACTGACTGCCCTGTTTCCGGGGTAACTGACTGCCCTGTTTCCAGGGTAACTGACAGCCCAGTTTCCAGGGTAACTGATCACCCTGTTTCCGGGATAACTGACTGCCCTGTTTCCGGGATAACTGACTGCCCTGTTTCCGGGGTAACTGACCACCCTGTTTCCAGGATAACTGACTGCCCTGCTTCCAGGGTGACTGATCTCCCTGTTTCCGGGGAAACTGATCACCCTGTTTCCGGATAAGTGACTGCCCTGTTTCCAGGGTGACTGATCACCCTGTTTCCGGGATAACTGACTGCCCTGTTTCCGGGATAACTGACTGCCCTGTTTCCGTGGTAACTGACTGCCCTGTTTCCGGGGTAAATGACTGCCCTGTTTCCAGGATAACTGATCACCCTGTTTCCGGGGTAACTGACTGCCCTGTTTCCAGGGTTATTGACCGCCCTGTTTCTTGCGTAACCGAATGCCTTGTTTCCGGGGTAACTGACCGCCCTGTTTCCAGGATAACTGATCACCCTGTTTCCGGGGTAACTGACCACCATGCTTCCAGGGTAACTGACCACCCTGTTTCCAGGATAACTGACTGCCCTGTTCCAGGGTAACTGACTTCCCTATTTCCGGGGTAACTGATCTCCCTGTTTCTGGGGTAACTGACCGCCCTGTTTCCAGGATAACTGACCGCTCCATTTCCGGGGTAACTGACCGCCCTGTTTCCAGGATAACTGACTGCCCTGTTTCCAGAATAACTGACTGCCCTGTTTCCTGGATAAGTGACCGCCCTGTTTCCAGGTGAACTAAATGCCCGGTTTCCAGGGAAACTGACTGCCCTGTTTCCAGGGTAACTGACCGCCCTGTTTCCGGGGTAACTGATCTCCCTGTTTCCGTGGTAACTGACCGCCCTGTTTCCAGGACATCTGACCGCCCTATTTCCGGGGTAACTGACCGCCCTATTTCCAGGATAACTGTCTGCCCTGTTTCCAGGATAACTGACTGCCCAGTATCCAGGGTAACTGACTGCCCTGTTTCCAGGGTAACTGACTGCCCAGTTTCCAGGGTAACTGACTGCCCTGTTTCCGGGGTAACTGACTGCCCTGTTTCCAGGGTAAATGACTGCCCAGTTTCCAGGGTAACTGATCACCCTGTTTCCGGGGTAACTGACTAACCTGTTTCCAGGGTGACTGACTGCCCTGTTTCCAGGGTAACTGACTGCCCAGTGTCCGAGGTAACTGACTCCCCTGTTTCCTGGGTAACTGACTGCCCTGCTTCCAGGGTAACTGACTGCCCTGTTTACAGGGTAACTGACTGCCCAGTTTCCAGGGTAACTGATCACCCTTTTTCCAGGATAACTATTTCAGGGTAACTGACTGCCCTGTTTCCGGGGTAACTGACTGCCCTGTTTCCAGGGTAAAAGACTGCCCAGTTTCCAGGGTCACTGAACACCCTGTTTCCGAGGTAACTGACCGCCCTGTTTCCAGGATAACTGATCACCCTGTTTCCGGGGTCACTGACCACCATGCTTCCAGGGTAACTGACCACCCTGTTTCCAGGATAACTGACTGCCCTGTTTCCAGGGTAACTGACTGTCCTCTTTCCAGGGGAACTAATCACCCTTTTTCCGGGATAACTGACTGCCCTGTTTCCAGGGTAACTGACTGCCCAGTTTCCAGGGTAACTGACTGCCCTGTTTCCGGGGTAACTGACTGCCCTGTTTCCAGGGTAAAAGACTGCCCAGTTTCCAGGGTCACTGAACACCCTGTTTCCGAGGTAACTGACCGCCCTGTTTCCAGGATAACTGATCACCCTGTTTCCGGGGTCACTGACCACCATGCTTCCAGGGTAACTGACCACCCTGTTTCCAGGATAACTGACTGCCCTGTTTCCAGGGTAACTGACTGCCCTATTTCAGGGGTAACTGATCTGCCTGTTTCTGGGGTAACTGACCGCCCGTTTCCAGGATAACTGACCGCTCCATTTCCGGGGTAACTGACCGCCCTGTTTCCAGGATAACTGACTGCCCTGTTTCCAGGATAACTGACTGCCCTGTTTCCTGGATAACTGACCGCCCTGTTTCCAGGTAAACTAACTGCCCTGTTTCCAGGGAAACTGACTGCCCTGTTTCCGGGGTAACTGATCTCCCTGTTTCCGTGGTAACAGACCGCCCTGCTTCCAGGACATCTGACCGCCCTATTTCCAGGATAACTGTCTGCCCTGTTTCCAGGATAACTGACTGCCCAGTTTCCAGGGTAACTGACTGCCCACTTTCCAGGGTAACTGATCACCCTGTTTCCAGGATAAGTGACTGCCCTGTTTCCAGGGTAACTGACCGCCCTGTTTCCAGGGTATCTGACTGCCCAGTTTCCAGGGTAACTGATCACCCTGTTTCCGGGATAACTGACTGCCCTGTTTCCAGGGTAACTGACTGCCCTGTTTCCAGGGGAACTGACTGCCCTGTTTCCGGGGTAACTGATCACCCTGTTTCCAGGGTCACTGACTAACCTGTTTCCACGGTGACTGACTGCCCTGTTTCCAGGGTAACTGACTGCCCAGTTTCCGGGGTAACTGATTGCCCTTTTTACAGGGTAACTGACTGCCCTGCTTCCGGGGTAACTGACTGCCCTGTTTACAGTGTAACTGACTGCCCCGTTTCCAGAGTAACTGATCACCCTTTTTCTGGGATAACTGACTGCCCTTTTTCTGGGATTACTTACTGCCCTGTATCCAGGGTAACTGATCACCCTGTATCCGGCATAACTGACTGCCCTGTTTCCAGGGTAACTGACTGCCCAGTTTCCAGGGTAACTGACTGCCCTGATTCCGGGGTAACAGATCACCCTGTTTCCAGGGTAACTGATCTCCCTGTTTCCTATGTAACTGATCACCCTGTTTCTGGGGTAACTGACTGCCCTGTTTCCAGGGCAAGTGACCGCCCTGTTTTCGGGGTAACTGACTGCCCAGTTTCCAGGGTAACTGTTCACCCTGTTTCCGGGGTAACTGATCATCCTGTTTCCGGGGCAACTGACCGCCCTGTTTCCAGGGTAACAGTTCACCCTGTTTCCGGGGTAAATGACTGCCCTGTTTCCAGGGTAAGTGGCCGCCCTGTTTCCGGGGTAACTGACTGCCCTGTTTCCAGCGTAACTGACTGCCCAGTTTCCGGGGTAACTGACTGCCCTGTTTCCAGGGTAACTGACTGCCCTGCTTCCAGGGTAACTGACTGCCCTGTTTCCAGGGTAACTGACTGCCTTGTTTACGGGATTACTGACTGCCCTGTTTCCAGGGTAACTGATCACCCTGTTTCCGGGATAACTGACTGCCCTGTTTCCAGGGTAACTGACTGCCCAGTTTCCAGGGTAACTGACTGCCCTGTTTCCAGGGTAACTGACTGCCCAGTTTCCAGGGTAACTGACTGCCCTGTTTCCGGGGTAACTGACTGCCATGTTTAGAGGCTTAAATGACTGCCCAGTTTCCAGGGTAACTGATCACCCTGCTTCCGGGGTAACTGACTAACCTGTTTCCAGGGTGACTGACTGCCCTGTTTCCAGGGTAACTGACTCCCCAGTGTCCAAGGTAAATGACTCCCCTGTTTCCTGGGTAACTGACAGCCCTGCTTCCAGGGTAACTGACTGCCCTGTTTACAGGGTAACTGACTGCCCAGTTTCCAGGTTAACTGATCACCCTTTTTCCAGGATAACTGACCGCCCTGTTTCCAGGATTACTGACTGCCCTCTTTCCAGGGCAACTAATCACCCTTTTTCCGGGATAACTGACTGCCCTGTTTCCAGGGTAACTGACTGCCCTGTTTCCAGGGGAACTGACTGCCCTGTTTCCGGGGTAACTGACTGCCCTGTTTCCAGGGTAAATGACTGCCCAGTTTCCAGGGTAACTGAAAACCCTGTTTCCGGGATAACTGACTGCCCTGTTTCCGGGATAACTGACTGCCCTTTTTCCAGGGTAACTGACTGCCCTGTTTCCGGGATAACTGACTGCCCTGTTTCCGGGGTAGCTGACTGCCCTGTTTCCAGGGTAACTGACTGCCCTGTTTCCAGGATAACTGATCACCCTGTTTCCGGGGTAACTGACTGCCCTGTTTCCGGGGTAACTGACCGCCCTGTTTCCAGGATAACTGACCACCCTGTTTCCAGGATAACTGACTGCCCTGTTTCCAGGGTAACTGATCTCCCTGTTTCCGGGGTAACTGATCACCCTGGTTCCGGGTAAGTGACTGCCCTGTTTCCAGGGTAACTGACTGCCCTGTTTCCAGGGTAACTGATCTCCCTGTTTCCAGGGTAACTGATCACCCTGTTTCCGGGGTAACTGACGGCCCTGTTTCCAGGGTAACTGATCTCCCTGTTTCCAGTGTAACTGATCACCCTGTTTCTGGGGTAACTGATTGCCCTGTTTCCGGGGTAACTGACTGTCCTGTTTCCAGGGTAACTGAATGCCCTGTTTCCAGAATAACTGACTGCCCTGTTTCCAGGATAACTGATCACCCTGTTTCCGGGGTAACTGGCTGCCCTGTTTCCGGGGTAACTGACCGCCCTGTTTCCAGGATAACTGACCACCCTGTTTCCAGGATAACTGACTGCCCTGCTTCCAGGGTAACTGATCTCCCTGTTTCCGGGGAAACTGATCACCCTGTATCCGGATAAGTGACTGCCCTGTTTCCAGGGTAACTGATCACCCTGTTTCCGGGGCAACTGACCGCCCTGTTTCCAGGGTAACAGTTCACCCTGTTTCCGGGGTAAATGACTGCCCTGTTTCCAGGGTAAGGGGCCGCCCTGTTTCCGGGGTAACTGACTGCCCTGTTTCCAGGGTAACTGACCGCCCTGTTTTCGGGGTAACTGACCGCCCTGTTTCCAGGATAACTGACTGCCCTGTTTCCAGGGTAACTGATCACCCTCTTTCCGGGATAACTGACTGCCCTGTTTACGGGATTACTGACTGCCCTGTTTCCAGGGTAACTGATCACCCTGTTTCCGGGATAACTGACTGCCCTGTTTCCAGAGTAACTGACTGCCCAGTTTCCAGGGTAACTGACTGCCCTGTTGCCAGGGGAACTGACTGCCCAGTTTCCAGGGTAACTGACTGCCCTGTTTCCAGGGTAACTGACTGCCCAGTTTCCAGGTTAACTGATCACCCTGTTTCCGGGATAACTGACTGCCCTGTTTCCGGGATAACTGACCGCCCTTTTTCCAGGGTAACTGACTGCCCTGTTTCCAGGGTAACTGACAGCCCAGTTTCCAGGGTAACTGATCACCCTGTTTCCGGGATAACTGACTGCCCTGTTTCCGGGATAACTGACTGCCCTGTTTCCGGGGTAACTGACCACCCTGTTTCCAGGATAACTGACTGCCCTGCTTCCAGGGTAACTGATCTCCCTGTTTCCGGGGAAACTGATCACCCTGTTTCCGGATAAGTGACTGCCCTGTTTCCAGGGTGACTGATCACCCTGTTTCCGGGATAACTGACAGCCCTGTTTCCGGGATAACTGACTGCCCTGTTTCCGGGGTAACTGACTGCCCTGTTTCCAGGATAACTGACCGCTCCATTTCCGGGGTAACTGACCGCCCTGTTTCCAGGATAACTGACTGCCCTGTTTCCAGAATAACTGACTGCCCTGTTTCCTGGATAAGTGACCGCCCTGTTTCCAGGTGAACTAAATGCCCTGTTTCCAGGGAAACTGACTGCCCTGTTTCCAGGGTAACTGACCGCCCTGTTTCCGGGGTAACTGATCTCCCTGTTTCCGTGGTAACTGACCGCCCTGTTTCCAGGACATCTGACCGCCCTATTTCTGGGGTAACTGACCGCCCTATTTCCAGGATAACTGTCTGCCCTGTTTCCAGGATAACTGACTGCCCTGTTTCCAGGGTAACTGACTGCCCACTTTCCAGGGTAACTGATCACCCTGTTTCCAGGATAAGTGACTGCCCTGTTTCCAGGGTAACTGACCGCCCTGTTTCCAGGGTATCTGACTGCCCAGTTTCCAGGGTAACTGATCACCCTGTTTCCGGGATAACTGACTGCCCTGTTTCCAGGGTAACTGACTGCTCTGTTTCCAGGGGAACTGACTGCCCTGTTTCCGGGGTAACTGATCACCCTGTTTCCAGGGTAACTGACTAACCTGTTTCCACGGTGACTGACTGCCCTGTTTCCAGGGTAACTGACTGCCCAGTTTCCGGGGTAACTGATTGCCCTTTATCTAGGGTAACTGACTGCCCTGCTTCCGGGGAAACTGACTGCCCTGTTTACAGGGAAACTGACTGCCCCGTTTCCAGAGTAACTGATCACCCTTTTTCTGGGATAACTGACTGCCCTTTTTCCGGGATTACTTACTGCCCTGTATCCAGGGTAACTGATCACCCTGTATCCGGCATAACTGACTGCCCTGTTTCCAGGGTAACTGACTGCCCAGTTTCCAGGGTAACTGACTGCCCTGATTCCGGGATAACTGACTGCCCTGTTTCCAGGCTAACTGACTGCCCTGTTTCCAGGATAACTGATCACCCTTTTTCCGGGGTAACTGACTGCCCTGTTTCCGGGGTAACTGACCGCCCTGTTTCCGTGATAACTGACTGCCCTGTTTGTTGGGATAACTGACTGCCCTGTATCCAGGGTAAATGACTGCCCTGTTTCCAGGGGATCTGACTGCCCTGTTTCCGGGGTAACTGATCACCCTGTTTCCGGGGTAACAGACTAACCTGTTTCCAGGGTGACTGACTGCCCTGTTTCCAGGGTAACTGACTGCCCTGCTTCCGGAGTAACTGACTGCCCTGTTTCCAGGGTAACTGACTGCCCAGTTTCCAGGGTAACTGATCACCCTTTTTCCGGGATAACTGACCACCCTGTTTCCAGGATAACTGACTGCCCTGCTTCCAGGGTAACTGATCTCCCTGTTTCCGGGGAAACTGATCACCCTGTTTCCGGATAAGTGACTGCCCTGTTTCCAGGGTGACTGATCACCCTGTTTCCGGGATAACTGACAGCCCTGTTTCCGGGATAACTGACTGCCCTGTTTCCGGGGTAACTGACTGCCCTGTTTCCGGGGTAAATTACTGCCCTGTTTCCAGGATAACTGATCACCCTGTTTCCGGGGTAACTGACTGCCCTGTTTCCAGGGTTATTGACCGCCCTGTTTCTTGCGTAACCGAATGCCTTGTTTCCGGGGTAACTGACCGCCCTGTTTCCGGGGTAACTGACCGCCCTGTTTCCAGGATAACTGATCACCCTGTTTCCGGGGTAACTGACCACCATGCTTCCAGGGTAACTGACCACCCTGTTTCCAGGATAACTGACTGCCCTGTTTCCAGGGTAACTGACTTCCCTATTTCCGGGGTAACTGATCTCCCTGTTTCTGGGGTAACTGACCGCCCTGTTTCCAGGATAACTGACCGCTCCATTTCCGGGGTAACTGACCGCCCTGTTTCAAGGATAACTGACTGCCCTGTTTCCAGAATAACTGACTGCCCTGTTTCCTGGATAAGTGACCGCCCTGTTTCCAGGTGAACTAAATGCCCTGTTTCCAGGGAAACTGACTGCCCTGTTTCCAGGGTAACTGACCGCCCTGTTTCCGGGGTAACTGATCTCCCTGTTTCCGTGGTAACTGACCGCCCTGTTTCCAGGACATCTGACCGCCCTATTTCCGGGGTAACTGACCGCCCTATTTCCAGGATAACTGTCTGCCCTGTTTCCAGGATAACTGACTGCCCTGTTTCCAGGGTAACTGACTGCCCACTTTCCAGGGTAACTGATCACCCTGTTTCCAGGATTAGTGACTGCCCTGTTTCCAGGGTAACTGACCGCCCTGTTTCCAGGGTATCTGACTGCCCAGTTTCCAGGGTAACTGATCACCCTGTTTCCGGGATAACTGACTGCCCTGTTTCCAGGGTAACTGACTGCTCTGTTTCCAGGGGAACTGACTGCCCTGTTTCCGGGGTAACTGATCACCCTGTTTCCAGGGTAACTGACTAACCTGTTTCCACGGTGACTGACTGCCCTGTTTCCAGGGTAACTGACTGCCCTGTTTCAGGGATAACTGACTGCCCTGTTTCCAGTATAACTGACTGCCCTTTTTCCGGGATAACTGACTGCCCTGTTTCCAGGGTAACTGACTGCCCAGTTTCCAGGGTAACTGACTGCCCTGTTTCCAGGGGAACTGACTGCCCAGTTTCCAGGGGAACTGACTGCCCAGTTTCCAGGGTAACTGATCAACCTGTTTCCAGGATAACTGATCACCCTGTTTCCGGGATAACTGACTGCCCTGTTTCCAGGCTAACTGACTGCCCTGTTTCCAGGATAACTGATCACACTGTTTCCGGGGTAACAGACAAACCTGTTTCCACGGTGACTGACTGCCCTGTTTCCAGGGTAACTGACTGCCCTGCTTCCGGAGTAACTGACTGCCCTGTTTCCAGGGTAACTGACTGCCCAGTTTCCAGGGTAACTGATCACCCTTTTTCCGGGATAACTGACTGCTCTGTTTCCGGGATTACTGTCTGCCCAGTTTCCTGGGTAACTGATCACCCTGTTTCCGGGATAACTGACTGCCCTGTTTCCAGTGTAACTGACTGCCCATTTTCCAGGGTAACTGACCGCCCTGTTTCCGGGGTAACTGACTGCCCTCTTTCCAGGGTAACTGACAGCCCAGTTTCCAGGGTAACTGATCACCCTGTTTCCGGGATAACTGACTGCCCTGTTTCCGGGATAACTGACTGCCCTGTTTCCAGTATAACTGACTGCCCTGTTTCCGGGGTAACTGACTGCCCTGTTTCCAGGGTAACTGATCACCCAGTTTCCGGGATTACTGACTGCCCTTTTTCCGGGATAACTGACTGCCCAGTTTCCAGGGTAACTGATCAACCTGTTTCCGGGATAACTGACTGCCCTGTTTCCGGGATAACTGACCGCTCTTTTTCCAGGGTAACTGACTGCCCTGTTTCCGGGGTAACTGACTGCCCTGTTTCCAGGGTAACTGACAGCCCAGTTTCCATGGTAACTGATCACCCTGTTTCCGGGATAACTGACTGCCCTGTTTCCGGGATAACTGACTGCCCTGTTTCCGGGGTAACTGACTGCCCTTTTTGCAGGATAAATGACTGCCCTGTTTCCAGGATAACTGATCACCCTGTTTCCAGGGTAACTGACTAACCTGTTTCCACGGTGACTGACTGCCCTGTTTCCAGGGTAACTGACTGCCCAGTTTCCGGGGTAACTGATTGCCCTTTATCTAGGGTAACTGACTGCCCTGCTTCCGGGGAAACTGACTGCCCTGTTTACAGGGAAACTGACTGCCCCGTTTCCAGAGTAACTGATCACCCTTTTTCTGGGATAACTGACTGCCCTTTTTCCGGGATTACTTACTGCCCTGTATCCAGGGTAACTGATCACCCTGTATCCGGCATAACTGACTGCCCTGTTTCCAGGGTAACTGACTGCCCAGTTTCCAGGGTAACTGACTGCCCTGATTCCGGGATAACTGACTGCCCTGTTTCCAGGCTAACTGACTGCCCTGTTTCCAGGATAACTGATCACCCTTTTTCCGGGGTAACTGACTGCCCTGTTTCCGGGGTAACTGACCGCCCTGTTTCCGTGATAACTGACTGCCCTGTTTGTTGGGATAACTGACTGCCCTGTATCCAGGGTAAATGACTGCCCTGTTTCCAGGGGATCTGACTGCCCTGTTTCCGGGGTAACTGATCACCCTGTTTCCGGGGTAACAGACTAACCTGTTTCCAGGGTGACTGACTGCCCTGTTTCCAGGGTAACTGACTGCCCTGCTTCCGGAGTAACTGACTGCCCTGTTTCCAGGGTAACTGACTGCCCAGTTTCCAGGGTAACTGATCACCCTTTTTCCGGGATAACTGACCACCCTGTTTCCAGGATAACTGACTGCCCTGCTTCCAGGGTAACTGATCTCCCTGTTTCCGGGGAAACTGATCACCCTGTTTCCGGATAAGTGACTGCCCTGTTTCCAGGGTGACTGATCACCCTGTTTCCGGGATAACTGACAGCCCTGTTTCCGGGATAACTGACTGCCCTGTTTCCGGGGTAACTGACTGCCCTGTTTCCGGGGTAAATTACTGCCCTGTTTCCAGGATAACTGATCACCCTGTTTCCGGGGTAACTGACTGCCCTGTTTCCAGGGTTATTGACCGCCCTGTTTCTTGCGTAACCGAATGCCTTGTTTCCGGGGTAACTGACCGCCCTGTTTCCGGGGTAACTGACCGCCCTGTTTCCAGGATAACTGATCACCCTGTTTCCGGGGTAACTGACCACCATGCTTCCAGGGTAACTGACCACCCTGTTTCCAGGATAACTGACTGCCCTGTTTCCAGGGTAACTGACTTCCCTATTTCCGGGGTAACTGATCTCCCTGTTTCTGGGGTAACTGACCGCCCTGTTTCCAGGATAACTGACCGCTCCATTTCCGGGGTAACTGACCGCCCTGTTTCAAGGATAACTGACTGCCCTGTTTCCAGAATAACTGACTGCCCTGTTTCCTGGATAAGTGACCGCCCTGTTTCCAGGTGAACTAAATGCCCTGTTTCCAGGGAAACTGACTGCCCTGTTTCCAGGGTAACTGACCGCCCTGTTTCCGGGGTAACTGATCTCCCTGTTTCCGTGGTAACTGACCGCCCTGTTTCCAGGACATCTGACCGCCCTATTTCCGGGGTAACTGACCGCCCTATTTCCAGGATAACTGTCTGCCCTGTTTCCAGGATAACTGACTGCCCTGTTTCCAGGGTAACTGACTGCCCACTTTCCAGGGTAACTGATCACCCTGTTTCCAGGATTAGTGACTGCCCTGTTTCCAGGGTAACTGACCGCCCTGTTTCCAGGGTATCTGACTGCCCAGTTTCCAGGGTAACTGATCACCCTGTTTATGGGATAACTGACTGCCCTGTTTCCAGGGTAACTGACTGCTCTGTTTCCAGGGGAACTGACTGCCCTGTTTCCGGGGTAACTGATCACCCTGTTTCCAGGGTAACTGACTAACCTGTTTCCACGGTGACTGACTGCCCTGTTTCCAGGGTAACTGACTGCCCTGTTTCAGGGATAACTGACTGCCCTGTTTCCAGTATAACTGACTGCCCTTTTTCCGGGATAACTGACTGCCCTGTTTCCAGGGTAACTGACTGCCCAGTTTCCAGGGTAACTGACTGCCCTGTTTCCAGGGGAACTGACTGCCCAGTTTCCAGGGGAACTGACTGCCCAGTTTCCAGGGTAACTGATCAACCTGTTTCCGGGATAACTGATCACCCTGTTTCCGGGATAACTGACTGCCCTGTTTCCAGGCTAACTGACTGCCCTGTTTCCAGGATAACTGATCACACTGTTTCCGGGGTAACAGACAAACCTGTTTCCAGGGTGACTGACTGCCCTGTTTCCAGGGTAACTGACTGCCCTGCTTCCGGAGTAACTGACTGCCCTGTTTCCAGGGTAACTGACTGCCCAGTTTCCAGGGTAACTGATCACCCTTTTTCCGGGATAACTGACTGCTCTGTTTCCGGGATTACTGTCTGCCCAGTTTCCTGGGTAACTGATCACCCTGTTTCCGGGATAACTGACTGCCCTGTTTCCAGTGTAACTGACTGCCCATTTTCCAGGGTAACTGACCGCCCTGTTTCCGGGGTAACTGACTGCCCTCTTTCCAGGGTAACTGACAGCCCAGTTTCCAGGGTAACTGATCACCCTGTTTCCGGGATAACTGACTGCCCTGTTTCCGGGATAACTGACTGCCCTGTTTCCAGTATAACTGACTGCCCTGTTTCCGGGGTAACTGACTGCCCTGTTTCCAGGGTAACTGATCACCCAGTTTCCGGGATTACTGACTGCCCTTTTTCCGGGATAACTGACTGCCCAGTTTCCAGGGTAACTGATCAACCTGTTTCCGGGATAACTGACTGCCCTGTTTCCGGGATAACTGACCGCTCTTTTTCCAGGGTAACTGACTGCCCTGTTTCCGGGGTAACTGACTGCCCTGTTTCCAGGGTAACTGACAGCCCAGTTTCCATGGTAACTGATCACCCTGTTTCCGGGATAACTGACTGCCCTGTTTCCGGGATAACTGACTGCCCTGTTTCCGGGGTAACTGACTGCCCTTTTTGCAGGGTAAATGACTGCCCTGTTTCCAGGATAACTGATCACCCTGTTTCCGGGGTAACTGACTGCCCTGTTTCCAGGGTTATTGACCGCCCTGTTTCTTGCGTAACCGAATGCCTTGTTTCCGGGGTAACTGACCGCCCTGTTTCCAGGATAACTGATCACCCTTTTTCCGGGGTAACTGACCACCATGCTTCCAGGGTAACTGACCACCCTGTTTCCAGGATAACTGACTGCCCTGTTTCCAGGGTAACTGACTGCCCTATTTCCGGGGTAACTGATCTCCCTGTTTCTGGGGTAACTGACCGCCCTGTTTCCAGGATAACTGACCGCTCCATTTCCGGGGTAACTGACCGCCCTGTTTCCAGGATAACTGACTGACCTGTTTCCAGAATAACTGACTGCCCTGTTTCCTGGATAAGTGACCGCCCTGTTTCCAGGTGAACTAAATGCCCTGTTTCCAGGGAAACTGACTGCCCTGTTTCCAGGGTAACTCACCGCCCTGTTTCCGGGGTAACTGATCTCCCTGTTTCCGGGGTAACTGACCGCCCTATTTCCAGGATAACTGTCTGCCCTGTTTCCAGGATAACTGACTGCCCTGTTTCCAGGGTAACTGACTGCCCACTTTCCAGGGTAACTGATCACCCTGTTTCCAGGATAAGTGACTGCCCTGTTTCCAGGGTAACTGACCGCCCTGTTTCCAGGGTATCTGACTGCCCAGTTTCCAGGGTAACTGATCACCCTGTTTCTGGGATAACTGACTGCCCTGTTTCCAGGGTAACTGACTGCCCTGTTTCCAGGGGAACTGACTGCCCTGTTTCCGGGGTAACTGATCACCCTGTTTCCAGGGTAACTGACTAACCTGGTTCCACGGTGACTGACTGCCCTGTTTCCAGGGTAACTGACTGCCCAGTTTCCGGGGTAACTGATTGCCCTTTTTCCAGGGTAACTGACTGCCCTGCTTCCGGGGAAACTGACTGCCCTGTTCACAGGGTAACTGACTGCCCCGTTTCCAGAGTAACTGATCACCCTTTTTCTGGGATAACTGACTGCCCTTTTTCCGGGATTACTTACTGCCCTGTATCCAGGGTAACTGATCACCCTGTATCCGGCATAACTGACTGCCCTGTTTCCAGGGTAACTGACTGCCCAGTTTCCAGGGTAACTGACTGCCCTGATTCCGGGGTAACTGACTGCCCTGTTTCCAGGGTAACTGATCACCCTGTTTCCGGGATAACTGACTGCCCTGTTTCCAGGCTAACTGACTGCCCTGTTTCCAGGATAACTGATCACCCTTTTTCCGGGGTAACTGACTGCCCTGTTTCCGGGGTAACTGACCGCCCTGTTTCCGTGATAACTGACTGCCCTGTTTCCGGGATAACTGACTGCCCTGTATCCAGGGTAAATGACTGCCCTGTTTCCAGGGGATCTGACTGCCCTGTTTCCGGGGTAACTGATCACCCTGTTTCCGGGGTAACAGACTAACCTGTTTCCAGGGTGACTGACTGCCCTGTTTCCAGGGTAACTGACTGCCCTGCTTCCGGAGTAACTGACTGCCCTGTTTCCAGGGTAACTGACTGCCCAGTTTCCAGGGTAACTGATCACCCTTTTTCCGGGATAACTGACTGCTCTTTTTCCGGGATTACTGACTGCCCAGTTTCCTGGGTAACTGATCACCCTGTTTCCAGGATAACTGACTGCCCTGTTTCCAGTGTAACTGACTGCCCATTTTCCAGGGTAACTGACCGCCCTGTTTCCGGGGTAACTGACTGCCCTCTTTCCAGGGTAACTGACAGCCCAGTTTCCAGGGTAACTGATCACCCTGTTTCCGGGATAACTGACTGCTCTGTTTCCGGGATAACTGACTGCCCTGTTTCCAGTATAACTGACTGCCCTGTTTCCGGGGTAACTGACTGCCCTGTTTCCAGGGTAACTGATCACCCAGTTTCCGGGATTACTGACTGCCCTTTTTCCGGGATAACTGACTGCCCTGTTTCCAGGATAACTGATCACCCTGTTTCCGGGGTAACTGACTGCCCTGTTTCCAGGGTAACTGACTGGCCAGTTTCCAGGATAACTGATCACCCTTTAAAGGGGATAACTGACTGCCCTGTTTCCGGGATTACTGACTGCCCTGTTTCCAGGGGAACTAATCACCCTTTTTCCGGGATAACTGACTGCCCTGTTTCCAGGGTAACTGACTGCCCAGTTTCCAGGGTAACTGACTGCCCTGTTTCCGGGGTAACTGACTGCCCTGTTTCCAGTGTAACTGACTGCCCAGTTTCCTGGGTTACTGATCACCCTCTTTCCGGGATAACTGACTGACCTGTTTGCGGGATAACTGACTGCCCTGTTTCCAGGGTAACTGACTGCCCTGTTTACGGGGTAACTGACAGCCCTGTTTCCAGGGTAACTGATCACCCTGTTTCCGGGATAACTGACTGCCCTGTTTCCGGGATAACTGACTGCCCTGTTTCCAGGGTAACTGACTGCACTGTTTCCGGGGTAACTGACTGCCCTGTTTACAGGCTAACTGACTGCCCTGTTTCCAGGATAACTGATCACCCTGTTTCCGGGGTAACTGACTGCCCTGTTTCCGGGATAAATGACTGCCCTTTTTCCAGGGTAACTGACTGCCCTGTTTCCAGGGGAACTGACTGCCCTGTTTCCGGGGTAACTGATCACCCTGTTTCCGGGGTAACTGACTGCCCTGTTTCCAGGGTAACTTACTGCCCTGCTTCCGGGGTAACTGACTGCCCTGTTTCCAGGGTAACTGACTGCCCAGTTTCCAGGGTAACTGATCAACCTTTTTCCAGGATAACTGATTGCCCTGTTTCCGGGATTACTGACTGCCCTGCTTCCAGGGTAACTGACTGCCCTGTTTCCGGGGTAACTGACTGCCCTGTTTCCAGGGTAACAGATCACCCTGTATCCGGGGTAACTGACCGCCCTATTTCCAGGATGACTGTCTGCCTTGTTTCCAGGATAACGGACTGCCCTGTTTCCAGGGTAACTGACTGCCCACTTTCCAGGGCAACTGATCACCCTGTTCCCAGGGAAACTGACTGCCCTGTTTCCAGGGTAACTGATCACCCTGTTTCCGGGGTAACTGACTAACCTGTTTCCAGGGTGACTGTCTCCCCTGTTTCCAGCGTAACTGACTGCCCAGTTTCCGGGGTAACTGACTGCCCTCTTTCCAGGGTAACTGACAGCCCAGTTTCCAGGGTAACTGATCACCCTGTTTCCGGGATAACTGACTGCCCTGTTTCCGGGATAACTGACTGCCCTGTTTCCAGTATAACTGACTGCCCTGTTTCCGGGGTAACTGACTGCCCTGTTTCCAGGGTAACTGATCACCCAGTTTCCGGGATTACTGACTGCCCTTTTTCCGGGATAACTGACTGCCCTGTTTCCAGGATAACTGATCACCCTGTTTCCGGGGTAACTGACTGCCCTGTTTCCGGGATTACTGACTGCCCTGTTTCCAGGGGAACTAATCACCCTTTTTCCGGGATAACTGACTGCCCTGTTTCCAGGGTAACTGACTGCCCAGTTTCCAGGGTAACTGACTGCCCTGTTTCCGGGGTAACTGACTGCCCTGTTTCCAGTGTAACTGACTGCCCAGTTTCCTGGGTTACTGATCACCCTCTTTCCGGGATAACTGACTGACCTGTTTGCGGGATAACTGACTGCCCTGTTTCCAGGGTAACTGACTGCCCTGTTTACGGGGTAACTGACAGCCATGTTTCCAGGGTAACTGATCACCCTGTTTCCGGGATAACTGACTGCCCTGTTTCCAGGGTAACTGACTGCCCTGTTTCCGGGGTAACTGACTGCCCTGTTTACAGGCTAACTGATCACCCTGTTTCCGGGGTAACTGACTGCCCTGTTTCCGGGATAACTGACTGCCCTGTTTCCAGGGTAACTGACTGCCCTGTTTCCAGGGGAACTGACTGCCCTGTTTCCGGGGTAACTGATCACCCTGTTTCCGGGGTAACTGACTAACCTGTTTCCAGGGTGACTGACTGCCCTTTTTCCAGGGTAACTGACTGCCCAGTTTCCGGGGTAACTGACTGCCCTGTTTCCAGGGTAACTGACTGCCCTGCTTCCGGGGTAACTGACTGCCCTGTTTCCAGGGTAACTGACTGCCCAGTTTCCAGGGTAACTGATCAACCTTATTCCAGGATAACTGATTGCCCTGTTTCCGGGATTACTGACTGCCCTGCTTCCAGGGTAACTGACTGCCCTGTTTCCGGGGTAACTGACTGCCCTGTTTCCAGGGTAACAGATCACCCTGTATCCGGGGTAACTGACCGCCCTATTTCCAGGATGACTGTCTGCCTTGTTTCCAGGATAACGGACTGCCCTGTTTCCAGGGTAACTGACTGCCCACTTTCCAGGGCAACCGATCACCCTGTTCCCAGGGGAACTGACTGCCCTGTTTCCAGGGTAACTGATCACCCTGTTTCCGGGGTAACTGACTAACCTGTTTCCAGGGTGACTGTCTCCCCTGTTTCCAGCGTAACTGACTGCCCAGTTTCCGGGGTAACTGACTGCCCTGTTTCCATGTTAACTGACTGCCCTGTTTCCAGGGTAACAGATCACCATGTTTCCGGGGTAACTGACCGCCCTGTTTCCAGGATGACTGTCTGCCTTGTTTCGAGGATAACGGACTGCCCTGTTTCCAGGGTAACTGACTGCCCACTTTCCAGGGTAACTGATCACCCTGTTTCCAGGGGAACTGACTGCCCTGTTTCCAGGGTAACTGATCACCCTGTTTCCGGGGTAACTGACTAACCTGTTTCCAGGGTGACTGACTCCCCTGTTTCCAGTGTAACTGATCACCCTGTTTCTGGGGTAACTGATTGCCCTGTTTCCAGGGTAACTGACTGCCCTGTTTCCAGGATAACTGACTGCCCTGTTTCCAGGATAACTGATCACCCTGTTTCCGGGGTAACTGGCTGCCCTGTTTCCGGGGTAACTGACCGCCCTGTTTCCAGGATAACTGACCACCCTGTTTCCAGGATAACTGACTGCCCTGCTTCCAGGGTAACTGATCTCCCTGTTTCCGGGGAAACTGATCACCCTGTTTCCGGATAAGTGACTGCCCTGTTTCCAGGGTAACTGACTGCCCTGTTTCCAGGGTAACTGATCTCCCTGTTTCCAGGGTAACTGATCACCCTGTTTCCGGGGTAACTGACGGCCCTGTTTCCAGGGTAACTGATCTCCCTGTTTCCTATGTAACTGATTACCCTGTTTCTGGGGTAACTGACTGCCCTGTTTCCAGGGCAAGTGACCGCACTCTTTCCGGGGTAACTGACTGTCCAGTTTCCAGGGTAACTGTTCACCCTGTTTCCGGGGTAACTGATCGCCCTGTTTCCGGGGCAACTGACCGCCCTGTTTCCAGGGTAACAGTTCACCCTGTTTCCGGGGTAAATGACTGCCCTGTTTCCAGGGTAAGGGGCCGCCCTGTTTCCGGGGTAACTGACTGCCCTGTTTCCAGGGTAACTGACCGCCCTGTTTTCGGGGTAACTGACCGCCCTGTTTCCAGGATAACTGACTGCCCTGTTTCCAGGGTAACTGATGACCCTTTTTCCGGGATAACTGACTGCCCTGTTTACGGGATTACTGACTGCCCTGTTTCCAGGGTAACTGATCACCCTGTTTCCGGGATTACTGACTGCCCTGTTTCCAGGGTAACTGACTGCCCAGTTTCCAGGGTAACTGACTGCCCTGTTTCCAGGGGAACTGACTGCCCAGTTTCCAGGGTAACTGACTGCCCTGTTTCCAGGGTAACTGACTGCCCAGTTTCCAGGGTAACTGATCACCCTGTTTCCGGGATAACTGACTGCCCTGTTTCCGGGATAACTGACCGCCCTTTTTCCAGGGTAACTGACTGCCCTGTTTCCGGGGTAACTGACTGTCCTGTTTCCAGGGTCACTGACAGCCCAGTTTCCAGGGTAACTGATCACCCTGTTTCCGGGATAACTGACTGCCCTGTTTCCGGGATAACTGACTGCCCTGTTTCCGGGGTAACTGACTGCCCTGTTTCCAGGGTAAATGACTGCCCTGTTTCCAGGATAACTGATCACCCTGTTTCCGGGGTAACTGACTGCCCTGTTTCCAGGATAACTGATCACCCTGTTTCCGGGGTAACTGACCACCATGCTTCCAGGGTAAATGACCACCCTGTTTCCAGGATAACTGACTGCCCTGTTTCCAGGGTAACTGACTGCCCTATTTCCGGGGTAACTGATCTCCCTGTTTCTGGTGTAACTGACCGCCCTGTTTCCAGGATAACTGACCGCTCCATTTCCGGGGTAACTGACCGCCCTGTTTCCAGGATAACTGACTGCCCTGTTTCCAGGATAACTGACTGCCCTGTTTCCTGGATAACTGACCGCCCTGTTTCCAGGTGAACTAACTGCCCTGTTTCCAGGGAAACTGACTGCCCTGTTTCCAGGGTAACTGACCGCCCTGTTTCCGGGGTAACTGATCTCCCTGTTTCCGTGGTAACTGACCGCCCTGTTTCCAGGACATCTGACCGCCCTATTTCCGGGGTAACTGACTAACCTATTTCCAGGATAACTGTCTGCCCTGTTTCCAGGATAACTGACTGCCCTGTTTCCAGGGTAACTGACTGCCCACTTTCCAGGGTAACTGATCACCCTGTTTCCAGGATAAGTGACTGCCCTGTTTCCAGGGTAACTGAGCGCCCTGTTTCCAGGGTATCTGACTGCCCAGTTTCCAGGGTAACTGATCACCCTGTTTCCGGGATAACTGACTGCCCTGTTTCCAGGGTAACTGACTGCCCTGTTTCCAGGGGAACTGACTGCCCTGTTTCCGGGGTAACTGATCACCCTGTTTCCAGGGTAACTGACTGCCCAGTTTCCGGGGTAACTGACTGCCCTTTTTCCAGGGTAACTGACTGCCCTGCTTCCGGGGTAACTGACTGCCCTGTTTACAGGGTAACTGACTGCCCCGTTTCCAGAGTAACTGATCACCCTTTTTCCGGGATTACTTACTGCCCTGTATCCAGGGTAACTGATCACCCTGTATCCGGCATAACTGACTGCCCTGTTTCCAGGGTAACTGACTGCCCAGTTTCCAGGGTAACTGACTGCCCTGATTCCGGGGTAACTGACTGCCCTGCTTCCAGGGTAACTGACTGCACATTTTCCAGGGTAACTGATCACCCTGTTTCCGGGATAACTGACTGCCCTGTTTCCAGGCTAACTGACTGCCCTGTTTCCAGGATAACTGATCACCCTTTTTCCGGGGTAACTGACTGCCCTGTTTCCGGGGTAACTGACCGCCCTGTTTCCGTGATAACTGACTGCCCTGTTTCCGGGATAACTGACTGCCCTGTATCCAGGGTAAATGACTGCCCTGTTTCCAGGGGATCTGACTGCCCTGTTTCCGGGGTAACTGATCACCCTGTTTCCGGGGTAACAGACTAACCTGTTTCCAGGGTGACTGACTGCCCTGTTTCCAGGGTAACTGACTGCCCTGCTTCCGGAGTAACTGACTGCCCTGTTTCCAGGGTAACTGACTGCCCAGTTTCCAGGGTAACTGATCACCCTTTTTCCGGCATAACTGACTGCTCTGTTTCCGGGATTACTGACTGCCCAGTTTCCTGGGTAACTGATCACCCTGTTTCCGGGATAACTGACTGCCCTGTTTCCAGTGTAACTGACTGCCCATTTTCCAGGGTAACTGACCGCCCTGTTTCCGGGGTAACTGACTGCCCTCTTTCCAGGGTAACTGACAGCCCAGTTTCCAGGGTAACTGATCACCCTGTTTCCGGGATAACTGACTGCCCTGTTTCCGGGATAACTGACTGCACTGTTTCCAGTATAACTGACTGCCCTGTTTCCGGGGTAACTGACTGCCCTGTTTCCAGGGTAACTGATCACCCAGTTTCCGGGATTACTGACTGCCCTTTTTCCGGGATAACTGACTGCCCAGTTTCCAGGATAACTGATCACCCTGTTTCCGGGGTAACTTACTGCCCTGTTTCCAGGGTAACTGACTGCCCAGTTTCCAGGGGAACTGATCACCCTTTTAACGGGATAACTGACTGCCCTGTTTCCGGGATTACTGACTGCCCAGTTTCCAGGGTAACTGACTGCCCTATTTCCGGGGTAACTGACTGCCCTGTTTCCAGTGTAACTGACTGCCCAGTTTCCTGGGTTACTGATCACCCTCTTTCCGGGATATCTGACTGACCTGTTTGCGGGATAACTGACTGCCCTGTTTCCAGGGTAACTGACTGCCCTGTTTACGGGGTAACTGACAGCCCTGTTTCCAGGGTAACTGATCACCCTGTCTCCGGGATAACTGACTGCCCTGTTTCCAGGATAACTGACTGCCCTGTTTCCAGGGTAACTGACTGCCCTGTTTCCGGGGTAACTGACTGCCCTGTTTACAGGCTAACTGACTGCCCTGTTTCCAGGATAACTGATCACCCTGTTTCCGGGGTAACTGACTGCCCTGTTTCCGGGATAACTGACTGCCCTGTTTCCAGGGTAACTGACTGCCCTGTTTCCAGGGGAACTGACTGCCCTGTTTCCGGGGTAACTGATCACCCTGTTTCCGGGGTAACTGACTAACCTGTTTCCAGGGTGACTGACTGCCCTTTTTCCAGGGTAACTGACTGCCCAGTTTCCGGGGTAACTGACTGCCCTGTTTCCAGGGTAACTGACTGCCCTGCTTCCGGGGTAACTGACTGCCCTGTTTCCAGGGTAACTGACTGCCCAGTTTCCAGGGTAACTGATCAACCTTTTTCCAGGATAACTGATTGCCCTGTTTCCGGGATTACTGACTGCCCTGCTTCCAGGGTAACTGACTGCCCTGTTTCCGGGGTAACTGACTGCCCTGTTTCCAGGGTAACAGATCACCCTGTATCCGGGGTAACTGACCGCCCTATTTCCAGGATGACTGTCTGCCTTGTTTCCAGGATAACGGACTGCCCTGTTTCCAGGGTAACTGACTGCCCACTTTCCAGGGTAACTGATCACCCTGTTCCCAGGGGAACTGACTGCCCTGTTTCCAGGGTAACTGATCACCCTGTTTCCGGGGTAACTGACTAACCTGTTTCCAGGGTGACTGACTCCCCTGTTTCCAGCGTAACTGACTGCCCAGTTTCCGGGGTAACTGACTGCCCTGTTTCCATGGTAACTGACTGCCCTGTTTCCAGGGTAACAGATCACCCTGTTTCCGGGGTAACTGACCGCCCTATTTCCAGGATGACTGTCTGCCTTGTTTCGAGGATAACGGACTGCCCTGTTTCCAGGGTAACTGACTGCCCACTTTCCAGGGTAACTGATCACCCTGTTTCCAGGGGAACTGACTGCCCTGTTTCCAGGGTAACTGATCACCCTGTTTCCGGGGTAACTGACTAACCTGTTTCCAGGGTGACTGACTCCCCTGTTTCCAGTGTAACTGATCACCCTGTTTCTGGGGTAAATGATTGCCCTGTTTCCGGGGTAACTGACTGCCCTGTTTCCAGGGTAACTGACTGCCCTGTTTCCAGTATAACTGACTGCCCTGTTTCCAGGATAACTGATCACCCTGTTTCCGGGGTAACTGGCTGCCCTGTTTCCGGGGTAACTGACCGCCCTGTTTCCAGGATAACTGACCACCCTGTTTCCAGGATAACTGACTGCCCTGCTTCCAGGGTAACTGATCTCCCTGTTTCCGGGGAAACTGATCACCCTGTTTCCGGATAAGTGACTGCCCTGTTTCCAGGGTAACTGACTGCCCTGTTTCCAGGGTAACTGATCACCCTGTTTCCGGGGTAACTGACGGCCCTGTTTCCAGGGTAACTGATCTCCCTGTTTCCTATGTAACTGATCACCCTGTTTCTGGGGTAACTGACTGCCCTGTTTCCAGGGCAAGTGACCGCCCTCTTTCCGGGGTAACTGACTGTCCAGTTTCCAGGGTAACTGTTCACCCTGTTTCCGGGGTAACTGATCGCCCTGTTTCCAGGGTAACTGACTGCCCAGTTTCCAGGGTAACTGATCACCCTGTTTCCGTGATAACTGACTGCCCTGTTTCCGGGATAACTGACCGCCCTTTTTCCAGGGTAACTGACTGCCCTGTTTCCGGGGTAACTGACTGTCCTGTTTCCAGGGTCACTGACAGCCCAGTTTCCAGGGTAACTGATCACCCTGTTTCCGGGATAACTGACTGCCCTGTTTCCGGGATAACTGACTGCCCTGTTTCCGGGGTAACTGACTGCCCTGTTTCCAGGGTAAATGACTGCCCTGTTTCCAGGATAACTGATCACCCTGTTTCCGGGGTAACTGACTGCCCTGTTTCCAGGGTTATTGACCGCCCTGTTTCTTGCGTAACCGAATGCCCTGTTTCCGGGGTAAATGACCGCCCTGTTTCCAGGATAACTGATCACCCTGTTTCCGGGGTAACTGACCACCATGCTTCCAGGGTAACTGACCACCCTGTTTCCAGGATAACTGACTGCCCTGTTTCCAGGGTAACTGACTGCCCTATTTCCGGGGTAACTGATCTCCCTGTTTCTGGTGTAACTGACCGCCCTGTTTCCAGGGTAACTGACCGCACCATTTCCGGGGTAACTGACCGCCCTGTTTCCAGGATAACTGACTGCCCTGTTTCCAGGATAACTGACTGCCCTGTTTCCTGGATAACTGACCGCCCTGTTTCCAGGTGAACTTACTGCCCTGTTTCCAGGGAAACTGACTGCCCTGTTTCCAGGGTAACTGACCGCCCTGTTTCCGGGGTAACTGATCTCCCTGTTTCCGTGGTAACTGACCGCCCTGTTTCCAGGACATCTGACCGCCCTATTTCCGGGGTAACTGACCGCCCTATTTCCAGGATAACTGTCTGCCCTGTTTCCAGGATAACTGACTGCCCTGTTTCCAGGGTAACTGACTGCCCACTTTCCAGGGTAACTGATCACCCTGTTTCCAGGATAAGTGACTGCCCTGTTTCCAGGGTAACTGACCGCCCTGTTTCCAGGGTATCTGACTGCCCAGTTTCCAGGGTAACTGATCACCCTGTTTCCGGGATAACTGACTGCCCTTTTTCCGGGATTACTTACTGCCCTGTATCCAGGGTAACTGATCACCCTGTATCCGGCATAACTGACTGCCCTGTTTCCAGGGTAACTGACTGCCCTGCTTCCAGGGTAACTGACTGCACATTTTCCGGCGTAGCTGATCACCCTGTTTCCGGGATAACTGACTGCCCTGTTTCCGGGATAACTGACTGCCCTGTTTCCAGGGTAACTGACTGCCCTGTTTCCGGGGTAACTGACTGCCCTGTTTCCAGGGTAACTGATCACCCTGTTTCCGTGATAACTGACTGCCCTGTTTCCGAGATAACTGAGTGCCCTGTTTCCAGGGTAACTGACTGCCCTGTTTCCGGGGTGACTGACTGCCCTGTTTCCAGGCTAACTGACTGCCCTGTTTCCAGGATAACTGATCACCCTTTTTCTGGGGTAACTGACTGCCCTGTTTCCGTGATAACTGACTGCCCTGTTTCCGGGATAACTGACTGCCCTGTATCCAGGGTAAATGACTGCCCTGTTTCCAGGCGATCTGACTGCCCTGTTTCCGGGGTAACTGATCACCCTGTTTCCGGGGTAACTGACTAATCTGTTTCCAGGGTGACTGACTGCCCTGTTTCCAGGGTAACTGACTGCCCTGCTTCCGGAGTAACTGACTGCCCTGTTTCCAGGGTAACTGACTGCCCAGTTTCCAGGGTAACTGATCACCCTTTTTCCGGGATAACTGACTGCTCTGTTTCCGGGATTACTGACTGCCCAGGTTCCTGGGTAACTGATCACCCTGTTTCCGGGATAACTGACTGCCCTGTTTCCAGTGTAACTGACTGCCCATTTTCCCGGGTAACTGACCGCCCTGTTTCCGGGGTAACTGACTGCCCTCTTTCCAGGGTAACTGACTGCCCAGTTTCCAGGGTAACTGATCACCCTGTTTCCGGGATAACTGACTGCCCTGTTTCCGGGATAACTGACTGCCCTGTTTCCAGTATAACTGACTGCGCTGTGTCCGGGGTAACTGACTGCCCTGTTTCCAGGCTAACTGATCAAACAGTTTCCGGGATTACTGACTGACCTTTTTCCGGGATAACTGACTGCCCTGTTTCCAGGATAACTGATCACCCTGTTTCCGGGGTAACTGACTGCCCTGTTTCCAGGGTAACTGACTGCCCAGTTTCCAGGGTAACTGATCACCCTTTTAACGGGATAACTGACTGCCCTGTTTCCGGGATTACTGACTGCCCTGTTTCCAGGGGAACTAATCACCCTTTTTCCGGGATAACTGACTGCCCTGTTTCCAGGGTAACTGACTGCCCAGTTTCCAGGGTAACTGACTGCCCTGTTTCCGGGGTAACTGACTGCCCTGTTTCCAGTGTAACTAACTGCCCAGTTTCCTGGGTAACTGATCACCCTCTTTCCGGGATAACTGACTGACCTGTTTGCGGGATAACTGACTGCCCTGTTTCCAGGGTAACTGACTGCCCTGTTTACGGGGTAACTGACTGCCCTGTTTCCAGGGTAACTGACTGCCCAGTTTCCAGGGTAACTGATCACCCTTTTAACGGGATAACTGACTGCCCTGTTTCCGGGATTGCTGACTGCCCTGTTTCCAGGGGAACTAATCACCCTTTTTCCGGGATAACTGACTGCCCTGTTTCTAGGGTAACTGACTGCCCAGTTTCCAGGCTAACTGACTGCCCTGTTTCCGGTGTAACTGACTGCCCTGTTTCCAGTGTAACTGACTGCCCAGTTTCCTGGGTAACTGATCACCCTCTTTCCGGGATAACTGACTGACCTGCTTGCGGGATAACTGACTGCCCTGTTTCCAGGGTAACTGACTGCCCTGTTTACGGGGTAACTGACTGCCCTGTTTCCAGGCTAACTGATCACCCTGTTTCCGGGATAACTGACTGCCCTGTTTCCGGGATAACTGACTGCCCTGTTTCCAGGGTAACTGACTGCCCTGTTTCCGGGGTAACTGACTGCCCTGTTTACAGGCTAACTGACTGCCCTGTTTCCAGGATAACTGATCACCCTGTTTCCGGGGTAACTGACTGCCCTGTTTCCGGGATAACTGACTGCCCTGTTTCCAGGGTAACTGACTGCCCTGTTTCCGGGGTAACTGATCACCCTGTTTCCGGGGTAACTGACTAACCTGTTTCCAGGGTGACTGACTGCCCTTTTTCCAGGGTAACTGACTGCCCAGTTTCCGGGGTAACTGACTGCCCTGTTTCCAGGGTAACTGACTGCCCAGTTTCCAGGGTAATTGATCAACCTTTTTCCAGGATAACTGACTGCCCTGTTTCCGGGATTACTGACGGCCCTGCTTCCAGGGTAACTGACTGCCCTGTTTCCGGGGTAACTGACTGCCCTGTTTCCAGGGTAACAGATCACCCTGTATCCGGGGTAACTGACCGCCCTATTTCCAGGATGACTGTCTGCCTTGTTTCCAGGATAACGGACTGCCCTGTTTCCAGGGTAACTGACTGCCCACTTTCCAGGGTAACTGATCACCCTGTTTCCAGGGGAACTGACTGCCCTGTTTCCAGGGTAACTGATCACCCTGTTTCCGGGGTAACTGACTAACCTGTTTCCAGGGTGACTGACTCCCCGGTTTCCAGCGTAACTGACTGCCCAGTTTCCGGGGTACCTGACTGCCCTGTTTCCATGGTAACTGACGGCCCTGTTTCCAGGGTAACAGATCACCCCTTTTCCGGGGTAACTGACCGCCCTATTTCCAGGATGACTGTCTGCCTTGTTTCCAGGATAACGGACTGCCCTGTTTCCTGGGGAAACTGATCACCCTGTTTCCGGGGTAACTGACTAACCTGTTTCTAGGGTGACTGACTGCCCTTTTTCCGGGGTAACTGACTGCCCTGTTTCCAGGGTAACTGACTGCCCAGTTTCCAGTGTAATTGATCAACCTTTTTCCAGGATAACTGACTGCCCTGTTTCCAGGGTAACTGACTGCCCAGTTTCCAGGGTAACTGACTGCCCTGTTTCCGGGGTAACTGACTGCCCTGTTTCCAGGGTAACAGATCACCCTGTATCCGGGGTAACTGACCGCCCTATTTCCAGGATGACTGTCTGCCTTGTTTCCAGGATAACGGACTGCCCTGTTTCCAGGGTAACTGACTGCCCACTTTCCAGGGTAACTGATCACCCTGTTTCCAGGGGAACTGACTGCCCTGTTTCCAGGGTAACTGATCACCCTGTTTCCGGGGTAACTTACTAACCTGTTTCCAGGGTGACTGACTCCCCTGTTTCCAGCGTAACTGACTGCCCAGTTTCCGGGGTACCTGACTGCCCTGTTTCCATGGTAACAGATCACCCCGTTTCCGGGGTAACTGACCGCCCTATTTCCAGGATGACTGTCTGCCCAGTTTCCAGGGTAACTGATCACCCTTTTTCCGGGATAACTGACTGCCCTGTTTCCGGGATTATTGACTGCCCTGTTTCCAGGATAACTGATCACCCCGTTTCCGGGGTAACTGACTGCCCTGTTTCCGGGGGAACTGACCGCCCTGTTTCCAGGATAACTGACCACCCTGTTTCCAGGATAACTGACTGCCCTGATTCCAGGGTAACTGATCTCCCTGTTTCCGGGGTAACTGATCACCCTGTTTCCGGGTAAGTGACTGCCCTGTTTCCAGGGTAACTGATCTCCCTGTTTCCAGGGTAACTGACTGCCCTGTTTCCGGGGTAACTGACTGCCCTGTTTCCAGGGTAACTGACTGCCCTGTTTCCGGGGTAACTGACCGCCCTGTTTCCAGGATAACTGACCGCCCTATTTCCGGGGTAGCTGACCGCCCTGTTTCCCGGATAACTGACTGCCCTGTTTCCAGGATAACTGACTGCCCTGTTTCCTGGATAACTGATCGCCCTGTTTCCAGGTGAACTGACTGCCCTGTTTCCAGGGAAACTGACTGCCCTGTTTCCAGGGTAACTGACCGCCCTGTTTCCGGGGTAACTGATCTCCCTGTTTCCGGGGTAACTGACCGCCCTGTTTCCAGGACATGTGACTGCCCTATTTCCGGGGAAACTGACCGCCCTATTTCCAGGATAACTGTTTGCCCTGTTTGCAGGGCAACTGACTGCCCATTTTCCTTGGAAACTGATCACCCTGTTTCCAGGATAAGTGACTGCCCTGTTTCCAGGGTAACTGACCGCCCTGTTTCCAGGGTAATTGACTGCCCAGTTTCCAGGGTAACTGATCACCCTGTTTCCGGGATAAGTGACTGCCCTGTTTCCGGGATAACTGACTGCCCTGTTTCCAGGGTAACTGACTGCCCTGTTTCCAGGGTAACTGATCAACCTGTTTCCAGGGTAACTGACTAACCTGTTTCCACGGTGAATGACTGCCCTGTTTCCAGGGTAACTGACTGCCCAGTTTCCGGGGTAACTGACTGCCCTTTTTCCAGGGTAACTGACTGCCCTGCTTCCGGGGTAACTGACTGCCCTGTTTACAGGGTAACTGAATGCCCTGTTTCCAGGGTAACTGACTGCTCATTTTCCAGGGTAACTGATCACCCTGTTTCCGGGATAACTGACTGCCCTGTTTCCAGTATAACTGACTGCCCTGTTTCCGGGGTAACTGACTGCCCTGTTTCCAGGGTAACTGATCACCCAGTTTCCGGGATTACTGACTGCCCTTTTTCCGGGATAACTGACTGCCCTGTTTCCAGGATAACTGATCACCCTGTTTCCGGGGTAACTGACTGCCCTGTTTCCAGGGTAACTGACTGCCCAGTTTCCAGGGTAACTGATCACACTTTTTCCAGGATAACTGACTGCCCTGTTTCCGGGATTACTGACTGCCCTGTTTCCTGGATAACTGACCGCCCTGTTTCCAGGTGAACTTACTGCCCTGTTTCCAGGGAAACTGACTGCCCTGTTTCCAGGGTAACTGACCGCCCTGTTTCCGGGGTAACTGATCTCCCTGTTTCCGGGGTAACTGACCGCCCTGTTTCCAGGACATGTGACTGCCCTATTTCCGGGGAAACTGACCGCCCTATTTCCAGGATAACTGTTTGCCCTGTTTGCAGGGCAACTGACTGCCCATTTTCCTTGGAAACTGATCACCCTGTTTCCAGGATAAGTGACTGCCCTGTTTCCAGGTTAACTGACCGCCCTGTTTCCAGGGTAATTGACTGCCCAGTTTCCAGGGTAACTGATCACCCTGTTTCCGGGATAACTGACTGCCCTGTTTCCGGGATAACTGACTGCCCTGTTTCCAGGGTAACTGACTGCCCTGTTTCCAGGGTAACTGATCAACCTGTTTCCAGGGTAACTGACTAACCTGTTTCCACGGTGACTGACTGCCCTGTTTCCAGGGTAACTGACTGCCCAGTTTCCGGGGTAACTGACTGCCCTTTTTCCAGGGTAACTGACTGCCCTGCTTCCGGGGTAACTGACTGCCCTGTTTACAGGGTAACTGAATGCCCTGTTTCCAGGGTAACTGACTGCTCATTTTCCAGGGTAACTGATCACCCTGTTTCCGGGATAACTGACTGCCCTGTTTCCAGTATAACTGACTGCCCTGTTTCCGGGGTAACTGACTGCCCTGTTTCCAGGGTAACTGATCACCCAGTTTCCGGGATTACTGACTGCCCTTTTTCCGGGATAACTGACTGCCCTGTTTCCAGGATAACTGATCACCCTGTTTCCGGGGTAACTGACTGCCCTGTTTCCAGGGTAACTGACTGCCCAGTTTCCAGGGTAACTGATCACACTTTTTCCAGGATAACTGACTGCCCTGTTTCCGGGATTACTGACTGCCCTGTTTCCTGGATAACTGACCACCCTGTTTCCAGGTGAACTTACTGCCCTGTTTCCAGGGAAACTGACTGCCCTGTTTCCAGGGTAACTGACCGCCCTGTTTCCGGGGTAACTGATCTCCCTGTTTCCGTGGTAACTGACCGCCCTGTTTCCAGGACATCTGACCGCCCTATTTCCGGGGTAACTGACCGCCCTATTTCCAGGATAACTGTCTGCCCTGTTTCCAGGATAACTGACTGCCCTGTTTCCAGGGTAACTGACTGCCCACTTTCCAGGGTAACTGATCACCCTGTTTCCAGGATAAGTGACTGCCCTGTTTCCAGGGTAACTGACCGCCCTGTTTCCAGGGTATCTGACTGCCCAGTTTCCAGGGTAACTGATCACCCTGTTTCCGGGATAACTGACTGCCCTTTTTCCGGGATTACTTACTGCCCTGTATCCAGGGTAACTGATCACCCTGTATCCGGCATAACTGACTGCCCTGTTTCCAGGGTAACTGACTGCCCAGTTTCCAGTGTAACTGACTGCCCTGATTCCGGGGTAACTGACTGCCCTGCTTCCAGGGTAACTGACTGCACATTTTCCGGCGTAGCTGATCACCCTGTTTCCGGGATAACTGACTGCCCTGTTTCCGGGATAACTGACTGCCCTGTTTCCAGGGTAACTGACTGCCCTGTTTCCGGGGTAACTGACTGCCCTGTTTCCAGGGTAACTGATCACCCTGTTTCCGTGATAACTGACTGCCCTGTTTCCGAGATAACTGAGTGCCCTGTTTCCAGGGTAACTGACTGCCCTGTTTCCGGGGTGACTGACTGCCCTGTTTCCAGGCTAACTGACTGCCCTGTTTCCAGGATAACTGATCACCCTTTTTCCGGGGTAACTGACTGCCCTGTTTCCGTGATAACTGACTGCCCTGTTTCCGGGATAACTGACTGCCCTGTATCCAGGGTAAATGACTGCCCTGTTTCCAGGCGATCTGACTGCCCTGTTTCCGGGGTAACTGATCACCCTGTTTCCGGGGTAACTGACTAATCTGTTTCCAGGGTGACTGACTGCCCTGTTTCCAGGGTAACTGACTGCCCTGCTTCCGGAGTAACTGACTGCCCTGTTTCCAGGGTAACTGACTGCTCTGTTTCCGGGATTACTGACTGCCCAGGTTCCTGGGTAACTGATCACCCTGTTTCCGGGATAACTGACTGCCCTGTTTCCAGTGTAACTGACTGCCCATTTTCCCGGGTAACTGACCGCCCTGTTTCCGGGGTAACTGACTGCCCTCTTTCCAGGGTAACTGACTGCCCAGTTTCCAGGGTAACTGATCACCCTGTTTCCGGGATAACTGACTGCCCTGTTTCCGGGATAACTGACTGCCCTGTTTCCAGTATAACTGACTGCGCTGTGTCCGGGGTAACTGACTGCCCTGTTTCCAGGGTAACTGATCAAACAGTTTCCGGGATTACTGACTGACCTTTTTCCGGGATAACTGACTGCCCTGTTTCCAGGATAACTGATCACCCTGTTTCCGGGGTAACTGACTGCCCTGTTTCCAGGGTAACTGACTGCCCAGTTTCCAGGGTAACTGATCACCCTTTTAACGGGATAACTGACTGCCCTGTTTCCGGGATTACTGACTGCCCTGTTTCCAGGGGAACTAATCACCCTTTTTCCGGGATAACTGACTGCCCTGTTTCCAGGGTAACTGACTGCCCAGTTTCCAGGGTAACTGACTGCCCTGTTTCCGGGGTAACTGACTGCCCTGTTTCCAGTGTAACTAACTGCCCAGTTTCCTGGGTAACTGATCACCCTCTTTCCGGGATAACTGACTGACCTGTTTGCGGGATAACTGACTGCCCTGTTTCCAGGGTAACTGACTGCCCTGTTTACGGGGTAACTGACTGCCCTGTTTCCAGGGTAACTGACTGCCCAGTTTCCAGGGTAACTGATCACCCTTTTAACGGGATAACTGACTGCCCTGTTTCCGGGATTGCTGACTGCCCTGTTTCCAGGGGAACTAATCACCCTTTTTCCGGGATAACTGACTGCCCTGTTTCTAGGGTAACTGACTGCCCAGTTTCCAGGCTAACTGACTGCCCTGTTTCCGGTGTAACTGACTGCCCTGTTTCCAGTGTAACTGACTGCCCAGTTTCCTGGGTAACTGATCACCCTCTTTCCGGGATAACTGACTGACCTGTTTGCGGGATAACTGACTGCCCTGTTTCCAGGGTAACTGACTGCCCTGTTTACGGGGTAACTGACTGCCCTGTTTCCAGGCTAACTGATCACCCTGTTTCCGGGATAACTGACTGCCCTGTTTCCGGGATAACTGACTGCCCTGTTTCCAGGGTAACTGACTGCCCTGTTTCCGGGGTAACTGACTGCCCTGTTTACAGGCTAACTGACTGCCCTGTTTCCAGGATAACTGATCACCCTGTTTCCGGGGTAACTGACTGCCCTGTTTCCGGGATAACTGACTGCCCTGTTTCCAGGGTAACTGACTGCCCTGTTTCCGGGGTAACTGATCACCCTGTTTCCGGGGTAACTGACTAACCTGTTTCCAGGGTGACTGACTGCCCTTTTTCCAGGGTAACTGACTGCCCAGTTTCCGGGGTAACTGACTGCCCTGTTTCCAGGGTAACTGACTGCCCAGTTTCCAGGGTAATTGATCAACCTTTTTCCAGGATAACTGACTGCCCTGTTTCCGGGATTACTGACGGCCCTGCTTCCAGGGTAACTGACTGCCCTGTTTCCGGGGTAACTGACTGCCCTGTTTCCAGGGTAACAGATCACCCTGTATCCGGGGTAACTGACCGCCCTATTTCCAGGATGACTGTCTGCCTTGTTTCCAGGATAACGGACTGCCCTGTTTCCAGGGTAACTGACTGCCCACTTTCCAGGGTAACTGATCACCCTGTTTCCAGGGGAACTGACTGCCCTGTTTCCAGGGTAACTGATCACCCTGTTTCCGGGGTAACTGACTAACCTGTTTCCAGGGTGACTGACTCCCCGGTTTCCAGCGTAACTGACTGCCCAGTTTCCGGGGTACCTGACTGCCCTGTTTCCATGGTAACTGACGGCCCTGTTTCCAGGGTAACAGATCACCCCTTTTCCGGGGTAACTGACCGCCCTATTTCCAGGATGACTGTCTGCCTTGTTTCCAGGATAACGGACTGCCCTGTTTCCTGGGGAAACTGATCACCCTGTTTCCGGGGTAACTGACTAACCTGTTTCTAGGGTGACTGACTGCCCTTTTTCCGGGGTAACTGACTGCCCTGTTTCCAGGGTAACTGACTGCCCAGTTTCCAGTGTAATTGATCAACCTTTTTCCAGGATAACTGACTGCCCTGTTTCCAGGGTAACTGACTGCCCAGTTTCCAGGGTAACTGACTGCCCTGTTTCCGGGGTAACTGACTGCCCTGTTTCCAGGGTAACAGATCACCCTGTATCCGGGGTAACTGACCGCCCTATTTCCAGGATGACTGTCTGCCTTGTTTCCAGGATAACGGACTGCCCTGTTTCCAGGGTAACTGAATGCCCACTTTCCAGGGTAACTGATCACCCTGTTTCCAGGGGAACTGACTGCCCTGTTTCCAGGGTAACTGATCACCCTGTTTCCGGGGTAACTTACTAACCTGTTTCCAGGGTGACTGACTCCCCTGTTTCCAGCGTAACTGACTGCCCAGTTTCCGGGGTACCTGACTGCCCTGTTTCCATGGTAACAGATCACCCCGTTTCCGGGGTAACTGACCGCCCTATTTCCAGGATGACTGTCTGCCTTGTTTCCAGGATAACGGACTGCCCTGTTTCCAGGGTAACTGATCACCCTGTTTCCGGGGTAACTGACTAACCTGTTTCTAGGGTGACTGACTGCCCTTTTTCCGGGGTAACTGACTGCCCTGTTTCCAGGGTAACTGACTGCCCAGTTTCCAGGGTAATTGATCAACCTTTTTCCAGGATAACTGACTGCCCTGTTTCCAGGGTAACTGACTGCCCAGTTTCCAGGGTAACTGACTGCCCTGTTTCCGGGGTAACTGACTGCCCTGTTTCCAGGGTAACAGATCACCCTGTATCCGGGGTAACTGACCGCCCTATTTCCAGGATGACTGTCTGCCTTGTTTCCAGGATAACGGACTGCCCTGTTTCCAGGGTAACTGACTGCCCACTTTCCAGGGTAACTGATCACCCTGTTTCCAGGGGAACTGACTGCCCTGTTTCCAGGGTAACTGATCACCCTGTTTCCGGGGTAACTTACTAACCTGTTTCCAGGGTGACTGACTCCCCTGTTTCCAGCGTAACTGACTGCCCAGTTTCCGGGGTACCTGACTGCCCTGTTTCCATGGTAACAGATCACCCCGTTTCCGGGGTAACTGACCGCCCTATTTCCAGGATGACTGTCTGCCCAGTTTCCAGGGTAACTGATCACCCTTTTTCCGGGATAACTGACTGCCCTGTTTCCGGGATTATTGACTGCCCTGTTTCCAGGGTAACTGATCACCCTATTCCGGGATAACTGACTGCCCTGTTTCCAGGGTAACTGACTGCCCTGTTTCCAGGGTAAATGACTGCCCAGTTTCCAGGGTAACTGATCACCCTTTTTCCAGGGTAACTGACTGTCCTGTTTCCAGGGTAACTGACAGCCCAGTTTCCAGAGTAACTGACTGCCCTGTTTCCGGGGTAACATCTGTCCTGTTTCCAGGGTAACTGACTGCCCTGTTTCCAGGATAACTGATCACCCTGTTTCCGGGGTAACTGACGGCCCTGTTTCCAGGGTTACTGACCGCCCTGTTTCTGGGTGAACTGAATGCCCTGTTTCCGGGGTAACTGACCACCCTGTTACCAGGGTAACTGACCACCCTGTTTCCAGGATAACTGACTGCCCTGTTTCCAGGGTAACTGACTGCCCTGTTTCCGGGGTAACTGATCTCCCTGTTTCCGGGGTAACTGACCACCCTATTTCCAGGATAACTGTCTGACCTGTTTCCAGGATAACTTACTGCCCTGTTTCCAGGGTAACTGACTGCCCACTTTCCAGGGTAACTGATCACCCTGTTTCCGGGGTAACTGACTAACCTGTTTCCAGGGTGACTGACTGCCCTTTTGCCAGTGTAACTGACTGCCCAGTGTCCGGGGTAACTGACTCCCCTGTTTCCAGGGTAACTGACTGCCCTGCTTCCGGGGTAACTGACTGCCCTGTTTACAGGGTAACTGAATGCCCATTTTCCAGGGTAACTGATCACCCGTTTTCCAGGATAACTGACTGCCCTGTTTCCGGGATTACTGACTGCCCTGTTTCCAGGGGAAGTAATCACCCTTTTTCCGGGATAACTGACTGCCCTGTTTCCAGGGTAACTGACTGCCCAGTTTCCAGGGTAACTGACTGCCCTTTTTCCGGGGTAACTGACTGCCCTGTTTCCAGGGTAACTGACTGCCCAGTTACCAGGGTAACTGATAACTCTGTTTCCGGGATAACTGACTGCCCTGTTTCCGGGATAACTGACTGGGCTTTTTCCAGGTTAACTGACTGCCCTATTTCCGGGGTAACTGACTGCCCTGTTTCCAGGGTAACTGACAGCCCAGTTTCCAGGGTAACTGATCACCCTGTTTCCGGGAGAACTGACTGCCCTGTTTCCGGGATAACTGACTGCCCTGTTTCCGGGGTAACTGACTGCCCTGTTTCCAGGTTAACTGACTGCCCTGTTTCCAGGATAACTGACTGCCCTGTTTCCAGGATAACTGATCACCCCGTTTCCGGGGTAACTGACTGCCCTGTTTCCGGGGGAACTGACCGCCCTGTTTCCAGGATAACTGACCACCCTGTTTCCAGGATAACTGACTGCCCTGATTCCAGGGTAACTGATCTCCCTGTTTCCGGGGTAACTGATCACCCTGTTTCCGGGTAAGTGACTGCCCTGTTTCCAGGGTAACTGATCTCCCTGTTTCCAGGGTAACTGACTGCCCTGTTTCCGGGGTAACTGACCGCCCTGTTTCCAGGATAACTGACCGCCCTATTTCCGGGGTAGCTGACCGCCCTGTTTCCCGGATAACTGACTGCCCTGTTTCCAGGATAACTGACTGCCCTGTTTCCTGGATAACTGATCGCCCTGTTTCCAGGTGAACTGACTGCCCTGTTTCCAGGGAAACTGACTGCCCTGTTTCCAGGGTAACTGACCGCCCTGTTTCCGGGGTAACTGATCTCCCTGTTTCCGGGGTAACTGACCGCCCTGTTTCCAGGACATGTGACTGCCCTATTTTCGGGGAAACTGACCGCCCTATTTCCAGGATAACTGTTTGCCCTGTTTGCAGGGCAACTGACTGCCCATTTTCCTTGGAAACTGATCACCCTGTTTCCAGGATAAGTGACTGCCCTGTTTCCAGGGTAACTGACCGCCCTGTTTCCAGGGTAATTGACTGCCCAGTTTCCAGGGTAACTGATCACCCTGTTTCCGGGATAACTGACTGCCCTGTTTCCGGGATAACTGACTGCCCTGTTTCCAGGGTAACTGACTGCCCTGTTTCCAGGGGAACTGACTGCCCTGTTTCCAGGGTAACTGATCAACCTGTTTCCAGGGTAACTGACTAACCTGTTTCCACGGTGACTGACTGCCCTGTTTCCAGGGTAACTGACTGCCCAGTTTCCGGGGTAACTGACTGCCCTTTTTCCAGGGTAACTGACTGCCCTGCTTCCGGGGTAACTGACTGCCCTGTTTACAGGGTAACTGAATGCCCTGTTTCCAGGGTAACTGACTGCTCATTTTCCAGTGTAACTGATCACCCTGTTTCCGGGATAACTGACTGCCCTGTTTCCAGTATAACTGACTGCCCTGTTTCCGGGGTAACTGACTGCCCTGTTTCCAGGGTAACTGATCACCCAGTTTCCGGGATTACTGACTGCCCTTTTTCCGGGATAACTGACTGCCCTGTTTCCAGGATAACTGATCACCCTGTTTCCGGGGTAACTGACTGCCCTGTTTCCAGGGTAACTGACTGCCCAGTTTCCAGGGTAACTGATCACACTTTTTCCAGGATAACTGACTGCCCTGTTTCCGGGATTACTGACTGCCCTGTTTCCAGATGAACTAATCACCCTTTTTCCGGGATAACTGACTGCCCTGTTTCCAGGGTAACTGACTGCCCAGTTTCCAGGGTAACTGACTGCCCTGTTTCCGGGGTAACTGACTGCCCTGTTTCCAGTGTAACTGACTGCCCAGTTTCCTGGGTAACTGATCACCCTCTTTCCGGGATAACTGACTGACCTGTTTGCGGGATAACTGACTGCCCTGTTTCCAGGGTAACTGACTGCCCTGTTTACGGGGTAACTGACTGCCCTGTTTCCAGGGTAACTGATCACCCTGTTTCCGGGATAACTGACTGCCCTGTTTCCGGGATAACTGACTGCCCTGTTTCCAGGGTAACTGACTGCCCTGTTTCCGGGGTAACTGACTGCCCTGTTTGCAGGCTAACTGACTGCCCTGTTTCCAGGATAACTGATCACCCTGTTTCCGGGGTAACTGACTGCCCTGTTTCCGGGATAACTGACTGCCCTGTTTCCAGGGTAACTGACTGCCCTGTTTCCAGGGGAACTGACTGCCCTGTTTCCGGGGTAACTGATCACCCTGTTTCCGGGGTAACTGACTAACCTGTTCCCAGGGTGACTGACTGCCCTTTTTCCAGGGTAACTGACTGCCCAGTTTCCCGGGTAACTGACTGCCCTGTTTCCAGGGTAACTGACTGCCCTGCTTCCGGGGTAACTGACTGCCCTGTTTCCAGGGTAACTGACTGCCCAGTTTCCAGGGTAACTGATCAACCTTTTTCCAGGATAACTGACTGCCCTGTTTCCGGGATTACTGACTGCCCTGCTTCCAGGGTAACTGACTGCGCTGTTTCCGGGGTAACTGACTGCCCTGTTTCCAGGGTAACAGATCACCCTGTATCCGGGGTAAATGACCGCCCTATTTCCAGGATGACTGTCTGCCTTGTTTCCAGGGTAACTGACTGCCCTGTTTCCGGGGTAACTTATCTCCCTGTTTCCGGGGTAACTGACCACCCTATTTCCAGGATAACTGTCTGACCTGTTTCCAGGATAACTTACTGCCCTGTTTCCAGGGTAACTGACTGCCCACTTTCCAGGGTAACTGATCACCCTGTTTCCAGGATAACTGACTGCCCTGTTTCCAGGGTAACTGATCACCCTGTTTCCGGGGTAACTGACTAACCTGTTTCCAGGGTGACTGACTGCCCTTTTGCCAGTGTAACTGACTGCCCAGTGTCCGGGGTAACTGACTCCCCTGTTTCCAGGGTAACTGACTGCCCTGCTTCCGGGGTAACTGACTGCCCTGTTTACAGGGTAACTGAATGCGCAGTTTCCAGGGTAACTGATCACCCTTTTTCCAGGATAACTGACTGCCCTGTTTCCGGGATTACTGACTGCCCTGTTTCCAGGGGAAGTAATCACCCTTTTTCCGGGATAACTGACTGCCCTGTTTCCAGGGTAACTGACTGCCCAGTTTCCAGGGTAACTGACTGCCCTTTTTCCGGGGTAACTGACTGCCCTGTTTCCAGGGTAACTGACTGCCCAGTTACCAGGGTAACTGATAACTCTGTTTCCGGGATAACTGACTGCCCTGTTTCCGGGATAACTGACTGGGCTTTTTCCATGGTAACTGACTGCCCTATTTCCGGGGTAACTGACTGCCCTGTTTCCAGGGTAACTGACAGCCCAGTTTCCAGGGTAACTGATCACCCTGTTTCCGGGAGAACTGACTGCCCTGTTTCCGGGATAACTGACTGCCCTGTTTCCGGGGTAACTGACTGCCCTGTTTCCAGGTTAACTGACTGCCCTGTTTCCAGGATAACTGACTGCCCTGTTTCCAGGATAACTGATCACCCCGTTTCCGGGGTAACTGACTGCCCTGTTTCCGGGGGAACTGACCGCCCTGTTTCCAGGATAACTGACCACCCTGTTTCCAGGATAACTGACTGCCCTGATTCCAGGGTAACTGATCTCCCTGTTTCCGGGGTAACTGATCACCCTGTTTCCGGGTAAGTGACTGTCCTGTTTCCAGGGTAACTGATCTCCCTGTTTCCAGGGTAACTGACTGCCCTGTTTCCGGGATAACTGACTGCCCTGTTTCCAGGGTAACTGACTGCCCTGTTTCCGGGGTAACTGACCGCCCTGTTTCCAGGATAACTGACCGCCCTATTTCCGGGGTAGCAGACCGCCCTGTTTCCAGGATAACTGACTGCCCTGTTTCCAGGATAACTGACTGCCCTGTTTCCTGGATAACTGATCGCCCTGTTTCCAGGTGAACTGACTGCCCTGTTTCCAGGGAAACTGACTGCCCTGTTTCCAGGGTAACTGACCGCCCTGTTTCCGGGGTAACTGATCTCCCTGTTTCCGGGGTAACTGACCGCCCTGTTTCCAGGACATGTGACTGCCCTATTTCTGGGGAAACTGACCACCCTATTTCCAGGATAACTGTTTGCCCTGTTTGCAGGGCAACTGACTGCCCATTTTCCTTGGAAACTGATCACCCTGTTTCCAGGATAAGTGACTGCCCTGTTTCCAGGGTAACTGACCGCCCTTTTTCCAGGATAATTGACTGCCCAGTTTCCAGGGTAACTGATCACCCTGTTTCCGGGATAACTGACTGCCCTGTTTCCGGGATAACTGACTGCCCTGTTTCCAGGGTAACTGACTGCCCTGTTTCCAGGGGAACTGACTGCCCTGTTTCCAGGGTAACTGATCAACCTGTTTCCAGGGTAACTGACTAATCTGTTTCCACGGTGACTGACTGCCCTGTTTCCAGGGTAACTGACTGCCCAGTTTCCGGGGTAACTGACTGCCCTTTTTCCAGGGTAACTGACTGACCTGCTTCCGGGGTAACTGACTGCCCTGTTTACAGGGTAACTGAATGCCCTGTTTCCAGGGTAACCTATCTCCCTGTTTCCGGGGTAACTGACCACCCTATTTCCAGGATAACTGTCTGACCTGTTTCCAGGATAACTTACTGCCCTGTTTCCAGGGTAACTGACTGCCCACTTTCCAGGGTAACTGATCACCCTGTTTCCAGGATAACTGACTGCCCTGTTTCCAGGGTAACTGATCACCCTGTTTCCGGGGTAACTGACTAACCTGTTTCCAGGGTGACTGACTGCCCTGCTTCCGGGGTAACTGACTGCCCTGTTTACAGGGTAACTGAATGCGCAGTTTCCAGGGTAACTGATCACCCTTTTTCCAGGATAACTGACTGCCCTGTTTCCGGGATTACTGACTGCCCTGTTTCCAGGGGAAGTAATCACCCTTTTTCCGGGATAACTGACTGCCCTGTTTCCAGGGTAACTGACTGCCCAGTTTCCAGGGTAACTGACTGCCCTTTTTCCGGGGTAACTGACTGCCCTGTTTCCAGGGTAACTGACTGCCCAGTTACCAGGGTAACTGATAACTCTGTTTCTGGGATAACTGACTGCCCTGTTTCCGGGATAACTGACTGGGCTTTTTCCATGGTAACTGACTGCCCTATTTCCGGGGTAACTGACTGCCCTGTTTCCAGGGTAACTGACAGCCCAGTTTCCAGGGTAACTGATCACCCTGTTTCCGGGAGAACTGACTGCCCTGTTTCCGGGATAACTGACTGCCCTGTTTCCGGGGTAACTGACTGCCCTGTTTCCAGGTTAACTGACTGCCCTGTTTCCAGGATAACTGACTGCCCTGTTTCCAGGATAACTGATCACCCCGTTTCCGGGGTAACTGACTGCCCTGTTTCCGGGGGAACTGACCGCCCTGTTTCCAGGATAACTGACCACCCTGTTTCCAGGATAACTGACTGCCCTGATTCCAGGGTAACTGATCTCCCTGTTTCCGGGGTAACTGATCACCCTGTTTCCGGGTAAGTGACTGTCCTGTTTCCAGGGTAACTGATCTCCCTGTTTCCAGGGTAACTGACTGTCCTGTTTCCGGGGTAACTGACTGCCCTGTTTCCAGGGTAACTGACTGCCCTGTTTCCGGGGTAACTGACCGCCCTGTTTCCAGGATAACTGACCGCCCTATTTCCGGGGTAGCTGACCGCCCTGTTTCCAGGATAACTGACTGCCCTGTTTCCAGGATAACTGACTGCCCTGTTTGCTGGATAACTGATCGCCCTGTTTCCAGGTGAACTGACTGCCCTGTTTCCAGGGAAACTGACTGCCCTGTTTCCAGGGTAACTGACCGCCCTGTTTCCGGGGTAACTGATCTCCCTGTTTCCGGGGTAACTGACCGCCCTGTTTCCAGGACATGTGACTGCCCTATTTCCGGGGAAACTGACCGCCCTATTTCCAGGATAACTGTTTGCCCTGTTTGCAGGGCAACTGACTGCCCATTTTCCTTGGAAACTGATCACCCTGTTTCCAGGATAAGTGACTGCCCTGTTTCCAGGGTAACTGACCGCCCTGTTTCCAGGGTAATTGACTGCCCAGTTTCCAGGGTTATTGATCACCCTGTTTCCGGGATAACTGACTGCCCTGTTTCCGGGATAACTGACTGCCCTGTTTCCAGGGTAACTGACTGCCCTGTTTCCAGGGGAACTGACTGCCCTGTTTCCAGGGTAACTGATCAACCTGTTTCCAGGGTAACTGACTAATCTGTTTCCACGGTGACTGACTGCCCTGTTTCCAGGGTAACTGACTGCCCAGTTTCCGGGGTAACTGACTGCCCTTTTTCCAGGGTAACTGAATGCCCTGTTTCCAGGGTAACTGACTGCTCATTTTCCAGGGTAACTGATCACCCTGTTTCCGGGATAACTGACTGCCCTGTTTCCAGTATAACTGACTGCCCTGTTTCCGGGGTAACTGACTGCCCTGTTTCCAGGGTAACTGATCACCCAGTTTCCGGGATTACTGACTGCCCTTTTTCCGGGATAACTGACTGCCCTGTTTCCAGGATAACTGATCACCCTGTTTCCGGGGTAACTGACTGCCCTGTTTCCAGGGTAACTGACTGCCCAGTTTCCAGGGTAACGGATCACCCTTTTTCCAGGATAACTGACTGCCCTGTTTCCGGGATTACTGACTGCCCTGTTTCCAGATGAACTAATCACCCTTTTTCCGGGATAACTGACTGCCCTGTTTCCAGGGTAACTGACTGCCCAGTTTCCAGGGTAACTGACTGCCCTGTTTCCGGGGTAACTGACTGCCCTGTTTCCAGTGTAACTGACTGCCCAGTTTCCTGGGTAACTGATCACCCTCTTTCCGGGATAACTGACTGACCTGTTTGCGGGATAACTGACTGCCCTGTTTCCAGGGTAACTGACTGCCCTGTTTACGGGGTAACTGACTGCCCTGTTTCCAGGGTAACTGATCACCCTGTTTCCGGGATAACTGACTGCCCTGTTTCCGGGATAACTGACTGCCCTGTTTCCAGGGTAACTGACTGCCCTGTTTCCGGGGTAACTGACTGCCCTGTTTACAGGCTAACTGACTGCCCTGTTTCCAGGGTAACTGATCAACCTTTTTCCAGGATAACTGACTGCCCTGTTTCCGGGATTACTGACTGCCCTGCTTCCAGGGTAACTGACTGCGCTGTTTCCGGGGTAACTGACTGCCCTTTTTCCAGGGTAACTGACTGCCCTGCTTCCGGGGTAACTGACTGCCCTGTTTACAGGGTAACTGAATGCCCTGTTTCCAGGGTAACCTATCTCCCTGTTTCCGGGGTAACTGACCACCCTATTTCCAGGATAACTGTCTGACCTGTTTCCAGGATAACTTACTGCCCTGTTTCCAGGGTAACTGACTGCCCACTTTCCAGGGTAACTGATCACCCTGTTTCCAGGATAACTGACTGCCCTGTTTCCAGGGTAACTGATCACCCTGTTTCCGGGGTAACTGACTAACCTGTTTCCAGGGTGACTGACTGCCCTTTTGCCAGTGTAACTGACTGCCCAGTGTCCGAGGTAACTGACTCCCCTGTTTCCAGGGTAACTGACTGCCCTGCTTCCGGGGTAACTGACTGCCCTGTTTACAGGGTAACTGAATGCGCAGTTTCCAGGGTAACTGATCACCCTTTTTCCAGGATAACTGACTGCCCTGTTTCCGGGATTACTGACTGCCCTGTTTCCAGGGGAAGTAATCACCCTTTTTCCGGGATAACTGACTGCCCTGTTTCCAGGGTAACTGACTGCCCAGTTTCCAGGGTAACTGACTGCCCTTTTTCCGGGGTAACTGACTGCCCTGTTTCCAGGGTAACTGACTGCCCAGTTACCAGGGTAACTGATAACTCTGTTTCCGGGATAACTGACTGCCCTGTTTCCGGGATAACTGACTGGGCTTTTTCCATGGTAACTGACTGCCCTATTTCCGGGGTAACTGACTGCCCTGTTTCCAGGGTAACTGACAGCCCAGTTTCCAGGGTAACTGATCACCCTGTTTCCGGGAGAACTGACTGCCCTGTTTCCGGGATAACTGACTGCCCTGTTTCCGGGGTAACTGACTGCCCTGTTTCCAGGTTAACTGACTGCCCTGTTTCCAGGATAACTGACTGCCCTGTTTCCAGGATAACTGATCACCCCGTTTCCGGGGTAACTGACTGCCCTGTTTCCGGGGGAACTGACCGCCCTGTTTCCAGGATAACTGACCACCCTGTTTCCAGGATAACTGACTGCCCTGATTCCAGGGTAACTGATCTCCCTGTTTCCGGGGTAACTGATCACCCTGTTTCCGGGTAAGTGACTGTCCTGTTTCCAGGGTAACTGATCTCCCTGTTTCCAGGGTAACTGACTGCCCTGTTTCCGGGGTAACTGACTGCCCTGTTTCCAGGGTAACTGACTGCCCTGTTTCCGGGGTAACTGACCGCCCTGTTTCCAGGATAACTGACCGCCCTATTTCCGGGGTAGCTGACCGCCCTGTTTCCAGGATAACTGACTGCCCTGTTTCCAGGATAACTGACTGCCCTGTTTGCTGGATAACTGATCGCCCTGTTTCCAGGTGAACTGACTGCCCTGTTTCCAGGGAAACTGACTGCCCTGTTTCCAGGGTAACTGACCGCCCTGTTTCCGGGGTAACTGATCTCCCTGTTTCCGGGGTAACTGACCGCCCTGTTTCCAGGACATGTGACTGCCCTATTTCCGGGGAAACTGACCGCCCTATTTCCAGGATAACTGTTTGCCCTGTTTGCAGGGCAACTGACTGCCCATTTTCCTTGGAAACTGATCACCCTGTTTCCAGGATAAGTGACTGCCCTGTTTCCAGGGTAACTGACCGCCCTGTTTCCAGGGTAATTGACTGCCCAGTTTCCAGGGTTATTGATCACCCTGTTTCCGGGATAACTGACTGCCCTGTTTCCGGGATAACTGACTGCCCTGTTTCCAGGGTAACTGACTGCCCTGTTTCCAGGGGAACTGACTGCCCTGTTTCCAGGGTAACTGATCAACCTGTTTCCAGGGTAACTGACTAATCTGTTTCCACGGTGACTGACTGCCCTGTTTCCAGGGTAACTGACTGCCCAGTTTCCGGGGTAACTGACTGCCCTTTTTCCAGGGTAACTGACTGCCCTGCTTCCGGGGTAACTGACTGCCCTGTTTACAGGGTAACTGAATGCCCTGTTTCCAGGGTAACTGACTGCCCAGTTTCCAGGGTAACTGATCAACCTTTTTCCAGGATAACTGACTGCCCTGTTTCCGGGATTACTGACTGCACTGCTTCCAGGGTAACTGACTGCCCTGTTTCCGGGGTAACTGACTGCCCTGTTTCCAGGGTAACAGATCACCCTGTATCCGGGGTAACTGACCGCCCTATTTCCAGGATGACTGTCTGCCTTGTTTCCAGGAGAACGGACTGCCCTGTTTCCAGGGCAACTGACTGCCCACTTTCCAGGGTAACTGAACACCCTGTTTCCAGGGGAACTGACTTCCCTGTTTCCAGGGTAACTGATCACCCTGTTTCAGGGGTAACTGACTAACCTGTTTCCAGGGTGACTGACTCCCCTGTTTCCAGCGTAACTGACTGCCCAGTTTCCGGGGTAACTGACTGCCCTCTTTCCATGGTAACTGACTGCCCTGTTTCCAGGGTAACAGATCACCCTCTTTCCGGGGTAACTGACCGCCCTATTTCCAGGATGACTGTCTGCCTTGTTTCCAGGATAACGGACTGCCCTGTTTACAGGGTAACTGACTGCCCACTTTCCAGGGTAACTGATCACCCTGTTTCCAGGGTAACTGACTGCCCAGTTTCCAGGGTAACTGACTGCCCTTTTTCCGGGATAACTGACTGCCCTGTTTCCAGGGTAACTGACTGCCCAGTTACCAGGGTAACTGATAACTCTGTTTCCGGGATAACTGACTGCCCTGTTTCCGGGATAACTGACTGGGCTTTTTCCAGGGTAACTGACTGCCCTATTTCCGGGGTAACTGACTGCCCTGTTTCCGGGATTACTGACTGCCCTGCTTCCAGGGTAACTGACTGCCCTGTTTCCGGGGTAACTGACTGCCCTGTTTCCAGGGTAACAGATCACCCTGTATCCGGGGTAACTGACCGCCCTTTTTCCAGGATGACTGTCTGCCTTGTTTCCAGGATAACGGACTGCCCTGTTTCCAGGGTAACTGACTGCCCACTTTCCAGGGTAACTGATCACCCTGTTTCCAGGGGAACTGACTGCCCTGTTTCCAGGGTAACTGATCACCCTGTTTCCGGGGTAACTGACTAACCTGTTTCCAGGGTGACTGACTCCCCTGTTTCCAGCGTAACTGACTGCCCAGTTTCCGGGGTAACTGACTGCCCTGTTTCCATGGTAACTGACTGCCCTGTTTCCAGGGGAACAGATCACCCTGTTTCCGGGGTAACTGACCGCCCTATTTCCAGGATGACTGTCTGCCTTGTTTCCAGGATAACGGACTGCCCTGTTTCCAGGGTAACTGACTGCCCACTTTCCAGGGTAACTGATCACCCTGTTTCCAGGGGAACTGACTGCCCTGTTTCCAGGGTAACTGATCACCCTGTTCCCGGGGTAACTGACTAACCTGTTTCCAGGGTGACTGACTCCCCTGTTTCCAGCGTAACTGACTGCCCAGTTTCCGGGGTAACTGACTGCCCTGTTTCCATGGGTACTGACTGCCCTGCTTCCGGGGTAACTGACTGCCCTGTTTCCAGGGTAACTGACTGCCCAGTTTCCAGGGTAACTGATCACCCTTTTTCCGGGATAACTGACTGCCCTGTTTCCGGGATTACTGACTGCCCTGTTTCCAGGGTAACTGATCACCCTATTCCGGGATAACTCAATGCCCTGTTTCCAGGGTAACTGACTGCCCTGTTTCCAGGGTAAATGACTGCCCAGTTTCCAGGGTAACTGATCACCCTTTTTCCAGGGTAACTGACTGCCCAGTTTCCAGGGTAAATGATCACCCTTTTTCCGGGATAACTGACTGCCCTGTTTCCGGGATTACTGACTGCCCTGTTTCCAGGGTAACTGATCACCCTATTCCGGGATAACTGACTGCCCTGTTTCCAGGGTAACTGACTGCCCTGTTTCCAGGGTAAATGACTGCCCAGTTTCCAGGGTAACTGATCACCCTTTTTCCAGGGTAACTGACTGTCCTGTTTCCACGGTAACTGACAGCCCAGTTTCCAGGGTAACTGACTGCCCTGTTTCCGGGGTAACATCTGCCCTGTTTCCAGGGTAACTGACTGCCCTGTTTCCAGGATAACTGATCACCCTGTTTCCGGGGTAACTGACGGCCCTGTTTCCAGGGTTACTGACCGCCCTGTTTCTGGGTGAACTGAATGCCCTGTTTCCGGGGTAACTGACCACCCTGTTACCAGGGTAACTGACCACCCTGTTTCCAGGATAACTGACTGCCCTGTTTCCAGGGTAACTGACTGCCCTGTTTCCGGGGTAACTGATCTCCCTGTTTCCGGGGTAACTGACCACCCTATTTCCAGGATAACTGTCTGAACTGTTTCCAGGATAACTTACTGCCCTGTTTCCAGGGTAACTGACTGCCCACTTTCCAGGGTAACTGATCACCCTGTTTCCAGGATAACTGACTGCCCTGTTTCCAGGGTAACTGACTAACTTGTTTCCAGGGTGACTGACTGCCCTTTTGCCAGTGTAACTGACTGCCCAGTGTCCGGGGTAACTGACTCCCCTGTTTCCAGGGTAACTGACTGCCCTGCTTCCGGGGTAACTGACTGCCCTGTTTACAGGGTAACTGAATGCCCAGTTTCCAGGGTAACTGATCACCCTTTTTCCAGGATAACTGACTGCCCTGTTTCCGGGATTACTGACTGCCCTGTTTCCAGGGGAAGTAATCACCCTTTTTCCGGGATAACTGACTGCCCTGTTTCCAGGGTAACTGACTGCCCAGTTTCCAGGGTAACTGACTGCCCTTTTTCCGGGGTAACTGACTGCCCTGTTTCCAGGGTAACTGACTGCCCAGTTAACAGGGTAACTGATAACTCTGTTTCCGGGATAACTGACTGCCCTGTTTCCGGGATAACTGACTGGGCTTTTTCCAGGGTAACTGACTGCCCTATTTCCGGGGTAACTGACTGCCCTGTTTCCAGGGTAACTGACAGCCCAGTTTCCAGGGTAACTGATCACCCTGTTTCCGGGATAACTGACTGCCCTGTTTCCGGGATTACTGACTGCCCTGCTTCCAGGGTAACTGACTGCGCTGTTTCTGGGGTAACTGACTGCCCTTTTTCCAGGGTAACTGACTGCCCTGCTTCCGGGGTAACTGACTGCCCTGTTTACAGGGTAACTGAATGCCCTGTTTCCAGGGTAACTGACTGCTCATTTTCCAGGGTAACTGATCACCCTGTTTCCGTGATAACTGACTGCCCTGTTTCCAGTATAACTGACTGCCCTGTTTCCGGGGTAACTGACTGCCCTGTTTCCAGGGTAACTGATCACCCAGTTTCCGGGATTACTGACTGCCCTTTTTCCGGGATAACTGACTGCCCTGTTTCCAGGATAACTGATCACCCTGTTTCCGGGGTAACTGACTGCTCTGTTTCCATGGGTAACTGACTGCCCAGTTTCCAGGGTAACTGATCACCCTTTTAACGGGATAAGTGACTGCCCTGTTTCCGGGATTACTGACTGCCCTGTTTCCAGGGGAACTGACTGCCCAGTTTCCAGGGTAACTGACTGCCCTGTTTCCGCGGTAACTGACTGCCCTGTTTCCAGTGTAACTGACTGCCCAGTTTCCTGGGCAACTGATCACCCTCTTTCTGGGATAACTGACTGACCTGTTTGCGGGATAACTGACTGCCCTGTTTCCAGGGTAACTGACTGCCCTGTTTACGGGGTAACTGACTGCCCTGTTTCCAGGGTAACTGATCACCCTGTTTCCGGGATAACTGACTGCCCTGTTTCCGGGATAACTGACTGCCCTGTTTCCAGGGTAACTGACTGCCCAGTTTCCAGGGTAACTGACTGCCCTGTTTCCGCGGTAACTGACTGCCCTGTTTCCAGTGTAACTGACTGCCCAGTTTCCTGGGTAACTGATCACCCTCTTTCCGGGATAACTGACTGACCTGTTTGCGGGATAACTGACTGCCCTGTTTCCAGGGTAACTGACTGCCCTGTTTACGGGGTAACTGACTGCCCTGTTTCCAGGGTAACTGATCACCCTGTTTCCGGGATAACTGACTGCCCTGTTTCCGGGATAACTGACTGCCCTGTTTACAGGCTAACTGACTGCCCTGTTTCCAGGATATTTGATCACCCTGTTTCCGGGGTAACTGACTGCCCTGTTTCCGGGATAACTGACTGCCCTGTTTCCAGGGTAACTGACTGCCCTGTTTCCAGGGAACTGACTGCCCTGTTTCCGGGGTAACTGATCACCCTGTTTCCGGGGTAACTGACTAACCTGTTTCCAGGGTGACTGACTGCCCTGTTTCCAGGGTAACTGACTGCCCAGTTTCTGGGGTAACTGACTGCCCTTTTTCCAGGGTAACTGACTGCCCTGCTTCCGGGGTAACTGACTGCCCTGTTTACAGGGTAACTGAATGCCCTGTTTCCAGGGTAACTGACTGCTCATTTTCCAGGGTAACTGATCACCCTGTTTCCGTGATAACTGACTGCCCTGTTTCCAGTATAACTGACTGCCCTGTTTCCGGGGTAACTGACTGCCCTGTTTCCAGGGTAACTGATCACCCAGTTTCTGGGATTACTGACTGCCCTTTTTCCGTGATAACTGACTGCCCTGTTTCCAGGATAACTGATCACCCTGTTTCCGGGGTAACTGACTGCCCTGTTTCCATGGGTAACTGACTGCCCAGTTTACAGGGTAACTGATCACCCTTTTAACGGGATAAGTGACTGCCCTGTTTCCGGGATTACTGACTGCCCTGTTTCCAGGGGAACTAATCACCCTTTTTCCGGGATAACTGACTGCCCTGTTTCCAGGGTAACTGACTGCCCAGTTTCCAGGGTAACTGACTGCCCTGTTTCCGCGGTAACTGACTGCCCTGTTTCCAGTGTAACTGACTGCCCAGTTTCCTGGGCAACTGATCACCCTCTTTCTGGGATAACTGACTGACCTGTTTGCGGGATAACTGACTGCCCTGTTTCCAGGGTAACTGACTGCCCTGTTTACGGGGTAACTGACTGCCCTGTTTCCAGGGTAACTGATCACCCTGTTTCCGGGATAACTGACTGCCCTGTTTCCGGGATAACTGACTGCCCTGTTTCCAGGGTAACTGACTGCCCAGTTTCCAGGGTAACTGACTGCCCTGTTTCCGCGGTAACTGACTGCCCTGTTTCCAGTGTAACTGACTGCCCAGTTTCCTGGGTAACTGATCACCCTCTTTCCGGGATAACTGACTGACCTGTTTGCGGGATAACTGACTGCCCTGTTTCCAGGGTAACTGACTGCCCTGTTTACGGGGTAACTGACTGCCCTGTTTCCAGGGTAACTGATCACCCTGTTTCCGGGATAACTGACTGCCCTGTTTCCGGGATAACTGACTGCCCTGTTTCCAGGGTAACTGACTGCCCTGTTTACAGGCTAACTGACTGCCCTGTTTCCAGGATAACTGATCACCCTGTTTCCGGGGTAACTGACTGCCCTGTTTCCGGGATAACTGACTGCCCTGTTTCCAGGGTAACTGACTGCCCTGTTTCCAGGGAACTGACTGCCCTGTTTCCGGGGTAACTGATCACCCTGTTTCCGGGGTAACTGACTAACCTGTTTCCAGGGTAACTGACTGCCCAGTTTCCGGGGTAACCGACTGCCCTGTTTCCAGGGTAACTGACTGCCCTGCTTCCGGGGTAACTGACTGCCCTGTTTCCAGGGTAACTGACTGCCCAGTTTCCAGGGTAACTGATCAACCTTTTTCCAGGATAACTGACTGCCCTGTTTCCGGGATTACTGACTGCCCTGCTTCCAGGGTAACTGACTGCCCTGTTTCCGGGATAACTGACTGCCCTGTTTCCAGCGTAACAGATCACCCTGTATCCGGGGTAACTGACCGCCCTATTTCCAGGATGACTGTCTGCCTTGTTTCCAGGATAACGGACTGCCCTGTTTCCAGGGTAACTGACTGCCCAGTTACCAGGGTAACTGACTGCCCTGCTTCCGGGGTAACTGACTGCCCTGTTTCCAGGGTAACTGACTGCCCAGTTTCCAGGGTAACTGATCAACCTTTTTCCAGGATAATTGACTGCCCTGTTTCCGGGATTAATGACTGCCCTGCTTCCAGGGTAACTGACTGCCCTGTTTCCGGGGTAACTGACTGCCCTGTTTCCAGGGTAACAGATCACCCTGTATCCGGGGTAACTGACCGCCCTATTTCCAGGATGACTGTCTGCCTTGTTTCCAGGATAACGGACTGCCCTGTTTCCAGGGTAACTGACTGCCCACTTTCCAGGGTAACTGATCACCCTGTTTCCAGGGGAACTGACTGCCCTGTTTCCAGGGTAACTGATCACCCTGTTTCCGGGGTAACTGACTAACCTGTTTCCAGGGTGACTGACTCCCCTGTTTCCAGCGTAACTGACTGCCCAGTTTCCGGGATAACTGACTGCCCTGTTTCCATGGTAACTGACTGCCCTGTTTCCAGGGTAACAGATCACCCTGTTTCCGGGGTAACTGACCGCCCTATTTCCAGGATGACTGTCTGCCTTGTTTCCAGGATAACGGACTGCCCTGTTTCCAGGGTAACTGACTGCCCACTTTCCAGGGTAACTGATCACCCTGTTTCCAGGGTAACTGAGTGCCCAGTTTCCAGGGTAACTGACTGCCCTTTTTCCGGGGTAACTGACTGCCCTGTTTCCGGGGTAACTGACTGCCCTGTTTCCAGGGTAACAGATCACCCTGTATCCGGGGTAACTGACCGCCCTATTTCCAGGATGACTGTCTGCCTTGTTTCCAGGATAACGGACTGCCCTGTTTCCAGGGTAACTGACTGCCCACTTTCCAGGGTAACTGATCACCCTGTTTCCAGGGGAACTGACTGCCCTGTTTCCAGGGTAACTGATCACCCTGTTTCCGGGGTAACTGACTAACCTGTTTCCAGGGTGACTGACTCCCCTGTTTCCAGCGTAACTGACTGCCCAGTTTCCGGGATAACTGACTGCCCTGTTTCCATGGTAACTGACTGCCCTGTTTCCAGGGTAACAGATCACCCTGTTTCCGGGGTAACTGACCGCCCTATTTCCAGGATGACTGTCTGCCTTGTTTCCAGGATAACGGACTGCCCTGTTTCCAGGGTAACTGACTGCCCACTTTCCAGGGTAACTGATCACCCTGTTTCCAGGGTAACTGAGTGCCCAGTTTCCAGGGTAACTGACTGCCCTTTTTCCGGGGTAACTGACTGCCCTGTTTCCAGGGTAACTGACTGCCCAGTTACCAGGGTAACTGATAACTCTGTTTCCGGGATAACTGACTGCCCTGTTTCCGGGATAACTGACTGGGCTTTTTCCAGGGTAACTGACTGCCCTATTTCCGGGGTAACTGACTGCCCTGTTTCCAGGGTAACTGACAGCCCATTTTCCAGGGTAACTGATCACCCTGTTTCCGGGAGAACTGACTGCCCTGTTTCCGGGATAACTGACTGCCCTGTTTCCGGGGTAACTGACTGCCCTGTTTCCAGGTTAACTGACTGCCCTGCTTCCAGGATAACTGACTGCCCTGTTTCCAGGATAACTGATCACCCCGTTTCCGGGGTAACTGACAGCCCTGTTTCCGGGGGAACTAACCGCCCTGTTTCCAGGATAACTGACCACCCTGTTTCCAGGATAACTGACTGCCCTGATTCCAGGGTAACTGATCTCCCTGTTTCCGGGGTAACTGATCACCCTGTTTCCGGGTAAGTGACTGCCCTGTTTCCAGGGTAACTGATCTCCCTGTTTCCAGGGTAACTGACTGCCCTGTTTCCGGGGTAACTGACTGCCCTGTTTCCAGGATAACTGACCGCCCTATTTCCGGGGTAGCTGACCGCCCTGTTTCCAGGATAACTGACTGCCCTGTTTCCAGGATAACTGACTGTCCTGTTTCCTGGATAACTGATCGCCCTGTTTCCAGGTGAACTGACTGCCCTTTTTCCAGGGAAACTGACTGCCCTGTTTCCAGGGTAACTGACCGCCCTGTTTCCGGGGTAACTGATCTCCCTGTTTCCAGGGTAACTGACCGCCCTGTTTCCAGGACATGTGACTGCCCTATTTCCGGGGTAACTGACCGCCCTATTTCCAGGATAACTGTTTGCCCTGTTTGCAGGGCAACTGACTGCCCATTTTCCTTGGAAACTGATCACCCTGTTTCCAGGATAAGTGACTGCCCTGTTTCCAGGGTAACTGACCGCCCTGTTTCCAGGGTAATTGACTGCCCAGTTTCCAGGGTAACTGATCACCCTGTTTCCGGGATAACTGACTGCCCTGTTTCCGGGATAACTGACTGCCCTGTTTCCAGGGTAACTGACTGCCCTGTTTCCAGGGTAACTGATCAAACTGTTTCCAGGGTAACTGACTAACCTGTTTCCACGGTGACTGACTGCCCTGTTTCCAGGGTAACTGACTGCCCAGTTTCCGGGGTAACTGACTGCCCTTTTTCCAGGGTAACTGACTGCCCTGCTTCCGGGGTAACTGATCAAACTGTTTCCGTGGTAACTGACTAACCTGTTTCCACGGTGACTGACTGCCCTGTTTACAGGGTAACTGAATGCCCTGTTTCCAGGGTAACTGACTGCTCATTTTCCAGGGTAACTGATCACCCTGTTTCCGGGATAACTGACTGCCCTGTTTCCAGTATAACTGAGTGCCCTGTTTCCGGGGTAACTGACTGCCCTGTTTCCAGGGTAACTGATCACCCAGTTTCTGGGATTACTGACTGCCCTTTTTCCGGGATAACTGACTGCCCTGTTTCCAGGATAACTGATCACCCTGTTTCCGGGGTAACTGACTGCCCTGTTTCCAGGGTAACTGACTGCCCAGTTTCCAGGGTAACTGATCACCCTTTTAACGGGATAACTGACTGCCCTGTTTCCGGGATTACTGACTGCCCTGTTTCCAGATGAACTAATCACCCTTTTTCCGGGATAACTGACTGCCCTGTTTCCAGGGTAACTGACTGCCTTGTTTCCGGGGTAACTGACTGCCCTGTTTCCAGGGTAACAGATCACCCTGTATCCGGGGTAACTGACCGCCCTATTTCCAGGATGACTGTCTGCCTTGTTTCCAGGATAACGGACTGCCCTGTTTCCAGGGTAACTGACTGCCCACTTTCCAGGGTAACTGATCACCCTGTTTCCAGGGGAACTGACTGTCCTGTTTCCAGGGTAACTGATCACCCTGTTTCCGGGGTAACTGACTCACCTGTTTCCAGGGTGACTGACTCCCCTGTTTCCAGCGTAACTGACTGCCCAGTTTCCGGGGTAACTGACTGCCCTGTTTCCATGGTAACTGACTGCCCTGTTTCCAGGGTAACAGATCACCCTGTTTCCGGGGTAACTGACCGCCCTATTTCCAGGATGACTGTCTGCCTTGTTTCCAGGATAACGGACTGCCCTGTTTCCAGGGTAACTGACTGCCCACTTTCCAGGGTAACTGATCACCCTGTTTCCAGGGTAACTGACTGCCCTTTTTCCGGGGTAACTGACTGCCCTGTTTCCAGGGTAACTGACTGCCCAGTTACCAGGGTAACTGATAACTCTGTTTCCGGGATAACTGACTGCCCTGTTTCCGGGATAACTGACTGGGCTTTTTCCAGGGTAACTGACTGCCCTATTTCCGGGGTAACTGACTGCCCTGTTTCCAGGGTAACTGACAGCCCAGTTTCCAGGGTAACTGATCACCCTGTTTCCGGGAGAACTGACTGCCCTGTTTCCGGGATAACTGACTGCCCTGTTTCCGGGGTAACTGACTGCCCTGTTTCCAGGTTAACTGACTGCCCTGTTTCCAGGATAACTGACTGCCCTGTTTCCAGGATAACTGATCACCCCGTTTCCGGGGTAACTGACTGCCCTGTTTCCGGGGGAACTGACCGCCCTGTTTCCAGGATAACTGACCACCCTGTCTCCAGGATAACTGTCTGCCCTGATTCCAGGGTAACTGATCTCCCTGTTTCCGGGGTAACTGATCACCCTGTTTCCGGGTAAGTGACTGCCCTGTTTCCAGGGTAACTGATCTCCCAGTTTCCAGGGTAACTGACTGCCCTGTTTCCGGGGTAACTGACTGCCCTGTTTCCAGGGTAACTGACTGCCCTGTTTCCGGGGTAACTGACCGCCCTGTTTCCAGGATAACTGACCGCCCTATTTCCGGGGTAGCTGATCACCCTGTTTCCGGGGTAACTGACTGCCCTGTTTCCGGGATAACTGACTGCCCTGTTTCCAGGGTAACTGACTGCCCTGTTTCCAGGGAACTGACTGCCCTGTTTCCGGGGTAACTGATCACCCTGTTTCCGGGGTAACTGACTAACCTGTTTCCAGGGTGACTGACTGCCCTTTTTCCAGGGTAACTGACTGCCCAGTTTCCGGGGTAACCGACTGCCCTGTTTCCAGGGTAACTGACTGCCCTGCTTCCGGGGTAACTGACTGCCCTGTTTCCAGGGTAACTGACTGCCCAGTTTCCAGGGTAACTGATCAACCTTTTTTCAGGATAACTGACTGCCCTGTTTCCGGGATTACTGACTGCCCTGCTTCCAGGGTAACTGACTGCCCTGTTTCCGGGATAACTGACTGCCCTGTTTCCAGCGTAACAGATCACCCTGTATCCGGGGTAACTGACCGCCCTATTTCCAGGATGACTGTCTGCCTTGTTTCCAGGATAACGGACTGCCCTGTTTCCAGGGTAACTGACTGCCCAGTTACCAGGGTAACTGACTGCCCTGCTTCCGGGGTAACTGACTGCCCTGTTTCCAGGGTAACTGACTGCCCAGTTTCCAGGGTAACTGATCAACCTTTTTCCAGGATAATTGACTGCCCTGTTTCCGGGATTAATGACTGCCCTGCTTCCAGGGTAACTGACTGCCCTGTTTCCGGGGTAACTGACTGCCCTGTTTCCAGGGTAACAGATCACCCTGTATCCGGGGTAACTGACCGCCCTATTTCCAGGATGACTGTCTGCCTTGTTTCCAGGATAACGGACTGCCCTGTTTCCAGGGTAACTGACTGCCCACTTTCCAGGGTAACTGATCACCCTGTTTCCAGGGGAACTGACTGCCCTGTTTCCAGGGTAACTGATCACCCTGTTTCCGGGGTAACTGACTAACCTGTTTCCAGGGTGACTGACTCCCCTGTTTCCAGCGTAACTGACTGCCCAGTTTCCGGGATAACTGACTGCCCTGTTTCCATGGTAACTGACTGCCCTGTTTCCAGGGTAACAGATCACCCTGTTTCCGGGGTAACTGACCGCCCTATTTCCAGGATGACTGTCTGCCTTGTTTCCAGGATAACGGACTGCCCTGTTTCCAGGGTAACTGACTGCCCACTTTCCAGGGTAACTGATCACCCTGTTTCCAGGGTAACTGAGTGCCCAGTTTCCAGGGTAACTGACTGCCCTTTCTCCGGGGTAACTGACTGCCCTGTTTCCAGGGTAACTGACTGCCCAGTTACCAGGGTAACTGATAACTCTGTTTCCGGGATAACTGACTGCCCTGTTTCCGGGATAACTGACTGGGCTTTTTCCAGGGTAACTGACTGCCCTATTTCCGGGGTAACTGACTGCCCTGTTTCCAGGGTAACTGACAGCCCATTTTCCAGGGTAACTGATCACCCTGTTTCCGGGAGAACTGACTGCCCTGTTTCCGGGATAACTGACTGCCCTGTTTCCGGGGTAACTGACTGCCCTGTTTCCAGGTTTACTGACTGCCCTGCTTCCAGGATAACTGACTGCCCTGTTTCCAGGATAACTGATCACCCCGTTTCCGGGGTAACTGACAGCCCTGTTTCCGGGGGAACTAACCGCCCTGTTTCCAGGATAACTGACCACCCTGTTTCCAGGATAACTGACTGCCCTGATTCCAGGGTAACTGATCTCCCTGTTTCCGGGGTAACTGATCACCCTGTTTCCGGGTAAGTGACTGCCCTGTTTCCAGGGTAACTGATCTCCCTGTTTCCAGGGTAACTGACTGCCCTGTTTCCGGGGTAACTGACTGCCCTGTTTCCAGGATAACTGACCGCCCTATTTCCGGGGTAGCTGACCGCCCTGTTTCCAGGATAACTGACTGCCCTGTTTCCAGGATAACTGACTGTCCTGTTTCCTGGATAACTGATCGCCCTGTTTCCAGGTGAACTGAATGCCCTTTTTCCAGGGAAACTGACTGCCCTGTTTCCAGGGTAACTGACCGCCCTGTTTCCGGGGTAACTGATCTCCCTGTTTCCAGGGTAACTGACCGCCCTGTTTCCAGGACATGTGACTGCCCTATTTCCGGGGTAACTGACCGCCCTATTTCCAGGATAACTGTTTGCCCTGTTTGCAGGGCAACTGACTGCCCATTTTCCTTGGAAACTGATCACCCTGTTTCCAGGATAAGTGACTGCCCTGTTTCCAGGGTAACTGACCGCCCTGTTTCCAGGGTAATTGACTGCCCAGTTTCCAGGGTAACTGATCACCCTGTTTCCGGGATAACTGACTGCCCTGTTTCCGGGATAACTGACTGCCCTGTTTCCAGGGTAACTGACTGCCCTGTTTCCAGGGTAACTGATCAAACTGTTTCCAGGGTAACTGACTAACCTGTTTCCACGGTGACTGACTGCCCTGTTTCCAGGGTAACTGACTGCCCAGTTTCCGGGGTAACTGACTGCCCTTTTTCCAGGGTAACTGACTGCCCTGCTTCCGGGGTAACTGATCAAACTGTTTCCAGGGTAACTGACTAACCTGTTTCCACGGTGACTGACTGCCCTGTTTACAGGGTAACTGAATGCCCTGTTTCCAGGGTAACTGACTGCTCATTTTCCAGGGTAACTGATCACCCTGTTTCCGGGATAACTGACTGCCCTGTTTCCAGTATAACTGACTGCCCTGTTTCCGGGGTAACTGACTGCCCTGTTTCCAGGGTAACTGATCACCCAGTTTCTGGGATTACTGACTGCCCTTTTTCCGGGATAACTGACTGCCCTGTTTCCAGGATAACTGATCACCCTGTTTCCGGGGTAACTGACTGCCCTGTTTCCAGGGTAACTGACTGCCCAGTTTCCAGGGTAACTGATCACCCTTTTAACGGGATAACTGACTGCCCTGTTTCCGGGATTACTGACTGCCCTGTTTCCAGATGAACTAATCACCCTTTTTCCGGGATAACTGACTGCCCTGTTTCCAGGGTAACTGACTGCCTTGTTTCCGGGGTAACTGACTGCCCTGTTTCCAGGGTAACAGATCACCCTGTATCCGGGGTAACTGACCGCCCTATTTCCAGGATGACTGTCTGCCTTGTTTCCAGGATAACGGACTGCCCTGTTTCCAGGGTAACTGACTGCCCACTTTCCAGGGTAACTGATCACCCTGTTTCCAGGGGAACTGACTGCCCTGTTTCCAGGGTAACTGATCACCCTGTTTCCGGGGTAACTGACTCACCTGTTTCCAGGGTGACTGACTCCCCTGTTTCCAGCGTAACTGACTGCCCAGTTTCCGGGGTAACTGACTGCCCTGTTTCCATGGTAACTGACTGCCCTGTTTCCAGGGTAACAGATCACCCTGTTTCCGGGGTAACTGACCGCCCTATTTCCAGGATGACTGTCTGCCTTGTTTCCAGGATAACGGACTGCCCTGTTTCCAGGGTAACTGACTGCCCACTTTTCAGGGTAACTGATCACCCTGTTTCCAGGGTAACTGACTGCCCTTTTTCCGGGGTAACTGACTGCCCTGTTTACATGGTAACTGACTGCCCAGTTACCAGGGTAACTGATAACTCTGTTTCCGGGATAACTGACTGCCCTGTTTCCGGGATAACTGACTGGGCTTTTTCCAGGGTAACTGACTGCCCTATTTCCGGGGTAACTGACTGCCCTGTTTCCAGGGTAACTGACAGCCCAGTTTCCAGGGTAACTGATCACCCTGTTTCCGGGAGAACTGACTGCCCTGTTTCCGGGATAACTGACTGCCCTGTTTCCGGGGTAACTGACTGCCCTGTTTCCAGGTTAACTGACTGCCCTGTTTCCAGGATAACTGACTGCCCTGTTTCCAGGATAACTGATCACCCCGTTTCCGGGGTAACTGACTGCCCTGTTTCCGGGGGAACTGACCGCCCTGTTTCCAGGATAACTGACCACCCTGTCTCCAGGATAACTGTCTGCCCTGATTCCAGGGTAACTGATCTCCCTGTTTCCGGGGTAACTGATCACCCTGTTTCCGGGTAAGTGACTGCCCTGTTTCCAGGGTAACTGATCTCCCTGTTTCCAGGGTAACTGACTGCCCTGTTTCTGGGGTAACTGACTGCCCTGTTTCCAGGGTAACTGACTGCCCTGTTTCCGGGGTAACTGACCGCCCTGTTTCCAGGATAACTGACCGCCCTATTTCCGGGGTAGCTGACCGCCCTGTTTCCAGGATAACTGACTGCCCTGTTTCCAGGATAACTGACTGTCCTGTTTCCTGGATAACTGATCGCCCTGTTTCCAGGTGAACTGACTGCCCTGTTTCCAGGGAAACTGACTGCCCTGTTTCCAGGGTAACTGACCGTCCTGTTTCCGGGGTAACTGATCTCCCTGTTTCCGGGGTAACTGACCGCCCTGTTTCCAGGACATGTGACTGCCCTATTTCCGGGGTAACTGACCGCCCTATTTCCAGGATAACTGTTTGCCCTGTTTGCAGGGCAACTGACTGCCCATTTTCCTTGGAAACTGATCACCCTGTTTCCAGGATAAGTGACTGCCCTGTTTCCAGGGTAACTGACCGCCCTGTTTCCAGGGTAATTGACTGCCCAGTTTCCAGGGTAACTGATCACCCTGTTTCCGGGATAACTGACTGCCCTGTTTCCGGGATAACTGACTGCCCTGTTTCCAGGGTAACTGACTGCCCTGTTTCCAGGGGAACTGACTGCCCTGTTTCCAGGGTAACTGATCAAACTGTTTCCAGGGTAACTGACTAACCTGTTTCCACGGTGACTGACTGCCCTGTTTCCAGGGTAACTGACTGCCCAGTTTCCGGGGTAACTGACTGCCCTTTTTCCAGGGTAACTGACTGCCCTGCTTCCGGGGTAACTGATCAAACTGTTTCCAGGGTAACTGACTAACCTGTTTCCACGGTGACTGACTGCCCTGTTTACAGGGTAACTGAATGCCCTGTTTCCAGGGTAACTGACTGCTCATTTTCCAGGGTAACTGATCACCCTGTTTCCGGGATAACTGACTGCCCTGTTTCCAGTATAACTGACTGCCCTGTTTCCGGGGTAACTGACTGCCCTGTTTCCAGGGTAACTGATCACCCAGTTTCTGGGATTACTGACTGCCCTTTTTCCGGGATAACTGACTGCCCTGATTCCAGGATAACTGATCACCCTGTTTCCGGGGTAACTGACTGCCCTGTTTCCAGGGTAACTGACTGCCCAGTTTCCAGGGTAACTGATCACCCTTTTAACGGGATAACTGACTGCCCTGTTTCCGGGATTACTGACTGCCCTGTTTCCAGGGGAACTGACTGCCTTGTTTCCGGGGTAACTGACTGCCCTGTTTCCAGTGTAACTGACTGCCCAGTTTCCTGGGTAACTGATCACCCTCTTTCCGGGATAACTGACTGACCTGTTTGCGGGATAACTGACTGCCCTGTTTCCAGGGTAACTGACTGCCCTGTTTACGGGGTAACTGACTGCCCTGTTTCCAGAGTAACTGATCACCCTGTTTCTGGGATAACTGACTGCCCTGTTTCCGGGATAACTGACTGCCCTGTTTCCAGGGTAACTGACTGCCCTGTTTTCGGGGTAACTGACTGCCCTGTTTACAGGCTAACTGACTGCCCTGTTTCCAGGATAACTGATCACCCTGTTTCCGGGGTAACTGACTGCCCTGTTTCCGGGATAACTGACTGCCCTGTTTCCAGGGTAACTGACTGCCCTGTTTCCAGGGGAACTGACTGCCCTGTTTCCGGGGTAACTGATCACCCTGTTTCCGGGGTTACTGACTAACCTGTTTCCAGGGTGACTGACCGCACTTTTTCCAGGGTAACTGACTGCCCACTTTCCGGGGTAACTGACTGCCCTGTTTCCAGGGTAACTGACTGCCCTGCTTCCAGGGTAACTGACTGCCCTGTTTCCAGGGTAACTGATCAACCTTTTTCCAGGATAACTGACTGCCCTGTTTCCGGGATTACTGACTGCCCTGCTTCCAGGGTAACTGACTGCCTTGTTTCCGGGGTAACTGACTGCCCTGTTTCCAGGGTAACAGATCACACTGTATCCGGGGTAACTGACCGCCCTATTTCCAGGATGACTGTCTGCCTTGTTTCCAGGATAACGGACTGCCCTGTTTCCAGGGTAACTGACTGCCCACTTTCCAGGGTAACTGATCACCCTGTTTCCAGGGGAACTGACTGCTCTGTTTCCAGGGTAACTGATCACCCTGTTTCCGGGGTAACTGACTAACCTGTTTCCAGGGTGACTGACTCCCCTGTTTCCAGCGTAACTGACTGCCCAGTTTCCGGGGTAACTGACTGTCCTCTTTCCATGGTAACTGACTGCCCTGTTTCCAGGGTAACAGATCACCCTGTTTCCGGGGTAACTGACCGCCCTATTTCCAGGATGACTGTCTGCCTTGTTTCCAGGATAACGGATTGCCCTGTTTCCAGGGTAACTGACTGCCCACTTTCCAGGGTAACTGATCACCCTGTTTCCAGGGAAACTGACTGCCCTGTTTCCAGGGTAACTGATCACCCTGTTTCCGGGGTAACTGACCATCCTGTTTCCAGGTAGACTGACTCCCCTGTTTCCAGCGTAACTGACTGCCCAGTTTCCGGGGTAACTGACTGCCCTGTTTCCATGGGTACTGACTGCCCTGCTTCCGGGGTAACTGACTGCCCTGTTTCCAGGGTAACTGACTGCCCAGTTCCAGGGTAACTGATCACCCTGTTTCTGGGGTAACTGACTGCCCTGTTTCCAGGGTAACTGACTGCCCAGTTTCCAGGGTAACTGATCACCCTTTTAACGGGATAACTGACTGCCCTGTTTCCGGAATTACTGACTGCCCTGTTTCCAGGGGAACTAATCACCCTATTTCCGGGATAACTGACTGCCCTGTTTCCAGGGTAACTGACTGCCCAGTTTCCAGGGTAACTGACTGCCCTGTTTCCGGGGTAACTGACTGCCCTGTTTCCAGTGTAACTGACTGCCCAGTTTCCTGGGTAACTGATCACCCTCTTTCCGGGATAACTGACTGACCTGTTTGCGGGATAACTGACTGCCCTGTTTCCAGGGTAACTGACTGCCCTGTTTATGGGGTAACTGACTGCCCTGTTTCCAGGGTAACTGATCACCCTGTTTCCGGGATAACTGACTGCCCTGTTTCTGGGATAACTGACTGCCCTGTTTCCAGGGTAACTGACTGCCCTGTTTCCGGGGTAACTGATTGCCCTGTTTACAGGCTAACTGACTGCCCTGTTTCCAGGATAACTGATCACCCTGTTTCCGGGGTAACTGACTGCCCTGTTTCCGGGATAACTGACTGCCCTGTTTCCAGGGTAACTGACTGCCCTGTTTCCAGGGGAACTGACTGCCCTGTTTCCGTGGTAACTGATCACCCTGTTTCCGTGGTAACTGACTAACCTGTTTCCAGGGTGACTGAATGCCCTTTTCCAGGGTAACTGACTGCCCAGTTTCCGGGGTAACTGACTGCCCTGTTTCCAGGGTAACTGACTGCCCTGCTTCCGGGGTAACTGACTCCCCTGTTTCCAGGGTAACTGACTGCCCTGTTTCCAGGGTAACTGATCACCCAGTTTCTGGGATTACTGACTGCCCTTTTTCCGGGATAACTGACTGCCCTGTTTCCAGGATAACTGATCACCCTGTTTCCGGGGTAACTGACTGCCCTGTTTCCAGGGTAACTGACTGCCCAGTTTCCAGGGTAACTGATCACCCTTTTAACGGGATAACTGACTGCCCTGTTTCCGGGATTACTGACTGCCCTGTTTCCAGATGAACTAATCACCCTTTTTCCGGGATAACTGACTGCCCTGTTTCCAGGGTAACTGACTGCCTTGTTTCCGGGGTAACTGACTGCCCTGTTTCCAGGGTAACAGATCACCCTGTATCCGGGGTAACTGACCGCCCTATTTCCAGGATGACTGTCTGCCTTGTTTCCAGGATAACGGACTGCCCTGTTTCCAGGGTAACTGACTGCCCACTTTCCAGGGTAACTGATCACCCTGTTTCCAGGGGAACTGACTGCCCTGTTTCCAGGGTAACTGATCACCCTGTTTCCGGGGTAACTGACTCACCTGTTTCCAGGGTGACTGACTCCCCTGTTTCCAGCGTAACTGACTGCCCAGTTTCCGGGGTAACTGACTGCCCTGTTTCCATGGTAACTGACTGCCCTGTTTCCAGGGTAACAGATCACCCTGTTTCCGGGGTAACAGACCGCCCTATTTCCAGGATGACTGTCTGCCTTGTTTCCAGGATAACGGACTGCCCTGTTTCCAGGGTAACTGACTGCCCACTTTCCAGGGTAACTGATCACCCTGTTTCCAGGGTAACTGACTGCCCAGTTTCCAGGGTAACTGACTGCCCTTTTTCCGGGGTAACTGACTGCCCTGTTTCCAGGGTAACTGACTGCCCAGTTACCAGGGTAACTGATAACTCTGTTTCCGGGATAACTGACTGCCCTGTTTCCGGGATAACTGACTGGGCTTTTTCCAGGGTAACTGACTGCCCTATTTCCGGGGTAACTGACTGCCCTGTTTCCAGGGTAACTGACAGCCCAGTTTCCAGGGTAACAGATCACCCTGTTTCCGGGAGAACTGACTGCCCTGTTTCCGGGATAACTGACTGCCCTGTTTCCGGGGTAACTGACTGCCCTGTTTCCAGGTTAACTGACTGCCCTGTTTCCAGGATAACTGACTGCCCTGTTTCCAGGATAACTGATCACCCCGTTTCCGGGGTAACTGACTGCCCTGTTTCCGGGGGAACTGACCGCCCTGTTTCCAGGATAACTGACCACCCTGTTTCCAGGATAACTGACTGCCCTGATTCCAGGGTAACTGATCTCCCTGTTTCCGGGGTAACTGATCACCCTGTTTCCGGGTAAGTGACTGCCCTGTTTCCAGGGTAACTGATCTCCCTGTTTCCAGGGTAACTGACTGCCCTGTTTCCGGGGTAACTGACTGCCCTGTTTCCAGGGTAACTGACTGCCCTGTTTCCGGGGTAACTGACCGCCCTGTTTCCAGGATAACTGACCGCCCTATTTCCGGGGTAGCTGACCGCCCTGTTTCCAGGATAACTGACTGCCCTGTTTCCAGGATAACTGACTGTCCTGTTTCCGGGATAACTGATCGCCCTGTCTCCAGGTGAACTGACTGCCCTGTTTCCAGGGAAACGGACTGCCCTGTTTCCAGGGTAACTGACCGCCCTGTTTCCGGGGTAACTGATCTCCCTGTTTCCGGGGTAACTGACCGCCCTGTTTCCAGGACATGTGACTGCCCTATTTCCGGGGTAACTGACCGCCCTATTTCCAGGATAACTGTTTGCCCTGTTTGCAGGGCAACTGACTGCCCATTTTCCTTGGAAACTGATCACCCTGTTTCCAGGATAAGTGACTGCCCTGTTTCCAGGGTAACTGACCGCCCTGTTTCCAGGGTAATTGACTGCCCAGTTTCCAGGGTAACTGATCACCCTGTTTCCGGGATAACTGACTGCCCTGTTTCCGGGATAACTGACTGCCCTGTTTCCAGGGTAACTGACTGCCCTGTTTCCAGGGGAACTGACTGCCCTGTTTCCAGGGTAACTGATCAAACTGTTTCCAGGGTAACTGACTAACCTGTTTCCACGGTGACTGACTGCCCTGTTTCCAGGGTAACTGACTGCCCAGTTTCCGGGGTAACTGACTGCCCTTTTTCCAGGGTAACTGACTGCCCTGCTTCCGGGGTAACTGATCAAACTGTTTCCAGGGTAACTGACTAACCTGTTTCCACGGTGACTGACTGCCCTGTTTACAGGGTAACTGAATGCCCTGTTTCCAGGGTAACTGACTGCTCATTTTCCAGGGTAACTGATCACCCTGTTTCCGGGATAACTGACTGCCCTGTTTCCAGTATAACTGACTGCCCTGTTTCCGGGGTAACTGACTGCCCTGTTTCCAGGGTAACTGACTGCCCTGTTTACGGGGTAACTGACTGCCCTGTTTCCAGAGTAACTGATCACCCTGTTTCTGGGATAACTGACTGCCCTGTTTCCGGGATAACTGACTGCCCTGTTTCCAGGGTAACTGACTGCCCTGTTTTCGGGGTAACTGACTGCCCTGTTTACAGGCTAACTGACTGCCCTGTTTCCAGGATAACTGATCACCCTGTTTCCGGGGTAACTGACTGCCCTGTTTCCGGGATAACTGACTGCCCTGTTTCCAGGGTAACTGACTGCCCTGTTTCCAGGGGAACTGACTGCCCTGTTTCCGGGGTAACTGATCACCCTGTTTCCGGGGTTACTGACTAACCTGTTTCCAGGGTGACTGACCGCACTTTTTCCAGGGTAACTGACTGCCCACTTTCCGGGGTAACTGACTGCCCTGTTTCCAGGGTAACTGACTGCCCTGCTTCCAGGGTAACTGACTGCCCTGTTTCCAGGGTAACTGATCAACCTTTTTCCAGGATAACTGACTGCCCTGTTTCCGGGATTACTGACTGCCCTGCTTCCAGGGTAACTGACTGCCTTGTTTCCGGGGTAACTGACTGCCCTGTTTCCAGGGTAACAGATCACACTGTATCCGGGGTAACTGACCGCCCTATTTCCAGGATGACTGTCTGCCTTGTTTCCAGGATAACGGACTGCCCTGTTTCCAGGGTAACTGACTGCCCACTTTCCAGGGTAACTGATCACCCTGTTTCCAGGGGAACTGACTGCTCTGTTTCCAGGGTAACTGATCACCCTGTTTCCGGGGTAACTGACTAACCTGTTTCCAGGGTGACTGACTCCCCTGTTTCCAGCGTAACTGACTGCCCAGTTTCCGGGGTAACTGACTGTCCTCTTTCCATGGTAACTGACTGCCCTGTTTCCAGGGTAACAGATCACCCTGTTTCCGGGGTAACTGACCGCCCTATTTCCAGGATGACTGTCTGCCTTGTTTCCAGGATAACGGATTGCCCTGTTTCCAGGGTAACTGACTGCCCACTTTCCAGGGTAACTGATCACCCTGTTTCCAGGGAAACTGACTGCCCTGTTTCCAGGGTAACTGATCACCCTGTTTCCGGGGTAACTGACCATCCTGTTTCCAGGTAGACTGACTCCCCTGTTTCCAGCGTAACTGACTGCCCAGTTTCCGGGGTAACTGACTGCCCTGTTTCCATGGGTACTGACTGCCCTGCTTCCGGGGTAACTGACTGCCCTGTTTCCAGGGTAACTGACTGCCCAGTTCCAGGGTAACTGATCACCCTGTTTCTGGGGTAACTGACTGCCCTGTTTCCAGGGTAACTGACTGCCCAGTTTCCAGGGTAACTGATCACCCTTTTAACGGGATAACTGACTGCCCTGTTTCCGGGATTACTGACTGCCCAGTTTCCAGGGGAACTAATCACCCTATTTCCGGGATAACTGACTGCCCTGTTTCCAGGGTAACTGACTGCCCAGTTTCCAGGGTAACTGACTGCCCTGTTTCCGGGGTAACTGACTGCCCTGTTTCCAGTGTAACTGACTGCCCAGTTTCCTGGGTAACTGATCACCCTCTTTCCGGGATAACTGACTGACCTGTTTGCGGGATAACTGACTGCCCTGTTTCCAGGGTAACTGACTGCCCTGTTTATGGGGTAACTGACTGCCCTGTTTCCAGGGTAACTGATCACCCTGTTTCCGGGATAACTGACTGCCCTGTTTCTGGGATAACTGACTGCCCTGTTTCCAGGGTAACTGACTGCCCTGTTTCCGGGGTAACTGATTGCCCTGTTTACAGGCTAACTGACTGCCCTGTTTCCAGGATAACTGATCACCCTGTTTCCGGGGTAACTGACTGCCCTGTTTCCGGGATAACTGACTGCCCTGTTTCCAGGGTAACTGACTGCCCTGTTTCCAGGGGAACTGACTGCCCTGTTTCCGTGGTAACTGATCACCCTGTTTCCGTGGTAACTGACTAACCTGTTTCCAGGGTGACTGAATGCCCTTTTCCAGGGTAACTGACTGCCCAGTTTCCGGGGTAACTGACTGCCCTGTTTCCAGGGTAACTGACTGCCCTGCTTCCGGGGTAACTGACTCCCCTGTTTCCAGGGTAACTGACTGCCCTGTTTCCAGGGTAACTGATCACCCAGTTTCTGGGATTACTGACTGCCCTTTTTCCGGGATAACTGACTGCCCTGTTTCCAGGATAACTGATCACCCTGTTTCCGGGGTAACTGACTGCCCTGTTTCCAGGGTAACTGACTGCCCAGTTTCCAGGGTAACTGATCACCCTTTTAACGGGATAACTGACTGCGCTGTTTCCGGGACTACTGACTGCCCTGTTTCCAGATGAACTAATCACCCTTTTTCCGGGATAACTGACTGCCCTGTTTCCAGGGTAACTGACTGCCTTGTTTCCGGGGTAACTGACTGCCCTGTTTCCAGGGTAACAGATCACCCTGTATCCGGGGTAACTGACCGCCCTATTTCCAGGATGACTGTCTGCCTTGTTTCCAGGATAACGGACTGCCCACTTTCCAGGGTAACTGATCACCCTGTTTCCAGGGGAACTGACTGCCCTGTTTCCAGGGTAACTGATCACCGTGTTTCCGGGGTAACTGACTCACCTGTTTCCAGGGTGACTGACTCCCCTGTTTCCAGTGTAACTGACTGCCCAGTTTCCGGGGTAACTGACTGCCCTGTTTCCATGGTAACTGACTGCCCTGTTTCCAGGGTAACAGATCACCCTGTTTCCGGGGTAACAGACCGCCCTATTTCCAGGATGACTGTCTGCCTTGTTTCCAGGATAACGGACTGCCCTGTTTCCAGGGTAACTGACTGCCCACTTTCCAGGGTAACTGATCACCCTGTTTCCAGGGTAACTGACTGCCCAGTTTCCAGGGTAACTGACTGCCCTTTTTCCGGGGTAACTGACTGCCCTGTTTCCAGGGTAACTGACTGCCCAGTTACCAGGGTAACTGATAACTCTGTTTCCGGGATAACTGACTGCCCTGTTTCCGGGATAACTGACTGGGCTTTTTCCAGGGTAACTGACTGCCCTATTTCCGGGGTAACTGACTGCCCTGTTTCCAGGGTAACTGACAGCCCAGTTTCCAGGGTAACAGATCACCCTGTTTCCGGGAGAACTGACTGCCCTGTTTCCGGGATAACTGACTGCCCTGTTTCCGGGGTAACTGACTGCCCTGTTTCCAGGTTAACTGACTGCCCTGTTTCCAGGATAACTGACTGCCCTGTTTCCAGGATAACTGATCACCCCGTTTCCGGGGTAACTGACTGCCCTGTTTCCGGGGGAACTGACCGCCCTGTTTCCAGGATAACTGACCACCCTGTTTCCAGGATAACTGACTGCCCTGATTCCAGGGTAACTGATCTCCCTGTTTCCGGGGTAACTGATCACCCTGTTTCCGGGTAAGTGACTGCCCTGTTTCCAGGGTAACTGATCTCCCTGTTTCCAGGGTAACTGACTGCCCTGTTTCCGGGGTAACTGACTGCCCTGTTTCCAGGGTAACTGACTGCCCTGTTTCCGGGGTAACTGACCGCCCTGTTTCCAGGATAACTGACCGCCCTATTTCCGGGGTAGCTGACCGCCCTGTTTCCAGGATAACTGACTGCCCTGTTTCCAGGATAACTGACTGTCCTGTTTCCGGGATAACTGATCGCCCTGTCTCCAGGTGAACTGACTGCCCTGTTTCCAGGGAAACGGACTGCCCTGTTTCCAGGGTAACTGACCGCCCTGTTTCCGGGGTAACTGATCTCCCTGTTTCCGGGGTAACTGACCGCCCTGTTTCCAGGACATGTGACTGCCCTATTTCCGGGGTAACTGACCGCCCTATTTCCAGGATAACTGTTTGCCCTGTTTGCAGGGCAACTGACTGCCCATTTTCCTTGGAAACTGATCACCCTGTTTCCAGGATAAGTGACTGCCCTGTTTCCAGGGTAACTGACCGCCCTGTTTCCAGGGTAATTGACTGCCCAGTTTCCAGGGTAACTGATCACCCTGTTTCCGGGATAACTGACTGCCCTGTTTCCGGGATAACTGACTGCCCTGTTTCCAGGGTAACTGACTGCCCTGTTTCCAGGGGAACTGACTGCCCTGTTTCCAGGGTAACTGATCAAACTGTTTCCAGGGTAACTGACTAACCTGTTTCCACGGTGACTGACTGCCCTGTTTCCAGGGTAACTGACTGCCCAGTTTCCGGGGTAACTGACTGCCCTTTTTCCAGGGTAACTGACTGCCCTGCTTCCGGGGTAACTGATCAAACTGTTTCCAGGGTAACTGACTAACCTGTTTCCACGGTGACTGACTGCCCTGTTTCCAGGGTAACTGACTGCCCTGTTTCCAGGGGAACTGACTGCCCTGTTTCCAGGGTAACTGATCAACCTGTTTCCAGGGTAACTGACTAATCTGTTTCCACGGTGACTGACTGCCCTGTTTCCAGGGTAACTGACTGCCCAGTTTCCGGGGTAACTGACTGCCCTTTTTCCAGGGTAACTGACTGCCCTGCTTCCGGGGTAACTGACTGCCCTGTTTACAGGGTAACTGAATGCCCTGTTTCCAGGGTAACTGACTGCTCATTTTCCAGGGTAACTGATCACCCTGTTTCCGGGATAACTGACTGCCCTGTTTCCAGTATAACTGACTGCCCTGTTTCCGGGGTAACTGACTGCCCTGTTTCCAGGGTAACTGATCACCCAGTTTCTGGGATTACTGACTGCCCTTTTTCCGGGATAACTGACTGCCCTGTTTCCAGGATAACTGATCACCCTGTTTCCGGGGTAACTGACTGCCCTGTTTCCAGGGTAACTGACTGCCCAGTTTCCAGGGTAACTGATCACCCTTTTAACGGGATAACTGACTGCCCTGTTTCCGGGATTACTGACTGCCCTGTTTCCAGGGGAACTAATCACCCTTTTTCCGGGATAACTGACTGCCCTGTTTCCAGGGTAACTGACTGCCTTGTTTCCGGGGTAACTGACTGCCCTGTTTCCAGTGTAACTGACTGCCCAGTTTCCTGGGTAACTGATCTCCCTGTTTCCGGGGTAACTGACCGCCCTGTTTCCAGGACATGTGACTGCCCTATTTCCGGGGTAACTGACCGCCCTATTTCCAGGATAACTGTTTGCCCTGTTTGCAGGGCAACTGACTGCCCATTTTCCTTGGAAACTGATCACCCTGTTTCCAGGATAAGTGACTGCCCTGTTTCCAGGGTAACTGACCGCCCTGTTTCCAGGGGAACTAATCACCCTTTTTCCGGGATAACTGACTGCCCTGTTTCCAGGGTAACTGACTGCCTTGTTTCCGGGGTAACTGACTGCCCTGTTTCCAGTGTAACTGACTGCCCAGTTTCCTGGGTAACTGATCACCCTCTTTCCGGGATAACTGACTGACCTGTTTGCGGGATAACTGACTGCCCTGTTTGCAGGGTAACTGACTGCCCTGTTTACGGGGTAACTGACTGCCCTGTTTCCAGAGTAACTGATCACCCTGTTTCTGGGATAACTGACTGCCCTGTTTCCGGGATAACTGACTGCCCTGTTTCCAGGGTAACTGACTGCCCTGTTTCCGGGGTAACTGACTGCCCTGTTTACAGGCTAACTGACTGCCCTGTTTCCAGGATAACTGATCACCCTGTTTCCGGGGTAACTGACTGCCCTGTTTCCGGGATAACTGACTGCCCTGTTTCCAGGGTAACTGACTGCCCTGTTTCCAGGGAACTGACTGCCCTGTTTCCGGGGTAACTGATCACCCTGTTTCCGGGGTAACTGACTAACCTGTTTCCAGGGTGACTGACCGCACTTTTTCCAGGGTAACTGACTGCCCAGTTTCCGGGGTAACTGACTGCCCTGTTTCCAGGGTAACTGACTGCCCTGCTTCCAGGGTAACTGACTGCCCTGTTTCCAGGGTAACTGACTGCCCAGTTTCCAGGGTAACTGATCAACCTTTTTCCAGGATAACTGACTGCCCTGTTTCCGGGATTACTGACTGCCCTGCTTCCAGGGTAACTGACTGCCCTGTTTCCGGGGTAACTGACTGCCCTGTTTCCAGGGTAACAGATCACACTGTATCCGGGGTAACTGACCGCCCTATTTCCAGGATGACTGTCTGCCTTGTTTCCAGGATAACGGACTGCCCTGTTTCCAGGGTAACTGACTGCCCACTTTCCAGGGTAACTGATCACCCTGTTTCCAGGGGAACTGACTGCCCTGTTTCCAGGGTAACTGATCACCCTGTTTCCGGGGTAACTGACTAACCTGTTTCCAGGGTGACTGACTCCCCTGTTTCCAGCGTAACTGACTGCCCAGTTTCCGGGGTAACTGACTGCCCTCTTTCCATGGTAACTGACTGCCCTGTTTCCAGGGTAACAGATCACCCTGTTTCCGGGGTAACTGACCGCCCTATTTCCAGGATGACTGTCTGCCTTGTTTCCAGGATAACGGATTGCCCTGTTTCCAGGGTAACTGACTGCCCACTTTCCAGGGTAACTGATCACCCTGTTTCCAGGGAAACTGACTGCCCTGTTTCCAGGGTAACTGATCACCCTGTTTCCGGGGTAACTGACCATCCTGTTTCCAGGTAGACTGACTCCCCTGTTTCCAGCGTAACTGACTGCCCAGTTTCCGGGGTAACTGACTGCCCTGTTTCCATGGGTACTGACTGCCCTGCTTCCGGGGTAACTGACTGCCCTGTTTCCAGGGTAACTGACTGCCCAGTTCCAGGGTAACTGATCACCCTGTTTCCGGGGTAACTGACTGCCCTGTTTCCAGGGTAACTGACTGCCCAGTTTCCAGGGTAACTGATCACCCTTTTAACGGGATAACTGACTGCCCTGTTTCCGGGATTACTGACTGCCCTGTTTCCAGGGGAACTAATCACCCTTTTTCCGGGATAACTGACTGCCCTGTTTCCAGGGTAACTGACTGCCCAGTTTCCAGGGTAACTGACTGCCCTGTTTCCGGGGTAACTGACTGCCCTGTTTCCAGTGTAACTGACTGCCCAGTTTCCTGGGTAACTGATCACCCTCTTTCCGGGATAACTGACTGCCCTGTTTCCAGGGTAACTGACTGCCCTGTTTACGGGGTAACTGACTGCCCTGTTTCCAGGGTAACTGATCACCCTGTTTCCGGGATAACTGACTGCCCTGTTTCCGGGATAACTGACTGCCCTGTTTCCAGGGTAACTGACTGCCCTGTTTCCGGGGTAACTGATTGCCCTGTTTACAGGCTAACTGACTGCCCTGTTTCCAGGATAACTGATCACCCTGTTTCCGGGGTAACTGACTGCCCTGTTTCCGGGATAACTGACTGCCCTGTTTCCAGGCTAACTGACTGCCCTGTTTCCAGGGGAACTGACTGCCCTGTTTCCGTGGTAACTGATCACCCTGTTTCCGGGGTAACTGACTAACCTGTTTCCAGGGTGACTGAATGCCCTTTTCCAGGGTAACTGACTGCCCAGTTTCCGGGGTAACTGACTGCCCTGTTTCCAGGGTAACTGACTGCCCTGCTTCCGGGGTAACTGACTGCCCTGTTTCCAGGGTAACTGACTGCCCAGTTTCCAGGGTAACTGATCAACCTTTTTCCAGGATAACTGACTGCCCTGTTTCCGGGATTACTGACTGCCCTGCTTCCAGGGTAACTGACTGCCCTGTTTCCGGGGTAACTGACTGCCCTGTTTCCAGGGAAACAGATCACCCTGTATCCGGGGTAACTGACCGCCCTATTTCCAGGATGACTGTCTGCCTTGTTTCCAGGATAACGGACTGCCCTGTTTCCAGGGTAACTGACTGCCCACTTTCCAGGGTAACTGATCACCCTGTTTGCAGGGGAACTGACTGCCCTGTTTCCAGGGTAACTGATCACCCTGTTTCCGGGGTAACTGACTAACCTGTTTCCAGGGTGACTGACTCCCCTGTTTCCAGCGTAACTGACTGCCCAGTTTCCGGGGTAACTGACTGCCCTGTTTCCTTGGTAACTGACTGCCCTGTTTCCAGGGGAACAGATCACCCTGTTTCCGGGGTAACTGACCGCCCTATTTCCAGGATAACTGTCTGCCTTGTTTCCAGGATAACGGACTGCCCTGTTTCCAGGGTAACTGACTGCCCACTTTCCAGGGTAACTGATCACCCTGTTTCCAGGGGAACTGACTGCCCTGTTTCCAGGGTAACTGATCACCCTGATTCCGGGGTAACTGACCATCCTGTTTCCAGGGTGACTGACTCCCCTGTTTCCAGCGTAACTGACTGCCCAGTTTCCGGGGTAACTGACTGCCCTGTTTCCATGGGTACTGACTGCCCTGCTTCCGGGGTAACTGACTGCCCTGTTTCCAGGGTAACTGACTGCCCAGTTTCCAGGGTAACTGATCACCCTTTTTCCGGGATAACTGACTGCCCTGTTTCCGGGATTACTGACTGCCCTGTTTCCAGGGTAACTGATCACCCTATTCCGGGATAACTGACTGCCCTGTTTCCAGGGTAACTGACTGCCCTGTTTCCAGGGTAAATGACTGCCCAGTTTCCAGGGTAACTGATCACCCTTTTTCCAGGGTAACTGACTGCCCAGTTTCCAGGGTAACTGATCACCCTTTTTCCGGGATAACTGACTGCCCTGTTTCCGGGATTACTGACTGCCCTGTTTCCAGGGTAACTGATCACCCTATTCCGGGATAACTGACTGCCCTGTTTCCAGGGTAACTGACTGCCCTGTTTCCAGGGTAAATGACTGCCCAGTTTCCAGGGTAACTGATCACCCTTTTTCCAGGGTAACTGACTGCCCTGTTTCCAGGGTAACTGACAGCCCAATTTCCAGGGTAACTGACTGCCCTGTTTCCGGGGTAACATCTGCCCTGTTTCCAGGGTAACTGACTGCCCTGTTTCCAGGATAACTGATCACCCTGTTTCCGGGGTAACTGACGGCCCTGTTTCCAGGGTTACTGACCGCCCTGTTTCTGGGTTAACTGAATGCCCTGTTTCCAGGGTAACTGACCACCCTGTTACCAGGGTAACTGACCACCCTGTTTCCAGGATAACTGACTGCCCTGTTTCCAGGGTAACTGACTGCCCTGTTTCCGGGGTAACTGATCTCCCTGTTTCCGGGGTAACTGACCACCCTATTTCCAGGATAACTGTCTGACCTGTTTCCAGGATAACTTACTGCCCTTTTTCCAGGGTAACTGACTGCCCACTTTCCAGAGTAACTGATCACCCTGTTTCCAGGATAACTGACTGCCCTGTTTCCAGGGTAACTGATCACCCTGTTTCCGGGGTAACTGACTAACCTGTTTCCAGGGTGACTGACTGCCCTGTTGCCAGTGTAACTGACTGCCCAGTGTCCGGGGTAAGTGACTCCCCTGTTTCCAGGGTAACTGACTGCCCTGCTTCCGGCGTAACTGACTGCCCTGTTTACAGGGTAACTGAATGCCCAGTTTCCAGGGTAACTGATCACCCTTTTTCCAGGATAACTGACTGCGCTGTTTCCAGGATTACTGACTGCCCTGTTTCCAGGGGAAGTAATCACCCTTTTTCCAGGGTAACTGACTGCCCAGTTTCCAGGGTAACTGATCAACCTTTTTCCAGGATAACTGACTGCCCTGTTTCCGGGATTACTGACTGCCCTGCTTCCAGGGTAACTGACTGCCCTGTTTCCGGGGTAACTGACTGCCCTGTTTCCAGGGTAACAGATCACACTGTATCCGGGGTAACTGACCGCCCTATTTCCAGGATGACTGTCTGCCTTGTTTCCAGGATAACGGACTGCCCTGTTTCCAGGGTAACTGACTGCCCACTTTCCAGGGTAACTGATCACCCTGTTTCCAGGGGAACTGACTGCCCTGTTTCCAGGGTAACTGATCACCCTGTTTCCGGGGTAACTGACTAACCTGTTTCCAGGGTGACTGACTCCCCTGTTTCCAGCGTAACTGACTGCCCAGTTTCCGGGGTAACTGACTGCCCTCTTTCCATGGTAACTGACTGCCCTGTTTCCAGGGTAACAGATCACCCTGTTTCCGGGGTAACTGACCGCCCTATTTCCAGGATGACTGTCTGCCTTGTTTCCAGGATAACGGATTGCCCTGTTTCCAGGGTAACTGACTGCCCACTTTCCAGGGTAACTGATCACCCTGTTTCCAGGGAAACTGACTGCCCTGTTTCCAGGGTAACTGATCACCCTGTTTCCGGGGTAACTGACCATCCTGTTTCCAGGTAGACTGACTCCCCTGTTTCCAGCGTAACTGACTGCCCAGTTTCCGGGGTAACTGACTGCCCTGTTTCCATGGGTACTGACTGCCCTGCTTCCGGGGTAACTGACTGCCCTGTTTCCAGGGTAACTGACTGCCCAGTTCCAGGGTAACTGATCACCCTGTTTCCGGGGTAACTGACTGCCCTGTTTCCAGGGTAACTGACTGCCCAGTTTCCAGGGTAACTGATCACCCTTTTAACGGGATAACTGACTGCCCTGTTTCCGGGATTACTGACTGCCCTGTTTCCAGGGGAACAAATCACCCTTTTTCCGGGATAACTGACTGCCCTGTTTCCAGGGTAACTGACTGCCCAGTTTCCAGGGTAACTGACTGCCCTGTTTCCGGGGTAACTGACTGCCCTGTTTCCAGTGTAACTGACTGCCCAGTTTCCTGGGTAACTGATCACCCTCTTTCCGGGATAACTGACTGCCCTGTTTCCAGGGTAACTGACTGCCCTGTTTACGGGGTAACTGACTGCCCTGTTTCCAGGGTAACTGATCACCCTGTTTCCGGGATAACTGACTGCCCTGTTTCCGGGATAACTGACTGCCCTGTTTCCAGGGTAACTGACTGCCCTGTTTCCGGGGTAACTGATTGCCCTGTTTACAGGCTAACTGACTGCCCTGTTTCCAGGATAACTGATCACCCTGTTTCCGGGGTAACTGACTGCCCTGTTTCCGGGATAACTGACTGCCCTGTTTCCAGGCTAACTGACTGCCCTGTTTCCAGGGGAACTGACTGCCCTGTTTCCGTGGTAACTGATCACCCTGTTTCCGGGGTAACTGACTAACCTGTTTCCAGGGTGACTGAATGCCCTTTTCCAGGGTAACTGACTGCCCAGTTTCCGGGGTAACTGACTGCCCTGTTTCCAGGGTAACTGACTGCCCTGCTTCCGGGGTAACTGACTGCCCTGTTTCCAGGGTAACTGACTGCCCAGTTTCCAGGGTAACTGATCAACCTTTTTCCAGGATAACTGACTGCCCTGTTTCCGGGATTACTGACTGCCCTGCTTCCAGGGTAACTGACTGCCCTGTTTCCGGGGTAACTGACTGCCCTGTTTCCAGGGAAACAGATCACCCTGTATCCGGGGTAACTGACCGCCCTATTTCCAGGATGACTGTCTGCCTTGTTTCCAGGATAACGGACTGCCCTGTTTCCAGGGTAACTGACTGCCCACTTTCCAGGGTAACTGATCACCCTGTTTGCAGGGGAACTGACTGCCCTGTTTCCAGGGTAACTGATCACCCTGTTTCCGGGGTAACTGACTAACCTGTTTCCAGGGTGACTGACTCCCCTGTTTCCAGCGTAACTGACTGCCCAGTTTCCGGGGTAACTGACTGCCCTGTTTCCTTGGTAACTGACTGCCCTGTTTCCAGGGGAACAGATCACCCTGTTTCCGGGGTAACTGACCGCCCTATTTCCAGGATAACTGTCTGCCTTGTTTCCAGGATAACGGACTGCCCTGTTTCCAGGGTAACTGACTGCCCACTTTCCAGGGTAACTGATCACCCTGTTTCCAGGGGAACTGACTGCCCTGTTTCCAGGGTAACTGATCACCCTGATTCCGGGGTAACTGACCATCCTGTTTCCAGGGTGACTGACTCCCCTGTTTCCAGCGTAACTGACTGCCCTGTTTCCATGGGTACTGACTGCCCTGCTTCCGGGGTAACTGACTGCCCTGTTTCCAGGGTAACTGACTGCCCAGTTTCCAGGGTAACTGATCACCCTTTTTCCGGGATAACTGACTGCCCTGTTTCCGGGATTACTGACTGCCCTGTTTCCAGGGTAACTGATCACCCTATTCCGGGATAACTGACTGCCCTGTTTCCAGGGTAACTGACTGCCCTGTTTCCAGGGTAAATGACTGCCCAGTTTCCAGGGTAACTGATCACCCTTTTTCCAGGGTAACTGACTGCCCAGTTTCCAGGGTAACTGATCACCCTTTTTCCGGGATAACTGACTGCCCTGTTTCCGGGATTACTGACTGCCCTGTTTCCAGGGTAACTGATCACCCTATTCCGGGATAACTGACTGCCCTGTTTCCAGGGTAACTGACTGCCCTGTTTCCAGGGTAAATGACTGCCCAGTTTCCAGGGTAACTGATCACCCTTTTTCCAGGGTAACTGACTGCCCTGTTTCCAGGGTAACTGACAGCCCAATTTCCAGGGTAACTGACTGCCCTGTTTCCGGGGTAACATCTGCCCTGTTTCCAGGGTAACTGACTGCCCTGTTTCCAGGATAACTGATCACCCTGTTTCCGGGGTAACTGACGGCCCTGTTTCCAGGGTTACTGACCGCCCTGTTTCTGGGTTAACTGAATGCCCTGTTTCCAGGGTAACTGACCACCCTGTTACCAGGGTAACTGACCACCCTGTTTCCAGGATAACTGACTGCCCTGTTTCCAGGGTAACTGACTGCCCTGTTTCCGGGGTAACTGATCTCCCTGTTTCCGGGGTAACTGACCACCCTATTTCCAGGATAACTGTCTGACCTGTTTCCAGGATAACTTACTGCCCTTTTTCCAGGGTAACTGACTGCCCACTTTCCAGAGTAACTGATCACCCTGTTTCCAGGATAACTGACTGCCCTGTTTCCAGGGTAACTGATCACCCTGTTTCCGGGGTAACTGACTAACCTGTTTCCAGGGTGACTGACTGCCCTGTTGCCAGTGTAACTGACTGCCCAGTGTCCGGGGTAAGTGACTCCCCTGTTTCCAGGGTAACTGACTGCCCTGCTTCCGGCGTAACTGACTGCCCTGTTTACAGGGTAACTGAATGCCCAGTTTCCAGGGTAACTGATCACCCTTTTTCCAGGATAACTGACTGCGCTGTTTCCAGGATTACTGACTGCCCTGTTTCCAGGGGAAGTAATCACCCTTTTTCCGGGATAACTGACTGCCCTGTTTCCAGGGTAACTGACTGCCCAGTTTCCAGGGTAACTGACTGCCCTTTTTCCGTGGTAACTGAAACCCTGTTTCCAGGGTAACTGACTGCCCAGTTACCAGGGTAACTGATAACTCTGTTTCCGGGATAACTGACTGCCCTGTTTCCGGGATAACTGACTGGGCTTTTTCCAGGGTAACTGACTGCCCTATTTCCGGGGTAACTGACTGCCCTGTTTCCAGGGTAACTGACAGCCCAGTTTCCAGGGTAACTGATCACCCTGTTTCCGGGAGAACTGACTGCCCTGTTTCCGGGATAACTGACTGCCCTGTTTCCGGGGTAACTGACTGCCCTGTTTCCAGGTTAACTGACTGCCCTGTTTCCAGGATAACTGACTGCCCTGTTTCCAGGATAACTGATCACCCCGTTTCCGGGGTAACTGTCTGCCCTGTTTCCGGGGGATCTGACCGCCCTGTTTCCAGGATAACTGACCACCCTGTTTCCAGGATAACTGAATGCCCTGATTCCAGGGTAACTGATCTCCCTGTTTCCGGGGTAACTGATCACCCTGTTTCCGGGTAAGTGACTGCCCTGTTTCCAGGGTAACTGATCTCCCTGTTTCCAGAGTAACTGACTGCCCTGTTTCCGGGGTAACTGACTGCCCTGTTTCCAGGGTAACTGACTGCCCTGTTTCCGGGGTAACTGACCGCCCTGTTTCCAGGATAACTGACCGCCCTATTTCCGGGGTAGCTGACTGCCCTGTTTCCAGGATAACTGACTGCCCTGTTTCCAGGATAACTGACTGCCCTGTTTCCTGGATAACTGACCGCCCTGTTTCCAGGTGAACTGACTGCCCTGTTTCCAGGGAAACTGACTGCCCTGTTTCCAGGGTAACTGACCGCCCTGTTTCCGGGGAAACTGATCTCCCTGTTTCCGGGGTAACTGACCGCCCTGTTTCCAGGACATGTGACCGCCCTATTTCCGGGGTAACTGACCGCCCTATTTCCAGGATAACTGTTTGCCCTGTTTGCAGGGCAACTGACTGCCCATTTTCCTTGGAAACTGATCACCCTGTTTCCAGGATAAGTGACTGCCCTGTTTCCAGGGTAACTGACCGCCCTGTTTCCAGGGTAATTGACTGCCCAGTTTCCAGGGTAACTGATCACCCTGTTTCAGGGATAACTGACTTCCCTGTTTCCGGGATAACTGACTGCCCTGTTTCCAGGATAACTGACTGCCCTGTTTCCAGGGGAACTGACTGCCCTGTTTCCAGGGTAACTGATCAACCTGTTTCCAGGGTAACTGACTAACCTGTTTCCACGGTGACTGACTGCCCTGTTTCCAGGGTAACTGACTGCCCAGTTTCCGGGGTAACTGACTGCCCTTTTTCCAGGGTAACTGACTGCCCTGCTTCCGGGGTAACTGACTGCCCTGTTTACAGGGTAACTGAATGCCCTGTTTCCAGGGTAACTGACTGCTCATTTTCCAGGGTAACTGATCACCCTGTTTCCGGGATAACTGACTGCCCTGTTTCCGGGGTAACTGACTGCCCTGTTTCCAGGGTAACTGACTGCCCTGTTTCCGGGGTAACTGACTGCCCTGTTTCCAGGGTAACTGATCACCCTGTTTCCGGGATAACTGACTGCCCTGTTTCCGAGATAACTGACTGCCCTGTTTCCAGGTAACTGACTGCCGTGTTTCCGGGGTGACTGACTGCCCTGTTTCCAGGCTAACTGACTGCCCTGTTTCCAGGATAACTGATCACCCTTTTTCCGTGATTAATGACTGCCCTGTTTCCGGGATAACTGACTGCCCTTTTTCCAGGGTAAATGAATGCCCTATTTCCAGGAGATCTGACTGCCCTGTTTCCGGGGTAACTGATCATCCTGCTTCCGGGGTAACTGACTAACCTGTTTCCAGGGTGACTGACTGCCCTGTTTCCAGGGTAACTGACTGCCCTGCTTCCGGAGTAACTGACTGCCCTGTTTCCAGGGTAACTGACTGCCCAGTTTCCAGGGTAACTGATTACCCTTTTTCCTGGATAAGTGACTGCCCTGTTTCCGAATTACTGACTGCCCTGTTTCCAGGGTAACTGTTCACCCTGTTTCCGGGATAACTGACTGCCCTGTTTCCAGCCTAACTGACTGCCCAGTTTCCAGGGTAACTGAATGCCCTGTTTCCGGGGTAACTGACTGCCCTGTTTCCAGGGTAACTGACTGCCCAGTTTCCAGGGAAACTGATCACCATGTTTCCGGGATAACTGACTGCCCTGTTTCCGGGATAACTGACTGCCCTGTTTCCAGGATAACCGACTGCCCTGTTTCCGGGGTAACTGACTGCCCTGTTTCCAGGGTAACTGATCACCCAGTTTCCGGGATTACTGACTGCCCAGTTTCCAGGGTAACTGACTGCCCTGTTTCCGGGGTAACTGACTGCCCTGTTTCCAGGGTAACTGACTGCCCAGTTTCCTGGGTAACCGATCACCCTGTTTCCGGGATAACTGACTGCCCTGTTTCCGGGATAACTGACTGCCCTGTTTCCAGGGTAACTGACTGCCCTGTTTCCGGGGTAACTGACTGCCCTGTATCAAGGGTAACTGATCACCCTGTTTCCGGGATAACTGACTGACCTGTTTCCGGGATAACTGACTGCCCTGTTTCCAGGATAACTGATCACCCTGTTTCCGGGTTAACTGACTGCCCTGTTTCCGGGATAACTGACTGCCCTGTTTCCAGGGTAACTGACTGCCCTGTTTCTAGGGGAACTGAATGCCCTGTTTCCGGGGTAACTTATCACCCTGTTTCCGGGGTTACTGACTAACCTGTTTCCAGGGTAACTGACTGCCCAGTTTCCGGGGTAACTGACTGCCCCGTTTCCAGGGAAACTGACTGCCCTGCTTCCGGGGTAACTGACTGCCCTGTTTCCAGGGTAACTGACTGCCCAGTTTCCAGGGTAACTGATCACCCTTTTTCCGGGATAACTGACTGCCCTGTTTTCGGGATTACTGACTGCCCTGTTTCCAGGGAAACTGACTGCCCTGTTTCCGGGGTAACTGACTGCCCTGTTTCCAGGGTAACAGATCACCCTGCTTCCGGGGTAACTGACCGCCCTATTTCCAGGATGACTGTCTGCCCTGTTTCCAGGATAATTGACTGCCCTGTTTCCAGGGTAACTGATTGCCCACTTTCCAGGGTAACTGATCACCCTGTTTCCAGGCTAACTGGCTGCCCTGTTTCCAGGCTAACTGATCACCCTGTTTCCGGTGTAACTGACTAACCTGTTTCCAGGGTGACTGACTGCCCAGTTTCACGGGTAACTGACTGCCCTGTTTCCAGGGTAACTGACTGCCCTGCTTCCAGGGTAACTGACTGCCCTGTTTCCGGGGTCACTGACTGCCCAGTTTCCAGGGTAACTGATCACCCCTTTTCCGGGATAACTGACTGCCCTGTTTCCGGGATAACTGACTGCCCTGTTTCCAGGGTCACTGACTGCCCAGTTTGCAGGGTAAGTGACTGCGCTGTTTCCGGGATAACTGACTGCCCTGTTTCCAGGGTAAATGACTGCCCTGTTTCCGGGATAACTGACTGCCCTGTTTCCAGGGTAACTGACTGCCCTGTTTCCGGGGTAACTGTCTGCCCTGTTTCCAGGGTAACATCCTGCCCAGTTTCCAGGATAACTGATCACCCTGTTTCCGGGGTAACTGACTGCCCTGTTTCCAGTGTTACTGACCGCCCTGTTTCTGGGGTAACTGAATGCCCTGTTTCCGAGGTAACTGAACGCCCTGTTTCCAGGATAACTGATCACCCTGTTTCCGGGGTAACTGACCACCCTGTTTCTAGGGAGCTGACCACCCTGTTTCCAGGATAACTGACTGCCCTGTTTCCAGGGTAACTGACTGCCCTGTTTCCGGGGTAACTGATCTCCCTGTTTGCGGGGTAACTGACCACCCTGTTTCCAGGATAACTGACTGCCCTGTTTCCGGGGTAACTGACTGCCCTGTTTCCAGGGTAACTGACTGCCCTGTTTCCAGGATAACTGATCACCCTGTTTCCGGGGTAACTGACTGCCCTGTTTACGGGGTAACTGACCGCCCTGTTTCCAGGATAACTGACCACACTGTTTCCAGGATAACTGACTGCCCTGTTTCCAGGGTAACTGATCTCCCTGTTTCCAGGTTAACTGATCACCCTGTTTCCGGGGTAACTGACGGCCCTGTTTCCAGGGTAACTGATCTCCCTGTTTTCAGTGTAACCGATCACCCTGTTTCTGGGTTAAGTGACTGCCCTGTTTCCAGGGCAAGTGACCGCCCTTTTTCCGGGGTAACTGAATGCCCTGTTTCCAGGGTAACTGTTCACCCTGTTTCCGGGGTAACTGATCACCCTGTTTCCGGGGCAACTGACCGCCCTGTTTCCAGGGTAACAGTTCAACATGTTTCCAGGGTAACTGGCCGCCCTGTTTCCGGGGTAACTGACTGCCCTGTTTCCAGGGTAACTGACCGCCCTGTTTTCGGGGTAACTTACTGCCCTGTTTCCAGGATAACTGACTGCCCTGTTTCCAGGGTAACTGATCACCCTTTTTCCGGGATAACTGACTGCCCTGTTTCCGAGATTACTGACTGCCCAGTTTCCAGGGTAACTGATCACCCTGTTTCCGGGATAACTGACTGCCCTGTTTCCAGGGTAACTGACTGCCCAGTTTCCAGGGTAACTGACTGCCCTGTTTCCAGGGTAACTGACTTCCCTGTTTCCGGGGTAACTGACTGCCCTGTTTCCAGGGTAACTGACTGCCCAGTTTCCAGGGTAACTGATCACCCTGTTTCCGGGATAACTGACTGCCCTGTTTCCGGGATAACTGACTGCCCTTTTTCCAGGGTAACTGACTGCCCTGTTTCCGGGGTAACTGGCTGCCCTGTTTCCAGGGTAACTGACAGCCCAGTTTCCAGGGTAACCGATCACCCTGTTTCCGGGATAACTGACTGCCCTGTTTCCTGGATAACTGACTGCCCTGTTTCCGGGGTAACTGACTGCCCTGTTTCCAGGGTAACTGACTGCCCTGTTTCCGGGGTAACTGACTGCCCAGTTTCCAGGGTAACTGATCACCCCTTTTCCGGGATAACTGACTGCCCTGTTTCCGGGGTAACTGACTGCCCAGTTTCCAGGGTAACTGATCACCCCTTTTCCGGGATAACTGACTGCCCTGTTTCCGGGATAACTGACTGCCCTGTTTCCAGGGTCACTGACTGCCCAGTTTGCAGGGTAACTGACTGCGCTGTTTCCGGGATAACTGAGTGCCCTGTTTCCAGGGTAAATGACTGCCCTTTTTCCAGGGTAACTGACTGCCCTGTTTCCAGGGTAACTGACTGCCCTGTTTCCAGGGTAACTGACAGACCAGTTTCCAGGGTAACTGATCACCCTGTTTCCGGGATAACTGACTGCCCTGTTTCCGGGATAACTGACTGCCCTGTTTCCAGGGTAACTGACTGCCCTGTTTCCGGGGTAACTGTCTGCCCTGTTTCCAGGGTAACATCCTGCCCAGTTTCCAGGATAACTGATCACCCTGTTTCCGGGGTAACTGACTGCCCTGTTTCCAGTGTTACTGACCGCCCTGTTTCTGGGGTAACTGAATGCCCTGTTTCCGAGGTAACTGAACGCCCTGTTTCCAGGATAACTGATCACCCTGTTTCTGGGGTAACTGACCACCCTGTTTCTAGGGAGCTGACCACCCTGTTTCCAGGATAACTGACTGCCCTGTTTCCAGGGTAACTGACTGCCCTGTTTCCGGGGTAACTGATCTCCCTGTTTGCGGGGTAACTGACCACCCTGTTTCCAGGATAACTGACTGCCCTGTTTCCGGGGTAACTGACTGCCCTGTTTCCAGGGTAACTGACTGCCCTGTTTCCAGGATAACTGATCACCCTGTTTCCGGGGTAACTGACTGCCCTGTTTACGGGGTAACTGACCGCCCTGTTTCCAGGATAACTGACCACACTGTTTCCAGGATAACTGACTGCCCTGTTTCCAGGGTAACTGATCTCCCTGTTTCCAGGTTAACTGATCACCCTGTTTCCGGGGTAACTGACGGCCCTGTTTCCAGGGTAACTGATCTCCCTGTTTTCAGTGTAACCGATCACCCTGTTTCTGGGTTAAGTGACTGCCCTGTTTCCAGGGCAAGTGACCGCCCTTTTTCCGGGGTAACTGAATGCCCTGTTTCCAGGGTAACTGTTCACCCTGTTTCCGGGGTAACTGATCACCCTGTTTCCGGGGCAACTGACCGCCCTGTTTCCAGGGTAACAGTTCAACCTGTTTCCAGGGTAACTGGCCGCCCTGTTTCCGGGGTAACTGACTGCCCTGTTTCCAGGGTAACTGACCGCCCTGTTTTCGGGGTAACTTACTGCCCTGTTTCCAGGATAACTGACTGCCCTGTTTCCAGGGTAACTGATCACCCTTTTTCCGGGATAACTGACTGCCCTGTTTCCGAGATTACTGACTGCCCAGTTTCCAGGGTAACTGATCACCCTGTTTCCGGGATAACTGACTGCCCTGTTTCCAGGGTAACTGACTGCCCAGTTTCCAGGGTAACTGACTGCCCTGTTTCCAGGGTAACTGACTTCCCTGTTTCCGGGGTAACTGACTGCCCTGTTTCCAGGGTAACTGACTGCCCAGTTTCCAGGGTAACTGATCACCCTGTTTCCGGGATAACTGACTGCCCTGTTTCCGGGATAACTGACTGCCCTTTTTCCAGGGTAACTGACTGCCCTGTTTCCGGGGTAACTGGCTGCCCTGTTTCCAGGGTAACTGACAGCCCAGTTTCCAGGGTAACCGATCACCCTGTTTCCGGGATAACTGACTGCCCTGTTTCCTGGATAACTGACTGCCCTGTTTCCGGGGTAACTGACTGCCCTGTTTCCAGGGTAACTGACTGCCCTGTTTCCAGGATAACTGATCACCCTGTTTCCGGGGTAACTGACTGCCCTGTTTCCAGGGTTACTGACGGCCCTGTTTCTGGCGTAACCGAATGCCCTGTTTCCGGTGTAACTGACCGCCTGTTTCCAGGATAACTGATCACCCTGCTTCCGGGGTAACTGACCAACCTGTTTCCAGGGTAACTGAACACCCTGTTTCCAGGATAACTGACTGCCCTGTTTCCAGGGTCACTGACCGCCCTGTTTCCGGGGTCACTGATCTCCCTGTTTCCGGGGTAACTGACCGCCCTGTTTCCAGGACATCTGACCGCCCTATTTCCGGGATAACTGACCGCCCTATTTCCAGGATAACTGTCTGCCCTGTTTCCAGGATAACTGACTGCCCTGTTTCCAGGCTAACTGACTGCCCACTTTCCAGGGTAACTGATCACCCTGTTTCCAGGATAAGTGACTGCCCTGTTTCCAGGGTAACTGACCGCCCTGTTTCCAGGGTAACTGACTGCCCAGTGTCCAGGGTAACTGATCACCCTGTTGCCAGGGGAACTGACTGCCCTGTTTCCGGGGTAACTAATCACCCTGTTTCAAGGGTAACTGACTATCCTGTTTCCACGGTGACTGACTGCCCTTTTTCCAGGGTAACTGACTGCCCAGTTTCCGGTGTAACTGACTGCCCTTTTTCCAGTGTAACTGACTGCCCTGCTTCCTGGGTAACTGACTGCCCTGTTTACAGGGTAAATGACTGCCCCGTTTCCAGGTTTACTGATCACCCTTTTTCCGGGGTAACTGACTGCCCTTTTTCCGGGATTACTTACTGCCCTGTTTCCAGGGTAACTGATCACCCTGTATCCGGCATAACTGACTGCCCTGTTTCCAGGGTAACTGACTGCCCAGTTTCCAGGGTAACTGACTGCCCTGTTTCCGGGGTAACTGACTGCCCTGCTTCCAGGGTAACTGACTGCCCATTTTCCACGGTAACTGATCACCCTGTTTCCGGGATAACTGACTGCCCTGTTTCCGGGATAACTGACTGCCCTGCTTCCAGGGTAACTGACTGCCCATTTTCCACGGTAACTGATCACCCTGTTTCCGGGATAACTGACTGCCCTGTTTCCGAGATAACTGACTGCCCTGTTTCCAGGGTAACTGACTGCCCTGTTTCCGTGGTGACAGACTGCCCTGTTTCCAGGCTAAATGACTGCCCTGTTTCCAGGATAACTGATCACCCATTTTCCGGGCTAAATGACTGCCCTGTTTCCGGGGTAACTGACCGCCCTGTTTCCGTGATAACTGACTGCCCTGTTTCCGGGATAACTGACTGCCCTGTTTCCAGGGTAAATGACTGCCCAGTTTCCAGGGGATCTGACTGCCCTGTTTCCGGGGTAACTGATCACTCTGTTTCCGGGGTAACTGACTAACCTGTTTCCAGGGTGACTGACTGCCCTGTTTCCAGGGTAACTGACTGCCCTGCTTCCGGAGTAACAGACTGACCTGTTTCCAATGTAACTGACTGCCCAGTTTCCAGGGTAACTGATCACCCTTTTTCCGGGATAACTGACTGCCCTGTTTCCGGGATTACTGACTGCCCTGTTTCCAGGGTAACTGATGACCCTTGTATCCGGGATAACTGACTGCCCTGTTTGCAGGGTAACTGACTGCCCAGTTTCCAGGGTAACTGATTACCCTGTTTCCGGGATAACTGACTGCCCTGTTTCCGGGATAACTGACTGCCCTGTTTCCAGGGTAACTGATCACCCAGTTTCCGGGATTACTGACTGCCCTTTTTCCAGGATAACTGACTGCCCTGTTTCCAGGATAACTGATCACCCTGTTTCCGGGGTAACTGACTGCCCTGTTTCCAGGGTAACTGACTGCCCAGTTTCCAGGATAACTGATCATCCTTTTTCCGGGATAACTGACTGCCCTCTTTCCGGGATCACTGACTGCCCTGTTTCCAGGGGAACTAATCATCCTGTTTCCGGGATAACTGACTGCACTGTTTCCAGGGTAACTGACTGCCCAGTTTCCAGGGTAACTGACTGCCCTGTTTCCGGGGTAACTGACTGCCCTGTTTCCAGTGTATCCGACTGCCCAGTTTCCTGGGTAACTGATCACCCTGTTTCCGGGATAACTGACTGCCCTGTTTCCGGGGTCACTGATCTCCCTGTTTCCGGGGTAACTGACCGCCCTGTTTCCAGGACATCTGACCGCCCTATTTCCGGGATAACTGACCGCCCTATTTCCAGGATAACTGTCTGCCCTGTTTCCAGGATAACTGACTGCCCTGTTTCCAGGCTAACTGACTGCCCACTTTCCAGGGTAACTGATCACCCTGTTTCCAGGATAAGTGACTGCCCTGTTTCCAGGGTAACTGACCGCCCTGTTTCCAGGGTAACTGACTGCCCAGTGTCCAGGGTAACTGATCACCCTGTTTCCAAGGGAACTGACTGCCCTGTTTCCGGGGTAACTAATCACCCTGTTTCCAGGGTAACTGACTATCCTGTTTCCACGGTGACTGACTGCCCTTTTTCCAGGGTAACTGACTGCCCAGTTTCCGGTGTAACTGACTGCCCTTTTTCCAGGGTAACTGACTGCCCTGCTTCCGGGGTAACTGACTGCCCTGTTTACAGGGTAAATGACTGCCCCGTTTCCAGGTTTACTGATCACCCTTTTTCTGGGATAACTGACTGCCCTTTTTCCGGGATTACTTACTGCCCTGTTTCCAGGGTAACTGATCACCCTGTATCCGGCATAACTGACTGCCCTGTTTCCAGGGTAACTGACTGCCCAGTTTCCAGGGTAACTGACTGCCCTGTTTCCGGGATAACTGACTGCCCTGTTTCCGGGATAACTGACTGCCCTGCTTCCAGGGTAACTGACTGCCCATTTTCCACGGTAACTGATCACCCTGTTTCCGGGATAACTGACTGCCCTGTTTCCGAGATAACTGACTGCCCTGTTTCCAGGGTAACTGACTGCCCTGTTTCCGGGGTGACTGACTGCCCTGTTTCCAGGCTAAATGACTGCCCTGTTTCCAGGATAACTGATCACCCATTTTCCGGGCTAAATGACTGCCCTGTTTCCGGGGTAACTGACCGCCCTGTTTCCGTGATAACTGACTGCCCTGTTTCCGGGATAACTGACTGCCCTGTTTCCAGGATAAATGACTGCCCAGTTTCCAGGGGATCTGACTGCCCTGTTTCCGGGGTAACTGATCACCCTGTTTCCGGGGTAACTGACTAACCTGTTTCCAGGGTGACTGACTGCCCTGTTTCCAGGGTAACTGACTGCCCTGCTTCCGGAGTAACAGACTGACCTGTTTCCAATGTAACTGACTGCCCAGTTTCCAGGGTAACTGATCACCCTTTTTCCGGGATAACTGACTGCCCTGTTTCCGGGATTACTGACTGCCCTGTTTCCAGGGTAACTGATGACCCTTGTTTCCGGGATAACTGACTGCCCTGTTTGCAGGGTAACTGACTGCCCAGTTTCCAGGGTAACTGATTACCCTGTTTCCGGGATAACTGACTGCCCTGTTTCCGGGATAACTGACTGCCCTGTTTCCAGGGTAACTGATCACCCAGTTTCCGGGATTACTGACTGCCCTTTTTCCGGGATAACTGACTGCCCTGTTTCCAGGATAACTGATCACCCTGTTTCCGGGGTAACTGACTGCCCTGTTTCCAGGGTAACTGACTGCCCAGTTTCCAGGATAACTGATCATCCTTTTTCCGGGATAACTGACCGCCCTATTTCCAGGATAACTGTCTGCCCTGTTTCCAGGATAACTGACTGCCCTGTTTCCAGGCTAACTGACTGCCCACTTTCCAGGGTAACTGATCACCCTGTTTCCAGGATAAGTGACTGCCCTGTTTCCAGGGTAACTGACCGCCCTGTTTCCAGGGTAACTGACTGCCCAGTGTCCAGGGTAACTGATCACCCTGTTTCCAGGGGAACTGACTGCCCTGTTTCCGGGGTAACTAATCACCCTGTTTCCAGGGTAACTGACTATCCTGTTTCCACGGTGACTGACTGCCCTTTTTCCAGGGTAACTGACTGCCCAGTTTCCGGTGTAACTGACTGCCCTTTTTCCAGGGTAACTGACTGCCCTGCTTCCGGGGTAACTGACTGCCCTGTTTACAGGGTAAATGACTGCCCCGTTTCCAGGTTTACTGATCACCCTTTTTCTGGGATAACTGACTGCCCTTTTATCGGGATTACTTACTGCCCTGTTTCCAGGGTAACTGATCACCCTGTATCCGGCATAACTGACTGCCCTGTTTCCAGGGTAACTGACTGCCCAGTTTCCAGGGTAACTGACTGCCCTGTTTCCGGGATAACTGACTGCCCTGTTTCCGGGATAACTGACTGCCCTGCTTCCAGGGTAACTGACTGCCCATTTTCCACGGTAACTGATCACCCTGTTTCCGGGATAACTGACTGCCCTGTTTCCGAGATAACTGACTGCCCTGTTTCCAGGCTAACTGACTGCCCACTTTCCAGGGTAACTGATCACCCTGTTTCCAGGATAAGTGACTGCCCTGTTTCCAGGGTAACTGACCGCCCTGTTTCCAGGGTAACTGACTGCCCAGTGTCCAGGGTAACTGATCACCCTGTTTCCAGGGGAACTGACTGCCCTGTTTCCGGGGTAACTAATCACCCTGTTTCCAGGGTAACTGACTATCCTGTTTCCACGGTGACTGACTGCCCTTTTTCCAGGGTAACTGACTGCCCAGTTTCCGGTGTAACTGACTGCCCTTTTTCCAGGGTAACTGACTGCCCTGCTTCCGGGGTAACTGACTGCCCTGTTTACAGGGTAAATGACTGCCCCGTTTCCAGGTTTACTGATCACCCTTTTTCTGGGATAACTGACTGCCCTTTTTCCGGGATTACTTACTGCCCTGTTTCCAGGGTAACTGATCACCCTGTATCCGGCATAACTGACTGCCCTGTTTCCAGGGTAACTGACTGCCCAGTTTCCAGGGTAACTGACTGCCCTGTTTCCGGGATAACTGACTGCCCTGTTTCCGGGATAACTGACTGCCCTGCTTCCAGGGTAACTGACTGCCCATTTTCCACGGTAACTGATCACCCTGTTTCCGGGATAACTGACTGCCCTGTTTCCGAGATAACTGACTGCCCTGTTTCCAGGGTAACTGACTGCCCTGTTTCCGGGGTGACTGACTGCCCTGTTTCCAGGCTAAATGACTGCCCTGTTTCCAGGATAACTGATCACCCATTTTCCGGGCTAAATGACTGCCCTGTTTCCGGGGTAACTGACCGCCCTGTTTCCGTGATAACTGACTGCCCTGTTTCCGGGATAACTGACTGCCCTGTTTCCAGGGTAAATGACTGCCCAGTTTCCAGGGGATCTGACTGCCCTGTTTCCGGGGTAACTGATCACCCTGTTTCCGGGGTAACTGACTAACCTGTTTCCAGGGTGACTGACTGCCCTGTTTCCAGGGTAACTGACTGCCCTGCTTCCGGAGTAACAGACTGACCTGTTTCCAATGTAACTGACTGCCCAGTTTCCAGGGTAACTGATCACCCTTTTTCCGGGATAACTGACTGCCCTGTTTCCGGGATTACTGACTGCCCTGTTTCCAGGGTAACTGATGACCCTTGTTTCCGGGATAACTGACTGCCCTGTTTGCAGGGTAACTGACTGCCCAGTTTCCAGGGTAACTGATTACCCTGTTTCCGGGATAACTGACTGCCCTGTTTCCGGGATAACTGACTGCCCTGTTTCCAGGGTAACTGATCACCCAGTTTCCGGGATTACTGACTGCCCTTTTTCCGGGATAACTGACTGCCCTGTTTCCAGGATAACTGATCACCCTGTTTCCGGGGTAACTGACTGCCCTGTTTCCAGGGTAACTGACTGCCCAGTTTCCAGGATAACTGATCATCCTTTTTCCGGGATAACTGACTGCCCTCTTTCCGGGATCACTGACTGCCCTGTTTCCAGGGGAACTAATCATCCTGTTTCCGGGATAACTGACTGCCCTGTTTCCAGGGTAACTGACTGCCCAGTTTCCGGGGTAACTGACTGCCCTGTTTCCGGGGTAAATGACTGCCCTGTTTCCAGTGTATCCGACTGCCCAGTTTCCTGGGTAACTGATCACCCTGTTTCCGGGATAACTGACTGCCCTGTTTCCGGGGTAACTGACTCCCCTGTTTCCAGGGTAACTGATCACCCTGTTTCCGGGATAACTGACTGCCCTGTTTCCGGGATAACTGACTGCCCTGTTTCCAGGATAACTGATCACCCTGTTTCCGGGGTAACTGACTGCCCTGTTTCCAGGGTAACTGACTGCCCAGTTTCCAGGATAACTGATCATCCTTTTTCCGGGATAACTGACTGCCCTCTTTCCGGGATCACTGACTGCCCTGTTTCCAGGGGAACTAATCATCCTGTTTCCGGGATAACTGACTGCCCTGTTTCCAGGGTAACTGACTGCCCAGTTTCCAGGGTAACTGACTGCCCTGTTTCCGGGGTAACTGACTGCCCTGTTTCCAGTGTATCCGACTGCCCAGTTTCCTGGGTAACTGATCACCCTGTTTCCGGGATAACTGACTGCCCTGTTTCCGGGGTCACTGATCTCCCTGTTTCCGGGGTAACTGACCGCCCTGTTTCCAGGACATCTGACCGCCCTATTTCCGGGATAACTGACCGCCCTATTTCCAGGATAACTGTCTGCTTTGTTTCCAGGATAACTGACTGCCCTGTTTCCAGGCTAACTGACTGCCCACTTTCCAGGGTAACTGATCACCCTGTTTCCAGGATAAGTGACTGCCCTGTTTCCAGGGTAACTGACCGCCCTGTTTCCAGGGTAACTGACTGCCCAGTGTCCAGGGTAACTGATCACCCAGTTTCCAGGGGAACTGACTGCCCTGTTTCCGGGGTAACTAATCACCCTGTTTCCAGGGTAACTGACTATCCTGTTTCCACGGTGACTGACTGCCCTTTTTCCAGGGTAACTGACTGCCCAGTTTCCGGTGTAACTGACTGCCCTTTTTCCAGGGTAACTGACTGCCCTGCTTCCGGGGTAACTGACTGCCCTGTTTACAGGGTAAATGACTGCCCCGTTTCCAGGTTTACTGATCACCCTTTTTCTGGGATAACTGACTGCCCTTTTTCCGGGATTACTTACTGCCCTGTTTCCAGGGTAACTGATCACCCTGTATCCGGCATAACTGACTGCCCTGTTTCCAGGGTAACTGACTGCCCAGTTTCCAGGGTAACTGACTGCCCTGTTTCCGGGATAACTGACTGCCCTGTTTCCGGGATAACTGACTGCCCTGCTTCCAGGGTAACTGACTGCCCATTTTCCACGGTAACTGATCACCCTGTTTCCGGGATAACTGACTGCCCTGTTTCCGAGATAACTGACTGCCCTGTTTCCAGGGTAACTGACTGCCCTGTTTCCGGGGTGACTGACTGCCCTGTTTCCAGGCTAAATGACTGCCCTGTTTCCAGGATAACTGATCACCCATTTTCCGGGCTAAATGACTGCCCTGTTTCCGGGGTAACTGACCGCCCTGTTTCCGTGATAACTGACTGCCCTGTTTCCGGGATAACTGACTGCCCTGTTTCCAGGGTAAATGACTGCCCAGTTTCCAGGGGATCTGACTGCCCTGTTTCCGGGGTAACTGATCACCCTGTTTCCGGGGTAACTGACTAACCTGTTTCCAGGGTGACTGACTGCCCTGTTTCCAGGGTAACTGACTGCCCTGCTTCCGGAGTAACAGACTGACCTGTTTCCAATGTAACTGACTGCCCAGTTTCCAGGGTAACTGATCACCCTTTTTCCGGGATAACTGACTGCCCTGTTTCCGGGATTACTGACTGCCCTGTTTCCAGGGTAACTGATGACCCTTGTTTCCAGGATAACTGACTGCCCTGTTTGCAGGGTAACTGACTGCCCAGTTTCCAGGGTAACTGATTACCCTATTTCCGGGATAACTGACTGCCCTGTTTCCGGGATAACTGACTGCCCTGTTTCCAGGGTAACTGATCACCCAGTTTCCGGGATTACTGACTGCCCTTTTTCCGGGATAACTGACTGCCCTGTTTCCAGGATAACTGATCACCCTGTTTCCGGGGTAACTGACTGCCCTGTTTCCAGGGTAACTGACTGCCCAGTTTCCAGGATAACTGATCATCCTTTTTCCGGGATAACTGACTGCCCTCTTTCCGGGATCACTGACTGCCCTGTTTCCAGGGGAACTAATCACCCTGTTTCCGGGATAACTGACTGCCCTGTTTCCAGGGTAACTGACTGCCCAGTTTCCAGGGTAACTGACTGCCCTGTTTCCGGG